>NC_134865.1:73344123-73945790 GCF_049852395.1 Peromyscus maniculatus bairdii
ACTATAATCAGAGTGGTCTCTTTCCCTCAAGTCTAACACCAGCACACACATCAGGAAGCTCACAACCACCTGTAACCTCAGTTCAAGGAGAGGCTAAGAGTACTGACTTCCTCAGGGACTGGCATGAACATGCACATACATGCATAAATTAAAAATAATAAATGTTTCTTAAAATAAGTTGGGGCTGGAGAGAGGGCTCTTCCAGAGGATCCAGGTTCTATGCCCAGCATCCATATAGATATTCACAACTATTTGTAACTACAGTCTCAGGGGAGATATGAGGCACTCTTCTGACCTCCAAGGGCACTGTACACATGTGATGCACAGACATATGCAGACAAAACACACATACACATAAAATAAACAATAATAATTATAATAATATTACATGACTGGGTATAATGCATGTCTTTAATCCCAGCACTCAAGAGCAGTGAGAGCCAGATCTCTCTGAGTTGGAGACCAGCCTGATCTACATAGACAGTCCCTTGCTAGCCAGGGCTCAATAAAACACTATCTCAAACAAAACAAAAGTCCTTGTCATGGCATGGTGGTGACTATGGTGATACATGTTGTAATCCCAGCATGGAGAAGGCAAAAACAGGTAAGCTTGCTGTCCAGACAGCCTAAACTAATCTGTAAGCCTCAGGTCCCAGTGAGAGATACTGTCTCAATGATAAGAAACCTGGAGTTAGAGAGATGGCAGTTAAAAGCACTGTTCTTCCAGAGGATCTGGGTTCAATTTTCAACAACCACGTGATGGCTTACAACTGTCTGTAACACTAATTCCAGGGGATCTTCTTCTGGCCTTCATGGATACTGTATGCATATGGTACTCAGACATACATGCATATTAAACACCCATAAATAAAGCAAATAAACAAACAAAATACAAGGTGAATGGCTCCTGAAAAATGACAACCAAAGTTGACTGTTGGCCTCCACATGTTCGTAAATATGCACAAAAGAAAAGAAGGAAGAAAAAACAACCAAAAGTCGACATAGGAGGCAGCTGAAATCTCTGATCAATAGTTACAAGATAATTATGTTTCTGTTTATGCATGAGTTAGTAAGTGGCCAGATGAATCTAAAGAACATTGCCTATTTTGTGTTTGTTTTGAGACAGGGTTTTACTATTTCATCCTGACTGGCCTGAATCCCAGTCCAAGTGATCTTCTCTTATGCTTTAATGTTGTGAGTATAGTTGGGATTGCAGGCATGTAACACAAATCATACCCAACTCTCCATGCTTTCAAAGCTATGAAATAGGAGGCTGGAAGTGACCCAGCAGTTAAGATCACTGGTTGTTCTTCCTTCCAGACGACCCAGGTTTGATTTCCAGCACCGACATGGTGGCTCAGAGCCATCTATAACTCCAGTCCAGGGGATGTGATGCCACTTTCTGCTCTTCACAGGCACTGTACCCATGTGGTACACAGACATTTGTAAGCAAAATACTCATACACACACTAAAAATTGGGGTTTGCAATATTTATAAACTATTAAAACTTCTAGTAAAGTCAGGAGTGGAGGTGCACACCTTTAATTCCAACACTGGAAGGCATAGGCAGGCCTATCTCTGTGAGTTCAAGGCAGCCTAGTCTACAGCCAGTCTGAAAACAGTCAGGTCTCTACAAAGAGAGACCCTGTCTAAAAAACAAAAAAAGAAAGTTCTTCATTATCATTTTATTCACACTTCTGAAAAATGATTTACATTATATAAAAAAATATAAGAAAGACTAAAAGAGTCTACTAGACATAAATAATAAATGTAATAACTATTTCCTTGGCAAAAAGAGGAAAAGGCAGCTTAAGTGAATTCATATGGTTTGCAATTATAGACTCCTAACTAGGATGTAGAATAGGCTAGCCAGTGACATAGCAAGACCTTGTCTCTAAAAAATAAAAACAAAAACAACAACAAAAAACAGAGCTAGGGAGGTGGATCAGTGGGTACAATGCTTGCTGTACGAGTTGAGGGCCAGAGCTCAGAACACCAGAACACACAGACTCGTCTATAATCCCACTATTCCTACTTTTAGACGTGAGGTGGATTCAGGAGAATCCAGAACGCCTGCGGCCCAGGTAGCCTGGCATATGAAACAGCAAACCACAAGAGACCCTGTCTCAGGTGGACGGTAAGGACCAACAACTGAGGTTGTCCTCCAACCTCCACGTGCTGTGGCATACACATGTGACTCGCACACACAAAACACCAAAGGTAAAAAATAAAAAGAGCCCTAAGGAATTCGGTCAACCATTCACAGGCAAATCTAATCTCCCCTGGAAACACATTGCTTCCCTTCTAGACTAAAACTTGCTCCCATCACCTTATTTTCGGACATCAGTGAGTCTTGAACAACAACAGATCACAAGGTGACGTAGGTGCTGGAGCAAGGCTAGAACAAGAGCAGGACATAGGCCTACGTAGGCACATCCTTATGCAGACGCAACAAGAACCACTCTCATTTACAGCACCACCACAATAGAGCCCTTGTCTCCCTCTGGTATTTGAGTACATCAAATGAGGAAGTGGTTTACAGGGGGTGGATGTGTCTCCCCAAATAAATATTTCTAAACTCTAGAACCATACTTGCCATAGATGATATGGCCATAAAAAGCATTAAAGGGACTGAGATCTACAGAAGGACAGAAGACTTCTATTTCCTTTCTTAGACTCAGTACAAAGCAGACATTATTCAAGTAGGTTCATCTTTCTCACTTTCCCCCAAAATACACACTGGCAAATTCCCTTAAGTTACAGCAGCATGCACACTCTGCTGCTAACTTTCCTGGGTGGGTCTGTACCAATGAGGGCCTCCTCAAGGATTTTCTAGCTCGGTCTTACTAAGAACTCATGTGCCACTGCCACACTTGTGCTCCTTATCAAGTGACTGTGCTAAGGTCTCAAAGTGCCACCACAATGCTATCTTCTAGAGGCTCAGTGCTAATGTCCCTCTCTCACAAGTTCCTCCTCTACTTTCAAATTCCACAATCTCACCTTGATATCCTAGACCAGAGTTCAACAAGACTTGTTAGGAAATACTGTCTTAGCATCTAGATTCAGTGTTCTCTTTTTATAGGCTTAGGATTGAGGGAATCATGCTTACCACAGTCCTCTAAGAACATCTCTCGCTACAACACTAAGTGTTCTTTTGCTGTTCTTATCCCAAGGCTAAATTGTTGAGCTCTGATAGTCCTTTACAATAGCTCCCACTCTGAAATCCTTTTCATTTCTTTAGGGCTTTCCTCTGAACTTTTCCAAGCTTTTCTCATTCCTATTAAGTATAATATAATATCCAGAATTAGTCACAACTACACATTGACTCAGAAGAAACAAAACAGTAAAGTTATCTTATTATTCCCACAGGCTCATATTTGAATGCTTAGTCATCAGGGTGCAGCACTATCTGAAAAGGATTAGGAGGTGTGGCCTTGTTGGAGGAAGTGTGTCATTGGAGGTGGGATCTGAGGTTTCAAAAACCCACATTAGGTGGTGTCTTCCTCTCTGCCTGTGAATCAGGATGTAGCTCTCAACTACTTCTCCAGCACCATGCAGGCCATGCCTGCTGTCATGCTTACCACCATGATGATAATGGACTAAACCTCTGAAACTGGAAGCCAGCCCTCAATTAAATGCTTTCTTTTATAAGACTTACTTTGGCCATGGTGTCTCTTCATAGCAATAGAACATTGACTATGACAGGCCTTTTAGCCCAACATTCAGGAGGCTGAGGGAAGACCTAGAGACCTCCTGTTCAAGGACAGCTTGGGCCACATAAGAAACCTTAGCTCAAAAAGCAAAGTAAAAGAAAATAACAGATAATAAGCAAAAACAAAGAAATGTGCCAGGCAGTGATGGCACATGCCTTTAATCCCAGCACTCGGGAGACAGAGCCAGGCAGATCTCTGTGAGTTAGAGGCCAGCCTGGTCTACAGAGTGAGATCCAGGACAGGCACCAAAACTACACAGAGAAACCTTGTCTCGAACAAAAACAAAAACAAAAAACAAACAAATGTACCATTACAATGTGGCACACTGCTGGATAATGTCAATGATAAACTTTTACCACAACTATTTCTACATTTAGCAGTTTTCCTACTTTCAATAAACAGAAGTAGAAATGAGACTATTAAAGAACCAACCATGGCAAACATAGACATTCTTTACTTAGGGGAGATTCGTAACAGACAAGACAAGACAAAACAAAACCCTGAGAACAGAAAAAGCTGAAAGGTGAGATGGTACATTTAAAAATTCTAAAAGTTTCAGTAACTTTCACAGCTTCAAAAGAGAAAACCTGAAGTTTGACAACTGTCTTTAATTGTCCTTACCTCTGATCTTAAGACTGAATGAGTAGCTTCATTTTCCTCTCTCCCAGAATTGAGAAAATCTGCTACAAAACAAACAGTATATACTGAATATTTGATTAACATCATATGGAGTAATAAACAGTTGTTTTGTAGGGTGGACTGGTGTTAAGGGACTGAATCCTGAGCCTAATCCACATCAGTCAAGTGCTCCACCACTGAGCTGTATCTCCACCCTGAAGAGGCCTCTGGAAAGCTTAGTCAGAAGAACCATTCCATCTTTACTAGGACTTCCCTACTGATGTTCTTCACTAGCATACAGGCTACCCTTTCTTCCTCCCTCCTACACCTTAAGAGGTATGGCTTTACCCCTTGGAAACATTCTTTAAATTTTTGTTGTATGAGATCTGAAGTTTTATTTTCTTCTGTGTAACAGCCCTGGCTGTACTGGAGATCAGGCTGGCTTCAAACTCAGAGATCTGCCTGCCTCGGTCTCCCAAGTGCTGGGATTAAAGAGGTGTGCCACCACTGCCCAGTTGAAATTTGAAGTTTTTAATAAAACTCTCTTTTTGCAGTGCGGTGGTTGCACACGCCTTTAGCCCCAGTTCTCAGGAGGCAGAGGCAGGCAGATCTATGTGAGGTTAAGGCCACCCTGGTCTACAAAGCGAGTTCCATGACAGCCAGGGCTGTATACAGAGAAACCCTGTCTGGAAAAACCAAATAAATAAATAAGCATAAAACGTACTCAACTGGAGCTTACAGTTTACTTTTACCTTCTAGTCCCAAGACTATAAAATAATTAATGACCTATAATTAAAACATAAAAATATTCTGATAATACTTAAGAGTAACACAAACATAATTCATTAAAAATAGGGATGAGGGGCCAGAAAGATATCTCAATGAGTAAAAGTCCTAACCCCTTGAGTCAATCCCTAAAATCTACATGAAAAGCCAGATGAGGTACCTAAAGCCCATAATCCAACATTCCTGTGTCAAGATGAGAGAGAGAGAGAAAGAGAAGAGAAGAGAAGAGAAGAGAAGAGAAGAGAAGAGAAGAGAAGAGAAGAGAAGAGAAGAGAAGAGAAGAGAAGAGAAGAGGATTAATAGCTCATTTATACAGTGCAATGGCAGAAACAAGAGACCTTGATTCAAAAACCTGGTGGATGGAGAGAATTACTCCTAAAAAGTTGTCCTCTGACCTCTATACACACCAGGGCATGCACATGCGCATATGTGCTCTCTTCTCCTCTCTCTCCCCCCCGCTTCTGCCCTCCCTCTGTGTGTGTGTGTGTCTCACTTATTCTCATGCACACATACACAATAAATCTTTAAAAAAAAAACAAGGATGAAATCATTCTGACTTGTTTTCACTTAAGGGTAGTCAAAGGACTGAGAGCTATAGCTCAGATGGTACTACTGAGCACATTCAAAGTGCTGACTCAATACCCAGTACCAAAGAATAAATGAATCTGGGGTGCAGGGGAAGTACAATTCCAAAACTTTAAGAGACTATAGTATAAGGACCTGAGATGGAGGCCAGCCTGCACTATAGAACAAAACCCTGTTTCAAACAAATAAATGAATAAAAATTAAAAATAAATAAATTAGTTAACATAGTCAGGGTCCAACAATGCCAAATGGCACCACTAATCCTGCTGGAAACTGTACTCTATACAGTGGGTACTACAGTTTTCCCACTACTAAACATTATACATCTAAACATTATAAGGACAGGGCAGAAGATAGAGCTTTGAAGTAGAGCTGCTTGCTTAGTCAAGGTCCTGGGCTTGACCCCACAATAAAAAGTAAACAAAAGGCCCAGGCTAGAGAGATGGCTCAGAAATTAAGACCACCAGCTCCTCTTCCAGAGGACCCAAGTTCTGTTGCCATTATCCTGATCAGGCAACTCACAACCACCTATAACTCCAAATCCGGGAGTCTAATACCATCTTCTGGCCTCAAACGATACCACACATACATGTGGTATACACATACATACACAATAAATAAATAAACAATATTTTTATTTAGAAGAGTGTTAATAACACTTTAAAAAAAAATAAGGTCTGGTGCTTGCCTTTAATCCCAGCACTTGGAAGGCAGAGGCAGGCGGATCTCTGTGAGTTCAAGGCCAGCCTGGTCTACAGAGTGAGTTCCAGGACAGCCAGGGCTACACAGAAAAACTCTGTCTTGAAAAACTAAAAATAATAATAGTAATAATAATAAACATTATAAACATAACTTCCCAGAACTACCATTTATTAAAACACACACATACACACACACACACACACACACACACACACACACACACACACACACACACACACGGCATGCTTATAAATTACAGTGACACTCTTGTGAAAACCATAAGGCAAGATTGATTTGACAGGTGTTGGACATCTTGCTTGAAACTCAGTTCAAAAGGAATGCCTAATGTTATCCTCAAGAGAATGAAGTAAGATCTAATTTGTTTAGGAGAGTAATTGCTAAAAGTAGCAACTGTATCAAAGAGGGACTTGAAAAGTTTATGCAAACCACCTTGGCTATCCATGCAACCCACCCTCTCAACCAGCTTTATACAACTCCCCACCATTTCTCTTTCTAATGCTGGGGATCCAACCCAGGGCCTGTGTGCTAGGTTCCCTGCTCCAATCCTGCCTTTAACAAGTCTTACGACAGGAAAATAAACAACAGCAGCAACCTCTTGGCCTTCTCAGTGAGGGAAAACCTGACACCTGCCTGTGTGTTCAGTGCTTGCTATTTGCTGGGCACAATCCTAGATAACATACATTCAGGATCTCGTTTAATTCTCTCACTTACAAATGATGTGCTTATTCCTTTTGAACAGATAAGGAAATTCCCTTTTGTAAATGTATGAATGTATGCCTGAGTGTATGCATGTATACTGCACACATGCAGGAGCCCTTGGAGATCCTAAGGGGGTTGAGATTCCCTGGAACTGGAGTTAAAAGTAGTTGTAAGCAGACATGTGAGTACTGGTAATCAATCAAGCCTGGGTCAAGAGCAGTAAGTAATCTTAATCATTGAGCCATCTCTCCAGCCCAGAAACTGTATTAGAGATAAGTATTTAATAATTTGTCAAAGATCCCACAACTTGTAGTGTATTAAAAAAAAATAATAATAAAAACCTGAATCTGTCAATCTAATTTAAAAGCCCAAGTTCTCTGTGCTTATCACGAACAAGACCCTAGATTCCAATTCCCAGTAGCCCTGAGGGAAAAAAATTAATAAATAAAACCCCAAACACATCTAAAAGCCCAAGTTCTTAACCTTGGCTACAATAAAGTGGCAGAAAAGCAGCCTTCTAATATTGTAAATATGGATGGTTTTCAAAATATATTTCAAGTGCTATTTGGGGGTTATTTTTTTGTTCACTGCTGACATAGAGTTGACACTAAATATCTGAATGTCTTAATAAACTCTACTCCAAACTAATTTTTTTAAAGTTTCAACAACAAAACAGGTATTAATCAAGTCTTACATAATACGAAGGGAAATTTTTTATTGAACATCGACAACAGCATACAAAAGACGATGTCCTATGCTGGTTAATATATATAGGAAGGAGGGGAAAAAATCCCCTTGTGGTGATTTTAATGAGAATGGCCCCCAAAGGTTCATATATTTGAATGTTTGGTTCCCAGGTGGTAGAACTATCTGGGAAGGGTTAGGAGGTGTGGCCTTGCTGGAGGAGGTGTGTCATTCCAGGCAGGCTTGGAGGTTTCAAAATCCCGTGCCATTCCCAGTTAGCTCTCCCTCTTTCTGCCGAGTGCTTGTGGATCAGATGTATGCTCTCAGCTACTGCTCCAGCACCATGCCTGCTTGCCTGCTGCCATGCTCCCTGCCATGACGGCCATAGACTCTACCCATCTGGAATCTTCAGTCTCCAAATTAAGTGCTTTCTTTTATAAGTTGCCTTGGTCATGGTGTTTTGTCACAGCAATATGAAAATAACTAACACACCCCTTCTTATACATCAAGGAAAAAGACAAACTATCACTCAGTATCATTAGTGCTATCAGACAGTAATACACAAAGCTCTGTTAGAATACAGAACACCAACCAACTCAGACTTTCACAAAGTCCCTGATATATCAGCAGGGCTGTATGTATAGAAAAACTGTTTTCCAGACCAAGGAGGGTAAAGGAGGAAGTAGAGAAGACTTTCCATTCAGAGTCCTGCGATGGTAGGTAAACCTGCCACAGTTCTGTGTGGCAGACTGCACGTGTTTATATACAACAGTAGGTACGGAAACTGGTACGGCAACTAGAAAAGACAGTTTGAATCCAGAGAGAACAGGTCTTTGACCTCCCCAAAATAAAAGGTTTTTTTTTTTTTTTCTGTAAGTCAAGAAACTTTTAAGCAAATTTATTTTTAGACTGGCATGTAGCATGAATCTTAAAAAGTCTTATCAATAAACAAACCCAGTGCCAGTTATTGGGGTGAATGCTGGAAGATCAGAGAAGCAGAACAAGCCACAGCTTCCTCACTGGCAGTACAAGAGAAAATGAATTAAGAACCAGACCTGAAGAGAGTCAACCTGGGAGAAGCAGAATCTGAGCTAGCGCAGCAGTTTTAAAGAAAAAGGAAAACTATGACACAGGATGAACAAGATTTGGTGGCCAATTTGAAGTAGATGAACAAAAAAGACACAAAACAAAGATGATAAAGATTTCTAGGTCAGGAAGATTAGCAGCTAGCCAAATCACTAAAATTGAGACTATAAATCAGGCTTGGTGGTGCACACCTGTAATCCTAGTGCCCTGCTGGCAGATCTGTGAGTTCTGGGCCTGCCAGGGCTACAGGGTTCAGAAAAACAAATCAAACAAACCTAAAATTGAGACTATATGAAGGTGAGGCAGGTGAAATGCTATCTGAGGTCAGCCTTGGGCTATACTACAAGTGCCATGACAGTGTGGGCTACAGAATAAGACCTTGTCTCCAAAAGGAGAAAAACAAAAACAAACAAACAAGCAAAAAGTAGGGTTTTGTTTGTGGTTTTGAGACTACAAGAAGCTCTCTGGTGAGAAAAACACAATAAACTCTACATCAGGTTGGGGTGCCTATTTTCCAGTTTAAAGTCAAAGAAATACTGTTATTCCCTATCTGTACTACATTCTAACTGTCCCAGGTCATGAACCTTCCACTCAAGGGAAGCCCAAGCAGTAACATGGGTTTGGGCAGCAACCCAGTTTTCCTTCTAAATATAAGGACTTTTTCTATCAAACCATTTTACTCTATTTCTAGCAACTACACATGGCTTTAAACCATGATGAAAAAACTGGGGAGTTCAGAGTATAATTCAATAGAGTGTGCTTACCATGCATGAGGCCCTGGGTTCAATCTCTAGTAATTCCTTCCCATAGTGTAAACTACAACAGTAAGTTGTTCATTTATAAAGAAATAAAACTGTTGTAGTGTGGTGGTACACACCTGTAATGCCAGCACTGAAAGGCAGAGGCAGGAAGACTCTCAGCTCCAGGTCAGCCTGAGCTGCACAGCAAGCCTTGATTAGAACTTTAAAATTGTCTTATTATTACGAGTACAGGTGTTTTCTCTGCACATATGCCTGTGGGTCATTTGTGCACGCAGAGCCTGGTAAGACTCAAAGAGGACATCGGATCCCCTGGAACTGAATGAAGTTAGAGAGAGTTGTGAGCTGCTACTGGATGCTGAGAATCAAACCTGCATCCTCTGAGAGAGAGCAGACAGCACTCTTAATCACTGGATTATTTGACCACTCCCTTGATTCAAACTTTAAAAAAAAAAAAAAAAACCATCTACTCAAAGAAACGGCAAGAATAGTAATAGTAATTAACCTAATCACTGATAACAATTTTAAGTCACTATTCATTAGGACAGCAAGACTTTAAAAATGGCTGAAGGAGGCTGGCTAGATGAATCAGTCAATAAAGGCACTTGTCATATAAGCCTAATAAACTGAGTTACATGCCCAAACTAAGTGGGGAAGAGAACAACTCCACAAAGTTGTCTTCTGACCTCTCCACACGTGGGCGCTATGTCACAGAAGCCCATACACAAACTCACACACACACACACACACACACACACACACACACACACACACCAATAATAATAATAATTTCTAAAAAAATTTTAAGTGAGTGAAGTAGATAAGAATACTCAAAAGATAAAGTATTTCATTGGTCCTGTCAAAATATGAGAGAAATGTGCAATCGTACACAAAAATATATTTTTAGCTTCAATGTGTCTTCATGATGAGCAAAATTAGAAAACAGTTGAAGAGATAAACAGCCCTATTCCCCTAACAACGTGCTAAAGACAGGACAAGGGTCACCAAATGTTTAATTATGAGTATTTAAGAAAAAAAATAATTACCATATTATTTTAGCTGTCATAAGGGAACAGGATCAAAATCAGATCCGCCCCCCAAACTAAGACAAAGTAAGAAATAGGATGAACCGCCCAATTAAGATCCTATTCGGCGTAAAAGTAGCAGATCCCCTTCACTGAGCTACCCAGGGTATTCATGGGGGGAGGAAGGGGAGGGCGAGAACCAGAACTCTCCGCCAGTGGTCCTGCAGGCTGGAAAAGCGACTGCGGAGGCAAAGGAAAAGTGTGGAATGACTCCTTCGCCGTCCGCACCTGCCTATGGATAGGCAACCGGCCCGGAACCAAGCGGACTTCTCAGGGTCCCAGCTGAGCCCTCCCGCCTCGCTCCAGCTGTTACCTGGCACATCCTCCGTGCCTTCCATCAACATATCCTTCGTGAAGTTTGAAATCTGCCCAGTGAGGGAAGCCAGGCTGCCCCCTACTTGACCCAGAGACTGGCCCAAGCCGGAGCCGAGGCCCCCGAGCCAGGACGACATCGCTGCGGGTGATGAGAACAACGTCCGCTCCAAATGTCCCTGAACGCCGGGGCTGGTGCCGATCCAGACGCCGAGGACTCGCAGGACGCGGCACTCCCACCGACAGCCGCGTCAGAAAGCCGAGGCCCGGCCTGGCCCTTCACCAAGGGTTCGCCGCTGTGGACTCCGTGGGCCCCACGAGGCCTCTGCTCACTCCCACGACTTCCCGCCGTACGACTGGAACACTTCTTTCTCAGCTTTAGTGACTTTCCTCAGTTTCCTGGGCCAGTCCTGCCAACTCAACGCCGGCCGCCATGACACCGCCGGGAAAGCGGCAGCGACCATAGAGCTGCTCCGCGATGGCGTAGAAGGGCCGCTGACAGATGCGTCCTAGGCGCGAAGGACTGTGGGATTGAGGAGGACTGCGTGTGGGCGGCTGGACGGGTAAGCTTGTGGAGGTGTAGACCTAAGAGGCAAGCAGCAGCCGGGTGCTTGCCATCTGCGCAGCTGCATTTGTTTATAGGCGGAGGCAACCTTTGGGGGATGTCTCCTTAACTCTATCCACAGGAGCTATTGCATTGCAGCGAAACAATTCGACAGGGTCCACCCACCACACTGGAGAGCGACCTCAACACACCCACATTACTCTGTTTAACAGCCTCTGCGAGGCTGCTCCGTGCCAGAGCCTTGGAAACGAGGCTACAAAGCTGCAAAACCGGGCTGCAATTCAAGAGTCCAAGCAGAAGCACGTTTTTGGTTTTGGTTTGTTTTGGGTTTTTCTTGACAGGGTTTCTCTGAGTAGCATTGCCCGTCCTGGAACTCTTAGATCCACCTGCCTCTACCACCCGAGTGCTGGGATTAAAAGCGTGTGCCACCACTGTCGGGCTTTTTTTTTTTTTTTTTTTTTTTTTTTTTTTTTTTTTTTTTTAACCAGTTACCCTGTAGTTAAAGGAACATTGGGAATATACCCAGTTTGTAGAATCTGATGACCCCTATACTGAATTATCTCTTCCTGGAATCTGAATAATCTTACCGGATATCTATTTGGGTTTAGGGGCGCCTTCAGGGGATTTTCAGCTTCTGTGTCCCAGAGCAAGGAATTGGACAGAAACATGATGATAGTAGTAGCAAGGAAGGAGAGAAAATGCATCGAGAGAAAAAAAAAAAAAAAACACAAAACCAAGAAAATAAACAGACCAGAACATTGTAGTGGTGGCGTTGATGAGCTACACATTCACCTTGATTTGATGGAGAATTTCTGGTGCTGAGGATTAAAGTCAGAGACTTGAGCACACCATGCATATAGACTTAGCTATACCCTCAACCTTTGAGACAGGAGCTCCTGTAACCCAGGTTGGCTTGGAACTGATGACCTTCTGCTTCTACCTCCTGAGTACTGGAATTACAAGTATGTAATTACATCATGTGCGTCTTTTAAATGTAGCATACACAGTCCTCGAGTGATTAGCGTGTCTGCTGTTATTCTGGGCACTAGGGGTGTAAGAGAAGATAAATGGTCTGTGAGCTTATAAAGATTGTGTCCCAATGGGAAGGCACACCTAGACAAAATGTAGTGTTAGACAGGTGGTAATGACTGCCATTAGGGACAACAACAGTAATACGGGTAAGGACAATATGGGCATGACATGGTAAGTGGAGCACTGGTAATACAGAGAATGGTTAAGGCCTCGATAAGGTAATTTTGAATAGAGACTTGAAGTAAGTTAGAGACACAGATAAATGGGGGAAAATAGACCAGGCAGGAAGATAAAACTGAATACAAAGTCCTTTAGACAGGAGTGCCCTGATCTAACGTATTACCCTGATAAGTAGCATGATATGCTATCTTGGATGTGCTTCAAAGAGACAGAGAGAACATGAGACAAGAATTGTCAAAAACCAGGTTGGAAATGGCTCAGTTAAGCAAGTGCTTATTTCACAGACATGAGGACCCGAGTTTGATCACCAGACCCCACATAAAAAAATATAAGGCATGGTAGCACATATGTGTGCCACAATGCTGGGCAGAGACAGGAAGACCCCTGGGGCTTATTGGCCAGCCAGGCTAGCCTAACTGGTGAGTTCTATGTCAGTGAGACATGGTCTCAAAGAAATGTATGGCTTCTCTGAGGGTGACAAAGTTGTCTTCTGGCTTACACACACACACACACACACACACACACACACACACACACAAACATGCACACACATACATTAAAAAAGATTGTCAGAGCCACGTGGTGGTGGCACACACCTTAGCACTTAGAAGGCAGAGACAGGCAGATCTTTGTGATTTTGAGGCCAGTCTGGTCTAAAGAGTGAATTCCAGTACAGCCAGGGCTACACAGAGAAAGCCTGTCCTGAAAAACCA
The DNA here is from genome assembly GCF_049852395.1 of Peromyscus maniculatus bairdii. NCBI lineage: Eukaryota > Metazoa > Chordata > Mammalia > Rodentia > Cricetidae > Peromyscus > Peromyscus maniculatus. The sequence continues at coordinate 73,357,664 of NC_134865.1, forward strand.
AAACCAAAAAAAAGTGTTTACATCAGCAGCACATATACTAAAATTAGGATGATACAGAGAGCATGGCCCCATGTGAAAGGATAACACACAAATTTGTGAAGCTTTCCAAAAAAAAAAAAAAAAAAAAAAAAGAATTGTCAGAGGCAAGGCATGGTGGTTTATGCCTTTAATACCAGCATTCAGGAGGCAAGTGGATCTATGAGCCCCAGGCCAGCCTGGTCTACATAGCAAGCTCAAAGCCAGCCAGAGTAAGATGGTGAGACCCTGTCTCAAAAAGCAAAATGATAAAATATTGTCAGACATCAGTCATTATTGAAATTGGGTTGAGTACACAGCTGTTCATTGTACTAATCTTGCTTTTACACACACACAAATATATATATATATATAATTATATATATAATCTGAATTTTATTGTAGTAAGCTTAAAAGAAACATTTGATAACATTTGACTTTAAAATGCTGTTGTAGTTTGGTTTTCTGTTGCTGTGAAAAAACACCATGGCCAAAAGCAAGTCGGAGGAAAGGGTTTATTTCATCTTACAACTCCCAGGTTACAATCTGTCACTGAGGAAAGTCAGGGCAGGAACTCGAGGCAGGAATCTGAAGGCAAGAACTGGAGCAGACATCATGGAGGAGGGCTGCTCACCAGCTACTCCCAGGCCCATGACCAGCTCTTTCCTCTATAGTACAAGCCCACCTGCCTAGGGATGGTACCACCCACAATGGCTGATCTTCCTGTATCAATTAAAGCAAAAAACAAAAAAACACCCCATAGACATGGCCACAAGCCACTCTGATGGAGGCAATTCTTTAGTTGAAGTTCCCTCTTCCCAGGCAGTCAAGCTGACATCCACGATTAATCATCACAGATGACTCTTCCCTTTCCTGCCAAACACCCCCATAGTTAGCCTGAGTGTTCCTGATCATCATTCAGGAAGTTGCCAGACCAACACAGCACAATTAAACACATCACATCAGAGAGAAGCCCCATGCCTTAGTGGTTCCAAGCAGTAAGTCTTAAGTCAGAAAAATACTATTAGCTGTGCCATCCCCACCCCTATCTCACTATGTAGCCTGGTTGCCTGGAACTTGCTACCTAGCCCAGGCTGGCCTCAAACTCTATAATAAAGATGCACCTGCCTCTGCCTCCCAAGGACTAAGATTAAAGACATGAGCCACCACTCCCAGCATTTTCTCATTAATACTATTTACTACCCATTTCCTTTGTGAAAAATAGATGTGATGTTTCTGTATTTCTTATGTCCCTATTCCCTTTCCTTCTGGACTCTAAATAGTGTTACCATAATTACTGAGAAGTCATCAATGTTTACATGGTGTGGTTTGAGTGAGATGTCCTCTGGGGTATTGTTTGACTACTTTGTCCCTAGATGGTGGTACTGTTTACGGAGGTTATGGAACTCTTTAAGAGGTGAGGCCTAGCTGCAGCACTAGAGGCAGGACTTGGAAGATTACAGCCCAGCCTCAATACCTGTCTAGTCTTGTTTCTTGATCTGCCAAGATGGGAGATGTGATAGCTGCCATGATGGCCTGTCCCCTGAGAAACTGTGAGCCCAAACTGGTCATTCCTATGTTGTCTTTTGTTGAGCATTTTGTCACAGTGGCAAGAAAGGCAACTAACAGATTATATACAACTTTGTTCATTGCTGCTGAGCCATGTAGTGTAGTAAACAGTTCTCTCACAGGCCTTGAGAACATTCATATTCTGAATGAGTAGTATTACTCATGGTTGTTTCTAAGAACCTAGAACAATGCATGCTCAATAGTAAGCACACAAACTGTTCACTGAATGCTACATGAGTGGATTTTCTCTGTGGTGACCCAAGAGACAAAGGGTGGCACAGGTCCCTGGCACAGGGTAGAGAATGTTCAAGAGAAAACAATGCTAGCCAGGCATAGTAGCACATACCTGCAAACGCAGCACTCAGGAGTCTAAAGCAGATCCCAAAGTAGGAGATCCCAAATGTTTCAAGTCATTTAGGCTATATAGAAAATGTCTCAAATTAACAAAAATGAGTTATTAATGTGCTTTGTCCCTCAAGGTTAGGAACAATTGAACAAATATTTAAAACCAGATTTCAAGGGAAAATGTGGCATTCTGTTCTTGGAAAAGATCTGAGGAGAGGTACAGGTATAAAGGCCATTGGCTTCAGTCTCAAACAATGAAAACTGTGGAAGGCTTGTGTATCTGGGATCAGGTGGTAATGTATTCTGTGACAGGAATCTGGGAGGGCTCCCCTGGTCTGCTTCATGCATCACTGCAGCTGTATAAAAATACGCAGCTCCACAGACAGCTTCTCCACGTTCCAGCTACAAGGTCCTGGTATAGTGGGCCTGACAGTGGCCTGAAACTGCATTTAGGAAAAGCTCCCACAGGACGGAGATGCAGCTGTGCCTCCCAACAGATTGAATAGCAAGGCTACAAAACTAACAATAAACACAGAAAGGTTAATAGAAAAGCAATCATTCTCTTTATTTAATAATCTCTGATATTTAAAATACAGCTCATTAACATCCATACCAACAGAACCCTCGGTGTTCAACAGTGCTTTGGAAGCCCAGCTTTCGAAGGCGTAGACAGACGGAAGACCTGTGGAGTGGCAGCCCGTAACTCTAGGAGACCGGGCACACGAGGAAGGGCTGCAGAGGTGGGTCCTGAGCGAACAGCACTGCCACAGTGCATCGTATTGGCCAGAAGACAATGCCTTTTGATTTCACGGCTTTTGCACTTAAGTTTCAAATATTTTATTTATACAGAACAGTCATTTAAAAAAAAAAAAGTTATTCCTATTTAGTCCAGTGTTGTAGAAATTAGATAATCACATTTCAAATGTCTGCTGTCCTCTTAAAAAAAAAAATCATTAAAAAAATTCCAGGAAACATACCACCTTTAAACTATGCAAGAGACAAGTGAGTATTCCCTAAATAACTGCATTTCCCACATACTTTCCACTAATACCTTATCTATGACTGCAGTTTTAAAAGTGTGCTGGCACTATTAAACCTCCATAAATTTAGGGAGTATATTATTTTGTGCTAATTCTTAAAATGACAGACCATTATAGAAATAAAAAAAATCCTCAAATTAAAAAAAAGTCAATATCCTTTTCATTCATGAAAGACTAAACAAAACTTTTTACTATGTATAACACTTTGAAAAAATACAAAACAAGTTTGTTTCTTTACCTTATTAATGACAAATTAGGAATGAGGGGAGAGTTTTTGTTTTAAATATGAAAAACAGAAATTATCCACACTACTGATTAATCTAATCTGCTTTTTCTTAATTAAGGTAACATGTATTTAGCACTTCATAGAGCTAAAATACAGCAGACACTTCACTTTGAAAGTATTCCCTTAAGGCCTCTCTAAATGTAGACTGCATTTTGAACTTTTGTTCCTTTGCAGTGGTAAGGACTGAACTCAAGACTGGGGTCACTAGGTAACTGCTCTACCACTGAGCACATCCTTGCTGCTGAACTTAAAGCTGGAATCAAAGGTCTGAATCTGAATCCTCTTACTAATTTAAAACATCAGGATTTCCCAGCTTAAGACCTTCAGATAGAAGTCTGGTTCTGCACTACCCAATTTGGATTTGTGCAGGTCACAGGGAACAGTTTTAAGAATTTAGTAATTCCTGGCACTGGCATGATTTAAAAATAGTACCAAACACGCAAGTATTCAAAATGTGTGGTTTAGACTCTGACATGAATAAAACTTACTTTAATCCACTTGATATTAAATAAAACAATTCAGGCTACTCAATTTGAGCATTCTTCCTCATTAACTTTGGCTTCATAAAGAAAAATCAAGTTTGCAGGGGAAAATAAAGCACCACCTTAAATAACGCCTGTGAATTGTAAATGATTTGGCCAAGGTCTTAAAAGTTAAGTGTAGAATTTACCTGCACTACTGTATCAAACAATTTATATCAGTGAAATGTCTGCATATCGCTGTCTTGTTTTTTTGTTTTTGTTGATTTATGGTTTGGGCCAGACGGCAGCTACTCTGGATTTTTAAAATATGAATATATTCATGACATCCCAAAATAAGAAAGTGGTCTTTCCAAAGTTTCTTTTTTTCTTTTTCTTTTTCTTTTCTTTTTTTTTAAACACAAGGTCTCACTGTGCAGCTCTAGCAGGTTTGGAACTCACTATATAGACCAGGCTGGCCTTGAACTCAAAGAGATCTGCTGGCCTCTGCCTCCTGAGAACTGGGATTAAAGGCATGCAGCACTATGCCTGGCCTTCCAAAGTGTTCTTACACTTGCTTATGACACTAGCATCACAACTGTACATATTTTATCTGGTGTGTAAGTTACACATTAGAAAAAAAAGATACCAGTAGTTTAAATATTAAACATTAAGGTGCTCCCAATTGGTAAAAACAGAATGGAAATGTCAGTCAAGTCCACAGCACAACTGTGACCGTGGATTTCCTTTCCCCTGACTGTCATGCAGTGCTGTACATATACAGGCAGCTCCTGGTGTATGAACTAGAGATTCATAAAACTTTTGCACTTTTGTATACTGTGGTTATAAGCATTGGCATCTTTTCATACTGGCTACTCATTAATAATGAAATTTAAATGTTCAGGTAAGCCTAGGTCAATCCGAAAGAGATGGCAGTTAATAGTGAGTCTGGATTTGCCTTGCCAAATATAACAATTCATAACAAACTAAAAAAAAAAAAAAATACACTCAGATATTCAGTGTATGCTCAGTTTCTCTTCAAAATGTCTCTAATAAAGGATCAACATGCTGTATTTCATAAGTGATTTAACTAGGGTGTGTTACATGAATGTTTTATAAACTCTAAAGTTAAAATTGAAATGCATATTGGCTTTCTCATTTTTCTATCAGATACCTCATCAATCAAACTGTATGGAAAGTTTAATGTGATTTTTCAAAGAGAAAAGGAAAGGGCCAATGTCCAGACAATGTGACTGGCACACTGGGGTATTACATACTTCATTCTAACACTTATCTGTGAATAGTAAGAAAGGTCCTAACTCCAACACCCTAAAGTTGCACAATTCTTCTGAACCTTTGCAATGACTAAAGAAAACTTCATAGATTTTAAAATAAGACTGACTAATTTTTCATAAAGCAAACTTCAAAAAAAACCCCACTTTAATTGGCACAAAATGATTAAGAAAAAAATTCACCTGTTTTGGAACTGGGAATATAGCTCAGAGGTAGAGTACCTGCCTAGCACACATGAGGCCCTGGGTCCAATCTCTAGCAAAACAAAACAAAACAAAACAATCTGCCCTATCCAAGAAAAAACTACTTCATAATCATAAATAAAAATATTTGTATTTTTTGCAGTTCAACAGCAATAAATCCTACATCAAAAACTTTCCCTGATAAAACGTGTGCAGAACACACACCAATAGAGCGATATACCATTCTTCACCTTCCTAAACTGTTGGCTAAAATTTCTTCTTGGATTTTACCTATGTACAAGTCAACATTCAAAAGGGGATAGAGAGGGAGGGAGGGAGAGCAGATATCAGGATCTATGACACCCATGAGACACAGTGAATTTTCACCCAAATCATACCAAAGTATTGACCCAGAAAGACTGTGCATCCCAATTAAACAATGTTTATCAAAACTAAGGGCTTTCTTATTTACAGACAGAGCCACTCTGACTTCTGTAATTCTTAAACAATTTAAACATGATTGCAAGGGTCAACCCACAGTATATTTATATATTTTCATTAGTAAATTACTTTCACATTCTAGACCACCATCCCAGCAGGCTATATTCCACTTAAAAAAAAAAAAAAAAAAAAAAAAAAGAAGAAGAAGAAGAAGAAGAAGCAGGCATCTATATTCCAGGACTTATCGTAACTAGAACATAAAGCTCCTGTCACAATAGAAAAAAACTAAAACAAATCCGACACCAACACTGAAGGCCAAGTTTCTCCTGCAGTACATTCATGGTGGCCGCATGTTAAGTAAGAGGGGAATGTGTTTGCTTCTCCCTTTCTCAACTGGAAAAGAAAGGAAATAGGGTGCAGGAAGGATTATAGATGTCCAGCTCATTTAGAGTCAAATACTCGAGCAGAGCTCTGACTTCAGAGTATAGGAATGCACCAAAGTTAACAAACAATGATCCCACTAGAGAGGGCTTAAAAAGTCAAACCTCAGAACAGATTACCATGTTAGAGTTGTGGGAGAATAACCACAACCAGAGATTACATGAAACAGAAGCTCAAGTGAGCCAAGCCACCTCCAATGAAGAGAGAAAATGAAAACAATACAAAATCAAGTTCAATGGCAAGAGCTAGTTAGTTGGTCCACAAAGAGCCAAGAAAACTCCCTAATTTCAGTTAGATATTGCACACTTGAAAAACAAAAAGGGACATTTAGAAAACTATCTTAAGTTTCTTTAGTTGCTGACTGCCTCTTTGGCTAGCATCCGGATCATTACTTAGTCCTATGACATGTTTCTGGCTTTCTTATCCTTTGCTTATAAACCACTAAAGTGTCTTATCTCTTCCAGTGAACACACTGCCAAAGTGGACCTTATACTGTATTCACACAATGTTAGAAAGGATGAGGAGCAAAATGATTTTGAAAGGTATTATTTTTTCCTTTCTGCTTTCAAATTATCTTTAGCAGTTTCTAAAGACATGGTTACAGCTGCCCGGAGTATGTCTTCTTCACTCACACCATCACCTGCTGGGAAAAAAAAAAACAACAGAGTTATCAGAAACATTTCTGGAAAATTCTCAATCATCAAAATGCAAATATCTGAACTAGAGGTGCAGCTAAGTTGGTAGAGTGCTTTGCCTAGCATGCATGAGACCCTGGGTTCAACCCCTAGCATGGCATAAAATCAGGCATGGAGATTCCTGTAATCTTAGTACTCAAGAGATAAAGGCAGGCAAATCAGAAGTTAAGGTTGTCCTTGACTTATAACATTTGAAGCTAGCCCAAGCTACATGAAATCTGTCCAAAATGAAGAGAAAAAAAGTGCAAACTGTTAGGAAATACATTTCTACTTGAATACTGATTTCTTTCTTTTTTTTTTTAAGACTTAATTAACTATGTAAATCTGCAGGTACTATGTACCATGCTATATGTAGAGGTCAGAGGACAGATGGAGCCAGAGCCCTCTGTGGTGATATTTTATTTGTGCTTTACTAAATAAAGCTTGCCTGGAGATCAGAGAAAACCCAAGCTATTATAAGTAAACACAAAAGTCATGCAATGTTAGCACATGCCTCTAATCCTATCACTTGGGAGGTAGGGATCTGTCTAGATCTATGTGAATTCAAGGCCACACTGGAAACAGCCAGGCGTGGTGGTACATGCCTTAGATTCTAACACTAGTTAACCATGAAGGTCTGGAGGTCTGTACAGACAGAAAGTGACAGAGCTGGGCAGGAAAAGAAAGTGATGTAGCTAGACAGAAAGAGCAAATCAGATGGCAGAACAGCAAGGCATATAGGCGTGGGTAGACATATCTCACTTTTGGAAACTGAGGTGTAAGGTGAGGTAAGGTTAGCATGTGGCTGTTCCTATTCCTCTGATCTCTCTCGGACTTTCACCCCTACATCTGGCTCTGTGTTTTTTATTTAATAAGACCATTTAGAAATTCATCTACAGCCCTCCTTCCATCAGGTGGGTTTGATGATTGGACCAGGCTGTCAGGAGTGGCAGCAAGCACCTTTCCCTGCTGAGCCACCTTCCTGGCCCTCCTTTCCTTTTTGTTGACTTTGTAGTTCACGTGCTATTTGTGAGACACTTTAAAACCCACAAGTGGATAGAGAACAAAATATCATACAAGACATATACCTATTGTTCCTCCTTGGCCAGTTCCTTTGTGGCCAACGCAAAGCCCAGCCAGATGTCTGTTTATAGTTCTGCCCGTCGGGCAAGTCATGGTCTCATATGGTGTATGTAGCCTTATGAATGTAGCTATTTTCATTTATCGTAATGCATTTGACATTTATTATGTTTATTAACAAATCAGACTTTTTAGAAAACATTTTTATTTGTAAACAATTAAATTCACAGGAAGTTACAAAGACAGAGGCCCTGTGGACCTGTCAGCTCAATTTCACCCAACAATTACATCTATAACGAAAGCTCAAACTGAAACTTGGACTCTACATAGCACAGTGTTGGTGGTTCTACATGGCTTTAAAGTATCTTTTTCATTTTTTTGGTTGTTTTTTGTTGTTGTTGTTTTGTTAAAGATAAAATGCCTAATATGGGGAGCTGGAGAGATGGCTCAGAGGTTAAGAGCACTGGCTACTCTTCTAAAGGTTCTGAGTTCAATTCCCAGCAACCACATTGTGGCTCACAACCATCTATAATGAGATCTGGTGCCCTCTTCTGGCATGCAGGCACACATGCAGGAAGAACATTGTATACATAATAAATAAATCTTAAAAAAAAAAAAAAAAAATGCCTAATATGATGTTTTATCACACATTTAAGCTCCCATCACTATCACCACCACTACCAAGACTAGAGGGCCAGGGGCATGACTAAGTTGTGGGGAATGGATGAGGTCCTATGTCAATGTGTATTACTGATATGAACACAACCATGTCAAGACCCTAATGCTTTAGACATGAGTCAGGCTCAGAGAAATGTTCCTCCGGTCCAAGTAGAGGTATTAATGAATGGTTGATCATTAGCTAAGACCAGTATCTGAGCAGAAACTATCAATGCAGCTTCCTTTTGGATGACTGTGACCTGAGACTGCTCCCCTACAGAGACTGCCTATCAACATCAGCTAACTACAGCACCCACACCCACCCTGACATGTGTGCAGATGCCTCCTCCTCTTTTGTGCTATATTTAATAAATGCACTGAGTTTCCAGGCTGCTGCTGGTGCATCTCCATCAGAGCACGTGGCTTACCCAACCCCAGCTTTTCTCTGTGCCTGTTATTTCTTCATTCCCCACCATCCTGTGTAAGTTGGACTCAGTGGTATAATTCTTGCCTAGCATGCACCAGGCCCCAAGTCTGATCCTAGGTACTACAAAAACAAACCCCATAAAACCATTACAGCACCACAAAGCCCTCCCTCCTGTACTGCTTTCTCTCCATGCCCAACTTTCCACCATCTTGAACCTGACATTACGGCCCTGAGGTCCAGCCCAAACGCTGCATGCATCAACAGCTGGCTTTTTAATCCTGATGGTACTCTATGACATGAAGTACTACAGTTTGCTTAACCATTTATTTGCCTAATATATGGCATACTTCTTGTCTCCAAATTTTGATTAAGACCAATAAAATAGCTTTGAACATTTGTATAGATACTTTTGTGTGGACATACATTTTTACATCTATGGCATAAACACCCATGAATATAACTGTTGGGTCATATGGTCAGTATGTATTCAGCTTGTTCGTTTTCTTGAGACAGAGTCTCACTATGTAATCCTGGCTTGCCTGGAACTCGCTATGTAGACTAGGCTGGCCTTGTACTCATAGAAATCCATCTGCTTCTGACTCTGAAGTGTCAAGATTAAAGGTGTCCTGGTGTATATTCAGGTTTTTAAGAAATAACTGAATTACTTTAGGAAGTCACTATTACCAGTTAAAATGCAACACATAGAACACCTCAGTTTCTGCTCTTTAGGTCCCTCGTTCATAACTGCCAGACATACAATCAAAACAAGAACAGTGGAACAATTTCTGTTTCAACCATCAAATATAATCAGAAAATTCAAAAAGACAGAACTGTATTTTACATCTTTTACTCTTCCTGTGCTTGCCTCAACATCATCTCATTTCTGTTTCAAGAACTTCCTTTTTTTTAAAATTGAAAATAGATTTTTTTCATATAATATATTCTTATCATGGTTTCCCCTCCCTCACCTCCTCAGAGATCCTCCCCACCTTCCCACCCATCCAACTTCATGCTTTCTTTCTCTCTCTCTTTAGAAAAGAAACAGTAAAGTTTAAAACAAATAAACAAACAAAATCCACAGAACAAAGGAAACAGAAAAAAAAGAAAAAGAAAAAGCACACTCGACATACATACACATGCAGAGAGACACATGCACACAGAAAATCCATAAAAACACAAAATCAGAAACCATAATAGATAAGCAAAAGACCAGTAATGAATGAATTTTTTTTTTTTTTTTTTTTTAAAAAGCAAGTATTAAGAGACAAAAATTCTTTTTTTTTTTTTTTTTTTTTTTTTTTTTTGGTTTTTCGAGACAGGGTTTCTCTGTGTAGCTTTGCACCTTTCCTGGAGCTCACTTGGTAGCCCAGGCTGGCCTCGAACTCACAGAGATCCGCCTGGCTCTGCCTCCCGAGTGCTGGGATTAAAGGCGTGCGCCACCAACGCCCGGCCAAGAGACAAAAATTCTTTAAAAAGAACACTGAGTTTGTTTTGAGTCGGTCATCTCCTGGACATGGGGCCTGCCCTTGAATATGATTTGTATATCCAATGAGACTCCAATGGAGAAAACTAATTTTTCTTCTGCAAGTGGTTGTCAATTGGAGACGGCTTCTGAGGTAGGGATAGATCCTATCTACCTCCCATCTCAGTGCTGAGACCCTATCTTGGACTCGTGCAGGACCCTGTGCATTCTGCCACCATCTCTGAGTTTGTTTGTGTGTCAGTGATGCTGTATCTGGAAGGCATTGTTTTCCTGGTATCTTCCAGCCCCACTGGCTCTTACCATCTTTCTGCCACCCCTCCTCAAAGTTCCCTGAGCCCTAAGGGGCAGTTTGAAGGAAACATCCCATTCAGCACTGGGTATTCCAAAGTCTCTCACTCTCTGCACATGGTCCAGTTGTGGGTCTCTGGAAGTGATGGCTAGTCCTGACTCTGATGATGGCTCATCTTCCCAGGCCTGTGCAGCCTGCCACGTTCTTTAGCTTTTTGTTTGGTTTTTCAAGACAGGGTCTCTCTGTAGCCCTGGCTTTCCTGGAACTCACTTTGTAGACTAGGCTGGCCTCGAACTCAGACATCTGTTTGCCTCTGCCTCCTATGTGCTACCATGTCTGGCTCCCTTTCTTTAGCTTTTAAGGACAGGACTGCTGGAGACAATTTTTTCTCAGTTCTAAAGAGTATGTTAATTACTGCATGTGATCCTGGGTTTCAAATTTTCTTCCAGCACTTTAAAATACATTATCCCCTCCTTCACTCATAAGAAAGCTCTCATTTCAAATTGTTGGAAAGGTTATTTCTTGCTGATTTGGGATAGTGTCTTCAGTTTTCAGACGTCTATGAGTCTTGGTGTGTATTTCTTTGGCTTTATACTCATTTAAAATTCATTCAGTTTCTTCAGTTTGTAGATTTCTAGTTTCTGTCAGACTGAAAGCCATTATGTCATTACAAACTTTTTCAGTCCCTCCCTTTTCCCCATCTCTTTTGGGGACTCCTATGAGGTAAGAGGTTTTTGTTACAATGTCACAGGCCTCCAACCTTTGCTCATCATTTATGGTCAGTTATCTGTGTTGATGAGAATGATGTGATTTCTACAAGCCTGTCATCAAGTTTACTGACTTTCCTGTACTGAGACCATTCACTGAGTTTTTACACTTCAGTTATTTTCTGCTCTCGAATTTGTATGTGGAATCAAGGTGTGGCAGAGCATAACTATAATCTCAGCACTCAGGAGTCAGAAGTAGAACAACGGTGAAATTGAGGCTAGTCTGGGCTAGACAGTGAGACTCTGCCTCAAAAAAAAAGAAGAAAAGAAAGAAGAAAAGAAAAGAAAAAGAAAAAAACAAAAACAATCACTAAAATTGTCCATGTGGCTTCTTCTTTCATGTTTCTTCACATGATAGCGGTTTTCAACTGAACTCTGGGTACTTAGGTATTGTCAAACTGCAAATCTACTCAAGTTTTGTTTTGTGAGCCTCCTCTGACAGAGGTGTCTGTGTGTACACCCACTGTAGGTGCCCAAGACGGCCAGAGGTGTCAAATCCACCTGCAGCTGGAGTCAGAGGGTTCTTTATAATGTGCTCTCTAGTGCAAGTCCCATCTCATGTCAACAATCCTTCATCAGTTTATTGACTATTTTCTTACTGTACAATTCTGAGAGTTCTGCACAGATTCTCCTCTGATCGACAGGGTTTCTTTTCCACTCAACTTCTACCAATACTTGGCTCAAGTTTAAGACCTATTAAATCAAGGCCTGGTGAGTAACCTGGACTTCCAGCTATTATCTCAATTATGCTAAAGTATGTTTTCCTTTATTAGGTGGTGAAAGGTACTTATTTTCCACTTAATATTATTCTATTATTACTAATATTCATTACCTCTGGACCATCTCTAGAGGATTTTTGAAGAATGTGCTAACTGTGAAGTTCAAGTACTCTGTGTGTGATTTTAAAACCTACCAGGGCATGGTGGTACATGCCTATAAAAAGGCCCAAGAAAAAACTAAATAAATAAAACCTAAGTATTCACCAAGTGTTCTAGTCTGTTTGCTTCTTACTTCAGAGGAGCTTAGTTGATCACAAATCCATTTAGGAGTTTTAATACAACAAAAAAGGAAGAAAATATAAAGTAAAAATGACATGGACCCTGGGTGTCAAGTAAAGCATTTGAGTAACAGTCCTGGTGAATGGCCAGAGAGCCATACCTTGGTTGTTCCCACGTCCTCCTGAACTTGTGGTCGGTCTTTCACAAGGGTATGAAAGCTGTCTAGGTCGGTCTACCTCCTGCTGCTGCTGCTGTTGCCTGAAAGATTCAAAAGTGAATATATGTTAAAACAACACCTAAGAAATAAATATTCCATGAGAATACCTATTCAGGTAGGAAATAAGCTGTTCAATAAATCAAAGTGGTCACTGGCCTGAACACCCCAGAAGGTGAGAATTAGTTTGACAATTTCAAGTATAAAAGTGTCAAATTTTTTATTCTAAAAAAAAATTTACATATTTGAGTTATCAGACAGGAAGTAGGCATTTTCATTTCCTTTATAAGGTTCACAAGTAGTTATTCATATGCAAATTAATGTTGTTTATGCATCTTTGATATTATTAGGAGCCACTGAAAAACACCTTTGCTAAGATGAACCATCTCAATTTAATGTGCTCTTCCTTGGCTGGCTCCTCTAGTCAGTCAGTCACGTCTGAATTTAGTAAGCTTCTCCCTGGAGACCCCTTGACTCCCCGGAGACTCTCCTGACCATCCCACTTCAAGCAGCCACCTGCCCTTCCCACTATTTCACTTCAGTTCCCAGCACATACATACTGCCACCGTGATGCTTCTGTCTGGTCTGTAGGCTAACTAGAGCACAAACCTTACGCTGCTCCTGTGTCCCCAGTACCTGAGACTATGTCAGTCACAAAGCAACTTCATCACACACTTGACAAATTAAAGAAACGGAAACCACTGTATGGCAACAACAGTGCCACTGTGCTGGAAGTATGTGCTCTGCATTTTGATTTTGATTTTACAAGGGGTTACAGTTAAGAGACTACATGAATCTCAGAAGACACTTTTTGAGCAGTCCTAAGACTGAAAGACTTATGCATTATGACACAATTACAAGTCTATGAGAGCCAGGGAGTGAAATGTGGTGGTTTGAATATGAATGGCCCCCCATAGGCTTATATAGGTGTAGCCTTACTGAAGAAAGTGTGCTACTGGGAGGTGGGCTCTGAGGTTTCAAATGCCTATGCCAGGCCAGCCTCTCACTTCCTGCCTGTGGATTCGGATGTAGAACTCTCAGCTACTTCTCCAGCATCATGTCTGCCTGCATGCCGCCATGCTTCCTGCCATGATGATAATAGACTGAGCTCTGGAGCTGTAAGCAAGCCCAATTAAATGCTTTCTTTTTTAAGAGTTGCTGTGGTCATGGTGTTGCTTCACAGCAACAGGACACTGAATAAGACACTCTCTCAAACAAGTCGTGAAGCTGGCTGTGGTGGCCTGTACTATTGAATTCCAAGCCCAGGAATTCAATGCCAGCCTGGGTAACATATCAATCCCTATCTCAAAAAGAAAACAAAACATGCAGGAGTATATTCTTGTATTTAGAAAATGGAAGCTGAAATACTACAATGAAAAGCTACAATGAGAAAGAACATAAGTTACTCCCAGATGCTTTTGGTAGGGCAACAATCTGAGTAAAGGGTTCTTGGAACTATAAGGAGCTCTGTACACTAGTTCCACTTTTAAGTAATAAACATATACAGAAAGCATCTATAAGTGACTGAGATTAAGAAGTCATAGATTAAAAAGTTGTGCATGATTTTAAAAGGACCAGAATTCAGTTATAAACAGCACATTTTTTTTCCAGCATTCCCCTCAATTTTGAAAAAAGGGCCGCTAATCAGGTTGCTAGCCTAGGATGACCTTGAATTCTAGATCTGCTGGCCTCCACTTCCCATATGTACCGTGCAACACCACACGCAGCTTGTCCTTCTCAGTTTTGAGTTTTAAATGTGAGGAACAAAACAACTGAGATAGTAGGAACTCCATCTTCTCCTTGTTGGCCTTCTGGGGTTCTGTGCCTTCATACATGGCAGTCTGGAGAACAGCCTGAGCTCTGGGGATCCTGGCATATCATGGAGGCTCCTGGATGCCCCCTTCTTCCTCCACTTAGGTATCTATGTCTGATAGAGGGATAACCTTTAATCTACTTCTAATTTTTCATTTAACTGCCAATTATTGTACATATTCATCTGGTTATTATAACTTTCAATTATGCAAAATGAGAAGAAAGTTCGCTGCCAACCTTGAAACAAGCACTGTGAAGCACTAAGATGCTGCTGTGGAACAGGTTCCTCAGCACCTTCCCACCATGTCTTCAGTCCTACAGAGGCTGCAGAGCTAGAACCTGGTTTCTGCTTGCAGAGTTAAGTACTCACATGAGCTACAAAGGGCAGAAATGAGTCAAGGAGGCACAGCTATTTTCCTGACAAGCAAAGTCAAGGAGGTTCAGTTCTGAATCCTACCTCAGGGCTGTTTCAGTGGGACCAGAAAGTCTTGACAACTATGATATGGCTTCCCAATTCCAGGATCCATCTATATTTGTTTTTTTGGTTTTGTTTTTTGTTTTTTTGGGTTTTTTTTTTTTTTTTGTATGTCTGTTTGTTTTAAGATTTAGTTAGGGAGTTATGTGTGGTGATGTTTGCCTTTAATTCCAGCACTCTAAAGGCAGAGAGAGGTTGATCTCTGTGAGTTTGGGGCTAGCCTAGTCTACATAGTGAGTTCCAGGACATCCAGGGCTATACAGAGAAAACCTGACTCAAGAAAAACAAAAACAAAAGAATTCTTTGTTAGGGGCTGGAGAGATGGTTTAGCAGTCGAGGGCACTGGTTACTCTTCAGACAACCTGGGTTCAATTCCCAGCACCTACATGGCAGCTCACAACCACCTGCAACCTCAGCCCCAGCCCCACAGGACCTAATACTCTCTTCTGGCCTCCTCAGGCACTGCATGCATGTGGTACACATATATACATGCAGGTAAAATACCTATACATATAAAATAAAATTGAAGGAAATGTTTTTCCTAATTTAATATATTTATATATGATACACAAATGTTTTAGATTATATAATTGTATAGGTGAGAACCCTCAGAGTGAGAACAGAACAGAGTGTAGAGTCCTCTGAAGCTCAGACGTGAGCAATGTGGGGGTTCTGAGACCTGAACCTTGGTCCTCTGCAAGAGTGTCTGATACCCATCATCCTAATCAGGAGTGGTCGCAGCCCTTCTCACAAACTGCTGTATACTTCAGAAGCCTGGCTCAGAACTTCCCTAATATTATAAGCCTCTAATTACACCATTAATTGGTGTTTTGTTTAAACACCCTTACCTGTTCCTATTTCTTAAACTGAACTGTGTAATAAACTAAGCCAAGCCATTAAGTGACGACATGAGTATTAGGCAAGCAAAGCATCACAACACTCCTTGGCTATGGACATTTGTATCCATCCTGCTGAGAAACACTGTTTCTTATAACAGGCAGAATACAGCATTCAAAGCTATACTTGGAGAAGACATTAATCATGCTAACAAATATCTGTGGAACATGTGACAGCTGACAAATAGTCTTAAGACTCATCATTTAATTCTATACTTCCAACAGCAGGTGTTAACAGTGCTGGTGTGGACTCTGGCTTGGGTTTTGTGACTGATAAACAGATTTACAGATCACTGCTAAAAAAAAATGTCATGTTAAGGAGATATTACTTAGCGACCCTTGCTCATAAACTATGAATTTATAATAGGCTAATTTTTAGTACTATTTTTTACACAAGAAAAGAAATCCTACAATGTGTTTTATTTGATATCTACATTAAGTATGAGGCTTCTAACACTCAATGGAGGAAGACAAGGGATGAATTGTGACTAACAAGTTAGCACCAGGCCAGTGTGGAGAGGGAAAGAAGGAAGTCAGACAATCTTACAGCCAAGATCCCAAAGACAGAATCTGGAGAGAGAGGGGACTATTCCAGCAAAGCAATCAGTGATTTGAGTAAAAGGCAAGTGCAGCGTGCACTTTTATCCTCAGCCCTTTGGCACCCTGTTCTTAACCTTGTAGTAAACTAGCACTTTCAAATGCTAGTCAGTGTTAAAAATAAACACCACCAAGTTAACCCTTAATTCATCTCAGCTATTTGTGACAAAGTAGAATATTCCCTAGCTGTCTTTAAGTCCTCAGGATAAAAGACAATCTTCAATGCACAATCAACCACTAGAAAAGAGGCATGCTCATACCCAAACTGCTTTTTAAAAGGGTGCAAGGTTAGACAAAATCTCTGTCATCTCTAAAGCACTAGTTATGGTTTTTAAGTTGTGATCATTATAGCTTAATCTTTATCACGGGATGTTACTAAATTATCTTTACTATTACTAAAAGTTCAAACCTACTGGAAGTTTCAAATTTTTATTTCAAAAGAGTTAACAAAATGTCTAAATAAAAGAAGGGGTTGGTGACAATGCTCAGCAAGTAAAGACTCTTGCTGCTAAGCCTGACGACCTGAGTCAATTCACAGGACGAGGTACCAACTCCTGCCAAGTGACCTGTGTGCCATACATATTGTAGTCTCTCTCTCTCCTCTCTCTCTCTCTCTCTCTCTCTCTCTCTCTCTCTCTCTCTCTCACACACACACACACACACACACACACACACACACTCTCTCTCCTACACACACTCAACTCACTCTCTCACACATACTCATGCACACACACATATACACACATTCACAGTCTCACGCACACACACTCTCTCTCATGTATACACACATACACACATACTCTCTCACATACACACAGAAAGAGCGAATATATATGACAGAGAAAAAGAGTATGTATATGAATGTATGCAGTCACTAACATCACTTCTTGAAGGAAGAGAGTGGGAACATACTTTTAAAAAAACTCTTAAATTTCCAGACTACTAATTATGCCTACTTATGTAGCTTTTGAGTTATTTTTAGAACTAGATATTTATATAAAGTTGTTGACTATCATTATTATTTTGTGACAACAGCACTTATTAGGGAAAAATAAAAAAGAAAAGCAGACAAGCCAGGTATGGTGTGCACCCCGTCAATCCACCACTCAAGAGTGAGGGGGGGCTTAGGACCAGGCCAGGCAGGAAGGGAGACTGATCAGAAAACAACACAGAAACAAAACCTGAACAACCCTACAGAACACAACACACACCTCCCAATATTCTGTAGGCACATACTAAAATAGTAATGACATGACGACTGTGACTTATTACAAGCCCACGCCTGTGGAAGAATGGAAAGAAATGGGAGTCAGGGGCATAAAAACCTGGGTCATGTGCTGGTATTTATTAAATGTGAGTAATAAATATGGGTGTGTTATGCACAAATCTAAGGCTTATCATAATTTAAAAAGTTAATTTTAAAATTCAAAAGGGCATGAAAAGTACTAGTAAGCACTATTTTAAAATGTAAATATAACTAAATCTATTAATCAGTCACTGAATAAAGACTAGAAATATCTCACATTAAGAGGATGTCAGCTGATCAGAACTTTCCTTCATATACTTCTGAGTTGTGACTTAAAAAAACAGAAAACAGAAAAAGATAAACATTATCTTCACAATACCAGCAGATGCAAAAATGGTCTAAACTTTATACCACTAATCTGCCAACTACGACTCTAGACGAGGCTGCTTGGGTTCAGAGGTGCTGATGTGTGGCTGCTGCTGTTGTGCTGGGGTTGAAGCCCTAGCCTCCTCACACATGCTGGATGAGCACTCCCCGCTGAATTGCATTCCAGATGTTCAGAGATTTTGAAATGTGAAAATAAATGCATCACTGATTGATGAGACCTGTTATGTAACTGTACAGTCCATCTCTTTCTGACCTGAGATCAGAGGGTCCAATTATCTATTATTGATCATAATTATTGATCATATTACCGGTCACTTTTAAGGTGGAGTTTGGTTTAAAAATAATAATAATAATAATAATAATAATAATAATAATAATAATAAAAAGCTGGATATGATGACATATATCTGTAATCCTAGGACAAGGGAAGCTGAGGCAGGAAGACTGCCAGGAGTTTAAGGCCACCAGACCACATGACAAAGCCCTGTCCAAAAAAATCAAAGATAGAAATAAAAGAACACTTGTGAATGGCAATTACTAGAAAGGAAGACACTATAAAAGTGTAACTATGTCTTAAGTACTTATAAACTGAGTACAACATACAGGGTTGGGAGCATGTGGTTCAGACTTCTGGTTTCTATACCCGATGCTGACGGACGGGCCTCCTAAAGTGACACAGCAGGACTACAGAGCACATACGGCTTGTACTTGGGAATACGCCCTGCCCACCTTCCTCAAATGCTCTTCTCCCGGTTAACTGATGGCAGGGTTAGCAGGGCCAATGGATCCATAGGCAGTTAGTTCTTCCTGTCCTAAGTCCAGTTTCCTTCTGATAAGCAAAATTCCACAAGGTTTCCTTTATTCTACTCCATGTCAATTTATTCAAGATCGGGTAAAGGTTTTTCTCTAAAACTGTTAAGTATTTCACACGTTATTTGCTGTAAAAACTTAAAATATATAGATTTCTGTATGTTCATAGGTTCAGGCAGTAAGCAGTAATTTACAACCAGACAAAATAACCAAGTATTAAATATGTAACTTTAATCTGTACCAACTACTTTACTTTTCAAAGTAGGCTTCTCTCCTCTTCCGCAGCTCTTCTGAAGTAAGATTGGTATGTGGTGTCTGCGGACTATCTTGAGACATACTTCTGGAACTACCTAAAAAAAGCCAATCATTTTATATACCTGTTCAAGCAGCAGTATGTTTGTTCTTCCTGGAGCAAGCTTCTAGAAAGTTTTCTTCTCAAGAACATTCCACTACTGCTCTGTAAATGTAAGAAGGCTATGGAAGTCTCAGGGAAAATCTAAGGTGTTACTGCGACTGAGGCTGATGCCATCTGTGATGCCGATATGAGAATACAAGTCCACAGCTCACCCGGTATGAGAAGTCTTCAAGACCACACTTGCATACTCTTTAACTTCCCCAAACTGCATTTACACCTTCAAAGGCATGACATTCCTCAAAGAAATCCATGATGACAACCATGACATGACCTCACTCTGTTCTCAACAACTTAGAAACCTAAGTTCTCACCAGTAATTGTACTAAACACAGATCCCATATTAATCGTGACAGTGGTAAGATGGTTTTCTGTGCATTACTGTAATAATCCAGCCAGGCCCCTGCTAATAAAACATGGGACTTCACACTACATGGAGTATGCAGAGGCAGGGCCTGGAGGTGAGAAGTCTAGGATACCAGGAATGGCTATGTTAAAGGGTCCTCAACTCAATAAGACATTTAAAGAATTCAGATGATGAGCAATCTCATTAAAAGTAGAAGCAGCTTCATATAAATTAGATTAAAAGAAAATCACAAAAATAAAGTACTTCATGCTTTCAGCAAACTGCTTTGAGTATCTCAACACTTTTTTCTGCCTACATTCCCAAGGGGGTTTATCGTCACTCTCCTCCACTGATTGACTTACATCAATGAAAAAGGTGTAGCCCGCAGAAGAGGGCTTAAGTTTTATTAAGTTGTACAGTCAGGAAGTGCAGCGTGTCCACTGGCATGCAATTGTTAAAACGGCTAGCTTGGGTAAGGGTCATCTAGCCACTAGAAGACTAATTCAATTAGCTGTTTGTATTAATTCAGTATTGTAATCAAGTAACATAACCAGAAGTAAAATTATAACTGTATTAAACACAATAAATATAGTCCTAGTATAATACAGGTTATAAAACTGATTCAAGATCAGGGAAATCTAAAAAAAATACTGAAATTCTAGAGCTATTGCTTTTGCAGTAACTATCAAAGAACTTCCAAAAGCACAAAATTTTCAGAAAAGCTGAGGATAACGTGAACCAGTTCTCCAAAAATGACTAAAGTACACACCAAAATGTTCATACCTTGCATACTAAGCTGAATGGCCCTTCGGAGATCAGCTTCTTCATCCTCTATATCAACTTCCTGACGACTTATCGCTAGAGCCCTCTGTAAATCATCCTCATCTTCATCCAACATTCCCGACCCGTCGGCCGCCTCTAGGACTCGTTCCAGATCTGCTTTGAGAACACTAAACAACAAATGCATTCATAAAAATTACAGCCTGGCCTCTGATTTTATTTTTCATTAAAAAAATTTTTATGTGTATGGAGATTTTGTTTGTATGTATGTTTTGTACAATGTGTGTGTAGTGCCTGAGCAAGCCAGAAGAGGGTGTTAGATTCCCTGAGACTGGAGTCATAGAAAGTTGTGAGCTACCAGAAAGGTGCTGAGAATCAAACCTAGATCCTCTGGAAAAGGAGCTGTTGCTCTTAACCACTGAACCATCTCTCCACTCCGTTGGTCTTCTACTTCAGATAAAACATAAAGGCACTTACAAACTAAAGATTTGGGATCAAAAAACAACACTCTAGAAGACAAGGTCTAATAACAGAACAACTGAATCTAAAGGAAGATATTTGAGTAATTCGAAGTGGCTCATTCCATAAACTTCACTAAAACACAGTCTTGCTGGGCACTGTGGCATATGCCTGTTGAGTAACAGCTACTTGGGAGGCAAAGACAGAAGGATGTCAGAGTTAACAACTGGGCAACTTAATGAGAGCTGTCATCAGAAGTGGGGGATGAGGGATGGAGTGGGGTGCAGTGGGGAGGGGTGGGGTGGGAGGGATGGGATAGGACGGGATGGGGGGGACAAGGATGACTAGGATGTTGTTCATGAAACTCAGGATCTGAACACAAACACTAATAATAATAATAATAATAATAATAATAATAATAATAATAATATAGCAGCTCAGTTTGGGATGGGGGAGGTATATCCTAGATATGTAGCACAGTAGGTAGAATAATTGTCTAGCATACACAAACCCCTGGGTTCATTTTCCTGCATCATGAATAAAAGAGCATGGTGGCACACACATTTATAATGCTAGCCAGCCCGAGCTACTTAAGATCTTTTATTTATTTATTTATTTATTTATTTATTTATTTATTTATTTATTTATCAATTTTTTGGGGGGAATTCAAGACAGGATTTCTCTGTGTAACAGCCTTGGCTGTCCTGGAACTTGCTTTATAGACCAGAATGGTCTCAAACTCACAGAGATTCGCCTGCCTCTGCCTCCCGAATGCTGGGATTAAAGGCATGCGCCACCACCGCCTGGAGAGATCTTATTTCAAAAAACAATAAATACAGAGGCTCCACCAACAACATGTAGGCATGTCAAACTGCCTCCTAAACACATTTAGACCTGTAGACGAATGCTACTCTCAGGAAAGCTTCTTTTTTGCAGCCAGTTTTTGGTTGCCCACCAGAACTAAATAACTAGGAGAGCTAATTGGTGGAGACACCACACACTTCGGTTACATAACAGAGAAATCAAGCAAGAACTGAGCTGGAAGCTTCCACTTCACTGACCAGCTTTCATAGGCTGGTATAGGTGCTATGTAGGCTGCTAGAAAAGAAAAACCATTAATAGTCTTAACCAGACCCTGTAAATGCTACGCTATAATATTATCATGCCAGAAATGGTGACATGACTATTATGGAGGGCAACCAACCACTTTTTCTTTTCTTACCCCGCCCCGCCCCCCGGAGACAAGGTCTCACTATGTAGCTCTAGCTGTCCTAAAACTCAATATATAGACCTGACTGGCCTCAATCTCAGAGAACTCCACTTGCTTCTGCCTCCTGAATATTAAAGGTATGTGCCACCATACCTGGCCCAACCATTTTTTTGATAGGATTTGAGAGCCACTCCACAGAAAGCAATTCATGCCTGGTACCATAAACCTGTCAAAAGCCCATAGGTCTTAGGGCTGAGTAGGTCATGGGCCCTAGGTGGGGAACACAACTACTACTGTTTTACTAAATAGACATGTCAAACTCCCTTCTAAATACATTTAGACCTATAGATTTGTGCTCGGTCAGAAAAACTGCTTTGTGCAGGGCGGGCAGTGGATAGCAGCTAATGCAAAGACTCAGAACCATTCAAAGTGCTTGAGAATAGGTGACCATTAGGTGCTCAGACTTGAATGGGATGCCTATATCAACCCTCAAGGAACTTGATGAGAGGGGGCGGAAAGAATGTACGAGCAGGAGATTAGGGAGGGATGCTGCGAAATGCCATCTTCTGACCAAGACATGGCTGCTATGCTTGTGAACTCACTATAGTTACCAGCACAGACCTGCACAAGATCAGGCGATCACCATTCCTGAGTGGATAGGGGAGCACTCATAAGGTCCCCATCCCTAGCTGAAAAGCTACTTGGCAGTTTTCGCTGCTAAGGGAGGTGGGTAATTTTTCTTCAGTGGTACAGCCACGGGTAGGGTGTCCATGCAAGCAATTCTAATTAAACTCAGTGATTAAAAAAAGAAACAACAGAATAAAACAGGAAGTGAACCTGTTGGAAAGATAAAGGGATTCAGAGGGAACAGAAAGGGGTTAAGACAGGATAATGAAGAATGAACATAATAAAAATAATTATATACATGAACAAAATTGTCAAGTAAATAATACTTAAAATAAAATTACATAAACACATCAAAGTCTTGAATTCCCTGTCCCCCATCAAAGTATTTCCATATAATTAAAAAAATGGTCAAAAATTTTAAAAAATACATGAAACAAAAATAGGGGATTGGGCATAACTGAATAGAATATTTGCCTAGTATGAACAAGAGGTTGATTCATAGCACCACAAAAACAAATACACAAAATAAAAATAAGATTAAAAAAAAATCATTGGTGGTAAATGATTACACATTAAAATATAAGCAGTGTCTGGAGAGATGGTTCAGTGGTTAGTATTACTTCCTGCTCTCCAAAGGGCCAAGTTCAGTTCCCAGCACCCCCACATCCTGCAGCTCACAATCACCTGTAACTCTAGCTCCATAGGATCCAACCCCCAATACCGGCCCTGGTAAGCACCAACACACATGTGGCATGAAAACTTCATTCTAAGGGCATGATATATCATGTACTCCATAGTCACACTAAATGTTTACCTCTGTTCTTTGAGCTGTGCCAATTCTTCTCCAATAAGTTTTGGTCGATGCATCTGCTGGACCTTGATCATCTGCAAAAGCTGGTCAGCTTCGCAGTCTGGCAGATCACCCTTAACAACAAATATAGAATAACCTAAAAAGAAGCAAAAACAAACTAAAACAACTAGTAGGAGGTTCAGACTTAACTTGAAACGATAGCTGACAGAAAGGTAACAGTACAGCTGGAAACACATGAGGTGCAATTCAGAAAGACCTGACTTATGCGATAACTCTCACTTGGATCAGGAGGGTAGTCTCTGACAAACCCCACAGAATCGAGCCTCACTGTTCTCATCAGGTAGACTCAGTGACTACAAGAAACAAAAGCAGTCCTGTCTACATGGGCCCTAGAAAGGTAGTGCCTGACCACACGACTACTCACTGAAGGGAGAGGGCAGGCAGGTACAGAAGGGGTGGAGCAGGCAGGCAGGTAGAGGAGGGGTGCGTGGTGGTATTCTGATTGTACTGAAATGTGATTTTAATTGTATGTTAATAAATAAAGTTGCCCGGGGGTCAGAGCTATTAGAGCCATAGACAGAGCGTGGCGGGAGTGGCACACGCCTTTAATCCCATAGATCTCTGTGTGTTCAGGGATACAGCCAGCATTGGAGACATATGGCTTTAAGACTTAGAGGGCTGTACATACAGACAGTGACAACCAATGAGAAGGCAGAACAAAAAGACTATGAAAAGACATACACACAGGAAGTAGGTCTCTTTCGGAGAGCTAGGACCACCGCAGGAGGAAGGATGAGATTTTAGCTCTGAGCTCTGACCTCTCGGCTTTCTCTTTTACATTGGTTCTGTGTTTCTTATTTAATAAGACTGTTGGTTACATCTACAGGGGTGGAGCGGGCAGGCAGGTAGAGAAGGGGTGGAGCGGGCAGGCAGGTAGAGGAGGAGATGTTCAGTGAGGAAGAGCACGTGCATGGCAGCTCACAGCCATCTCTAACTCCAGTTCCAGAGGATCTGATGCCCTCTTCTGGCCTCCATGGGGCACCAGTCACACACGTGGTGCACAGATATACATATAAAGAAAACACTTGTACACATAAAATACAAAATGATTTTCCAAACAGTCTTCTGTGAATGTTTGATTTGAAATCTTCCTGGACTGCTAAATGAAGATGCCAGCACCAGGACCGGTGTTCAGAAGGAATGTCTACGCTAAAGATAAAAGTCTGGGAATCATGAGTGTACAGATCGTACTGTGATTAAAACAACCTGGAATCTGGGTGACTCTAGCAGTTAGAGACGGGAAAGGGTATGAGCCTGAAAGAAACGGCGAGTGAGACAGGCAGATGCCGACATGTAATACCACTGTGTAATCTTTAAGGACATAAGGGACCTAAGCACTGTTGGTTAACAGAGGCTGAGATGACAAAGGACAAGCAGACATCAAATGCCACATCATCCCCAAATCAGCTCGAACCTAGTTAGGTACCTACAACTCAGTTCTAGTCACTAGAACAGCCAGGGGTCAGAGGAAAATATTCACAACAAGAAAAAAAACCAAGATGTAGGAAACAGGCAAAAGATCCATTCTCTTCCCCTGCAACAACGTTAGTAAATAAATTAAAGGAAAAAACAGAGATGAGGAAACTTCTAAGTAGATTTAGGGAAAAAAAATAACCAAATACAATTATTGAACCTGATTTCATTCAACTCAGAGAGAAATGTGAAAGAACTAGTCAGGGTTGAGAGGTAAGAGAGACTTAAGCACTGGGTATCTGATGTCATGAAAGCACTGTGGTTAGCCAGCTGGGGATATGGGTCAGAGTAGAGTTCTACCTCACATGCACACAGCCATGGGGTTTTCGATCCCCATCACCACAAAGCACAACATTTTTAAGTAAGGTTACAATGTCATTATGTATGTTTTTGTTTAAAAAAAAATCATTTTTAAAGATTTAACAGAAAAAATAGTAGAGTGAACAAAAACTAGGCAAGGTATAAAGAAATAGGCCGGGGCTGGAGAGATGGCTCAGTGGTTAAGAGCACTGACTGCTCTTCCGGAGGTCCTGAGTTCAATTCCCAGCAACCACATGGTGGCTCACAACCACCCATAATGAGATCTGGTGCCCTCTTCTGGCCTGCAAGGACACATGCATGCAGAACACTGTATACATAATAAATAAATAAATCTTTAAAAAAAAAAGAAAGAAAGAAATAGGCCATGAAGTAGAGGTACAGGGAGATCAAGAAATCATTTCCTTTCCTTTTATATTACACACACACACACACACACACACACACACACACACACACGAAATTTGTTGTATTCTGTTTAGACATGGTATAATCAACTGCCTCCTCAAATAAAGGAGGCCCAGGAATTGAATCCTGGTGAAAAGGCAGGATTCACCAGTGATAGCGAGAAGAGAGACTTTTAGAGAGGCCCTGGTTTATGACAACACAACTGGAATGAGTTCAACAGGAGACAGTGCACCAGAAATAATTCTAATGAGAAAATTATAAATGGGCAAGCAGCCATAGTTTCATAGTTAAGAGAAGCTCTTCATTTCATAAAAAGCCAAGAGCTTTTTACCCAAGGACAGACACTTAGGTAGTGGGAGGAATGTTCAACCCAGGAGAGCAGAAGGCCAAAATCGAATGTTGACTAGGTGGGAAGAACAGGGATACTGCATACATGGAGGGATGGCCTTAGATGTAGGGCTCAAAATACAAGAAAACACAGAAGCAAGGTGACAGCTTTGCTATCAGGAAGAGATGCCTATGTTCTCAGAAGAATACAAGAGAGCAAGGCATAAGGCATACCAAGCTGTAAGGAAGGAAGAGCTAAGCTGTGAAATAACCACCAAAGAAACATTTGAAATCTGTGAGGGCAAATGACAAATTAGAAAAACTAACCAACATATTTTATGTAATTTTTAAGCCATGTTTGGTGCTGTGATACAGGAATGTCTGGGGCCAAGATTTGGTTTAATTGCGGTTAAGATTCTTGTTATTTAAGAATAATGGGGGGCTGGAGAGATGGCTCAGAGTTTAAGAACATTGGCTGTTCTTAAACTCTTCCAGAGGTCCTGAGTTCAATTCCCAGCAACCACATGGTGGCTCATAACAACAGGATTCCCAATACCTCTCTTCTGGCCTCTTTGAGCACTGCATGCATGTAGTGCACACAGAAACATGCAGGCAAAACACCTTTCCACTTAAAATTTTAAAAATCTTTAAAAAGTAAAATAATCAAAGTAAAAACTGCAGAGTATAAGAGGAGTTCTTGAGTCTCCTGACAACTTGAAAGCCTGGTCAGAATGGCCAAGGAGAAGGCATTCATAGAGGTAGAAGGTGATGGTCAAAAAACACCATGCTTACGACTGAGAATTAAAGGTAGTTGTTATTGATAATGTCAAGACAGTAGTGAAGAAAATAATCTTTGAAAGAGACATGGTTACTGGTGTAGAAATGACTAAAAATTTATGGAAGAGAGATAGATAACCAGTCATCTAAAGTCTCCAGTAAAAAAGGAGGTGGCTTACAGATGAGTACAGGTAGGGCGTGGTTAATCCAGAGGCAGGTAATTCACAGGCATGGAGCCCATAGAAAGAACAGTGGCTGAAAATAAGTCAGCAGGAATGGTAGGAGCATGTACCTCCTGTCAGCCCTGTGATAGACAGAATACAGAAGGGAAAAGGTATCACTTAATAAGGGATGCAAAGGAGGCCCTGGCTGAGGGGAGGTCCTAATGTAGGGAGCACCCACATGGAACTATGTCACCCAAACCACAGCCCCGAATTGAACACCTATACTGTAAGGGTAATTCACTGCCACTGCCAGAGATCATATACTAGTATACACACAAATAATGACTCAGTTTTTCTTTAAGCTACTTTCAAAAATAAAATTTTTGGTATTTATTTACCTTCTTGCTGTAATTGAGCCAAGAATAGTGCGAGGTATGTATCTGATATTAATTCTGGACCCGTCAGCAGAGAATTCAAGTTAAACCACTAGAAAAAAAAAAGATACCAATATCGAAGTTAATGAACATTATATGCAAAAATAATTTCTCATGTTAAACATATAACAGGCCAAAATTTAGTAAGATGGTCTAAATAACAAATATATCAAACTAAGATTTTCTGAAGTACTGAATACTGTGATTAGAAAAAAATGCTGTACACCTGCCACTATTAAATGCCTTTTCAAAAACAATTTTTTAAACAACAAATTAAGGCATAAACTTGAACTCCTTCTAAAAGGACAGAAGCTGATAGTACCTTAAAATGCCCTTATTGACAGCTATAACTACATGGTTTCAAAGTATCAGTCAACACACCTACCCATGTCATACTAGCATAGGAAAAAATGATAGCTACACACTTTTTCATTTGGTCAAAAGACTCCGATTTTTAAAACATAGATATTCTGGGAAGAGATTTATAACCACCCTTTAACAAGACCTCTAAGCTACTACTGCATCTGATTAACAGCATTAAGTCATAACCGCAGAGGTACCCTTACTTAAACAGAAAAATACAAAAAGGTTCCAAAGTCATGCTCAATTCCATGCAAAACCAACGACTCTTCCTGGATTTTCATACAAGCCAGAGTACTTCTTCCAATCATTTCTTTCTTTACACAGAGACCAGAGGCTAGTCTTGAACTCACAGATCCACCAAGCCTCTGCCTCCTGAGTACTGGAATTACAGGTGTATGCCATCACACCCAGCTAAAAATCTGTTCTTAAGAACATAAATGAGAACCAAGGACCAATATACCAATACTAGCCATCTTCTGTAAATGTCAAAGATAAAATAGTCCAAAATGTAAAAAATCCAAAAAGGATCTCAAAATGTAAAAAGCTCAAAACAATGTTTTCCTACAAATCACTACAAAATTGCTTATGAGTTTTAAATTTCTAGGCCTTAAAAATCCAGGGTTGCTTTATTCAGAAAAACAACACCAGGTCCAAATTTTCTAAATAAACCCTCAACGGCTGGGAGGGAGGAGGGCAGAGAAGTCAAATGAAATTGACCTAGCTCTTGATAGAGGTGATTCCTGTCCCAATTCATCTCTGGGCTACTATACACATCTCCTTACCTGCTCTTCACGACCTCACAGAGCATAAATACTGCTTTTTCCTTAGTTTTTGAAGAAGATTGAACCTAGGACCCTGTGCTCATTTTAAGCACATGTCCTGCCAATGATCTACAGCACTCAGCAATCACTGAAGATTGCTTCCAGATGACCCAGTTAAAAGCTAACAGTACGGTTTACTTAATAAATAAATATATACACACATACATAATACACACACGCACATAGAGTGTCCTTTTCTTTTAAATACTTAATTTTATGTGTATGTATGTATGCACACCATGTGTGTGCTTGGTGCCCACAGAAGGAAGGAGGGGCATTGGCTTCTATGATCCTGGAGTTACAGTCCATTGTGAGGCACCATGTGGGTGCTAGGAACCAAACCCAGATCCTCTGCAAGAGCAGTAAGGTCATACCCACTGAGCCCTATCTCCAGGTTCAATGTATTGTTTCTTTTCTTTTTGCATTTAAGGTAATTTATTTATTCTTGGATTTTTAAATTTTATTTATTTTTATTTTATGTGCACTGGTGTTTTGCCTGCATTTGTCTGTGTGAGGGTGTCAGATCTTGGAGTTACAGACAGTTGTGAACTGCCATGTGGGTGCTGGGAATTGAACCCAGGTCCTTGGAAGAGGAGTCAGTGCTCTGCTGAACCATCTCTCCAGCCCTTTATTCTTGGATTTAAGACAGGGTCTCACTATGTAGCTTTGGCTGGCCTAAAACTCAGAGATCTCCTTGTCTCTGCTGGGAGTAAAGGTGTGCACCACCACACTTAGCATTTTTTTTTTTTTTTTTTTTGGTTTTTGAGACAGGGTTTCTCTGTGTAGCTTTGCACCTTTCCTGGAGCTCACTTGGTAGCCCAGGCTGGCCTCGAACTCAGAGATCCGCCTGGCTCTGCCTCCCGAGTGCTGGGATTAAAGGCGTGCACCACCAACGCCCGGCTCACACTTAGCATTTTTGCCTTTTATTTAAAAACAAAAAAACAGCTTTATTGAGGCATAACTAACATGAAATAAACTGCTGTCCCTCTCCTGTCTCTTTTGAGGATTTATGTCGTCCAGGCTGGCCTCAAGGTCTTCCTAGGTCAGTCTCCTAAGTGTTGAGTCACAGGTATGGATCACTCTACTTGGATAAACTGCACATACATCTATTAGAACCTGTCTTTTTTTTTTTTTTTTTTTTTTTTTTTTTTTTTTTTTTTTTACAATTAGTCATTTAAAAAATATTTATTAAACTATCAACATGACCAGGACACTGAACACATTCAGAGTCCAATCTCTTGTCCCCTCTGGCCTTTCTCTCGTGTTCCCTCTCTTCTTCCCACTGACCTAGCACTGGTCAGCCTACTTTCTGTCACTGTGCCTCCTACTCTTTGCTGAGATTCATCCACGCTGCTTGTGTATTAACAGTTTATTCCCTTTGACTGTCTGAGCTTGTTTTTAATAACCTTATCCAAGTTTAACATTCTAATAAGAAGACCTTTACAAAACTGCTTCTTTCAAAAGCATGGGCAATGGTGATTTTATGCAGATGTATGTACTACAGAACAATGGAATTGCCTGAATAACCCTGTCTGACCAATGCCAACTGCTAAATGTTTTGCTTATTCCTGACATTCCAGACTTTGTTACAGTATTGTACTAAACACAAATCGTCACACAAAAACATACTTAATAGTAACCACATATGCATTGTTTTAAATATAGAAATTTTATTATGATATAACTTGTATGGTTTTTATTTTAAAAATCTGAAAAGAAACTGATTATCTTCTCTTAAGATAGCCAATTTTTATCTGCTGAATTGAGTCCAGGCTCAGGTAGAGTGCATGGGATCCTGGGCTTCATTCTAAAGACACCAGTTGTTTGCATTTTATTTTTAAATGGAGTATATAGTGTGATAAAAGGACAAGAAAGGAGAAGAAATATTACCTGTTTTCCTAATTTTCTAACTGTAAACCAATGTTCTTTATAATTGCATATAAAGGATCTTTCATTTCTAGAAAAGATAAAACATACTGTTAATACTGTTAAGTGGGATATTATGATATATACTAGCAAGTACTATAAAATTTCTATCAGTTACGATATAGTTACACTTAAGTGTTACTGATTTTAAAAAATGAAAATTGCGTAACTCTATGCATTTTCCATAGGAGCTTAGTAATGTTGTGCCCCACAGCCTCCACGCCTCAGGTCAGTGCCGCCACTGAACTCGGGGGTACCAAAAATGTGACACAGTGACATAGTGAAGTCCAAGGGCATCAAATGCAGTATCAATGCAAAAACATTCATGATGAATTTATCCTCATTCAGAAACTACAGCTTTAAAAATCAAGTTTAAATAAAGAAATGTAGGAAAAAAATCTTACATAGGATCAATTCTGAGCCTCTGGTACTCTGGACTGTTGAATAGGATTAGTTCTAAACCCCAAACTTTCAAGGCATTGCTTATAACCTGTCAAAAGAAAAACAGCAACTTTTCATGAGCTAAACCTTCAAGTAGCACAGCTACATTGTGTAAGCAACTGTACTCCATATATAAACTTTGAGGATATTGTTTTTAAAAAGTATATCCCCATGATACCCCACTAAATCCATAAATAATATATACATGTGAATTTAATTTCATTATTATTTTTTAAAGATTTATTTTTTACTACTTTTATTTAAGTGTATTAGTGTGTCTGATTGAGTAGAGACCATAGTACAAGTGCCTGTGGAGGCCAGAGGACAGTATCAGGTCCCTGTATACTGGAGTTACAGGTAGTTGTAAGCAGCCTAATGTGGGTGCTGGGAACTGAACTGGTCCTCTGAAATACCATTAAGCATTCTTAAATGTGAAGCCATCTCTACAGCCCCCACAAATCCATTTTAAAAGAGTGCTTTCCATACTAGGTTTCGGAGAAATGTCAGAAAATCACACAATTCATAGATAAAACTGTCTCAAGAATCCAGAAGCACATTCCATCTGTGTGTACTGTTTGTAAAACTAGTCCACTACATACACTCACCGTAAAACTAGTCACCACTCACTGTAAAACTAAACGCACTCACTGTAAAACCAATCCACTACACACACTGACTGTAAAACTAGTCTACTACATATACTCACTTGCAATGGTAGCAACCAAAGGCATACAATATAAAGTAAGTTCTCCCTAGGGATTGAAAGCAAGGTTTGGGGGCTGGAGAGATGACTAAGTGGTCAATGGTGCATACTCCTCTTATAGGACCAAAGTTCAGTTCCCAGCACCCATGTCAGAGGGCTCACAGGCACCTGTAATTTCAGCTCCAGGACTCCAATGCCCTCTTCTGGCCTCTGCAGACAGAAGCACTCATGTGCACATACCCACACACAGATATAGACATATACAAATAATTTTTAAAATAAAAGTATATCTGTAAAAAGGTTTGATATACTTTAGACTTCTGCAGTCATGAACAAAAAGTCAAACCTGATTATTGCAAACTGAGAAAACATTCTACCTGTCCTCCCAGGTGGACAACAAAGAAACAAGCACACTGCATAGTAACAGAGCAAACACAAGTGCCCACACACAGGAGAGGGCGGGGCTGTGCCACCTCTGACCTCGGCTCCCAGCTCAGGGCCAGTGGTCCTCATAATGTCACAGTGAAGCACTGGGGGGAAGTGCTAGAAAAGGGGGACTCGAGGCTGGAGCAGAAGGAATTTATAAAGAAAAACACCTGCAGAAAGAGATCTCTCAAGAGATTCTGAAAGAACTTGGACAACTCTCACATTGTTAGAATGTGTCCACAGAGAAAAGAACCCCACAAATACATGAATTAAGTTAGGCATGGTGGCCCCCAATTGTAGTCCCAGCACCTGGGAGGCCAAAGCAGGACTTTGGGAAGTTCAAGACCAGGCTAGGCTACAAAGCAACAACCTGTCTATAGAAGCAACATAAACAAACACACAAAAATAACCACAGGGCTGGAGGTTTTCTCTAGGGCAGAATATTTGTTCACTACGAGACAAGACCTTAAATATCACCCCCAGCACCATAAAGAATAAACCACCACAGAATTAAAATGGAGCCTAATGGGACTTGACTCCGTGGTAGAGTCTGAGCATCCGTGAGGCCTTGGAGCCAATCCCAATCCCACCCTCCAAAAGGGCTACAATTACCACACAGATCAGAAGCCAGAGAAGTACCACAGGAACCCAATCCTGTAGGATGACTCAAATTGAAGGCTGCAAGCCATTGCAATTCTCAGATGTACCAGAGACAATAAATTTGAAGCACTGTAATTTATTAGAATTAAAGCTATTAGCATCTACATGCAAATGAAGCAATCTCTTTCAGAAAGTAATTTTTAAAGGCCCTGTTCTAAACTAAGCATGGTAGCACACACCTATAATTCCAGTCTGGAGACACAGATGGGAAGATGTACATAAGTCCAGACCAGCCAGGACTATATAGGGAGACCCTGCCTGTCCCAAGCAAGCGAGCGACCAAAGCCCTGTTCTAAAGTTTACAGTCCTAAAGTTCATCTCTCTTATGTGTAGCACTCTGGAGCGCAGTCTTCTGTAGACATAGTTCACTGAGGGAACTACTGAAGGCTCCATCGTTACATAAAAAGCTGTGCCAGGCTGTGCCATGCTGTGCCACATCAACCACAAACTTAGAATAAGCACCACAGCACTAAAATGAGGCAGCACTTCGCACACACTCCAGACTACTTACTTGAATGGAGAAAAAGCCGCTGTCGTCCATATTTCCAGAAGGCTGCTGTTCAATTTTCATGGGCAGTTGTGGGCAGAGAGAGATGGGAAAAGGATTAAGACTGTCATTAGTGTGCACATTGACAAGAACCCGCGGCACAGTCCCATTTACCAAGTGAAGAACAGAGCTATAATTAACAAGTCAGGCTCCTATGGGGAGAATGGCTCATCCTCCTTTAAAGAGCACCCGCACTTTAAAAATAGCCCGGGCTTTGCTAGACTGAAGTCAGTACCTGTAAAAATGTGCGATAGTCCTCACTGGTAACGCCTCCTTCTGCCATCCTCATCCTTTCTTCTTCATCCAGCTGGTGTGCAATCGAGGATAACTCCACAGGGCTAAAATACTCCCCTTGCAATAGATTATTCAGGCAATGCTGAGCACAAAGTGAGCCTTCTTGCTAGTGTTTCCAAAAGAATAAATTTAAATGTGATTTACTAAGTGGATCTGTACAGTATCTTCTAAAAAATGTAATTACTAACTTTTTAACACATTCAAAACAAATGTATAACCCTTAGGCAAACCTGATTTTACAGGCATATGCATTTTCATTTGTCCACATTTATTTTACAGCTGTTTCACCATAGGAACAACAATAAAGAATGATTTACAGTACAACTTCAACTACCAATCTCACAGAAGCCTAAAAATCACCCTATAAAAAGTTAGCCTTGTGAATTTTTCAGTACCTACAAGAATTCATCTTTGGAGATTTCATGGCAAATTACTACTGCAAAAAGGGAATGTTATCCCCTAGAACATTCATTCTTCTAACAAGTTAGTCAGTATTTAACATTAAAAGCCTGTCCTTTCAAACTCCAGACCTGGTGTAAGTGAGAACAATTCTGTCTCAGGCTAAATAAGACCCAGCTCTAGAGCTGAGGCTTCCATCGGCCAACTTTGCAGACTCATTCCATGTGGTATGTAGAAAGGAGAACTGTCCCAAGCTGACCGCAGTCCACATCCGTGAGTGGACAAGTTAGCAAGAGGCACTGCAGTCAAGCACAGCTCCCCAAGGGGTCCTTAGCATCCTCTCGTGGAGGTGGGTACAACATCCCACGAGCCTGGTTAGCTGGCTTTCCTATACAGCTGGCACCCAACCTGAACTCCAAATCCAGCCTGCCCGGCACCTACCGGTCTTCTTGTCACTCTCCTGGTCCTAAGAGTGCTGCTTCCCTAAGCTATAGGTAAAGAAGGGGCACTTGGGAGTGGATGAGTCCGGTGGACACAGACCCAAAATCTGCCTTTCTTGGGGGCAAGGGCAGATGGGAGAAAACTTCCTCTGTTAACTCTGACTCACTAAGGGGCCAATAAGGCCTGCTGAACTCAACCTGCCAGGCATCATGGCTCCTGGTCTGAGCTATGTTACATGGCAGATGATGACTCCAAAGAGCACCTTCCAAGATGCATTTCCCCCTGATGAATCAATGTTATAGAAACAAAATGTAATTGTTGAAGTAGATACAGTATACATGTCTGCTATGGAATAAGAAAGCAGAGTTCAGACAGCTTGAGTCTGACACAGAGCTAGAGCAAGCTGATGTTCATAGTCTGCTAAGAAAAGTTGTCCAAGCTGACCTGGAGGTAGAGTTAAGTATTCCGTCACATGGTAACAGAATTCTTTGTCTCTGCCTCATTTTCCTTCTACTGCTCATCTACTGCTAGGAGCAACTTCCACTGAATACTGCCTACTATGAAGCAGAGCCGTACAGATGTTCACCCTATATCCTAGTGGAAATGCAAGCATTTCACAAGATAGTCAAGGGGCTAAAAACATACAAAAAGATCTCAACTTCATCAATCACCAGGGAAATGTATATCAAAACCACAACACAGGGCAGGAGGTGGCTCAGCAGGTAAAGGTGCCTGCTGTCAATCCCCAGATACTACTGTAGAAGGAGAGAATGACTCCCAAGTACTCGCCCTCTTGACCTCCACCTACACACATGGCCATGTGCACGCCAGCACTCACATGCATGCCACATACACACAAATAATAAAAAATTATTTTTAAATTATTTTACTTATTGATTGACTGATTGGCTGGAGGAGATGCAGAAGACAACTTGCAGGATTCAAATGTCTCCTTTCACAATGTGGGTCCCAAGGATCAAACTCAGGCTATAAGGCTTGGCAGTTAAGTGCCTTTACTTGCTAATCTATCTTTTCAGGCTCTAAAGATGTTTTTGTTGTTTCTGAGACAAGATCTCACTTTGTGATCTAGCCTTGGCTGGCCTGGAACTCACTATATAAACCAGGTTGGCCTCAAACTCATAGAAATCTGTTTGCAGCTAGGCAGTGGTGGCACACACCTTTAACCCCAGCACTCGGGAGGTAGAGCCAGGCGGATCTCTATGAGTTTGAGGCCAGCCTTGTCTACAGAGCAAGATCCAGGACAGGTACCAAAACTACATGGAGAAACCCTGTCTTGAGAAAAAAAAGAAGAAGGAGGAGGAGAAGGAGGAGGAGGAGGAGGAGGAGGAGGAGGAGGAGGAGGAGGAGGAGGAGGAGGAGGAGGAGAAGAAGAAGAAGAAGAAGAAGAAGAAGAAGAAGAAGAAGAAGAAGAAGAAGAAGAAATGTTTGCCTCTGACTCCAAGTGCTAAGATCAAAGATGTGCACTGATGTGGATTATGCTCATTGTTATAATAAAGCTAATTGGCTGAGGGCTGGGGAGGAAGAGATTGAGCATGAGAGCCAGAATTCTGGGAAGAGGAAAGGCGGAGTCAGCAGATGCCAGCCAGTTGCTGAGGAAGCAAGACTATAGAAAATGAGGTAACAAGCCACAAACTATGTGGCAAAGCATAGATAAGAAATATGGGTTAGTTTAAATGTAAGAGCTAACTAGTAATAAGCCTGAACCATTGGCCAAACATTTATAATTAATATAAGCCTCTGAGAGTTTATTTGGAAACGGCTGCAGGATGGGGCAAGACAGAGGAACTCCTCTGGTTACAGTGCACCACCACTACCTAGCTAAAAAAAAAATTATTTTTATAAAAGAAAAATTCACAATGTGTTACTACTATCCAGTCTCCAGGACAGCTATTACAACAGAGAGGTTTAGAATGGCAGACAACAGTCGTTACAGGAGCAAGTATAGCTTAGTGAAACCACTGTGCAACAACCTTCACCTCTACCACAGAACTGTGTGCTCTGTGTGCTCTGTGGTTACACACACACACACTGCAAATGTGTCACCAAAGCACTGCTTGTAGGCCTCCAAACTGGAAAGCATTCAAAGACAGTTTAGACCACAGAACTGTATTTACAAAAGAACAGTGTATAAGAGTAAAAGTAAATTAAATTCAAGTTAACTGCAACAATATGGATGAATCTCTCAAATACTTTTAAAAAATAAAAAGCACACAACACTCAAAAGAGTAGACATCAGAGCTAAGGGTGTAGCTAGTATGTGTAAGGCCCTGAGTTAATTCCCCAATACCACCACCAAACAGAGAAAGACAGCAAAAGTACAGGGTGGGGCAAGTGAGAGGAGCCTAATGTCCTGAGTTCCAACCATAGAACAGACTTAAAAGTGGAAGAGAACATTCCACTGATCTCTCTACACAGAGGTATGTGTGTCTATTCATACAACATACCATGCAGAAACACATGATAATAAATTAAAAAATTGAAAGAGCTTACAAATAGGCAGAATTAATCTCTTAATCTCTTCATCTATGATGGTAGCATTTCCTGGCAGAAGTAAGTACTGGAAGGGCTAGTTCCTGGAGGAGAGGATTGAGGGGACTTAGTGGGTGTAGGGAAATAGTCTGTGACTTCATCTAAGGGCAGCTTCCACATGTGCTTCCTTGACTTATGTGTTATGTATGGCATACTTAATTTAAAACATTCAGACAAGGCCAGGCGGTGGTGGTGCACAACTTTAATCCCAGCACTCAGGAGGCAGAGATAGGCATATCTCTCTGAGTTCCTGGCCTGTCACCTACATAGTGAGACCTCATCTCAAAAAGGAAAGAAAAGAAATCAAGAAATATCTAACATGGCAACCAGACACTCCATTTGGGAAAGCAGCTGTGATGCAATTTTCAGTCCTATTGCTAGGCAATATGCTTCAGTGTGGGGTTCTTAAACTACGGTCACCATATTTTTTAAAGATATTTTTATTTTTATGTGTATAGGTGTTTTGTCTGCCATGTATGTCTGCACCATGTACATGCCTGGTATTCAGAGAGGCCAGAAAAAGGGGTTGGATCTTCTGAGACCAGAGTTGCAGAGGGCTAAGTCATCATCATATGGGTGCTGGGAAGCCTAGGTCATCTGAAGCAGCCTGTGCTCGTAATCACTGAGTTATCTAGCCCCTGGTCACCATATTTAATATATAGAAATAGTGACACCCGAAATTTTGATAAAAAAAAATTCTTGCTATTAAAGATTGGGGTTTTGGAGGCTGGAGAAATGGATTTGGGTTTGGTTCCTAGAATCTACAGGGGAACTCACAGCCAGCTGTAATTCCAGTCCTAAGGAATCTGATGCCCTCTGGTCTCCTCAGTCACTGTCTGCACATGGTACACTTTGATCCATGTAGGCACTCATACACACAAAATAAAAATAATGAATTCTTAAAAAACAAAAGTTTGTGTCTCATTATGCCCAGTTTATGTGGTAATGGGGATAGATTAAACTCAGGCCTGAGCTACATTCCCAGTCCCTAAAAAACTAGCTTTTTATTATGAAAAAAATAAGCACTTAAAATCAAACCTTGACAAGTAAAATGGTACTGCTACTAGAAATATGCTCTATAGTTCTAATATAATTAATGGAAGGAAAAAAAAACAAATTGTTCAACTCAATTTAAAAATCTCATTGACACACACTGATCAAATTCTACATGAACCAAAAAAGTTATTTATCTATCTCTGATCATGCATTTTTCTGTCTTATTGCCATTGCCCAAGTTAGCCTGTTTCCTCTTTCTAATCGGAGTTTTACTCAGGTGGGGAGCTGGCAAGATGGCTCAAGAGGTAATGTTTGCTTGCTGTTATCATGAAGACCCACACAGTGGGAGGAGAGGATCAACTCCCACCAAATTGCCTTCTGACCTCCACATGTAGAGTGGCATGCATGGAGCACCACAATACATACAATGTAATAAAATACCTTTAAGTATTTCACCCAAGTAGAAGAGAAACTCACTTTGCTACTAAAATTCTAAGATTTGGAGTCCATATTTTAGTGTGTTGGACCCAGAAGATAAACACACTACACTTCCACTTCTACCAAGATAGTATATAAAATCAAAAAAGGGAACTGCAACCAAGTCTCTCTCTCTCTCTCTCTCTCTCTCTCACACACACACACACACACACACACACACACACACACACCCTGGGTTTTGGGGTCCAACCTGAAACTAGGTAAAACCCCAGTGACAATATTAACTATAGTAGAAAAGAGATACAACCCTAATGGTGCGCTCAAAAATGGACCAATAGTGGACTGGTCTCCCTGGGTAGGTAAGGACTGTGTGACTTAGAGCTCAAATCACAGCCACAATGCCTACTGTCACCACCTCTTTACTGCTTAGTGTTTTCCTCGTCCTTCTTTTTTCTTTTATGCTGGAGATTGGTCCCTTGTCCATATTAAGTAAGTACTCCACCACTGAACTACACCCCCAGATCTCTTCTGCCCCTTATTTAGTATGGGGTTCATCAAACACAAGACCTTAGTACTGCAGCAGTTTCTGCAACACTGACTTCTGGACAGCTTCTTAGCATGCATGACTTTGAGGCAGCTAATTTGTCATTAACTACAGAGGCAAAAAAAAAAAAAGAAAACCACAGAGGTAATAACTCCAGAAATCCTACAAGCAGCAAGCGGCAGAGCTGGAGTTCACACCTAGGCAGAGGCTCTGTGCTGTTACCATCTCCTCAAATCGAATATTTGGAATTAGGCTTTCCCTAAACCCCACATATCCTGAATGTCACTAAGAGCCGGCAATCACAAAAGGGCATGGTGGATGTGACAAGGTCAATGCTCAGCCTCTGTTCCATCTTTTTGTGCTTTGCACTCCCAGTTCACATTACACTGGAAGTGCAGGTACAGACCGCACCAAACGTAGCCAGTGACAGAGGCACCAGAATAAGAGCAACAACAAAACATCACATCCAAGAAAGCAGCTGGTATTGGCAATTTACTATTAAAGTTAGGAGATGGTAAACTCTATAGCTCATGGGCCCAAGTTCAATCTTCCTCGATAGCTAAAAACTATATTTTACACACAAAAAAATTCAGAGAGTCTGAGGAATATATGAGGAACATAAATGAGACTTTGTGACAGATATATGGCCTGAAAAGGCTTAAAATATGTAGAGGCTAGGCATAGTGGTGTGTGACTTGAATCCCAATACTTGAGAGGGAGAGGCAGCCAGGTCTTTGTGAGTTCAAGGCCAGCCTGGTCTACAAAGCAAGTTCCAGGCCAGCCAGGGCTACAACAGTGGAACCCTGTCTTTAAAAAAAAAAAAAAAAAAAAAAAAAAAATCACAGAAGAGTTGTATCCTTTAAATAAATAGAACCACATATTTTTAAAGCAGTGGTTATCAACCTTCCTAATGGTGCACGCCCTTAATACATTTCCTCCCCCAACCACACAATCTCACTACTTCATAATTGTAATTTGCTACTGTTATGAATCATAATGTTAATATCTGATATACAGATGGTCTTAGGTGACCCCTATGAAAGCATCATTGGACCCCCAAAGGGTTGCAATCCACAGGTTGGGAATCACCGTTTTAGATATTCAAGGAACTCTCACTCCCACCCATATATGCCCGGATTTCTGGTAATTCTAGTCTCAGCATAATAAACAGCTGAGATAGAGGCACATACCATGTGCTTAACTCCATTCATTCACACAGTATCTCCAACTGGAGATCTACCAATGGACAACGGCTTTTATTTATTTATTTTTTGTTTTTGAGACAGGATCTCTTTACCTAGCTAGCTAGCCCTGACTGTCCTGGAACTCACTATGTAAACTGGCTAGCCTTGAACTCACAGAGATCTGCCTGCTTCTATCTCCCAAGTGCTAGGATTAAAGGCCTGTACCATGACCATGCCTGGCTGACAACTGTTTTTATATTCCAACTTAATAATAAATACTCAAAGGGGCAAGTGTAAAATTAATTCCTAGAGAAGTAGTTGAAGTCTTCTCTAGATCATTCTCTGATTAAAGTCAAGTATGGAAGGGAAAAGAATTATCTGGAAAATAGCATTTATGCTCAAATATTCCCCAAATGGCCTCTTATATGATTAATAACCTATAGTTACAGGTGTATTGGAATATACTATGACTTTAATAAATGTTCATTTGCTATGATATTTAAGTTGATGATAAAAGCAAAGTACTCTTCAGGACAGGTGAGATGCCTCATGTGTTACAAGGCCCAGAACCCTCATTTAAAAAGCCAAGCATGGTGGTACCCATTTGTAACTGCAGTGCTGGGGAAGTGGAAATGGGCAGATACCTGGGGCTAGCCACTTTGGCAAGTTCCAACCCAGTGAGGAACACCATCAAGGTGGTCCTCCTGACTCTATATGCATACACACACATGTGCACCCCCACCCATTTGTTCGAATGTACACACAAACACACACACACAGAGTAAATGTACTACTCAACTATTTGTTAACTGTATAAACATGCTGATAACTGAGTGACGTCTTGATAAGCAAGGTTTATGTGTGTATACGTGTGTGTACATGTGCATGTTTGTGTATGTGTTCCTGTGTACATGTATGCACGAAGATCCTCAGGTACTGAGGATACAGACACACACTGCCCTGTCTGGCTTTACATGGTGCTGGGATCTGAACTCAGGTTTTCATGCTTACACAGCAAGCGCTTTACCAGCTGAGGCATCTCCCCAGCCTGAGTAAGTTTGTGTTAGGCTAGCACTTTGGATATAATGGTTCAGTAGTTACCTTCACTGAAATCTGCTCAAATGAGGATCAATCAATATTGTAAAGATTGTGGGGGCTGGAGAAATGGCTCAACAGTTACGAGCACTGGCTGATCTTCCAGAGGACCCAGGTACAATTCCTAAAACCCACGTGGCTGCTCACAACCCTCTGTAACTCCAGGTCCGGGGGATCGTCTGCCTTCAGTGGGTACCAAGAACACACAGTGCATAGAAACACACAAAGGCAAAACACCCACATAAAAAAATTTTTTTAATGTATTAAGTGCCCTAGAAATGACTCAGTGTGTAAAGGGGTTTGCCATAAGCCCGAGTTAGACCCCTGGAACTCACACAAAGTTGGAAGGAGAGAATCGACTTTGTAAAGTTAGTTGTCCTGACCTCCACACAGGCACACACATGCATCATACACACGACAGTAATAAAATGTTTTTTAAAAGACTGCATGGTAGGAGTCTCATGAAGCGGTGTATATAGTGTTTAAAGTCTACCACATTTCAAATGGGTTCTATGTCAAAGCCTTTGGAAAATTAACTACAAATGTATGGGGGGGGGTGTTAGGAGTCATGGCACATGGCTGTAATCCCACCTCTCAGGAGGCAGACAAGAGGATGGGGAGGATGGGGAGTCAGCAGCAAGCTTGGGCTACAAGAGATCTTGTCACAGACTAACTCGTTCCAGTTCCAAGACTCAGAAATGTCTTCTCAAGAGCACTTCATTTAACAATTTCTTGGATTTACATCACTTTTGTTTTTCCTCTGTGGTGCATGAACTTTAAATGCCTTGAATAAATGCTCATTTACAAGTACTGAACAAAACAAAGACCCTTTGCTCCTACTAAACAATAGCCCCAACTAGCAATCCTCTCCAAACCTAAAACGATTATGAAACATCGTATCGTATGCCAAAGTTGTCTGAGGAACACCCAAATGACTTAATAATTATATGCGAGCAAAGACCAGTTTCTCAAGATGTCACAACAATATTTTTAAGCGTAGTCATTTAGGATTTAGGGTGAGGAAGAGACTAGCTGGATCACACAGCAGAAAGATTCTAATCTATTCCATAATACCTAAAAACAAAGCTGGTCTCCTAGTGCGGAAAGACCGGCTAGCAAACCAAACCCAAACATCCCGTAATAAAAACTCTTATGACGACTTCCCTTAGGGACTCCGGGGTTTCCTACTTTACTTCCTAAGTGCCAGGCCCTTCAATGGGAGAGCCACGGTAACATCTGCAGAAGGACGTGGGACAGATCATCAAGATCTAAATGCATGGGCCATTCCATGATAGAACTGAGTTGAAGAGAAAGTTGATTCTGCCAGAGGATAGGTCAGAGGGCATGGGTGGAGTTGGCAAGGGTCCACCAGGTGTGGAGAGGGCGACTCGCTAGACTAGACCCTAGGAGAGGAGACAGAAGAAACCCGAAAAAGGCGTGGCAAGTGAAAACGAACG
Source organism: Peromyscus maniculatus bairdii (assembly GCF_049852395.1). NCBI lineage: Eukaryota > Metazoa > Chordata > Mammalia > Rodentia > Cricetidae > Peromyscus > Peromyscus maniculatus. The sequence continues at coordinate 73,400,437 of NC_134865.1, forward strand.
CCCGCGCTAACGCCCCAGGTGAAGCCCCCGAAGTGCCCGATGAGCCCTGGTTATCCGCCCGGTCCTTTTTGGCGAGGACGCCGGGAGCGCATGAAGGAGGCTCCCTGAGCCGAGACACCGGGAGGAGGCAGGAAGCGCCCCTCACCCAGCCAGGTCGGGATGGGGGAGATCGGGCCCCGCCCTGAGTCCCTGAGGCGACGCCTCTGCTCCCCCACGCCCGCCGACGAGCCCCGGTCGGCTCCCCACCGAACGCCCACACTCACTTTCTCGTGGAAGATGGACTCCATGTTTATTTGTCTGGAGCCAACGGCCCCGGCGCGGAGCAGCCCCCTCCAGCAGCTCCGCCCCCGGCCCCACCCCTCCACCCCGGCCCGCCCCGCTCTGCCCACGTGCCTCCCGCCAACCAATCACTACGGCGGGCGCACGTCACGCGGCGCGCGGCGCCAGGGAGCGCGGGGCACGTGACCTGGGCGGTGGGTCCTCCGGGCGCCTGTTCTCCCCCGGCGTGCGCGGTACTGCGGCGCCACCTGCCGTGCGGAGGAGCTTCTCCTCCCTCCGCGCTTTGCTAGACAATCTTGTGATTCTAGGGTTCTAGACGAGGATCCTCGCGGCCAGGTTTTCTGTCTTTTTTTTTTTTTTTCTTTTCCATCTTCTTTGGTACTTTCTTCTTAACTGCATGTAACTAATACCTCCTCTCCCACTGAAAACCTCTTTCAAGAAAAGGTATTCTCTTCACACACCTAGTACTTGTGTGAAAAAGACTATAGCTAATATTTAGTTAGGGCTGACTTAGAGCCCATTTCTAAGTGCAGTTTAGTACGGCATCTTCTGATGTGTGTGTCTGTTGTAATATTATACAAATGAGGAAATGGAGGCACGAAGAAATTAGGGACAGTACAGTGACCAGGGTAGTTCTGCCTGTTGGAATGAATCAGTCAGGTCACGGGGTAAGTGCTCTATCTAGCTCTGAAGGAGGAAGCTTCGGTGGGGAAGTGAAAAGTCCAACAAAATGTTTGGAGGCACGCGCGCGCTGGCAACGGCGTCGGGGACAGCGCGGGGGGGGGGGGAGGATGCTGATGAAGATTAAGCGTAGGATGGGCGCAGATCTTGCACTGTGAAACCATTTTAGGTTCCTTAAAGTCAGCAAGGAAACTCAGTATGAAGGTTCATTCTTAGCATCCTTGCACCTGAAGGTAAAGGAAAGAGTATACTGAGTTGGAGGATAGCTGGGATATGCCAGCCTATAGCCCAGGTTACATAGGGTGACCCTGCCCCCCCCCTCCAAAAAAAAGAGGCGACAAGCAGTTAAAGATTTTTAAAACTAGAGATATAGGGTCAAATTAGCACTTTAAAGGACCACTGGGGAACAGGATACTTGAAGGCATTTGGGGAGAAATGAAGAGATGATGGTGGTCATGACTCTGGTAGTAATTTGAGGGATGGAGAGAGACCATTTAGAACCTTTAGGAAATAGACTCAGAAGAATCTAGTGGGGAAGGGAGGTGTTGTTAAGACTTCTGGATTTCCACTGTAGGTACCGCCTACAGTAGGAGTAATACTCCTATCAGAAACACTATGCAGAACGAGCAAGGTCTTGGGAAGAAAGGACAAAGGTTTAATTTGGGGAATAATGAATTTAAGTGTCTGCGCAGCATACAGGTGCTTTTCTTGAGTAGTAGTCATCAGGCCTGGAGTTTACAGAAGCTGGTTTGAGCTGTGGGGTGGGGTTGGTTCTATTTAAAAGGGCTGGAGAGGTGGCTCCATGGTTAAGGGCACTTGTTTCTCTTGTAGAGCACCTGGGTTTGATTCTCAGCATGCACCTGGAGGCTCACAACAGTTGGTAACTTCAGATCCAAGGGATCCATTGCTTTTTAGGCACCAGGGATGCACTGTGTGGCATATACACACATGCAGGCAAACATGCATACACATAAAGTATAAGTATGTAAGAAAAAAATTTAAAACACTGGTAACTAGTGGGGCATGGTGGCTCATGCCTTTAGTCCCAGCACTCAGGAGGCAGAGGCAGGTGGATCTACATTGAGCTTGAAGCCAGCCTGGTCTACAAAGCAAGTTCCAGAACAGCCAGGCTACACAAAGAAGCCCTGTCTCATCGTAGAGCAAAGGAAGAGATTGAAAAAAGGATCTAGAGCTAAGTCCTGAAGGTAGAGAACAGGAGGCAAGAAGAGTACAAATAATGAAATGGAAGGTCCAGGAGAGAATGCTTCAAGGAGCAGTCAGTGTTAGATGCTGCCAAGAAGTTCAGGGGCGTGAATATTTACACGAGACTGCTTAGTTTTGTTTCTGTTAAGATCATCTTTGTAAGTACAAGTTCAAGAAAAGCAGGGAAGTGAGAGGTGAGGAAATGGAGACTACCAGTGAAGACCAGCTCAAGGGAAGTGCCATATTACTTGTTGAACATTCTGTGTGCAATTTCCTCTTGAGATAAAACAGATAAAGCTGTCCATATTGGAGGGAAGCTCTTTACGGTGCAGGATACTATATTCTAAGGGGGGAGAAATATTCCATCTTGCAAGGAAGCTAGTGAAGAAAGAGAATATTCCAAGGACAGGGAACACATTCCATCTTACAGAGGGGCATTATAAACTCAAGTTCCAGTTGCTTTGGGGATACTATCTTACAAGGACTCCAATGTACAGTATGGCTTGTTAAGGAAGGGAATGGCTCAGTTGCCTTTAGCCTACTGACTATGGGTGACATAGGACCTCTGTTGGTCTTTTCTGTATCGAACACACAGATTGCCCAGTGCCACTTTGAGATCTTTGGCAGCAATTAACTGCAGCTCACACACGATTGAGCCAGTATGATAATGAGTATTCAGAGATGGGTAATGCCTGGGGGGCACTCACCAACCTAAGACAGAGCACCTGTGTGGCCTGGGCAGGCGTCTCCATGATGGATAAGGTGACCTGCTGACGTCCCACGCAACCCAAGTCAGAAGCTCATTTTTTAATAAAAGGGGGACCTGCAATGCCCTGGCCCCTGTTTTGGGTAACTGTTACCATGCTTGTGGACCTTGACCTTGATATCCTCCCAACGCTAATTCCCTGCCAGGTTCCACCCTCCTGAATGCTTAAGGGAAGTTCCTTGTCTGTGTATCCTAAATAATGGGTGTTAACAGCTTAGATGCAAGACTGTAAAAAATCAGTATCGAACTTCTGCCCTCCAGGGTCCTCCCATTGTGCTGTAAGCCTGTATTTAAGACCTCCTACCCCCTTCAAGAAATGACATTCGACATTTAAATTTAAAAAAAAATAATTATATATATGTAGATATACTTTATACATCTATATATATATATATATAATTGAATGAATACTGCGAATATAATCTATGAATACCACAAATGTGATTAATCTCATGAGTGTAATTTAAAAAAAAAAAAACAAAAAACCCTAGCATCATCCTTTAGAGATCTTTGGAAGCATTTTCTGTAACAAGGTGTTCGAGGCCAGACAACTTTAATAAAGAGGTTGGTTTTTGCTCAGGATTCTGAAATTACAAGGTCAAGGGCCATATCCAATGTTGGCCTTCTTGTTGCCAGTCCTGAGTTGGTATAAGGTATCACATGGCAAGTGATACAGCTCTTACAAAGCCACCAGACATTCAATTATAGCTGCAATATCCTGATGCACAGTCTAGTCCAATCACTTCTCAGAATCCTACTTCTATACACAGGATTCGAAGACGTTTCTATTCTTTTAATACTTCACAGTGGAGATTAAACTTGAACATACCAACTCCTGGGGGACACTCTGAAACCATAGCATACATTTGAAAAATATGAGGGGAAAAAATGGTAGTTATGACTTAGACCTGTAATCCAAAGAGAGAAATAAAAATGAAATGCTAATAAATGAGATACCTATGTATACAACAGCGTGTCAATTGTAGTTGTTTTTGAGACATGGTCTTGAGAGAGAGAGAGAGAGAGATAGATAGATATCTCCTTGGCTGATCTAGAGTCTACTATGTAAATCAAGCTGATGTGGCATTTACAGCAATCTTTCTGCTTCTGCCTCCTCAGTGTTAAGATTACAGACTTCACTACCCCACCTGGCCTCAACAGTCATTTTTTAAGTTATCTGTGCCTGATACTTGAAAGATATTTGTAGATGTAACCATCTTGTTAAATAAGAAACATGGAGCCAAATACAGAGTTAAAAGCCAAGAGGTCAGAGGAATGGCTAAGAGCTGAGACTAAAAACCTTACCCTTCACTGCCGCTGCTGTCCTACCTCTCCGCAAGAGCTACTTCCTGTGTGTTTGTCCTTTTTATTGACTTTTTGTTCTGCCTTCTCATTGGTTGTAAACCCAACTACATGACCTCCTCGTCACTGCCCATCTATACAGACCACCAGGTCTTCTATGGTTGGTATTAAGATTAAAGGCATGTGTCTCCATGCTGGCTGTATCCTTGAACATACAAAGATCTGCCTGTCATGTGATCAGGATTAAGGGTGTGTGCTACCACTGCCAGACTTCTGCTATGGCTTGCTATTAACTCTGACCCCCAGTCAACTTTATTTATTAATATACGAATAAAATCACATTTCAGTACAAATAAAATATCACCATAGATACTTCAATAAAATACAAAGGACATAGTTGATTACCTCAATAAAAAGTAAAGAAAGAATCACATTTTAAATCCTTCCAATTAATTAATAAATGTTTTTATTTCTCCAATAACTTTTAAAATGTGAACATTCTGTGATTTAGCCACAGGCTTTACTTCCAAGTAACTTCTTCATTGGGCCTCAGTTCCCTGTGTGAATAGAAATAAGGAAAGGAAAAACAGTAAATCAACTTACAGAAAAATATTAAAATTTTATGTGTATGTGTGTGCCTTAGAGTATATACATGACCATGTGTGCACAGGTGTCCTAGCATGCCAGGAGAAGGCCGTGGGTCCCCTGGAACTGGAATTAGGCAGTTGTGAGCCACCATGTGGGTGCCAGGAACCAAACCTGGGTCCTCTTTAAGAGCAGCAAATGCTTTTAACCACTGAGCCATATCTCCAGCCCCCATGTAAATTTTTTTTGAGAGGGCCAGAAGTTTATATTTGTTTACATTCTATCAAACTGACTTATTGAAGTTTTACATTAGATTAATCTAAACATTCCTTCAATTCTCTCATAAACTTTTACTGTCTCTTTCCCAGCTCAAAGAACAGTAATCTCTTTATTTACATGACAGCTCTGTTCCTTTGAGTGCACTTAATGGCTTCTAGATTCTTTGCAGCTCATTTTGTCTTTCTTGAAATACCAGACTTGTGAACCACACCTGCACGGGATGCTACTAGTCTCTTTATCCCTTGAGCTTCCAATCCAGAACGCGATAGCCACTGGCAGATAGCTACACTATCTGGTCTTGTTAGGTGTGCCACAGACCCTGGCAACTGCTGGGTGTCACCACTCAGTCACCGTATGTTAAGCTCTCAAGCAGTGATGCCACAGCATTACCATTTATTTCAGCTATATCATGGCTTAAGACATATACAGTAACACATATGAAAGCATATATGATAGGTTTGGGGCAGCTGGCTTCACTTTTGTTTCTACACTCAAATACACTTTTTTTTTTTTTTTTTTTTTTTTTTTTTGGTTTTTCGAGACAGGGTTTCTCTGCGTAGCTTTGCGCCTTTCCTGGAACTCACTTGGTAGCCCAGGCTGGCCTCGAACTCACAGAGATCCACCTGGCTCTGCCTCCCGAGTGCTGGGATTAAAGGCGTGCGCCACCTCAAATACACTTTTAAAAATTCTAACTTTGCAGAAGGGGGAACTATGAGGGGAGGCCTCAAGGGAAAGGGCAACAATAAAAGGTCATGAAAATTAGAAAAGACAAAATACTGCATTTCTCCCATCATGCAAAATCTAGATTTAAATAGATGTGGCATGAAAATAGAAGGGAGTCCATTTGGGAGAGGAAGGGAACCAGTGAAGGGGACGAAAAGCACAAATAGCTGCATAATGAGGGCACTGGAAAATGGCTCAGTGGTTCTGAGTGCTTATTGTTCTCACATAGGATCTCCACACTGGGAGGCTCCAGCTCCAGGGAACCTGATGCCCTCCTCTGGCCTCAAAGAGTACCCACACACAAAATGTGACACATAAATAAAAATAATTTTTTAAAAAGTCACTATGAAAAAAATTAATACAAGAAAAACAGGAAATTTCAAAGATCTGAAAGGGCTAGATCATGAACTAAAGATTTACATTCCAGAGATAATCATACAATTTCATCCAATGATTAAATAACAAGCCTGAAGTATCTATCCATCATTTGTCTGTTAATCATCAGAGTAGAAAAGAAACCACATCTTTATCTTTGGAAAAGAGCCCAAATGCACCAGAGCTGCGTGAACTAACCTTTGAAATAGCATACTCTTATTCCGGAAGGCAGTTAGCTTTTCATCATTCCTCTTGTCTAGATAGCATCCAAAGACAAATCCCATGGGAACCAATATATGGACCCAGTAGTCACGTATAAGCTGAAGCATCGTGATTGCTAAAACAGAGGGGGGAAAATAAAATTAAAATACATCTGCCTTTGAAATGTTGGAGGAAAGGGGTTACTAGGGGCTGGGAACAATACACTGTAGGAAGGGGATGAGGGTGGAAGGATGGATATAATCAATGCATGCTGTATGAATGGGAATTCCATTAATATGCACAACTAGTGTTTTAAGAAGTACCCTGTGCTTTGGAGATTTTCTTGAGACAGGCTCAACCTTGCTACATTTATGTTCTGGAGCCCACTGTGTAGACTAGACTGACCTTGAGCCTGCCACAGATGTTCCTGACTCTGCCTTCCTAGTGCTGTGACTACAAGTATAAGCTACCACACCTGGCTTAAAACAAATTATCTTCTAAATCTTTATCTGAAATGAGAAGATAGCTGTGGACATGACAGATTAAAGCATAATAAGCCTCTTTAGGTTTTCTTGGCATCAGAATGCAATTAAAACCTAAACTAGACAGCAATGGTTGATATAAGATTCACTGTATTTGGGTCAGTGTAATGGTTCACCGGGTGAGGGCACTTACTGATCCCCGAACCCACATACATGGTTGAGGGAGAGAACCATTCCACAGGTTATACTCTGACCTCCATGTATGCATGCATGCACACACACACAAATAAATGTAATAAAAATTATACTGTGGGGCTGGAGAGATGGCTCAGCAGTTAAAAGAACTGGCTGCTCTTCCAGAGGTCCTGAGTTCAATTCCCAGCAACCATCTAGAATGGTGGCTCACAACCATCTGTAATAAGATCTGGCACCCTCTTCTGGCGTGCAGGCATACATACAGGCAGAACACTACATAATAAAACAAAGCTTTTTAAAAAATTATACTGTATCACACTATTTATGAAATCTTATTTTTCATTTCATCGGTGATTTGATATGCTGTAGAGCAAAGAAGTGGAGAACTTAGAAAATTTTACCTGCAAAGTGAATATTTGCACTCTCTGTGTTGCTTCTCAACTTCCACACACGTAAAATATTGGTGGGTGCTCTCACGACACAGATGCAAACTCAATATTATTTTACTGGGTTGACGTGTGTGTGTGTGTGTGTGTGTGTGTGTGTGTGTGTGTGTGTGTGTGTGGTTTTTCAAGACAGGGTTTCTCTGTGTAACACTGGCTGTCTTGGAACTCTCTGTAGCCCAGGCTGGCCTACAACTCACAGAGATTCACCTGCCTCTGCCTCCAAGTGCTAGAATTAAAGGTGTTTGCCACTACCACCCGGCTAGAATTTTTGAGTAAAGATAAATTTATTGAAAACTATTTTTTGAAGGATAAAAAAAAATTGCAAAGAACATAATGTCACAGTATCAGAAAATTAAATGACTATAAAAGATAAAGAATTTTATAGAATGGTGCCTATTAAATGATACTAGAGCCTAGGCTATCATATGTCTGTGTAGAATGTGGAGTAACTCTTATCCTCATTTTATATGGTATGAAAACAGCTTAACTCAGGGTTGGAGAGATGGCTCAGTGATTAAGGGACTTGTTCTTGCAGAGGATGAAGATTCTGTTCCCAGTACACAAGTTCAAGCTCACAACCATCCATAACTCCAGTTCCAGGGAATCCGGTGACCTCTTCTCACTTCCATGGACACAAGGCTCAAACATGTTGTACACACGTACATGCAGACAAAACACGCAAAAAGTAAAATACACTAAAAACCCAACAGCTTAACTCAAGTAGCTAATGATTGCAAGCTGCTGTTCAAATTCAGGTCCGCTCCAAACAATGCCTCCTGTGTCATAGCCCATTTTCTCTCCCTGAGTTGATATGCCTAGTTATCTAAGTGCTTTTTAGCTTTTAACATTTTCCAAAGGGCAGATAAAGAAAAACAGAACTGGGAATCAAGTAAAAAAATAGCAAATGTGTGCTGAATTCAATAAAAACGCCACTGAATTGCCAATTTTATGTTAAGATTTGTACACAGCTGAGACAATAACACACCCACATGCGAATGATACTGCACGTGAGTGGCCGAGAGGACGTGCCAACCCTGGGAGAAGGAATGCGTTACGGCCAGAAGTGCTTAGCACAGCCTGTGCTCGGCTTATGTAGAGTCCATTCCTGCTTCACCTCCTCTATGAGTCTGTATGCGAACACAATTCTACGTCAGATTGAAGTTAAAAGTTGCAGTTACTATATAGTTCAGAATATGCCATGTTCCTTATAGCAAATTCCAGTTTACCTACAACTTGTCCATTTGTTAGTTTATGTTGTAGTTGCCTAGCTACAGCTGGAATTCTCAACCTTAACCACACATCAGAACCACCTGGGGAGTCTTTTTTAAACTAGGGAATCTTTGGCCTCATCTCCAGGATGAGACTAGAATAGAGCCATTACTACTGGCCTGGCTCCATTGACAAGAAAAGAGATGAGTTAGGACTATGGGGCTCCTGCCACAAATGGGCTCTTACAGACTATGAACAACTCACCCACTGATCTGGATACAAATGCTTCTTGAAGATACAAATGTAAGTAAAGCCAATCTTACTTTATTTCCTAGAAGACAGTGGTTCTCTTAGCCTTTGTTAAGTAGTATCACTTTTATTTAAAGTAGCTCTTGAAATGCTAACCAAGGGCTCACCAAGTGAACTGTTTACCTGCTTTTGTAAACTTGAGCGAGTCAAGACTGGAGATGATAAAGACCCTTGATAATAATATGAACTTACTTTCAAAGCACTCAACTACAAAATACTAGACAATGTCTGTGTTCATGAGCCTCTGTTCAAGTTCCACAAACTCAGTGGTCACCTACACTTCCTGTTCTTATTGCAAACTGAAGGGCCAGAAACATGCTCAGCAGGTAAAGGCACTGGCCCTCAGGTCTAAGGACCTAAATTTGATTCCTGGGACCCACATGATAGGAGAGAACCATCAATTGAAAGTTGTCCTCTAACCTCTGCACCAACATGTATGCTGTGGCATGAAGGTATACACACACACACACACACACACACACACACACACACACACCTGCATGCGCACACACAAATAAATGTTAAAAAAAAAAAAGAGGCATTAGCCTCATCATTTCCACAGCTGTTAGATATCATTTGGTATTAACGAGTACTTGCTGATTTCCAGCTCAGAACAGTTTAAACTAAGCTCAGCTACCTGTAGGCTACAAGCCATTACTACTGGCATTCTAAGAAATAGGTTTAGTCTGGCTCTATTTAGAAGAGATGAAGTAGGCCCATGGGGCTTTTGCCACATATGGGTTCTTATAGACTCCAGACATAATGACAATGGTACTAAGAAAAGGATTCTTTATAGATTCCATGGTAGGATTCAGTCATCATGAAGGAATATCCATAGGAGATAACGACAAGCCTCAGTCCTAGAAAGGTGTCTCATATTACAGTGGCACACTATATATTCAATGGGCTTGGGAGCAGTGCAGTGAACATCTGCACCATGGATATTTTCCTGCAAGTAGATGAACAGGGAGGGCAGAGACGGACATCTGTTAGTCAGAACGATTTTCCATAAAATGGGTAAGAGGAGACATAGAGTGAGGATCTCGGCCACGGGCCCAAATCCACAGAGCTCCATCTAGTATAGGCAAAGGTGGTGAGGACTGGACAAGCTTCACTGAGGTAAGTCTAGGTTTTGGATGAGCTAAGAATGTTAGCAAGAGGCAGGGCCAATGAACTGCTTTAAAGAATATATTCCTGGCTGGTGCATATGAGGCACTATACATATTAATAGTCTCCTTTTACCTCTTCAGATTTATTTTTTAAGTGTGTGTGTGTGTATGTATGTGTGTGTGTGTGCCTGTGCACATGAGTACAGGTGCCTGAGAAGGCAAGAGGCATCAGAGCCCTTTGGAGCTGGAGTTGTGAGCCACCCAACACGGGTTCTAAGGAACCAAACTCAGGCCCTCTGGGAAAGCAGCAAGCACTGAGCCATCTCTCTAGCCCCAGGGGTGTCTCTTTGTATGAGGGCCCATAAAATAATTTTGTTATTTCAGAATTTGGAGCAACTATAGCATTTCTCTTTTGTTGTTGATGTTTTTTTTTTTTTTTTTTTTGGATTGTTTTGTTTTTTTAGACAGGGTTTCACTTTGTAGCTCTAGCTGTCCTAGAACTCACACTGTAGACCAGGCTAGCCTTGAACTCACAGAGATCCACCTGCCTCTGCCTCCTGAGTTCTGGGATTATGGTGTGGGAACCATAGTGTTTCTTAAAGGAAAAAAGGACTGGGTTTCATTTAGAGCAGTAAGGACTCACATGGAGGGACGGGGGAGGAAGGGAGGATGCTAAGAGTTGCATTGGCTCTGTAAAGCACATGCTCTAATACAGAGCTGCACACACTGCCTTGGTCATGTATCTCTTAATATGAAAGTGATCCAGGGGTTGGGGATTTAGCTCAGTGGTAGAGCGCTTGCCTAGCAAGCACAAGGCCCTGGGTTCAGTCCTCAGCTCTGAAAAATGAAAGTGATCCAATTTTTTTGTCAAGCTTCTAAGGAGCTGAATCTTTTTTTTTTTTTTTAAACAATTATTGTGTTGCTAGGCTGGCTTCAAACTTGCTATCCCCCTGCCTCATCCTCATAAGTAGCTGGAATTACAGATGTGGGCCACTTTTAAGAGGTGCCTCAGCATAATCACTAAGTCATACAGTCCTCTCTAGCACTGTAGGTTTGTTAAGTAACCATGTCTCAATGCAGTGAGCATTTTTTTTTTCTAGATGAAGAAATCCAAGTTCAGTCATGGTAAAGTAACTTGCTTTAAGTTATAGAGTGAAGAATCGGGATTAGCATAATACCCAGGCAATCTTTATCGTGGCATGGCTTAAGCTCTTGTGTTCTACTGTCTCCACGTTATGTACAGAGGTAAACACTTAAATAACTTTTTTTTTTCTTTGCAGAGTCTCACTGTGTAACCCAGAACTCTGTACACCAATCTAGTCTCAAACTCACAGGGATACACCTGCCTCTGCCTCCGGGCACTGGGATTAAAGGCATGCACTACCATAACCAACTTTTGTTTTTTGTTTTTTAAAAACAACAACAAAACTCACAATTTTTTTCTAATATTTTTCTCTAACACAATTTTCTTTCCCCTTCCAAGAAGAAAACAAACTGGCGTGTTATTTTAGTGAGTCCGCTCTGGATTCACTTTAGAAACATGTAGACATTTAAAGAGATAAACCTTGTATCTAACTGGATCCCACAGGACTTTATAAGTACCACTCACAAAGTGTCGCCTAAGCCATGGAAAACAGAACTGAATGCGTAGGGCAATGGGACCCTTGAGATCGTGACATGCACAAGCTGGAAACCAGGCATAAAGTCATGTTTTTAAAAGGCCAATGGGTAAGTGCATGCTTCCTATTTAGGAGAGTGAAGTTGGGCGAGGAGGCAGATGTCTGGGTCTGGGCGAATGTGCGGGGGCTTCTGGATCGGAGCCACGCTCTGGTTAAGCCAGCATCAGAGCACCCTTGGTAAAAGGTGTGGAGCGGGCAGCCCGGAATGGTCCCCGAGGGCGACCCTGCCTTCCCCAGCACCCTCCCGCCTGCACCATCTCGACGGGGGGCGCCCGGGTCCCCAAACCCACCTGCAGCCCGGTGACAAGCACAGCACGACCAAGGGCAGCGGTAGGGAGCTAGGCCACTGGCGGAAGCTGTGACCTCAGGAGCTGCCACTCTCCGCGCCACCCTGAGGAGAGGGGTGGCGACGTCAAAGCAACGCCTCGCTCTCTTGGTAATCTCTCGTTGACTCCTTTAATTTTTAAGCTTCCCATAGTCAGGAGAGGTTCTGCATAAAACCTGGATCCAAGCTTAACAAGATCGGTGAGCTTCTGCGCTGTCGTCTTCCCCAACCCGGTCCCCCGCCACCCCCACAGATGGTGTCGCCCGGGTCGTCCCCGCCTCAGCGGCTCGCCTCAGGCCCAAGATGGCGGCCGCCACACCGGAGCTCCTGCCGGCCGCTCTCCGCCGCTGAGCGCGCGCCTGCCCCGCTCGCTCTCGAACCTGGGTTTTACTGGGGGTTGGGAAGGGCCGTGGACGGTGCTGGGGGAGCCTGACCAGGCAGGTGAGGACGGGAAAAAGAAAGCAGCCTTCGGGTCTGGGAGGAGGCCCTCCCGGGGTTCCCTCCTCGGCCCCGGTGTCGCCCTGACGCGCTCCCGCGGTTTCGCTTGCGACCGTCTCCGTGGTTCCTGGAATAAGCGTTCCGCAAGGGGAAAGGGAAGTGACTTCTCCACGGGTCGAAACCTCCGGGTGTTTGTGGCGCTCCTACGGTTCTCCTTTGCTCCTTCCCTCCCTCCTGTATATTTCCTTTGACCTTTCAACCTGTTGGAGCTAAGAGTTAATCCGAGTCCAGCCTGGACCCCTTTCCGTGGTGCCGCGGTACCCCCAAGCCTTCCCTGCCCATCTTGGGTTCAGAGACCACGAGGCCAGGTGCCCTCTTGGCTCCTTAACTTCAAAGACCCTGGAGATGTTTATGCCCCGCCTTGTTAGAATTGTCGCTCTCAGTGCTTCCACAGTCATTGCGGTTCCCGAGACCTCATTCTTACTTTCCTTGTTTACATACTTTTCAGGAAACCAGAGGTCAAGCCACCTCTAACCCCAGTGGTCTGACCCTCTGTGACCGGGAGAACTTAAGCCACTATCTGCCTGCCCTCTGACCTTTAAACGTTCCAACTCCCTTGCCTGTTTCAAAGCCCTTCTTTACCTGAACGACTGAGGGGAGGCTTCTCCCACTCTCTAAGCCCCAGGACTAGTCCAGACCCATCTTTATTCTTAGACTTTTGCATACTTCTCATTGGTTGTCCTCAACCATGCACGATCATTCTTGAGAAAGCAAGTATATATTCGGGATGAAGCAGAGACAGTCACAATCACTACCCTGAAGGAATTTCACTGCTTTCAGCCTGCATTTATTTTGCTGTGAGCCCTATGCTTGGTTTGGGTGATGTAAAGACGATCACTTTTAGACACTCCGTATCTGTTCAGCAAATATTCTTTGTGCCTCCTTTGTGCTAAGTAATCAAGCAACCAACGTTACCTGGGGACAATGAAAAGGCTGCACCTGAGCTGGATCAGAAGGAATTTGCTAGACCTGGGAAAACAAGGTCACTCCTGCATGCAGAACAGGGATTAAAAACTTGAGAAGGTTGGGCATTGTTAAGGGAGATTTGAAAACAAAAACAAAAGACTGAAGGTGCAAATTGGGGCTTGTGAAGAGCTTGGGAGTGGTCTTGATTTCCAGTTTGGATGGTATTCAATAGTTAGCAGGAAGCCAGTGCATTCTTGTAGGGAGTGGGCGTGGTAAGGGTATGGAAGACCAACTTGAGGCAAGAAAACTAGATGAAATTGCAGTCATTTGGGTAAGGCAATAAGTACCTCCATCAAGGCAGGAGAAGAAAGACCAAGAGAATGAAGTAAATGCATTCAACTAGTGAGTATTAATTTGCTGGTAAGGGGTGGCTCGCTTTTAGTCTGGAGGCCTCGTAATGGGTGACACCATTGCAATCCAGTCTGAGACAGATACATAAAGACAGGATGGTGCCAGCTCTGCTCTTTAGCAGTGGCAAAACCACAATGTTTCGCAGCCTAAAGCATTGATTTGGGAGTCTAGACCTCTGCTATTACAGTCGCCACTAGCCACATGCAATATTGAGCACTTGAGATGAGGTGGGTCAAAGATGTACTGGAATTTGAAGACAGTACAAAAACAATGTAAACAGACTCGTTAAATGATCACGTGTTGAAATGGTGACTGTTAAATATAAAACATCAGGCTTTACCTCCTTTTACTTTTAAATGTGGCTGTGAACAATCTTAGATTACATCTGTGGCTATGAGTTCTGTTAGTCTAGACTAATGACGAGAGAAGACTAAGGGGGCAAAATTTGATCCAGACCCCGAGAGAAGAGTAAACTGATGTCCAGGCAGCTTCCTGTGACTCCTCACCCCACCTGCAAGTAATAACACTCTTAAGTTATTTTTTTTTATTTTTTCCCCTCAGGCAATCAGACATTTTTAAGGGTTTTGGTTTTTGTTTGTTTGTTAATTTTAAACTTTATGTGTGGTGCATGCATGTACCACAGTGCACAGATGAAGGTCAGAGGCAGCTTGTTGGAGTAGTTACTCTGCTTCCGCCATGTGGATACGAGGGATTGAACGCAGGTTCAAGTTAACCCCTGAGCTGTCTTGCCAGCCCTGCCTTCAAAGGCTTTTGAGCAAAGGGTAATGTGTGTAGGGATGTTTTAGATTAACCTGGCAGTGGTGTTTCCATTGAGATGAAGGGAGGGAGAGCCGCAGGGGAAGAAATGGAGAAACCGGAAGGTAAGGTAATGAGGCCAGACGTTCAGGTGTTGACAGTAGAACAGAAGAGGGATGGTGTGTGTCAAGGTGTTCTGAGGGAGAAACAACCCAAAATTGATAGGGTACAAATTGATATTTCCCAGAGAAATAAAGGGAAGACCTTCAGCCTTGGCTACTTAGCTAAAAACCAATGAACTGACAAAGAATTATAAAATACAGTCAGGACGAAAAGACTAAACTCAGTGAAGTGGAGAGAAGTATTTGGAGTCTAATTAAACATCTTTTGTGTGTCTGTTCTGTTAGTGTTCAGTCATGCACATCACCTGCTTTCCTTCAGTACAGAGTTGCCTGTATCATGCCGTCTTCCTGTTAATGAAGTTTCTTTTTGGGGGAGTGGGGGTTCGAGACAGGGTTTCTCTGTGTAGTTGTCCCGGCTGGCCCTGAACTCACAGAGATCCGACTGGCTCTGCCTCCCGAGTGCTGGGATTCAAGGCATGCGCCACCACCACCACCCGGCTTGTTAATGAAATTTTAAATGCTTCTTTATTGCCTGTAGAACTAGATCCAGGGTATCCAGGCCCCTTCAGCTGGGCCTTTCCTGCGCATTAGGTCAGTCTGTCTGTCTTTCTGTGTCAGCATGGCAGGCTGAGTTCTTCACTGATCCTCTAGCTTTGTGTTTTGTGTCTTAACTGATGTTATTCCAATCTTTTGAACGTCTTTTCTCTTTCTGCCCTGACCTAATAAATCTTTAATAAGTAATCTTAGTTCTTTTAATAACAGAAGCAATTGAGAATTTTTAAAATTCATTTTCTAAACTGTATATGTAAGCAGGTTATAACCAGTTTGGCTCATGATTGTTTTATCCCTTTAGTAAATTAACATCTTACAATTGTTTCTTTTTTAGATATTTTATTTTATGTGTATGAGTGTTTTGCCTGTATATATGTATGTATGAATGTATGTGCAACATATATATATGTCTGATGCCTTGTTGAGTTTAGGGCTTTGGGTCCCCTAGAACTGGAGTTATGGATCATTATGAATCACTGTGTGGGTACTAGAAACAGAACCCAGGTCCTCTATAAGAACAGCAAGTGCCTTTAACTGCCGAGTCGTTTCTCCAGCCCCAATTTTTCTTTTTTAAAATAGAATATATAGGGCGAGGCATGATTGTACATTCCTAGAATCCTAGCATTTTAAAGGCTGAGGTCAGGGGAGAAAGAACCAAAGCCATTTGGGCTTTTCAGTTCCAGACCAACCTGGCTTCATAGGAAGAACTTGTCTTAAAAAACAGACAAACAGTTTGGCCAGCTATCTTGAAAATGGTTGGGCCTGAGGGCTGTGGCGCACGCCTTTAGTCACAGCACTTGGGAGGCAGAGCCAGGCACATCTCTGTGAGTTCAAGGCCAGTATGGTCTACAGAGGGAGATCCAGGAAAGGCACCAAAACTACACAGAGAAACCTGTCTCGAAACAACAAAACCAGACAAACAAAAGCATGTGCTACTTCTGCTCATGATCTTAGGGAAAGATGTAGAAATTAAAACACCATAATTATAAACAGAAGCAAATTACATTACATCCACAAGACTTTTTTTTTTAAGATTTATGAAGAACTCTTCTGAATGTGTATTTTATCATATCTTCGGCTGAGTTATCAGTAAGTAATGAATGTCTGATAAGAATACATATTTACCATAAGGACCTACATGATATTTTCCATCTGTTGAGTATGGGTCTTTCTGTAAAAGTTTTAATGGGAATTCATTCAGTTATACCTGCAAGCACTTTGTATTTTGAGTTCATAATTAAGTAACACTGAGAGCTGAAGTAGATTTAAAGAGTTGGGTATTCAGCTCAATGCTAGATAGAGCACTTGCTTAACATGCATGGGACCCCAAGTTTGAGTTCAAGCACTGCCCTCCCCCCAAATAGAAGTTTTGGAGGAAATATTGCCAGGATTCTCTTCAAAATTGTATTTATAAACATTTTTTTTTTTTTTTTTTGGTGTTTTGGTTTTTTTTCGAGACAGGGTTTCTCTGTGTAGCTTTGCGCCTTTCCTAGAACTCGCTTGGTAGCCCAGGCTGGCCTCGAACTCACAGAGATCCACCTGGCTCTGCCTCCCGAGTGCTGGGATAAACATTTTTATAGAGTAGAAAATTAAGCCGGGCATAGTGTTTAATAATCCTTTAATCTGGAGGCAGAGAGAGGTAGAGCTCTGTGAGTTCAAGGCCAGCCTGGTCTACATTGTGAGTTCCAGGACAGCCAGGGCTACATAATACCATATCTTAAAAACAGACAAACAAAAATAATAGAAAATGCATGTGTTTATTTCTCATACCTCAAATAGGAATACAGTAAATCAGTGTATTTCAGATTTTAACTTACTAGAACAGCTACTATGTGCTTCTGCCAATTAATGTTATCAAATGGCTCAAGTCTAGTAAGGTGTGATTACCCAGGCCTATGATCCCAGTATTTAGGAAGGGGAGGCAGGAGGATAAGGAGTTTAAAGTCATCTTTTGCTGCATAGAGAGGCCATCTACATTACATGAGATCTTGTCTCAAAAAGAAAATAAATAAAAGGGAGGCCAGGCGGTAGTGGCACACACTTTTAGTCCCAGCACTCAAGAAGCAGAGGCAGGCTGATCTCTGGGAGTTCCAGGCCAGTGTGGGCTACAGAATGAGTTCCAGGAAAGACACAAAGCTACACAGAGAAACCCTGTCTTGAAAAACCAAAATAAAATAAAAAAATTAAATAAATAAGCAAAAGGGAATTGGAACGGTTTAAATGTAGACTCCTACATTACCTGCTGAGCCATCTCACTGACTTTTACCAAAAACTTTGTCCTACAAATTTACTACAAAAGAGTATTCATATTAATCTTTTTGGAAAATGTGTAGTAGATATCCCCATATCCATTGCATTGGATTTATGTTGAGTGCCTACTTTGTGTCAGGTTTTGTTTTGGGAATTGGGAACATTATGATACTGTTAGAATTAATTACAAACATTAAGATGTTTTTCTGTTGCTTACAATGTAGCACAAGTGTTGTTAACATTAAGCTTCCTGAAAAGTATGTGAGTTTCTATGAGTATATACATTTCCCGTGTGGGTGTGTTGAGGATTGTGGGAGAAAGGAGTGTGGCAATATTGTGTCCCCCAATATATTGTGCATCCTAATAAACTTATCTGGGGTCAGAGGACAGAACAGCCACTAGATAGACATAGAGGCCAGAAAATGATGGCACACACACCTTTAATCCTAGCATTCCAGAGGCAGAGATCCGTCTGGATCTCTGAGTTCAAAGCCACACTGGAAACAGCCAGGTATGGTGACTCATGCCTTTAATCCCAAGGAGTGATGGCAGGAAGCAGAAAGGTATATAAGGCCTGAGGACCAGGAACTAGAGCTGGTTAAGCTTTTAGGCTTTTAGCAGCAGTTCAGTTGAGATTCATTCTGGATGAGGACTCAGAGGCTTCTAGTTTGAGGAAACAGGATCAGCTGAGAAGTTGTCGAGGTAAGGTTAGCTGTGGCCTGTTCTGTCTCTCTGATCTTTCAGCATTCACCCCAATACCTGGCTCCGGGTTTGTTTTTATTAATAAGACCTTTTAAGATTCCTGCTACAGAGGAGCCATGGTTTTTAATCAGATTCTCAAGAGAGTCCCTATATTTAAGACCTCTTATATAGAGGAAAATATTTGGAATCCTCCACCCTTTGTATTTGTATATTAATATTAATGTTTTATGGACTGGAGTCCCTAGGTAAGGAAAGGTAATTAACTTGCCCTGAATCATGTAGGAGTTGATTTGAAATCTGGATCAGTGATTCCAAAGTTCCAAAGTGCCTATTCACAGGCACGCCCTGGGGAGCCTCTGAAGGACCCTGTAAACAAGGTTATACTTTTATATGTGCCTGGGATGGAATGGATTTAACATGTTAGATTTTAATCAGACTCTGGAATTTCGGCGCACTTAAAAATTGAAATAATTTGCCTGTTAATGTGGACCGTGCTTTATGTTTAATTGTATTTTTATTTGTAAGCACCGTTTAGGTAACCATTAGCGGACCAGAAAGATGACATCCATCATCAAATTAACTACCCTCTCTGGGGTCCAAGAGGAGTCTGCACTTTGCTATCTTCTCCAGGTTGATGAGTTTAGGTTTTTGTTGGACTGTGGCTGGGATGAACACTTCTCTATGGACATTATTGATTCCCTGAGGAAGTAAGTTACAGTTTGTACTTTAAATCAGCTTTAAAAAAACCAGATCATCGACTTTTTCTATACTTTTATAATGTCATTCTGATGTTATATACTATTGCTATCATTTCTTTGGTTTACAGTAAGTTTTATTTATGGCAGAAAGCTAAATTGTAACCATTGTAATTTACAAAGTTTTGATTGGCCAATAAGTTTTGTTTTTGAAATTCGGGAAAACGTTGTTGCTTTGCTAGTTGACCAGGGAAAGTGTGCTCTTTAATTTTTGGGAAGAGAATGAATCTGTCAAAACCTGAGGAGAGGCTCCGGCACTTCCCTGTGAAAACTCTGTCCTCAATCCCATTACCTGACTTTCTGTGTCTCTGTAGTCAGCATTGTGACTTTATTCTTTGAATGGTATCTACTGATACAAATATGTCAGAGAAAACAGTTACTTTTGCTACATTATTACTATTAATGAATGAAAAAGGAGAACATGAGGCAAAAAAAGAAAAAAAAAATCTCTAAGGCATCTCCTTTAATCCTGTTGCCCTTGAGGGCATATGCTTCGGTGGTTAATGATATTTATAACAATTGTCATTTTATTTTGTTATCAAGCTAGAAAACTGAAGCAAAGTCATTACCAACTATTTGAGCATTTAAATATCGCCCCTTTAACAATTTCCTCAATTCCAAGCTGATTTCCTAACTTTAATAGCATAGGTAATACCCATTCAAGATCAACTTAAATGTGGTGTCTATGGTTTCCCTTTGAAGTGGATACTGTAACAGTAGTAATGACAGTTCATGGTGTCACTGTCTTAGCCCTGGGGTCTGCTCTCTACCTCAGCTAGCCTTGAGTCTAGAGTAGGGGAATCATGTCGGTGCTTCTGCCCTTTATGCGTAAAGAGCTGACGGAGCTGCCCTCTTGGTTGTGTTCACAGGCATGTTCACCAGATTGACGCGGTGCTCCTGTCTCATCCCGACCCTCTCCACCTCGGTGCCCTTCCCTTCGCTGTGGGGAAGCTGGGTCTGAACTGTGCCATCTATGCTACAATTCCTGTTTATAAAATGGGGCAGATGTTCATGTACGATCTTTATCAGGTAAGTGAAGCAGTTAACAAGGGGCCTTCTGTGCTCCACTCATGATCATTTTTAACCTTGGCTTATGTTTTTCTTTAGTCTCGACACAATACCGAAGATTTTACTCTCTTTACATTAGATGATGTGGATGCAGCCTTTGATAAAATACAGCAGCTAAAATTCTCTCAGATTGTGAACTTGAAAGGTAATGTAGTAAATTGATGAACTGATGGAGTGGAAGTTCTGTTGTTTTCCTTTTTCTTTTTGTTTTTAGCTTTTTAGTTTTTACAGTGTTGAGATCCAACCCAGAGCCTCACTCATGCTAAGTGGGCAAGGAATCTACCCTTAGCCACATCCTACCCAGCCTGGAGTAATGAGTGAGTTGCCTTCTGAAAAGTACTGAGAGGACTTCATAGTGCAAGTTACAGGCACTGTGGTATGGGAATAAAAGTTAGCACTTTCTGCCAGGCCATGGTGGTGCATGCCTTTAATCCCAGCACTTGGGAGGCAGAGGCAGGCAGATCTCTGAGTTTTGAGACCAGCCTGGTCTACAGAGTGAGTTCCAGGATAGCCAGGGCTACACAGAGAGATCCTGTTTGGGGGAGATGAGGTGGGATTAGCACTTTATACCTGGAATTTCCATTAGAATTTCAAAATATTTCAGACTAAATACTAACAATATGTTAACAGCTTGGATGTCCTCATAGCTAGGTGGGAAACAGTGTAAAATGAACAAAGCTAATATATCTAGATCTTCCTTGTAACTTACAGTTAGGTTCAGGAGATAAAGTGACTCAGAGCCCTAAATGTAATAACTGAAGCAAATGAAATACTTGGACCGCATAGTGGAAAATTTATTACTTAATAAGGATATCAAATACCAAGTCTGCAAGAGGGAATCCTGTTACCAAAGTTCCTAAATGTGAACTCTGGCATTAAAAACATGGCACAGTAGCTAGTGTGGTGGCTCATGCCTGTAACCCCAGTGCTTGGGAGGCCTGAGAGAAGGATTATGAGTTCAAGGCCTAGTTAGGCCCAGTTCAGGCAGCCTGGACTGTACATAGTGAAATTCTATCTAAAAAATAAAAATAAAAAAGCCAGCCAAGAAAAGTGATAACAGCAGCAGTCGATGCTAACGATTAAGCCAAAAAATGACTGTTAGTGGACTAGTCTTAGTTTTTGTTCGGTTTTGTAAATTCTTTACCATAATGAGGTTTGAATTGCTATTCTATCAGTTAGATTAACAGGTGCGGAAACAACTTGGCAATTGCTTGTGCAATACAAATATCAAAACTTAGTCCTGGGGATGTAGTGTGGTGGTGTTTGCCTGGTGTGCGTACGTCCCAGGGCTCAGTCCATGTCACTACAAATACAATGTACAATTGATGCTGAGTAATGGTGTGCTGTCTTTCTGACCCAGTATTCCTAAGCACAGCTGGATACTCGGGGGGAATGCACAATGAAATGAGAAGAACAGTTGTCTCCAATAAGGGAGTAAGTAGCTGGAGACAGGAGAGGAGGCTTTCTGTTCACTGTAAGCGTTGTAACATCTGAAGTTTGTACCAATGAACATGTTGCTGTTAACATAACCTAGAAATACATCTGTCCTTGGGGTTGTAAAAAATATCTGAGTATTGTCATTATCTTGTTATGTAGGCAAAGGCCATGGTTTGTCTATCACACCCCTGCCAGCCGGTCATATGATAGGAGGAACAATATGGAAAATAGTCAAAGATGGAGAAGAAGAAATTGTTTATGCCGTTGACTTCAACCACAAGAGGGAGATGTAGGTATATCTACACACGTGCTAAAAGCAATGCAGTTACTGTTTCATTCACTGAAGGAAAATTAGAAGCAACTTTTTGTTTTTCATCAGAACTTACAGCAATTTAAAAATGTCAAATACTAAGTATTTTCATTGTAGAGCTTTAAACTTTTTATATGTCAATATCTATTCTATGAAGCAGATATTTCCCTGGAAGTGTTCAAAAGTAGTGAATTTATTTTATATAATCTTGACTTATTTCTTTATAGAAATTTGTGACTTCTTGTCTTTGGGGGCTGGGTAGTAATTACCATCTAATTTAATGATATTTGATGACAGATTTCCTTTAAAGGGGAATATGATGGTTATAATTTTACATTATTTCTTTGATATTCAGAAAAATAGTGTAAATTTTGTGTGTGTGTTCACTGTCCTACAGGCTTCCTTTGCTACATCTGTACATTAAGTTCATGACTATTTTGTGTTAGATTGCAGTCATCTCAAGATCTTTACATTAAGGAACATTAAGGACTAACAGATTGAATTTATACTTGTAATCATGGGATGAGAAGGTTGAAAAACTGAGTAGTGAATGAATTCAACCACTTTAGAAAGCGCAGCAATAAATTATAGGCAGGTTTAGAATGAACTAGAAAAGGAAGCAATGTTGCTGTGTCCAGTCTAACTTGGAAGAGATTTACAAAAGAAGATTGATAAATTTGCTTATATACAGATTTAAACTAAAACAGTAACCTACACTATAAAGCCATTAAACCAGGGGAAATACTGTAACAATTAGCCAAAGGTTTACATACGTATAAGACTAGGGATGTCTCAAGAAATTAAAAATACACTAATTGCAAAATGGGCAAGCATTGGTCAAAGAGAATTTTGAAATAGTATGTACTTATTAGATATGTTTATATTATTTTAAAATATTGATAGCCTTCTAGGAAGAATTGAGCTTTTCAGTCTTGGTGGTTGAGCCTTTCTGGAAAGCCATTGACACTAGTTGTATATACATTTCAAGGAATGTGTCCTAAAGAAATAAAAAATACAGCTAGGGTGGTGGCACACCTCTGTAATCCCAGTACTTGAGAGATGGAGGCAGGAGGATTGGGACTTCAGAAACATCTCTTTCAAAAATAAAATGGTGAAAAGGTGACTTAAACAGGTAAAAATAAATGATCAGATAAATACAATATAGTACAGATAAAATAGAAAGTTTTTACAATTGCGAGCTGGATACCTTTATACATGCCTAGCTATTGGGAGGCTAAGGTAGGAGGATTGTGACATCACCTGGGCTGCTGTAGCCTATTTCTTTAAAAACAAATGCCAGGCAGAAAGTTTTTACAGTTTCTAAAAGTTAAGTTTAGAAAAAAAAAATGTTAATGTCATGGGAAAGGCCAGAAGATAGAAATAAATATATAGGAATATACATGGGATGTCTATGTTCTAAATGCATTTTTAGATACACAAGAAAATTTGTGTGTTTAGAAGGATATGTCCAATATATCATAGCACTTGTCTTGAACTGGTTCTCTGAAACATTTTTACTTTCCTCCTTTGTAGTTGGGGGGGGTGGGGGTACTTATAAAGCAGCTACTTTTGTGGTAGGTGAAGCTATCACTGTTCATTTGAAATGACAGGTATTCTTCATCTTTAAACTTTGTTATAGCCACTTAAATGGATGTTCCCTGGAAATGCTAAGCAGACCCTCTCTACTTATCACAGATTCATTTAATGCTACATATGTGCAGCCTAGAAGGAAACAGAGAGATGAGCAACTCCTGAGTACGTATGTCTCGTATTCTGTTGGAATAGCTGTGGAAGTGTGTGCAGATAGCAATTACTGCTTATTCTCTTTAGCTATGTCATAAGAGACTGGCTAACTCTAATATTTTCTAATTACATTTTGTACATTTATACAGTGTGTGTATGTATATGTGTATGCTTGCCACAGAGTACATGTAGAGGTCAGAGGACAACTTGTACAAGTCAGTTCTCTCCTCCCACCATCTGGGTCTCGGGATCAAACTCAGGTCATCAGGCTTGGCAGCAAGTGCCTCAACCCACTAAACTATTTTGCTGGCCCTATAGTTCCTGTGGTGTTTTGTTTTGTTTTGTTTTAAGAAATGTTAATGTGACCTTGTCAAGATGCTCCCTAAAGGTTGGCTTCCTCTACCACTCAGCATGTAGATAGCTCCTTCAGGCATTCATTGGTCTCTGAAAAACTGAGTGAAAGTGAGCCCAAGAGAGAACTGGAAGTGTGCAAGGTCTGCTGGCTGGGTGCTGCTTGTTCTCTTCTGACAGAGTTATCTTGATTTTACTGAGGCGCCTCTGAGCCGTCACCTCTCGCTTCAGCTTTGACGCATTCTGCTGTGCTTTGTGTTATTTTTTATAAGCCATATGTGATGGCAACAGGAAAGCTGGGTTCCACTTTTAAATGTGTGAGCAAGCACTCTCATCTGTCTACTTAACAATTCACTAACTTTAAGAAGCTCCTCAATTCGTGTGTGTGTGTGTGTGTGTGTGTGTGTGTGTGTGTGTGTGTGTGTGTGTGTTTGCTTGCTAGGTAGAGTTTGCTTTTACCCCACACTTCAAGCTGACTTTGAGAACAAGGATATCTATTGCCAAAGATGATTTTCTTCTAGGAAGGGAACATGTTCTATGTTTTATTCTACATGCATGCATACAAAACATGTATCATGTTTTATTCCTAGAAAGATATACTTAACCAAGTCAAAAGTAATTGTGTTGATCTGAACAAATACTTTTTATATGTGTCCTAGTAATTACTTATGCAGTCTTTATCAAAGACGCTGGGAAATTGTGTTTAATTTTGTTGCAAAGCACATGCGTTATAGGGATCTTCTGTTCTTGTTTAAGCAAATGTCCTGGAAACTCTTCGGGGTGATGGAAACGTGTTAATAGCAGTGGACACGGCAGGCAGAGTTCTGGAGCTTGCTCAACTTCTTGACCAGATTTGGAGAACTAAAGATGCCGGATTGGGTGTTTATTCACTGGCACTCCTGAATAACGTCAGTTATAACGTGGTGGAGTTTTCTAAGTCACAGGTTTGTTCTTTTGTGACATTGTGTAAAGAGGTTAAATGTAGTATCTCTTTTTCTTGTTGTTTCGTTTTTTGTTTTTTGAGACAAGATTTCTCTGTGTAGCTTTTGGAGCCTATTCTAGAACTCACTCTGTAGACCAGGCTGGCCTTGAACTCACAGAGATCCGCCTACCTCTTCCTCCTGAGTGCTAGTATTAAAGGCATGCTCATCTTAATTGCCCTTCAGATATTTTCTGCAGTTGATAAAAACAGCAGCTGAATGTTAACTGTTTACTGTCCTGTGTTCTTCACTTATGTTATTTCACTTAAGCATAAAGTTTCTATTTTTGTCTCCTTTTTATAGGTTATGCAAGTTGCTTGTTTTCTAACTCTTGGTTTTCTTATCTATAAAATGGGGGAAAATTAAAAAAAAATGCTAGAATTATTATGTTTTGTTTTGTTTTGTTTTGTTTTGTTTTGTTTTGTTTTGTTTTCGAGACAGGGTTTCTCTGTGTAGTTTTGGTGCCTGTCCTGGATCTCGCTCTGTAGACCAGGCTGGCCTGGAACTCACAGAGATCTGCCTGCCTCTATCTCCCGAGTGCTGGGATTAAAGGCGTGCACCACCACTGCCCAGCATCATTATTCTTAAAATGAGTTCTTTCTCTCCAAAGATACATGGATACATGGGTTCCAGTATTCATTTAGAACAACATTCTCTTCTCAGGAATAAGTGAAACACTGTAAAATTGTTGTTTATTGAGACAGGGTTTCTCTGTGCAGCCCTGGCTTTGGAACTCAATCTGTAGACCAGGCTGGCCCCAACTCCTGCTTCTGCCTCCCAAGTGTAAGGATTAAAGGCAGGCAACACTAAACTCAACAAAATTGTTTTTGTTTGTTTGTTTGTTTGTTTTTGTTTTAACTCTTTTGGTTTCTTTTTTTTTTTTTTTTAAACATTTATTTATTTATTATGTACACAGAAGAGGGCGCCAGATCTCATTACAGATGGTTGTGAGCCACCATGTGGGTGCTGGGAATTGAACTCAGGACCTCTGGAAGAGCAGTTGGTGCTCTTAACCTCTGAGCCATCTCTCCAGCCCTTGTTTTGTTTTTTAAGGATTAAAAACTGGAGTAGAAGAATCTAATGGGAAAAAGAAGCCAATTAGCTACTTGTCCAAATGGCACAAATTTAATCAACTAGTGGGGGAAAGACTTAAAATTTGATTATTGTTAAATATCTCACACATATGGCATTTTCTAATTATTGTCATTTTCCCCCTTGTATTAGGTAGAATGGATGAGTGATAAATTGATGAGATGTTTTGAAGACAAAAGAAATAACCCATTTCAGTTTCGCCATCTCTCTCTGTGCCATGGTCTTTCTGACTTGGCTCGAGTTCCAAGCCCCAAAGTTGTACTTGCCAGCCAGCCTGACCTGGAGTGTGGATTCTCAAGGGACCTCTTTATTCAGTGGTGTCAGGACCCTAAAAACTCAATCATTCTAACCTATAGAACAACTCCTGGGACTTTAGCACGTTTCTTGATTGATAATCCTTCTGAGAAAGTTACAGAAATAGAGGTAAGCACTTGTATTCAAACTTTAAATGTATTATATTTATCTGGCACTGGCTCCAGTTAGTGCTGTCTGTATACATATGAGTGTGCATGAAGCCATCTACTGAAGCATGGCCAACATGCTTGTGCCGTATCCCCAAAGAAAAATGATCTCCCCACCTCAGCAGCCATCACCTGCCAGTAGCTCTTCAGCTCGATTTGACCGGCTTGATCGTATGCAGGTAACCACAGCTGCCATGAGTTCTGAGTGCAACACACATTATACCCAGAAGACAGCATTTCACAGCACTCCTCCACATCCTCCAGCTCTTACGTCCTTTCTGTCTCCTCTTCTGCTGTGTTCCCTGAGCCTTGGGGTGCAGGGCAGCTGATACAGCTCTCCTGTCGAGGGCTTAGCACTCACAGTCTCAGTTGACCAGCAAAGAGTCTCCTTTAACTGCTGCCCATTGCCAAAAGCTTCTCTCCCCAAGGTTGAGAGCAGCATTAATCTATGGGTGTAAACATACATATTTGGAAGGCAGTTTGGCAACATAACCATATATCAAAGCAACAGTAAGTTCCCCACCGTGGCCACTGACCTTTCTAGTCAGAGCTTTTGACCAGGTTTAGTATTGCCTGTTAGGAATTCCCTCCTGTAGAACATGCCTCAACTCCAATCAGTTGGTTAGACCCATAACAACATGCCACTGTCGCACCAGTGGCCACACTCAAGGAGGTGATCTTTTACTGGTTTTGTGCCTTAGTCCGGTGTACTTACTCTATATCATAGTCTTCACCCATTTTTCTTTCCTTTGCAGTTCATATTGTCAGTCACGATGATTTCCTAATCCTTCTTGTTTTAGGCATTTGTTAATCTTCCTGTGACGTTTATTTCCCATGCTAAAACTGAGGACCTTGCCCATGATAGGCAGGCAATTCTGCAACTGAGCCACACGCCCAGCCCCATTACTGACTTTTGACCTTGATTCTTCAAGCAGAGGACAACTTTCTGGAGTCATTTCTTTCCTTCTGCCATGTTGGTCCTGGGGTTTAAAAATAGGTCATCAGGCTTGGCAGCAAGCACCCCTTACACACTTGAACTATATATAAAGAAAACACACACACACACACACACACACACACACACACACACACACACATGCACATTTTAATTTTTAGTTTGTGTGTTCGTGTATACATGTGCCCTAGGCAATGAAAGCCTTGGTCTCTTCTTCCTTCCTCCCTTCCTCCCTTCCTCCCTTTCTTTCTTTCTCTCTCTCTCTCTCTCTCTCTCTCTCTCTCTCTCTCTCTCTCTCTCTCTCTCTCCTCCCTCCCTCCCTCCCTCCCTCCCTTCCTCTCTTTCTTTCTTTTTATTTATTTATTTATGAGAGCCATTAACTCTGGCCAGTCTGGAGCTCACAGAGATCCACCTGCCTCTACATCCTGCGTGCTAGAATTAAAGATGTGTGTCTTCACACCCAGCCCCTGTCCATTTCCTAATGGCCTTTGTCCACTCTGCTAGGCTGCTTCCCTGTCTCCTTCTAATGTCTGATTCTGATATTAAGCTGCCTTTCTCTAACTCCTGGGTTGGCAGCTTGTCAATCTCATTGGATTTTTCAGTTCATTAACCCCCCCTTTACCATGCATTGTCCTATTAGCATAGAGACAGTGCCCCGGGATTAAACACCATGCAGGCACTGTTAGCAAGCCTACCTTTCCTCTCGCCTGGCCACACCTTTGCCCTAGTGTGCGCCTGTGTTCAGGCAGCTTTACGCCATGTGAGTTAAACAGGAGCAGTAAACAGATTTCCCTTCATGTTGAGACCTCACCTCAGAAGGGTACCAACTGTAACATTCAACATTCAACAGGATGTTCATTTTCTCACTGCTCAGTAAGCCAACTTTTGCCTTCTTTCCTTCCAATGTTCCACATCTAACCTAGCCTCATCCCTAGCATAGACCTTGTCTGAATTTAACAGAGAAAGAAGTAGAAGGGATCAGTCAGGAATTCCTGTCCTACCACTAAATCCACTAACCCACCTCTGCACCTTCATCCACAAGACAACTAGCAGAACAACCAAGATGTGGAAAGATTTTGCTTGATAATCAAGCCATCAAATTGTCTGTTTTCCACAGCTGGTATTGTTGACAGAAGTCCATAGCCATCATTTCAAGTGGGTTGGCTAGTAACTGCAGGACTATGCATAGTTTTAGGTGGCCATTTTGTATTTTATCCTCATAGCAGCATTTGAAGGAATATTTGTGAAAAGCTATGTGGTATCCTTGTCTTTTAAGTCATTTAAGAAAAGCATCATTATCCGTGACTAAAGTCTAATAAGTATTCACTAACTACAGCATTGCTGATCAAGGATTCCAAGCAGGCATATCAAAATAAAATACTGTCTTGGGTTATTTAATAGCTTAGAAATACCAAGTTAAAATAACTCAGAAGTACTTAAAATGGTTTCATGAGAGATGAAATGCTGAATTTGAAAATTTTAATTACTAGAAACTCAATTAAGGTTGATATGCCATTGAGGAATTAAAAGGACATTAAAAGTTTGGAGAAAAAGAAAAAGAAAATGATATTCCAAAACATCCTCATGGTATCAAAAACAGCGGAAACAAAGTGAGAGGCTTTAGTTTAAAAGGCTCCTTAGTGTGCTCAGGTTCTGTCCCCACTTCCCTTCTCCCCCATCACTTTGTACGGTCCCAGCCGTCTGCCTCTGCTTCCTCACTGCTGGGAATACAGGGTATGCGCCACCACACCAGGCAAGCACCCTCTTTTCTGACCTAGGCACATCCTCACATCTTGTTCTTTATACCACTTAGCCCTGGCAGTTCTTCTGGCTATAGGGGAGTGTCTTGGTTTTACCCTGGTTTTTCCTCGTCATTTCAGTCTGTTTAAAGGGCATCTACTATGAATCTAAAAGAGCTCTCTGGTTACTTACAATCTTGAATTATTTTTCTTAATGTCTATTGCCACGTGTTCCTTGTTTGTTGTCTTCTTTTTGCTGCCAAATTGAATAAAGTTCCAGAAGAGGGACCTTCCTAGTGGCCAGGGTAGTGCTAATGTCCTGGTGGCCCTCAGTGAATGTGCTGGTTGCTATCATGATGACAAGAGAGAGTTCATAACAGGCCAGTCCTCTGACGCATTAGCGTTTATCGTGGGTCTGTTTTCATGTACGTACAGCGCCCTAGGAAGTTAAGCCTTGTTCATTTAGAAAGAGCAAAGCTAGTAATTTAAAACACAAAAAAGGTGAATGAAGAGCCAACTGGAGGTTTATATTAGGAAAAGGCATGATTTGGAGTGATACTGTGAAAGTGGAGAAGAATGTATCCTAGAGTTGATTGTTCTGGAAACTACTTATGAATATCACAGTTACTTTCAGATCTCAGAAATGGAATCTAGAACTGAGACAAAACTTGTTTAATTATTTATTTTTTTGAGATGGGGTCTTGTTATGTAGTCCAGCCTGGCCTAAAACTCAATTCTCCCTCCTGAGGCTCCTAGGTTCTGAGATACAGGTTTGAGCCACCACACCAGGCTAAGAACAACATTTTTAAGAGGTACAAGTTAAATCAGGGAATTAAATACTTAATTACAATTTATTTTTGTCCAAGGTATTTATGTAAGTTGCTAACAGTTTATAATTTTAAAACATATTTCAAGTAAGCCAAGAGCCAGATGTGAGATGCCACATTTGTTAGTGTTCATCACTTGATTTTGGTTTAATTTTTATTTTGAAATAATTTCAAATTTAACCAAAAGTTGCAAAAATAATGTGAATACTCCAACTCCCCAGTTGTCAAGGTTTTAGCTGGGTTTGCTATATCAAATCTTGTATCTACACAGACATAGTATTACACACACTTTTTTCTCTAAACCACTGGAAAGAAATGACAGTTATTCCAGCATTTCTTCAATAGTACCACAGTGTGTATTGTGTGGAAACAAGAGCCACTGAAAACAGGAGATAAACACTGACACCATACTACCTTTTAATCCACTGACCCTGCCAACTCTAGCTGGTTGGCACAACAATATCCTTTTTAATTACCTGTTCCAGTTTTGTCTGTGATCCCACCCAGGAGTACATGTTGCATTGAGTTGTTATGACTTGACATTTAAAAATCATTAATAATTTTAGGTTAGCATGCAAAGTGGTGAATTTCACTGTGGCATTTTGATGTACAAGTGTGCCATTGCACTTCGTTCTCTTTGTCCCTGTCCCCTGCCCCACTAGTTCCTTCCTTACCCCAAATAGTTCCCTTTCTGCTCTTGGCAAATGTATTCCATTACTGTCTATTTCTCCTCTCACATTTCTTCCTCCTTTTTCATGACCCCCTTTCTAATTTCATGACACCCCCCCATATATAAATACATATGTACACACAATTTAAAATCTAGGCTCTGTTTACGTTAAATATTTTTGCATTATTTTGTGTATATGGATGGTTTGTCTGTGTGTATGCCTGCACCATGTGCATGCCTCGTGCCCATGGAGGCCAGAAGAGGGTGTTGGATGCCCTGGAACTGCAGTTACAGACAGTTGTGAGCTGCTGTGTAGGTTCTGAGAACTGGACCCAGATCATCTGGAAGAGGAGTCAGTTCTCTTAGCCATCTCTCCAACCTCTGGGATTCTTTGGTTATGTTTTAATTTATTTATCTGAGTTGTGTATACACACATGGAAGTCAGAGCTCAGACCACTTTCTGGAGTCCCTTCCTCCCACAGTGGGTTCTGGGCTTGGAACATATGTCATGAAGCCTTCTTGACAAGTGCCTTTCCCCACTGAGCTGCCTCACCAGCCCCAGGTTCTCTAGCTTTTAAGGTACTCTGAAGACAAGAGAATGAATTACTACTAATTCAGTTGTTCCACATGGATGAATTTGCTAGTTTTTTATTTTCAACATTACTACTATATACTTTTTAAAAACATCTCTGCTCTAGAAATAGGGAGAACTGCATCAAAAGACAAGCACATTTTCATTTTTAGTTGTTAGCAAATTGTCTTCTAACAGTTTACTGATAATATCTGCTGGAAACAGCTGAAGGTGTCCCTTCTCCAGGTAGGCATTTCCAGTCTTGCAAATTAAAGTGTGTTAACTTTTATGTGTTACCTGTGTCAACAGCCATTGATAAACTTAGTCATCTATCCATGGCTATAAGCTATCCATGTTTCTTAGTTTTTAAATTTCCTCTACATATTTTGTCCTTTTTGATGTATTATCTCTTTCTTGATTTGGGGAGTTCTTAGGAAAATATAGATTCTTACAGTCAGTACAGCCAATATTTTCACCTTTTCTTTTAGTTCTGTGAAATTTAAAATATAAAAGATGTTTTATCTTCTCCGTGTTGGATAATTAATTATTCACTCTTTCCTTGAGACTTAGAGCTTTGGGGCTTGATGTGGCTTTTCTACTTCAAATTATAAAAGTAACTAACTGCTTCCTTCTCCCAGTTGACTGGCGTGTTTTAGCCCGTTTGATTTAAATCCATCTTCTCTAACAGCTCAGTTTTAGTACTAATCTAAATAAGATCTCAAAGTCGGTGGAAGCCGTGGAAGCCTGATGAATTTCAGATGAGAATTAAAGGGCGGGGTCACTTTAGAGGAGCGAGGTGTCTCACCCCTGCTGCCCAACTCTCCTGACACTGCCTTTTCTTTTGTCTGTTCTCCGTTAGCTAAGGAAACGTGTGAAGCTTGAAGGGAAAGAACTTGAAGAATATGTGGAGAAAGAGAAACTAAAGAAAGAAGCTGCTAAGAAACTTGAACAGTCCAAAGAGTGAGTCATTCACCTAAAGAGTAATTCATAAGGCTAAGTCTACAGATGATGGAAAAAGAACACATTGTAGGATTCAAACATTCAGTGGAAACAACTTAAATTTCCTTAGGACTTTGTGACTTTTATTAAACTTTACAAATGGCAAAAGTAAAATCCTTTTAGTGCTAATAATACCAATTTATTGAGGAAGTTAATGTTAGGTTTTTACGAAACATTGATCCACATGTACTGACTATTATGATTTGGGTTAAGGTTGGAGAGTAATTCATTCATAGTTGTATAAATATTAAGTCAAACGACTTAGGGACATTATGACCCTGCTGTGTTCCCAAATCCTCCTAGGGCAGATATCGACTCCAGTGATGAGAGTGACGTAGAAGAAGATATCGACCAGCCTTCAGCTCACAAGACAAAGCATGACCTAATGATGAAAGGGGAAGGCAGTCGCAAAGGCAGCTTCTTCAAGCAGGCCAAAAAATCCTACCCCATGTTTCCTGCCCCAGAAGAGAGAATTAAATGGGATGAATATGGAGAGATCATCAAGTATGTGAGCAAAACAAATTCTTTGGGCTCAGTGAATTTGCTCTCTGGTCACCATGTGCTTTGCTCCTGAGTGCCTTGGCTTGAAAGATACAAGAGGCTTCTAATTTGAAGCATAAAAATACAAGCGTTGAGGGGCATCTTGAGAATTAGTAGTAAAGAGACTATGGTTTCATTACTCAGTTGCATGAAAGATTTTAAGAAAGATGATTTAGACATCCTTTCTCTGATTAAGAAGGGACATGTTGTGGAAAAAGAACTTGTTGGTGATTGTATTTATTTGGGACATGTCTTCTGATGCTTTTGGCTATAAGGGAAATATGAGATAAAGGGTGGAACCATGAAAAATAGCTGAAGGCACATGCCCTCCCTCTCTGCTTCCTCTCAGGTTTTCCTCTTCCCCTCCCTCTCTGGCTATACATAGATAATACTTAAGTGTCTCTCTCTGTGCAGTGATACACACTTTTTACCGCTTGTAGCCAGGATTATAAGCATGGACTTTGTACTTACCTACTACTTCCATAATGCTGTTGAGCAGGTGGCAGACTTAGATCATTCTTGGCTTACTTAGGAAAGTTCCATTGTCTACATAGCCCTCTAAACAACCAAGAGAAACAGCAATGGAAACATCGCTGGTGGTTGTTTAGTTTCATTTGATAAGTGACCAGTCTGCTGCCTACTGGTGTGTGTGTGTGTGTGTGTGTGTGTGTGTGTGTGTGTGTGTGTGTGTGTGTCTGCACCTTGTATACATATGTGCATGTGGAGACCAGTGTGTGTGTATGTGTGTGTGTGTGTGTGCCTACACCTTGTATACATATGTGCATGTGGAGACCAGTGTGTGTGTGTGTGTGTGTGTGCCTACACCTTGTATACATATGTGCATGTGGAGACCAGTGTGTGTGTGTGTGTGTGTGCCTCCACCTTGTATACATATGTGCATGTGGAGACCAGTGTGTGTGTGTGTGTGTGTGTGTGTGTGTGCCTACACCTTGTATACATATGTGCATGTGGAGACCAGTGTGTGTGTGTGTGTGTGTGTGTGTGTGTGTGTGTGTCTGCACCTTGTATACATATGTGCATGTGGAGACCAGAGCACAACTTGCAGGAGTCAGTTCTTTCATTCCACTGTAGGTTCTGGAGATCAGGCTCAGGTTGTCAATTTGGGCAGCAACTTACTTAACCCATTGAGCTTTCTCACTGTACTGGACACTACTCTTCAGATCAACTTTCCTAAGAAACATGGGGATACAAATTAAATGTTGTAGGAGGTAGTTGTTGCTTTGTTTCTTTTGGGGGGTTGGGGTGGGACTCTAGGGCTTTCTGGGCCTTGTACATGCTAGGCAGTTTTCTATCACTGAGTTATACTCCAGCCTGTGAGGTTTTATTTTTAAGGTCTCTAGCCTGGAATCATACTAAAAGTGCTTTAAGTGGTTGTTACTGCTATTGTTAGTCTGTGGTTTACAGTTGGAGATGTTGCCCTGGGGAATAAGAAGCTGTAGCAATGTGACTGTTAGAGAATAGAGCCTGGGTTCTCAGAGAGGAGTGAGACTGGACTAGAAAGTTAGAAGGGTGATCACAAGGTGTTAGAGAATTGTAAAAACAGGTATCTCCCTCTTTTCAGTAATGCTCACACAGAGAACTTTGTTTTTGGGCATGCACACACACACACTCACACTAATAAGTAAGTTATAAAAAGAGTACAGCGCCATGGGATAGAGGTGGCACACGCCTTTAGTCCCAGCACATGGGAGGTAGAGGCAGGTAGATCCCTGTTTTCGAGGCCAGCCTGGTCTACAAAGATAGTTCCAGGACAGCCAGGGCTACAAAGAGAAACCCTGTCTCAAAAAAAAAAAAGAAAAAAAAAGAAGGAAAAGAAAAGAAAAAGGAAGGGTATTTGTGGCTCCTTACAACCATTCAGATCTTCTCTTGACGTTTTAGGGGTTCTCAGTGGTCTACAGCTTCCTCAAAGAGCACTCTTGGGCTGGAGATGTAGCTCAGGAATAGCATGCTTGCCTAGCTGTGCAAGGTCCTGGGTTCAATCCTTAGTGCTGCTAGCTAAATAATTAAACAGCACTCTTCAGTGGTTATGAAAACATTATGCATGTAATCATCTGATGATTGATATCGTGTATTAATTAGCTTTGAGTTAAATGAGTAAGTCTTAAAATGCACAAGGAGTCTTTAAATTATGCCACCTATTAGTTGGTTACATATGTTACATAATGTTAGTGTGCCTTCCACATGTCTAATTAGAGACTTGCTGTTTAGGCCAGAAGATTTCTTAGTGC
Organism: Peromyscus maniculatus bairdii; assembly: GCF_049852395.1. Taxonomy (NCBI): domain Eukaryota; kingdom Metazoa; phylum Chordata; class Mammalia; order Rodentia; family Cricetidae; genus Peromyscus; species Peromyscus maniculatus. The sequence continues at coordinate 73,435,529 of NC_134865.1, forward strand.
CAGAACTTCAAGCTACTGAAGAAGAAAAAAGCAAATTAGAATCTGGTTTGACAAATGGAGACGAGCCCATGGATCAGGACCTGTCTGATGTTCCCACCAAGTGTGTTTCTGCAACAGAGTCTATTGAGATCAAGTAAGTGCCTTTGTGGGGTTTGGAGATGAGGGTAGAATCTACCATTTCAACGCTTGAATTATATAACTTGTATTGTTTCAAAAGTGAAATTTCAGCAGAGCCTCTAGTGAGTTCATGCTTTTAAAATTCCCTTTTCAGTGAAAAGACCTGCAAAGTATGGTGGTATTTTCATTGATGATTCTCGAATACCAAAGTAATTGGGTTAGTGATAGTTTGAGGAAGGAGCTGAACATTAAATTGTACATTTATATGAAGACACATTATTTCCGGCCTTTCTAATAAGTCTAGTAGCAGGTGGGAGAACAGTATAGCTGAGAAACTAATTTTTCTGCGTTACTGCTTGGTTCCTGAAATGTCCTTCTTGACTTAGACATTCTAATGCTTGGGAGTAGAAAGTTTATCAGGACCAGGAGTAGTTAAGAAACGCTTTCCTTTCCTACATAATATAGTTAGTACTGCCAAGGAGTGATAATTCAGAATGTGAATCATCAGAGAACAACTGGTCTTTTGTCCAGTGACATCGTTTATATATATTCTTGGACAGAGCTTAGTTGGGATACATACTGTAACATGCATTTCACAATTTCTCCTTATATAGTTGTATGCATTTCTTTCCTGATGGTAAGAGCCTAGTTTTACAATTAGCTTATCAGGAAAGTGAGCTTGACTAATGATGTCTAATTACAGAGCCAGAGTTACTTACATAGACTATGAAGGGCGCTCGGATGGAGACTCCATTAAGAAGATCATCAACCAGATGAAACCTCGACAGCTGATCATTGTCCATGGCCCACCAGAGGCCAGTCAGGATCTGGCCGAGTGCTGCCGGGCGTTCGGTGGGAAGGACATTAAAGTGTACATGCCCAAACTCCATGAGACAGTTGATGCCACAAGTGAAACGCATATCTACCAGGTAAATGTGTTGGCAGTGGAGCCATTGGGAAATAGACATGGCTGTCAGCACACTAGCTCCCGTATGTTAGGGATATGGCGAGTGAGATGGGTACAGCTCCCCGTCCTAACAACATCCCGTAGTTTGGGATGTTGAAACCAAACAAATGGAATTCCCCTTACGCTTATTCCTTTGGTGGTATGCAAGGTGCCAGGGGATAGAGAAGAGGGCTCCAACTCAAGTTTGGAAGTTTGGAAAAGGCTTTCTGGAAGAAATGCTAACTAAACAGGCTGTTTATTGGATGTATAGCTAGGTTGTCAGGACAGACAGCAGCAAAGAGTGGGGAAAGAAGAGTGTTATAGTCAGATACACAACTTTGGCCAAAGGACCAATGTGAGGGAGTGGTAAGTGTTCTCAAAATCAAAAAGATGTTTGTTTCTTCATTCATGAATGACAGGGTCTGACTGTGTAGCCCAGGCTAGTCTCAAACTCGATTCTCATGCCTTAACTTCCAAAGTGTTAGAATTATAGGCATTTACTATCATGCCCAGCCTCACATAATTTTGTTTAAGCACTCAACAGATGCCACACATCTCCTAATGGAAAAAAAATAGAGACAGGTACAGAAAACAGCTAGTAGAGGAGAGCTAGTCTTATCTGGTTGTGGGAGATAGTGACAGTTGAAGGTAGGTGTGATATCTATATCTGGAAGAAGTTAGAACTTGCCAGGCAGAAAATTATTCTGGGTAAGTAAGAGAAAGAGACATGGAGGTGTGAAATTACGTGGCACATTCCAGAAAGCATAGGAGCCAGCACTCTAAGGCACAGCAGCCGTAGCTGCACAGTTGGTCATCTGAGCTCCCATCTTAATTTCAGTAATTACGCTAGAAATGCTAGAGGTAGCACCCCAGTGTTAGTATCGGGCTGGGGACTCCATGTGATTCTGTTGTGCAGTCAGATTGAGAACCTTGTTTTGGAAAGTGGCCAAGGATCCTCAAGCCCTTACAGATAATTAGGTCATTGTGAAGATTGATGATCTGAGGAGAGAGATTTTCAGATGTTGCTCATATTGCAGAGTTAGAAAATGGCCAAAGGCTGTGTTTGATTTGTTAACGTACACCCTGTGGGTTTTGTTCCTCCCCTCCCTTTGCATATCCAGGTCAGGTTAAAGGACTCCCTTGTCAGCTCCCTGCAGTTTTGTAAAGCTAAAGATGCCGAGTTAGCTTGGATAGATGGCGTCTTAGACATGAGGGTTTCCAAAGTGGACACCGGAGTTATTTTAGAAGAAGGGGAGCTCAAGGACGATGGAGAAGACTCAGAGATGCAAGTGGATGCTCCTTCAGACTCCAGTGCCATAGCCCAGCAGAAGGCCATGAAGAGTCTGTTTGGAGACGACGACAAAGAGTTGGGCGAAGAGAGTGAGATCATCCCCACACTGGAGCCTTTGCCACCTCATGAGGTGAGAGGCCTCTGCTTTCTCTGTCTCTCTGTTGAGTGGTCCTGGGGATTGATGGGGCCTCCCTCACACGTGCTAGCTACGTGCTCTGCCGTTGAGCTGCATCCCCAGTCCGTCTGTCCTGTAGTCCGTCTGTCCTGCGTTTGTCATCCTTCTGGTTCCCCTGTTGTGCTTTTAGCCGTGTAAACACATTGTGTGGGGCCCGAACTTGGAATTCTTACAAAGGACTGCCCAGGGCATGTGTCTGTGTGTCTCAGTCTTTGCAGCTAGAGGATGATAACTTAGAGGAAACCTTTAACAAATCTTTATTATTATTATTATTATTATTATTATTAAAAAATTTTAAGGATGGGGGGCTGGAAAGATGATAGCTCAGCGGTGAGGAGCAAAGACTGCTCTTCCAAAGGAGCTGGGTTCAATTCCCAGCACCCACATAGCAGTTCACAACTGTCTGTAAAACCAATTCCAGGGGATATGATACCCTCATACAGACATACTTGCAGGCAAAACCCCAACATACATTAAATAAATGAGTCTGTTTTTAAAATTTTAAGTAGAATACATAGTATTATGTTTTATTATCTATTTTTAAACAGAATTTTTTTTGTCAATTCTCCCTTTCTCTTCTCCCTCATCCTCTGCCCCCCTTTCTGCTTTCATATCATGTGTGCCATATTATTCCCCTTGCCTAGCTAATAATGCAGTTGTTCAGGATGTGTGTTTTCAGTGTGGAAAATGTGGAGTCTGATTGTGAGGCTCTCCAGGGAGGAGATGGGAGTTTTCTAAGAATGCCATTTTTCTGTGTTATCAGTTCCGTTCAAATCACTTTGGTTTTGATGCAGTTAAGCATCTTCCGTTGAGTACAGCTTTAATGCTAGCCTAGAAGTTACATCTTCTCAAGAGGGACCTAGTTAATTAGAAAAGCTCCTAGGCAATGAAGCTAGAGCAATATTAATACTGTAAGAGTCCTACAGGCTTGTCAAGTGCAGTCTTTAGCACATCATGGAGTTGAGAGGGAGACAGCCCCTTCTGCTGGCTTCTGATCTAGCACTGCTCTTGAAATTGGGAGGAGGGGGGACAAGGAGTTTTTTCTCTGTGCTAAAGCTATAGTGCTCTTCAAAGTACTTTCAGAGGGGGCAAAACCACTTGCCTTTCTAGTTCTCAGCCCAGAGCATCCATTGCAGTCACTCTGAGGAGGAGGGGACGTGGAAGTGGCATTAGGAAGACTTGGACTCTGAACTCAGCAGGGGGCTGGGGCCTAGATATGGGGTTTCGATTCAGTTCTGCCTCTTGACACTCTAGTTGACCCCTCCAGCAAGTGGGTGGGTAAAGAGCATAATATTACCTTGAGTCTCTGTTATTAGGAGGCATGACTAAGAAAATTGTGAAACATCAAAACTGTGAAGGGCTTTGTAATGGTAAGTGACAAAGTAGAACCAGAGTCACAAACTTGGAATGTGACTTACAGTCTTGACGTGACCTGTCAGAGGACTTGAAGGAATAAGTATCTTAGAGATCATGCAGTGCTCCACTTGATCCAATACAGCTTTGTGCCTATTGTTTTATTGAAGTTACTCTCTCGCCTTTGACTTTATTCAAGGTTCCTGGACATCAGTCGGTTTTTATGAATGAACCAAGACTGTCTGACTTCAAGCAAGTTCTTTTGCGGGAGGGGATTCAAGCGGAATTTGTAGGAGGCGTACTTGTCTGCAACAACCAAGTAGCAGTCCGCAGAGTAAGTTTATTTTTAATAAGGGCTGCATTGAACATGCATGCACTTCTGAGGCCTTATCAGATTAATTCTGTAGTTCTTATTATTTCATACAACTGAAAACCAGCCATTTACAGTCATAATGATGACCTTAAAGGCTTATAGCAGTGATTCAAATACATGGTACATAATTTTATAGTCAATTTTTATTATTTGAATTCTCTGACATTTATGTGTCTATAAAAACTCATTACTACAATATTATACCTATATTCCCAAGTCAGGGCAACCCATTTCCTGACCAGTCATAAAGTAGCCCATGTTATAGATGTTGCTTATTGTTTCTGCATGTTGATGAATGGGAGATATACTAAAGAACTTTTTAAACTGTTTTTCTAGACAGAAACTGGACGCATCGGTTTAGAAGGCTGCCTTTGTCAAGACTTTTATAGGATACGAGACCTTTTATATGAACAATATGCCATTGTGTAAAGGACATGATGTCAGGAAGTGTCTGCTTGACCTTTCTCAGGAAGAAAGGATTCTCATCTGAGGCTAAGCTTTCGCTGTCTTGTTTTGTAACATACAAAAAAAATCTGCCAGAAAACGTGAGCATGTATTAGATTTTGAAAAATATGAATCAAGGGCCTGGGGCGTAGCTCAGTGGTAGAGCTCTTGCCTAGCATGTGCGAGGCCCTGGGTTTGATTCCCAGTACTGAAGAAAGAAAGAAAGAAAATGTAAATAGAACCCATTTTGTAAATGCTCTACCTTGCTTGGAATGCTAGAGGCCCAGCGAAGAGACAGGCCCAGAGCTGAAGGTGTTGATTTCCTCTGCAGACCCCTTGCTTCAAAGGGTTTATTACTTGAAAAAACAAACAGTGCAACTTAGCAGACCAGTTCATGGCCTTACAGAAACTGGTGTGCATGCATTTGTGCAGACAGTTTCTCACGTTTTCTGGAATGAAAAGGGAGAATTATATAGAAAGGATATGCTATAAAAGATGCAAACACAAACAAAAAACTGGTGAAACATTTTTTAAAAAAGCGTGCTGTGCTGTTTCTCCTTTTGAATTCTGATCTGCAGTTGCCTCCACATGGTTCTCTTTACCCTCTTTCAGTGCATATGAGGCAGCGCACATTTAGTTTAGAAATAAATTTTTATTTCTCCCATTTCTTGTTTATGAAGTTTTTTTTGTTGTTCAATTTAAATTTATAACCTCATCATTTGAATAAATGTCATCTAAAAGAAAGCCTTGAAGCTGAGTGTGGTACGTATGCCGTAATCCCAGCAGCATTCAGGAGACTGGCGTAGGAGGATTGTGAATTAGAGGCCAGCCTGAGCTACATAGTGAGAGACTATGTCAAAAACCAGCAAAAAGAAAGCTGGGCGTGTGTTACCAGTTCTGCGGACATTTTATTTAGACACATCTTACCTATTGGCCAAGCAGCTGTATTTGAAACTGTCCAATGCTCTTGTTTTTAAAAAAACAAATGTTGACTCTCACATTTTTATAAGGTAACAGTGTAATTTAATTAAAGGGTGTAAATGTTTTCCTTTCTTAGCTTGTTTTCTAAGTTTATGTAAACAGTGGTTGGATTTTATGCTTATTACTACAAAAATAGTACTGAACTAGGGTAATTGCCTCACTTAATATAGCACAAAGAATCCTGCTTAAGAGTGAAAACTGAAAATATGCAATTCCATTGACTTGAACAATGAGCCATGTTGTCCCATTGTAACCTGTTGGTTTATTTCTTAGAAGGCAGCGTAATCAAGGCAGTTCTTGATGCTTGCTGAAGCTTTAAGCCCTCCTCTCTGCACTAGCATTTAGAGAAGCCTCAATCCTGTTTAACTTCAGAGCTATGTTATTTCAACCCAGTGAACCACTGTCAGACTAGAATTAGCCTTTTTTTCAGTCTCAGGTGCTGACGGAGCCTTCTGTTCTGGATTACAGCCCTGAAGCAAGTTTGTAGCCTTCTGATACTGAAAAGCAGATGTATAAAATAGTGTTGCAGAGATGAGTTTAAGAGTGTGTTTTCTTTTTTGCAGTCATGAAACATTCCTCTTGTTCCCCATTACTACATAGAGGAAGCCTATAATTCTATTTCTATTCCAGGGGAAGAAAACCCGCAGTTGTTACATAGTATAAAATTTCTGGCTACACCTATTACATGGTAATAGTTACATGTAAAAGTATTTCTTGCCTAGCCTTTCTGCTGTCCTGTGAATAGGAATTAAACTGTAAAGTACTGCTTGAAGATGGCTGTTCTACATAATGCCATTAGAGAACAATCCTTCTGCCTGTGTCTAGATGACATTATCCTAAAATTCCTGAAATGGAGACCTTCATTACAGCCTCAGCTACTTAAGAAAAGCATGACTTTGAAAGACACAGTGAGATAAATCATGAGTGCAGAGAAGCTTTGAGATGCAAGAATAAATACAGCATGTGAACTATCAGCTGATACCACAAATAGTTTTCTTAAAAAGAAATTTTATCTGGGCATGATGACACATGCCTGTAATTTCATCACTTCATTCAAACTTGGCTTAAGGCCAGCCTGAACAGCATAAGACTCTGCTCAAAAGAAGAAGAAAAGGAATGGGGATGTAGCTCAGTGGAAGAATACTTACCTAGCTTGTGTGAGGCCCAGGTCTGGAGGTTGGGGGTTTCTTATTGTATTTGTTACAGTACAATTATACATGTCAAGTATCATTGCAGTTATTTCTGTATTTCTGTGACTCAGTAGGTGACCTGAACCTATGTTGAAGAATTCGGTTTTGTCAGGTGGGTTCTTCACCTTTTTGTGTGTTTGTGCAGCTCACATACCATAAAATATTTACTCTTAAAATATATAATTCACTGGTTTTGGTATATCCAGAATGTGCAGCCAGTACAAGTAATTCTAGATTAGTTTTTATCATTCCAAAAAGAAACCCAGTAACCATTTGCCCCTCGTTTTCTCTTCTCCCTAGTCAGCCATCAATCTTTCTGTCTCTTGACATTTCATAAAAAAGAATCATGCAACATGTGGCCTTTTGTGTCTTCTTTCAATTAACACTTGTTTTCCAAGATTCATTAATGTAGTAATGGGTTAGCATCATTTTTTGTTTGCTTTGAGACGTAGTCTTGCCTTGTATAGCTCAAGCTGGTTTCCAACTCATAATCTTCCTGCCTCTAGAATGCTGGGATTATAGGTGTACACTTTCAGTATCCATTTACAGTAATGTGACACCCCTTTGTCTCGGTGTCGTGTTTGTTCATCAGTTGCTGTACGTTGAGTGGTTCCCAGTTTCTGGCTGCTATCAAAAATGTTGCTTTGAACATTCTTGTACAAAATTTTTTTAAATATAAACATTTGTGTTTTAAATTTTCTTGTGTGTGTGCTTAAGAATAGGATTGCTGGATCATATGGCAACTCTGGTTAACCATCTAAGGAACTGCCGACTGTCTTGTGAAGTAGCTGTACCATTTCCTGTCCCAATTGGCATATGGGTGAGGGTCCCGTTTTTGTCACATGTGCTCTTGACTACATCTTCTGTCCTCACCACCCCTAGCATGTGAGGAGGGACTGCCTGGAGGTTTTACTTTGTATTTCATTAATGACCAGTGATGTTGAGCATGCTGTGTTTCCTGTGCTTATTGGATGTTTGTATTTCTTTGGAGTAAGGCCTCGTCAACTCCTTTGTCCGTTTGTAAACTGTTCATCTTTTTCGTTGTTAGAAGCTTTGTATGTTTTCTAGATACTTCTATATATGAGTGGTAAATACTTACGTGGCTTGTCTTCACTTTGTTAGTCATGTGAAATGAAACAAAATGTATAATTTTGAGGTCAGTTTTTGGTTTTTTTGTTGTTGTTTGTTTGTTTTTGCTCTTTTCAATTACCTGCATTATTGGTGTCATTCTTTAAAAGCCTCCTCTTATTTTGAATGTTTTGATTTATTTGGAGGTGGGGCAGGTGCACAATTGCCATAGCGTGTGTGGAGGTCAGAGGACAACTTGCAGGAGTCCTTTCTCTCCTTCCACCCTGCGGGACCCAGGGATCAAACTCAGGTTGTCAGGCTTGGTGACAAGCACTTCACCTGCTAAGCCGTCCTTTGCCTTTAAACCCATCCTTTAAAAGCTTCATCCAAAGTTGCAAAGGTAGACTTTTTTTTTCCTAATAGTTACAGTTTCAACTCTTACAGGTAGGTTTTTGTTGTTTTTGTTTGTTTTTTAACCCATGTTGAATTATGAAGTAAGCATCTAATTTCATTTTTCTGCATATGGATGTCCAGTTGGCCTGGTATCATTTGTTGAATTTCCTATCAAATTATTTTGCCTTGTGGAAAGTCAGTTGACCAAATCCAAGTTTGTGTCTGCTTGCCCAGTTCTGTTTCATTGATCGCTGTATCTTCATGCCAGGGTTACACCATCTGAACAACTTGGTGTTGGTGAGCTGTGAGATGGGGACAATTGAAACCCCTAACCTGTTTCCCTTCAGGACTTCTTTCATCTGTAAGGAGTCCTTTGCATTCCCATGTGAATTTTGGAATCAGTTCCTCAACTTCAGCAAAAAGCCCTCTCTTAATAGGGAAGGGGAACTATTGAAATTACTTCAAATCTTACAATGCAGTGTCTAAAAAGGTCTATGTGGAATTTATCTAGTCCGATACATTTTCATATTAAATAAACAAAGCTGTGGAATAGGAAGAATTAGTTTGAGAGGCACAAAGCTAGTTAAAGGCCGGGTTGGAATTGGAGCCCAGCTGTGGGGAGTCTAGTCCCTAGAGTCAGGCATGGCAGTCCATCCTTAGTTTCCTAGCATGTGGAGGCTGAAGCCGAAGAATCACCAATCCGAAGCCATTCTGGGTTTCACAGCAAGACTATCTGAAAGAATCCAGTGTGCCACTTCAGTTCCTTGGCCTGTTTACTTTGCTTGGGGATCATACGTCCAGTTCATCTGCTCCAAGAATGGCACCTGATAGGACACTAGCGTGAGAATACTGACTTCCATCATATGTCAGCCACTAAAGGTGAGACCCTGTGCTTCTCTTTAAAGAATTGATGTGTCCAATCCTGTGTTTCCCTTTCAAGTATTAATAAACTGATCATCGCTTAAGGCACAGGGGGTCAGTAGTGATCACTAATTCATTGAGAGGCAGGGTGGTTTGGGGGACACAAAACCCTTCTAGATACATTTTCCAATCTTTCTGCGGTTTGTCTTCACTTTGTTGGTGAGTGAGGGACAAGTGAGTGAAGATGCAGCTAGAAAAGGAAGGAAAACTTGGCTGTGCCCACCTGAGCAGGTCAAAGAGAAAGGTTGGACTTTTTCCATTTTTCAAAATAAATTTAAAACAATTTCAGGAGAGGTGATGAGGTAAGGGCGGTTTATAATGCCAGTCTCAGGGGATTTGGTGTTGTTCTGGCCTGTGCAGGCTCCAGGCACATACGCCCCAAATTATGATTTCCAACATGCATGCAGTGCCCAGTGAGGCCAGGAGAGAGCAATCCCCTGAAACTAAAATTAGCAAGTGGTTGTTAGCTGCCTGAGGTGGGTGCTGGGAACAGAACCTAGGTCTTCTGCAATAGCAGCAGGGAATCTTGGGTCCTGAGTCATACTGCCTCCACCTCCCAAGTACTGGGGTTACAGGCCTGTACTACCACACTGGCCTTATAGTATTTTTGAAAGAAAGAAAGAAAAAAAAACAAAACAAAACAACCAGGGTGCACAAGCCCCATCTAGATGTTGCTATTTATTTATTTGCAGCTTTTTTTTCTAAGCACAAATAAAACATGCATATGAGCCATCTGTTCACTTTCTTAGCTGCACAGCCTGGCATTGGGATTGGTGAGCCAGCTGTGGCACAGCCTGGCATTGGGATTGGTGAGCCAGCTGTGGCACAGCCTGGCATTGGGATTGGTGAGCCAGCTGTGGCACAGCCTGGCATTGGGATTGGTGAGCCAGCTGTGGCACAGCCTGGCATTGGGATTGGTGAGCCAGCTGGGCCGCTGTTTCCATGATGGTTTTGGTTTCCTGGAGGGAACGCTGCGAGTGATCTCAGCACGGTCAGATCTGCTCACATCAGGGCTTCAGATCCTTGATGCTGTGGACCAGGAACTTCTGGAAGCCACCAAGTGGCCTGTGCTGTTTTCCTGTCTCATAACCAATGCTGGGCTTCAGGATCTGGCCCCTGAATCTTACACCCTGTCGTCAGTACTCTGGGTTTTCATCAGCTGTACCTAACTTTGACATATCCCTCTGACTGGTGCCGGATGAACTTCTGGGTCCTCTTTTTGACAGTCTTGGGCTTCACCAGAGGTTCGAAAGCAGCCCTGATGGTGAACACTTCACAGGCAGCCCCAAGAAAGTAGCTGCCATTTGTTTTTAAAGTGCTCTTAATAGCTCCTATTGACCAGGGTTATGTCTGCACTTAAATTCTATTTCCCTGTTTTGGCTGTCTTGTTAAACATTCTCCTCATAACTCAATGTCAATCAGCCTTATATTCACTGCTCAGGTAAGCAAAGCTGAAATAATGATTGCTGTGGAGGGGGCTTGTTAGCGGAGGGATCGATGAAAAAGGAGCTGTAGTGACCTCAGTCTGGTTTTCTAAGCTAGAAAACATTAGCAGTTCCAGATCTTAAGTAACGTGCTAGCACGATTTTATAACTGTCCTTGCCAAAGAACTTTGACTGTCAGTTCATGTGGATCATCCACCCCCTTAACTCTTAAGTTTTGGTAGTGTCAGGACCAAGTTCACTATTTTGAACGTTGAGATGTTCTTTTATTAAACAGTCATTTTTCAGTCTTAACAGTTTGGAGTGGGTGGAATAATATGCCCCTGGACAAATGTTTCCTCGGTAAGCGCAGGATGGGGTCCAGTTACATAACTGATGTGGGCAACCTTTTAGAACTTGTTCTTACCTGTGGGGGAAATGGGTTCTGTGACCATAATTATTTCCATTTTACAGACTTGGCTCACTTAATGAGAATAATTTTTTTTCTTCCTTCTTTGCAAAAGACAAACAAGCAAAAAACCCAAGCCCCTAACCTATAGCTCTCACTGAGTCTTTTATTTTTACCACATGCTGTGCTAAGCACTTTATGTACATTGCCTCAGCTTTCACAGTTGTGGGCTGTATGGGCAATTTATAATCCTCACTGATAAATGAGGCAACTGAGGCTTACAGTCTGTCATTGATTGCCATTGATTACACATGATAGGGATTTCAGTATATGATGGTCTTTAAAAATAACTTGTAAAATTCCATTTATTTGTGTGTCAGAGTCCATGTGTGGAGGTCAAAGGGCAATTGGTTGGAGTGGCTTCTGTCTTCTACCACGTGGGTCCCAGGAACTGAACTCAAGCCTCTGAGACACCTTAGTGCCACCAACAATGTGTAATAGTTTTTTGTTTTGTTTTGTTTGAGACAGAGTCTCACTATATAGCCCAGGTTGGCCTGGGACTGGGTAGGTAGACGAGGCTGGCCTCAAACTCACAGAGAAGCGCTGGGATATTAAAGGTATGTGCAACCATGTCCAGCCCAGCGGATAGTTTTCATGTTCTATCAGAATTCTTCAGATCGAGCTGAAGAAACTATCCATGGTCATATTAGGAACGAATGGACCTTACTGAGACAATGTCTCAGTTGTCTCTGAAGATCAAGGCAGTGGGCCTGACGGTCTATGATGGTACTAGTAAAAGAAAGAATCGGCTACAATTTGGGCCCTTTCCTCTCTGGCATGCTTTCATGGCTAATGTGATGCTTTTACCAAAATTAGGTACAGATAGGGAGAGTTGTCTGTAGCAGAAATCTTAAAAGTTCTTATTTATAAAACAAATCCGGGTGAAATCCTGGATGGTCAAAGAGACAGAACAAGCCACAGCTAACCTCACCTGGCCAACTTCTCAGCTGATCTTGTTTCCTCAGACTGGAAGCCTCTGTGTCCTCATATCCAAATGGTTCTCAGCTGAACTGTGCTGCTCAAAACCTAAAAGCTTAACCAGCCAAATGCTTAACCAGCCAAATGCTTAACCAGCCAAAATCTTCTAGTTTCTGGTCCTCACGCCTTATATACTTTTCTGCTTTCTACCACCACTCCCTGGGATTAAAGGCTCACTTTCTAGGATTAAAGGCTTGTGTCGCCATGCCTGGCTGTTTCCATTGTGGCCTTGAACTCACAGAGATCCAGAGGGATTTCTGCCTCTGGAATGCTAGGATTAAAGATGTGAGTACTGCCATTTTCTAGCCTTTGTATCTAGTGGCTGTTCAGTCTCTGACCCCAGGTAAGTTTATTAGGGTGCACAATATTTTGGGGAACACAATACCACCACAGTTGTCCATGAAGATTTGAGTAGCTATTATCAAAAGGTAGAAGAACATGCTGTAAGGCAAGATAAATATCTACTCCATAGGCGCAGGTTTTGAGAGTGAAGGCTCAAGAGTCAAGGGCTTCAAATACCGTGGCCATCATTGTGTGGACTGGACCAGGGGCCTTACCCTAACACCTCAAGTCAGTGAGAATGGTGGGTGCACCATTCCCAGGATCAGTGGTCTGAACCATCCAAAGCCCTCAGCATGTGCACAGGAAGCCTCCCAGCACATGTTCATGATTAAATGCCATGCTCACAGACATTGCCTCCCAGCACTACATAATGACTCTAAGGCTAGGTGTCATCTCCGTTTTCAAATTTAAAAGAACTTGCTCTGAGGGGTCTAAATAGCTTTTCAAAGTCACAGAGCTGATTACTGGTGAACTAGAGCTTTTAACATGCCACTTTGTCTACAAAAAAAAAAAACACTCATATTTATCCTTTCAGCTTCTAGACAAGAACTTCTAAAATAACTTCCAATTGTATTACAATGTCCTCTAAACAACAGGGGAATTTTTACCATGTGGCCTAATGTAGGTCTAACACATATAAAGTAGCAAGCTTTCTAGTTTGATCAATGAGATAATGCATTCATCTTAAAGTTACTGAATATTCTCTCTACTGCTGGTTGTATGCTGTTGTCCACAGAATAAGAGAAAACAGCCCTCTGCTGTTCAAAAAAGAAAACCCATGGGCTGCATGAGAATCTTAAAACATGTTTATCCAGGAATGCTTCCATGCGGTCTCTAAAAAGCCCCCTAGCAGTTTCTCATAAAAATCTTTATGGATAAGTAAGGGATATGCCGGTTTGGAGTCAATCAGTAGGTTTCTGGTCCTTCAGCGCTCTTTCCCAAGACTGCTCGTTGGTGGATCTGTGCTGATTTGATGTGGAGGCTGTCTTCATCCTCCTTCTCTTGACATTTTTATAAATCTTGGTTGAAGAGATAGATGACAAGTTACGAAACTTGGCAAATGACCTGCCACTGGAGGAAATGGCCCTCGTGTGAGATGCCTGAATCTTGACAAGTTTGGGCAATGGGCTAAATCTAAGAAAATGAAATGTCACCCGTCTTTCTAAACGGGTGGCACAAGTATATAGTGTAGTATTAAAGCTCAGAATCTGGATTTTATACAAGAAGCATTTCTTGAGACTGAAACGTGAATATAAAGATGGCTGCCAAAAAAGAAGAAATGGATAGTTGGGCCATATTGCTAACAGACCAGTGGACTCTAATTACTAATAGATTTTACAATAAAGGTGGACTGATCCTGTTTCATTTTACTGGTAAGGCTCCGTTTAGAACTCTCTATTCCATACACTTACCCCCTCCCAACCTTTTACTAACACCTCAACAAAGTTGTAAAGACTTGTTATAGAAAAGTTTAGGTACAAGAAAACATGAGTAGAAATGTCCTATATTAGATACAGTATTTTTTATCAGTTTGGCCAATATCTAACTTTTTTAAAAAAATAAAATATTACTATACATACACATGTTTGTAGATATTGTGCCCTTAGGGGAAACCTTCCTATATTTATAAGCAAATACTTCATCAAATGTCTGTATCATTATTTATTAATTTCTTCCTAATCATTGGCTAAGGTTTCCAACCTTTTTCTATGTAGCTGGAAATGCAGACATGCATCAAGTCAGGCAGCATGGTGAAATACATACTAGCAAACAATTTCAAATGCTCAAGTACAACCTTTGAAGAACATTAATCACTGGTGTAGGTCCAGAGGAGCACAGCCAGCATACTGAAGGATCCGGAAACCTAAAGATTGTTAGGTTAGATGTACATTAGGACTCATTTGAGAGAGACACCATCCCCCAAAGATGCCCATGAAGAATCAGTAGGCCTCTACAAAGCTGCTGGTCAGGCAAGCTTCACTCCCCTTTGCCCCCAGTAGTGTCCTTCATTTCTGTATTCCATGTGTAGTAGATGGAAGAAGATAAACATCTTCAACATTTAACAGCAAAATGAGAGGCAAGTAGATAAATGATGAAGAACTTACCTTGCATCAGCAGTAGAGGCTTACACCTTTAATCCCAACACTTGGGAGGCAGAGGCAGGTAGATCTGAGTTCAAGGCCAGCCTGGTCTACAGAGTGAGTTCCAGGACAGCCAAGGCTGTACAAAGAAACTCTGTCTCAGAAAAAAAAAAAAAAAAAAAAAAAGGAAGGAAGAAAGAAGGAAGAGAGAGAGAGAGAGAAAGAAGGAAAGATAACAAAAAATTACCCTGTATTTGAAAGTCCTCAGTTTGATTCCCAGTACCACATTTAAAACATAAAAACTGCCGGGCGATGGCGGCGGTGGTGCACGCCTTTAATCGCAGCACTCGGGAAGCAGAGGCAGGCAGATCTCTGTGAGTTCAAGACCAGCCTGGTCTACAGAGCGAGATCCAGGACAGGTACTAAAACTACACAGAGAAACCCTGTTTTGGGAGGAAAAAAAAAAAAACTGGGGCTGGAGAGATGGCTCAGCAGTTAAGAGCACTGACTGCTCTTCCAGAGGACCTGGGTTCAATTTCCAGCACCCACCTGGTGGCTCACAACTGTCTGTAACTCCCATTTGAGGGGAGCAAAACATCAGTGCACATAAAATTAAAAACAACAACAACAACTGGGCTAGGGAGATGGGTCAGGGGGTAAAGCACTTGCTGTGCCAGCCGGAGGCCCCAAGTACAGATCTTCAGGACTTGTATAAAACTGATATCGGGGATTGGGATTTAGCTCAGTGGTAGAGCACTTGCCTAGCAAGCGCAAGGCCCTGGGTTCGGCCCTCAGCTCCAGAAAAACAAACAAACAAACAAACAAACAAAAAACTGATTCGTCGGTGTACATCTATAATCCCAGAGCTCCTGCAGTGAAATTGGAGCCCAAGATCAGGAAACAAACACAGGTCAAAGAGCCCCAGGTTGGCCTGCCATGGCTCTGGAATGGGGGAAAGCAGATAGGCAGTTGTGGAGAGCAAGAGAACCATGTCAGGGTGTGGGCAACGAGGGACTTGGTTCATCCTGGGAAGTACATAGGGGGAGCTAGCCCCATCCTTAGAGCCAGGAGCAGATCTCATCATCTGAGGAAACTCTGGAGTTTGACAGCTCTGAGCCTGAGGCTGTAGATGGGTCAAATTCTAGAGCCACATATTAGCCCTTCACTGCCCTTCGGAGCTCAAGAATTCAGAGGTTCCAGAGATGTACTTGACCATCACAGCCTTCCACAGGGTGATTAATACTTAGGAGGTCTTGAAAGCACAGCCAGGTGCTCTGTGTATACGGACCTCAGTGTTGGGATTGTGTGGTGATACAGTGTGTACCCTAATAAACTTGCCTGAGGATCAGAGGACAGAGCCAGCCACTAGATTAGACATAGAGGTCAGGCAGTGGTGGCACACACCCTTAATCCCAGCAACTGAGATCTCATGCCTTTGCTTGGGAAGCACACACGCCTTTAATCCCAGGAAGTAATATGGCAGGGCAGAGAAAGGTATATAAGGCGTGAGGAAACAGGAACTCATCTCTCTTTAGGCTGAGAATTTTGTAGAGGTAAGAACTAGTGGCTGACTGCTCTGCTTCTCTGATTATCAGGCAAGTTTATTAGGGTACACAATATATCACCACAGGATTGCTTCTTACGCTTTTGATAGTCGAGGATAGAAGCAATCAAATGAACAGAGCCTGGAGACAAGCTGGGTGGCTATTCTGAGGTCTGGTAAAGAAATCCCATAAGGCTGCAGAGTCTTGGCTCGGTGGTTAAGAACATCAGCTGCTCTTCCAGAGGACCTGGGTTCAAATCCCAGGAATTAACAAGTGGGATTATATGGCACTGAAAAGTTTCTGCATGCCAGAGGAAACAATCACCAGAGAGTAGAGGCAGAGTAGAGAATGGGAGGAAAAACATCTTTGCTAACTACATACAAAAGAAGTGAAAGTGGCCGATAAGTACGTGAAAATTGTTCCGTATTCTCAGCATGCTAGCTGTCTTGTTGCTGCAACAAGATGCCTAACGAACAAGGAGGGTGTATTTTGGCTCAGGGTTTGAGGGTACACAGTCCATCATGGCAGAGAAGTCTGATAGGGGTTGTAGGGGTAGACATTTCCATTATCTGGTCACATTACATCTATAGTCAGAAAACAAAATGTCAAATTTGTTTGCTTGATCTCAGATCACTTTCTTTTCATCCAGTCTAGGACCCCAGACCAGAGAATAGGTGGATTTTCCCACCTCCATGAACATAATTCAGATAATTCCTCACAGGCATAGCCAAAGGTTTGTTTCCTATGGTGATTCTAAATAACATTAAGTAGACAATCAAGATTAATCCCCACACTTAGTCATTAAGGAAATGCTAATCAAAACGACTTTGAGATTCCATGTCACCATAGAATGGCTATTTTCAAGAAAGCAAATGACTACAAAGACTGGTGAAGATGAATGGAAAGAGGATCCCTTACTCACTTACTCATTGCTGACATAAGTATATATATTCCACAGCCTCTGTGGAAGTCAATATGGAGGTTTAAAAACAAACAAACAAACAAACCCAGACTGTCTTCTTTCCTCCGCCATCATGCTCCATACCTAACTCAGCTTCTCACTATGTCTTCTCACAAGACTTCCAGAATCAAAGGATTCCTGGCCAACAAAGGTTTCCTGGCCAACAAACAAAAGTAAAATCGTCCTGTTCCTCAATGGATTTGGATGAAAACAAATGGTAACAAAATCAGGTACAACTCCAAGGGAAGACACCGGAGGAGAATGAAGATGGGTCTGCCAGGATTCACACGATGGCAAGACTAAGGGTTTATACTGACTGAATCATGTTCATCAATCAATCCTATCAGATGGAGTTCAACATCTTTAACCTGGAGACTTCATCATGTTTAAATGGGGGGGGGGGCTGTGGTTTGTCCAGTAATAAAATGTAGAACCTTTCAAAAAAAAAAAAAAAAACAAAACCTACCATATATGCTATTCTTAAGAATGTACCTGAAGGGGGCTGGAGAGATGGCTCAGAGGTTAAGAGCACTGACTGCTCCTCCAGAGGTCCTGAGTTCAATTCCCAGCAACCACATGGTAGCTCACAACCATCCGTAATGAGATCTGGTGCCCTCTTCTGTCCTGCAGGGGTACATGCTAACAGAACACTGTATACATAATAAGTAAATAAATCTTTAAAAAAAAAAAAAAGAATGTACCTGAAGAACTCTAAGTCAGCATACCATAGAGATATCAACACACCCACATTTATTGCTATGCTATTCACAATAGCCAGCAACATGGAACTAACCTAGATGCCCACCAACAGATGAAGGACAATGTGGTCATGCACTTGATGGAATTCCATGATGTAAAGAAAATGGATAGGATCAGAAATCATTATGCTACATGAAATAATCAGACAAACAAAAGATTCTTGAATACGTATAACCTAGGGTTATGTGTGTGTGTGTGCATGAGTGTTTGTGAGTATGTAGGTCATAAAACTAGCAAGGGGACCATGAGATAGGAGGAAGAGATTTTTTTGTTGTTGTTGTTTTTTGTTTTTTGTTTTTCAAGACAGGGTTTTTCTGTGTAGCTTTGCGCCTTTCCTGGAACTCACTTGGTAGCCCAGGCTGGCCTCGAACTCACAGAGATCCACCTGCCTCTGCTTCCCGAGTGCTGGGATTAAAGTTGTGCGCCACCACCGCCCGGCCAGGAAGAGATTTTTAAAGGGATGAGAGATAAGAAGGTCGTGAAATATCTATAAGAAGAAAGCAAAAGACGGGGCAGCAAGATGGCTCAGAGGGTAAAGGCACTTGCCGCAAAGCCTGACAACCTGAGCTCAAGTTCCAGGGCCCAAAAGGCAGAAGGAGAAAACTGACACCTGACACTTGTCCTCTGTTCTCCACATGTACACCATGGCTTGTGTAGGTGCACATACATGCATAAAATAAAAAGGTTAATGTAATAAAAAGATCTTTAAAAGAAAGCAGAAGAGGAAACTGGAGACAGGAAGTGAATAAGTCACAGGTAGAGGGGGCACTGGCAGGAAATGGATGGGAACAAAGCATGACACATGCATGAAGATGTCATGATGAAACCCAGTGCTTTGTATGCTAATCCAAAAATATTTTAAAGGATTGGAGTGAAAAGGTCTCTTCTGGCCAGCTAGATGGCTCGGAACATAAAGGTGCTCCCCAAACAAGCCCAATGACTGGAGTTCAATCCCTGAGACCCACATAAAAGTGGGAGGAGAGAACTGAATCCACACAGTTGTCTTTGGACATGCACACACATGTTATGGCATGTACATGCCTACACACACATCACACCATACATGATAATAATGAACACAAAATATTTTTAAAAAGACAAAAAAAATGTCATAGTGGGGAAAAGGAGAGCCATTACAAACCCATCCAGGCACCAGCCTTGAGTTTCCTGAGACACGAAGCCAGTATTAACCTGGTTAGCCCCAATACGCTAAAAGGATGAACTTCTTTTGGAAATTCTACAAAAATCAATGAGGGACTGAAAATAAACTAAACCGTAACGACAGAGCACATTACACTCTAATACACTGGGCCCAGCGTGTTTATTTAGTCTCCGGCCTAATGGTCTTGGACTGAAGCATTTATCATGTGCACACACCTGCCGTACATTACTTTGATTTAATCCTCCAGCCTCCCATGCCAGATCTAACAGGGTTATCAGACCTTACAGATGAAGAAGTAAAGATCCAGGTTCACAGTTTCTCTGGGTGCCAATCAGTAGGAATAAAATCCACCATAAGGATATGAGTCAAATTTTGAGCACCCCCAAGCGCACACTTGCATGGCAATTGATTAAATATTTAAAAGGGGATGAGGGAGGGGGAGGGGAGAGAATGAATGGGTTAAACAAAACTAAGGATGAATGAAAAAGGCAATGCTTCTCCCAGAAGAGATGGATTAGTAAATGAAAATCTCAGTGATGCATGGGACCCTTCCTTACAAGTTCTTGCCAAGGAGATACCAGAGGACTCAAAATAACACAGGCTAGTGTCATTGCTCTTGGTTCCACCATAAATAGATGGTAAGACACCACACATTGATGGAGACACCACACATTTTGGTTGCAAGACAAAGAAATTCATCTTGAAACTCTCCCTGCTGGCTAGCTTTCATTATTTAGCTTTCTGGGGGAGAAAAGATTTCAATGATCTTATTTAGTGCTGGAATCAATACTGACCTGCCAGGCAAGATATGCCCAGTGGTGGGATAGTGGCATGACAGTTGGGGAGTAACAGATGGCTTTCTGATTGAGTTTGAGACCTACTCCACAAGAGGGAATTCATGCCTGCACTATAACCCTGGTTAAAACTCTATGGCTGGGGAGGTCATAGGTACTAGGTGGGGACCGGCTATTGTTGTTTCGCTAAATGGTCATGTTGTCAAACTGCCTCTTAAATATGTTTACACCAACAAGTCAGTGCTCCCCTCAACCTTGGTCGGAGAAGCTTCTTTTTGCTCGTTCAACAGTTATTACAGAGACGCCCAGCTGGTGAAAATGCTGATAATAAGTGACTCTGAGTACTCAGCCCTAAAAGGGACCTTTATACCTACCATCCCCAACCCCCAAGGCTCAGGGAAGACCCTTGAAATGGGAGTGGAAAGAACGTAAGGGCTGGAAAGATGGAGAGGAGTACTGTGAAATGCTGTCCTTTGGAAGTGACGTAGCTGTTATATTCACGAACTCACAGCCCTTGTGGTTGCCTGCACAAGATGAAGCCAGCCAGTCAGCCAGGCACTGGTGGTGCACGCCTTTAATCCCAGCACTTAGGAGGCAGAGGCAGGTGGATCTCTGTGAGTTTGAGGCTAGCCTGGTCTACGAAGCGAGTTCCAAGACAGCCAGAGCCACACAGTGAAACTCTGTCTCAGAAGAAAAAAAAAAGAAAGAAAGAAAGAAAGAGAGAGAGAGAGAGAGAGAGAGAGAGAGAGAGAGAGAGAGAAAGAAAGAAAGAAAGAAAGAAAGAAAGAAAGAAAGAAAGAAAGAAAGAAAGAAAGAAAGAAAGAAAATGAAGTCAGTCAATATCCCAGCATGGATGAATGAGGAGCTCATGAGGCAGTTGGCAGTTGGTGGCTACTAGGAGAGAGATAGTTGTTTGTCTTGGGGGGTTCGGCCACTGGTAGGCTGCCCATGCTCCAGTGAATTGTTCACAATCATGCACATATGGAATAAATAAAAATATTATATTAAAAACAAAAAAAAATCAAAAAAGAGTGGCCAAGACTGTTAGACCCATCCTAATGTGGCAGTAGGAGCTGGGCATGGTGGCACATACTGTAATACCAACAATGGGGAAGCTGAGGCAGGAGAATTAAGAGATCAAGGCCAGCCTAGGCTGCATAGCAAAAACTATTATCTCAAAACAAAGGGAGGGAGGGAGGGAGGGAGGGAGGGAGGAAGGAAGGAAGGAAGGAAGGAAGGAAGGAAGGAAGGAAGGAAGGAAGGAAGGAAGGAGGTGGGGCACTAGGCATGTAGCTCAGCAGCAGGTATTTGCCCAGTATGTGTAAGACCCATGAATTTCATTCCCAGCACTACAAAAAGGAAGGAAGTGGGGGAGGGAGGGAGGGTGGGAGGGAGGGAGGGAGGGAAGGAGAAATACAGGAAGAAAGAAAGAAAACAGGCTGGCTCAGATATAGGAAAAGAGGAAGGCAGCATTATATAGCTGGAAAGATAGGATTCGGAATAGTTCAAAAATTCCATTTCCTGCCTTCAGAAAAAGAAACCTCCAAGTTTCTCTCTGTTGGGTTGAACCCCCAGGATCTGTTATTTCTGGGGCTTTCCTTGTTCCTCACCTTCTCCCTTCACAATAGGAATAGTGATCATTTTGGTTAAGGCTGGGACTTAATTCACACTCAGCCTCACCTGTTCAAAGTGCATTTGCAGTAGTACCGTGCTGGCTCGCCTGTCCCACTGTGGGGACATTTTTCTGCTGCTGGCAGAGCTGCTCTGGGCAGATTTAACATTTCAAGATTTTCACCTCGGAAATACAGTAAGGAAAGGACTAGTGTCAAATGCAAATCAGAAGTCAAGGGAAAACCTACCAGCTCAGCAAGGGCACAAGTACTGAGTGATTACTAGGAAGCCTTTTTACTGGGCTCACTGCCGCCTGCATTCTAATTCCCTGTCTGTAGAGGGTGGGAGGAGAGGGCGGGGAAGGGTGAGAAGGGACAGACTGAGCAGGGAAGCTAAAGACTGTATTCACTCTCTGGCTGGCCCCTGATAGGTCCTTTGGGTAATATGACCTGGCCACTCTGTGGAATATTTAAACCTTCTTTAAAAAAAAATTTAGCCGGGCAGTGGTGGCACACGCCTTTAATCCCAGCAGAGCAGGCAGATCTCTGTGAGTTCAAGGCCAGACTGGTCTACAGAGTGAGTCACAGGACAGTCAGGGCAACACAGAGAAACCCTATCTTGAAAATAATAATAATAAAATAATAATAATAATAATAATAAATATAATTTAGATGGGTAGACTGGATAGTACTAATCCTGACCTGAAAAAATGTTTGTGTTGTATTATAATAAAGTATCAGTAAAAGGCCAGGCATGATGGTACACGGCTTTAAACCAAGCACTTGGGAGGCAGAGGCAAGTGGAACTCTGAGGTCGAGGCCAACCTGGTCTAGATATTGAGTTTTAGGAAAGCCAGAACTGAATAGTAAGACTCTGTTTAGAAACAAAAACAAGCCCCACAAACAAAAGGTCAGTAAGATGCAGAAGAGGACTCGAGGTCACTTAGAAAGCTGCATTTGCAAATGGCCAAGGGAAGATTCTAGCCCCTGCCCGTACTGAAAATGAGATTTTTTTTTTTAAAGTACACAGTTTATGACTCTGACTGCCTTTTGCTTCTGTCCCAGTGAATAAGTACTTTAAGGAAACAGGGATGTGGCATGAAAATCCTGATTTTCCCTACTCCCCGTGCTGGTGTGCAATGGCTTGGAAGAGGTAGCTGAGGAGGTGATGGGGGCGGAAGGGGGACCGATGAACAGAAGGCGTGGCCTGCTGCAGAGCCTGGCTACCCTCAGCCTATATTGTTGTTCTTCATCACCTACCCTGGCATAAGTGGCACCCCCTCTTTGAGAACATCACAATGCCATCTAGTCTATGCCCACTCCATTTCTGATCTGAGATCCATTGCCCTTTAAGAAGACCAGACGAGCTCAGATACTAGCATGGTTTCAGGAAGACTCTTGACGAACGTGCCCACTCATTTTGGCAGAAGTAGCTGGGTTCTTGTTCTGACAAGCGTGATGTGTCTATGCAGAGTGGATTGACGGCAGATTTGGAACATTTGAATGTCTCCGGGCCTCTCGGATCCTCCGTGTATTTGTCTGTCAAGTGGAGATGGGGTTGGGGTTAGACCAGATAATCAATAAGATCCCTGTTTACATTCTGATTCTGTCCTCTGTGCCACAGACACTGTGTTGCTGAGGACCTGCCATGTTTTAAATGCAGCACACTGGGGAGTAGGTAATGAATGTGAGACCTGGCTGCTGAATGCCTCTCTGGGTCCCCACTGCCGCCATCCTCCACTCAGCCCTCCCTCTCCTCATTGCCAAGAGCACCCAATGGGGATAAACAAATACTGCATTAATGCAGCTCACTCTTCAGCTAAGGGGGGACGGTGCACAGAATTTCAGCACTTGCAAACTTGCAAATAGCATTCCTATGTGGAATCAATTTGCTATCTGCCTCCCACAGACCTGAACTAGGGACACTCTTTGTTGTACAAATGGCCATCCCCTGGGGGTAATTTCGTATTGAAACCACATTTTCTTTACAACAAATCAGTTTTATTTGTACTTTTCAATGGTGGTAAAACTGATGATTTCGACTTAAGATCTAATCATTAGGAAAGGGTAATTAGTTGGAGTCATTAAAAACTCAGCAGCTACAGATTTTTAAAAACTCATACAGGGCTTTGAAAAACTTTAGCTTCCCCTTTAAAAAGTGTGTGTGTGTGTGTATGTGTGTGTGTGTCTGTGTACTAGCATTTATGCTAAGGTTTGCATGTGGTCGGTTGAGCTTTTGGAAATAGGTTTTCTCCTGTATAGGTCCCAGCAATCAGACTCTGGTCGTCAGGCTTGGTGGCAGGCATCTTTACCCTATGAGCCATCTTGCCTGCCCCAACTTCCCTTTAAACTGTCTCTCCTGCAAAATAGCCTAAGCAAATGAGATAGTCCTCGGAATCAGAGGAATTCTACAAAGAGCAGTGGCGGTGATAAATCTTTAATGCTCTGACTTCCCTAACTCCCTTTCCTCAGCCTGAAGTTGGGGCTAGAAGCCAAAGAAGATATAAAAATTCGAGGAGAATGAAATCCATGACTTCATCTGCAGTTATCTATTTCCAGAAAGAATGTGGAAATGCAGAAGGGGAAGTTTTTTGCAGTGAGTAGCTAGGCTAGGAAAGGACACTATCGGAAGAGGTTATTTTAAAAGCATATTCTGGACTAGAGAGATGTCTCGGTGGTTGAGAGCACTGGCTGCTCTTCCAAAAGACATGGATTTGATTCCCAGCACCCAGATGGCAGCTCGCAACCTTCTCTTAGTCTAGTGCCAGAGCATTTAAAGCCTTCTTCTGGCCTCTGCAGTCACTAGTCATTCAACTAGTGCACAGACACACATGCACGCCAAACACCATAAACATAAAATACATAAATCTTTTTTTAAAAAGCATATTCTGATGAGCCAGAAATGGGCAATGGATCTGACCACAGATGGGGGATGGGGAGAACATATTCTACAAAGCAACAAATAACAAAATAACCCAGAACGGATCTACGTCCTGCACAACACTTATGGAATTGCTCCCATCTACACCCCATAATCCATAGCTTCTTGAACAATTTATGATTAGCAAAGTTAAAAATAGAAATGAGTAGTACCTGTTGTCTTTCATGCTTTCTAGCCTGTGGAATGTTAACCTTCAAGAAACCCCCAAAGTGGGACTGGTGCCAGACAGAACCGTTGATCGGAAACTGACTCTGGGGAGCATCCTGGGGCACTCTGGAGGAGGAAGACATGAAGTGCAGTCCTGGCTTTGGATGACTGCATGCTAAGACAGACCATGGACACCCGGCTGGGGATGCAGCACAGTGGCAGAGCCCTTGTCCTGCTTGCCTAGTATGTTTAAAGCCCTGGGTTCAATCCTCTGCACTGAAGAAAAAAAGAAAATAACAGAGAAAGGGAGACTATGGATAGTGCAGTCTCCTCAATAAATCAGAAAGAAGCAGTCAGAGAGATGCCTGGGCTGACCACAGAGGGAAAGAGGCATGATGGTGAGGAAGGGCATGTCTCCTACTGGCAGGATATAGCTCGTGCAGGGTAGAGTCAGCTTCGGATGGAGGAACAGGAGATGACGGAACAGTGGCTGGGCCCAGGGATTTCTCTTTGCCTCCTGGAAAATCTAAAAGAACAGGAGAGGGTTTGCACGGTGGCTTAGCTGAACTAGAGGATGCTAACTAAATAAACAGGTGTTCTTCAGAGCACAGCTGGAGCTCAGTTTGAGATGGAGACATGTGGGGTTTCTCACAGCAGGTTTAGAGCTGGGGAGCAGAGGCACCGAGTTAAGGTATGAAAGTGGGTTTCTCTCCATCAGTGTGGAAGTGAGCCCTGAGACCTGGAGTCACACTTGTCTGTGACCCCCAAGACAAAACCTCTCGGCTTCACTTGCCTAAGGAGACCGTGGATGTAAATGGATTCATTCCCACAGTTTTTACCTGCCCAACATCCATTTCCCCCTTTGCTAATAAGAATGCTAGGTTTTGCTCTGAGAAACCCATCTCTTCCCTGCTCTGAAGAAGTAGGACCACACTCTCAGTTCCAGGGCTGAGCATGTGACTAAAGGTAGAGACACAGTGATTGGTGTAACCTTACTCAGTCCAGGATCCCAGGACTTCAGCCCCAGACCGGCGTTTTACTTGTGTATGCTGGAGACTGACCCCAAGACCTTGTGTGTGGCTTTCAAGGTGAACACTTACCCACTGAATTGCATCTCCAGACCCAGAGCATTTGAGAAAGAACACTCTACTTCCTATTAGGCTACTGATTTGGTGGGATCTAGCCCTGGGGAAGGGGTCATTTTTGCCTCTTCCTGAGGGAACAGTCTGTCCCAGAAAGAAGTCAACACAGAAGAAAGCTAAAAGGGAGGGAGTAGAGAGAAAGCCACGAAGCTGGTGCTGTCACCTGAGTGCCTCAGGAAGTTAACTACAAACGCTCATAGGTTCTTGACCCAAAACGCTTGCTTGTCCATTTCAGCTAGTTTGAGCTAGCTTTTCTAGAATTTGTAGCACAAAAGTTCTGTCTAAAGAGAGCACACTGCATAGGAACCAGCAGTGGAGATCACCTCCCAAATTTCATTTTATTTGGTTTTTTGAGACAGGATTTCTCTGTGTAGTTTTGGTGCCTGTCCTGGTTCTCGCTCTGTAGACCAGGCTGGCCTTGAACTCACAAAGATCTGCCTGGCTCTGCCTCCCGAGTGCTGGGATTAAAGGCGTTCGCCGCCGCCACCACCACCGCCACCGCCACCGCCACCACCACCACCACCTGACTCAAGAAGACCAGTTTCTAAGGAATAAGTATTCAATAAATGCTAACTATTCATGCTACATAAAGTATGTTTGAATAGTTTTGATCTTATTTATTCATTTTATGTGGATTATATAATTAACCTTATCATTTCTGTATCCTTGGGGGAAAACTGTGCTACTGCTTCATTCATTCATTCATTCATTCACTCGTTGAGTCACTCACTCAGTTGTGAAGTCTCCTTGTTAGTGAGGGGTCTGGGGAGATGGCTCAGTTGGTAGAGTGCCTGCTATGGAAGGACCTGAATTCAGATTCCCAGAATTTGTGTAAAAGTGATGGCACACTTCTGGAATCCCAGTGGACTCCCACATGCTCTCTCTGTCTTTCTGTGTGTGTGTGTGTGTGCATGCAGGCATGTGAGTGTGTATGTGCATGCGTGTACACGTGTGTGTGTGTGTGTGTGTGTGTGTGTGTGTGTGTGTGTGTGTGTGTGTGTAGGCAGATCCCTGGAGCTCACTGATCAGTCAGCCATGCCAGTTCAGGAGCTCCAGGTTCAGTGAGAGACACTGCCTGAAAAAAGAGTTGTACTCAGTAGTTAAGAGCACTTGCTGCTCATCCCCGGGTTCAGGTTCAGTTCCCAGCACCCACAAGGCAGCTCACAACTCCCTTTAATTATAGTTCCAGGGGATTTGATGCCTCTTCTGGCCTCTGTGGGCTCCTGCAAGCATGTAGTACACGTACATACACTCAGGAACACACACATACACATAAAATTAAATAAATAAACATTTAAAAATAAGATAGACTTCAGTTGAGGAAAACACCTAACATTGACCTCTGGCCTCTATACATGTATGCATATACATATACCCTGGACACATGCACTTATGCACATACACACACACCCATATACAGAGACAGAGACAAAGTTACAGTTAAATCTCTTCCTTTGCTGCTGGGGCTGCTGCTTCCAACTTCGTAGGAATCCCTTATGGGTCCTTTCTCCTCATCCACCTCCCTCCTGATTTGATGGAGCCATTTCAAGCATGTGGTTGCTTGTGGGTCTTTTGTTCCAGCCCTCTCACTTTTCAGGTGGGAAAATGTGGGCCCAGAAAAGGACGGTGACTTGTCCAGGTCCTAGAGTAAGTAGCAGAACAGAAAATGCCCTTGTCCTCCCAGGTCTCCTTGCTCCCCGATACCTGTGGGTGGCCTGCAGAACTGACCACCACTGGGCTTTAGACAAAGACTCACACTCTGAGGAAGAAGAAAAGCACAGGAAGCTATCTGCCTGCTTTAGGGCTCAGAGGAGCCCCTCTGCTGGCCTGGAAGCTCCTCCCACCAACACTACCCCTTCCTCCTTCCTGTCCTTCCTAAACAAGGAGAGCAGCTGCACCCCTCCTCAGCTGAAGGTGGCACCAACTCCTGGCAGGTGGAGCTGCTGAGCCCTCACTGAAAGGTTGCTCTAATCCTGCTCTCTCCCACGCTAATTCCCTGCAAATAATCTCCCAGGCTGGCCTTAGCCTACTTCCAAGGCTAGAAGGCACAGGAGGTAAGCCAGTGGCTTAATGACCTGTGGGAGACAGAGACCCACATCACTCGACATGCGCAAAGCGGGTGGTGGGCTGGGAGCTGAGATTCAGCGAGGCTGTCACTGTCCCGGGCTACTTGGCTTCAGGGACTTGCATTCTGGCATTGTACCGCAGAGCTCCACTGGGGGAAATATGAAGTCCTCTGTGTGGTGAATTATTAATGAACTTGTTCCTGCCTCTCAGAACCCTTCTGCCTTCCTGGGATGTAATTGTGGTGGAGAGACTTTGCTGCAGTCCCCAAGGGGCAATGTCTATGTGTCTTTCTTGAAATGGCTTGTGGGTCAGTCATTTCATCTGCTCATCTCCATCACCAAGGGGTTATTTGGAAACAGGAACTGCAGTGTAGGGTTCTGCCTTGCTCCCACACATGCACACTGGTACAGGCCGGTATGTTGGTGGCTGGCTGCTTCAGGTTTCCACAATGTTCCCAGATCCCCCCTCTGCAACCCTGTGATGGAAGCTGACTCAGTTTGTCTGAGGCTTGAGACTCTGTGTTTATCCTATAGAGCCCAGGCTATCACCTGCTGTGTTCCAGGAGCTGTCCAAGAGTCTGTCCAAGAGAAATGAGGTCACTAAGGTCACACAGCAGGTAGGTAGAACTATGATTTAAAGCCACATTATCAAGCTCACAGCTCTCATGCTCCAAAGCACCCTACTGTATAGTCACTGTTGAATGCATGTACCCTGTGTGACCTTCAGAAGAGACCAGGATAGAAATGGCATGACACCCCCCGCCCCCACCAATGCCAGCTGGAATAACAACTCCTGAAGGGCGGAGCAGAAAGGGATGTGGTACTCAAGTCAAGGACAATTGGATTCCAGACAGGGACAATATTAATTAATATGCAATTAACATCAGTCATATGTTTGTTTAGCTTTATTTGCTGCTGTGCCTATTGTCTGCAGACAGACAATAAAATATAAGTTTGATGAACATAGGAATGTTGAGCCAGGCCTAGTGTCCTGGGCCTGTGAGCTCAGCTACGCAGAGGACTGAAGCAGGAGGATCCCAAATTCAAGGTGTGCTTTTACTATAGAGTGAGTTCAGGGCCAAGTGAGGCAACTAAGTGAGATGTGGCCTCACAATAGGATGTAAGAGGGCTGAGGATGTAGCTCAGTGGTAAAGCACTGGCCTAGCGCTTCCAAACTCCCAGGTTCAAGCCTCAAGACTGACACAAGGAACTTTCACAGTCTGTATCTCCAGCACTTAACAATAACAGCTGGTATGCAATAGGTGCTCAATATTTGTTTGAAATGGTATGTTAAAGGTAGGTATGCATTCTTTGTGAATTCTCCAATTGAGAGGTGGGTTTGTCTCTCCTCACTCTGCATGGAGGCTTGCCTCAGTGGCTCATTTAACCAATGCAACCCAGCAGAAGTGATGCTCTAGGTCCTCTGAACCTGTTGTAAGAAGTATTTAGGGTTCTACCTGGAGTTCTTGGAATGCTCACTCCTTGGACTCTGTTCCTCTTCAAAGCATTCTGAGGTCCCAGAAGAGGCTATGTACAGTCAGCAGCTAAAACCAAGCCCCGGTTGACTGTCACTACCAAGTGCTGACCACAGCAGAGACCAGTGTAGACACCCAACTTAGATGAGAATTCAGACCATCACAGCTGCAAATATTTGCTTGCAATAACATGACAGACCCCATGTGAGAGGCACCCAGTGGGGCCTAGTCACTACAAAGAGCCTTGGAAGACAGAGTGGAATTTTATATATGTGGATGGAGAGAGGAAGTAGCCACATGCCCATGATAAAGCAGCATGCATATTTTGGGTTCATTCATGTGAAATCATAAAGGATGGCTGTCAAATAGTTAATGGTAATTAATCTCAAGATGGAAACATCCGGGGCACCCTTAACTGTCTTCATGTTTTAAAGATTCATTCAGGTGGCTTACAATGTGTCTAAGTTACTTATATAAATAAATATTACCATCAAGGTTATTGAAGGTGAGATGAAAGAAAAATAATCAACTCGGAGTTTTTCTCTAACACAGTGGACAGCCTTGAAGATTGCCATGGCTGTTCTTGTGTACATCACCCTTGTGCAGGGGTTATGCTAGTCTCTAGACCAGTGGTTCTCAACCTCTGGGTTGTGACCCCTTTGGGGGTGCTGTCCTTTTTTAAATGGCTGTTGCCCTTTAGGCCACAGCTGTCTGAATCAGCAACCGCAACTCTGCCGCTCCCAGCAGCGGAACCGCAAGGGCCGCAGCCGGAGGGAAGTCCGTTCCCTCCGCTCCAACTCTGTTCCCTCCGCTCCAACTCTCGCAAAGCTACGAAGGGAACTTAACCAAACCTCTCTCCCTCTAAAGAACTCAAGACTCAAAGGTTAAGACGGAATTCTGCTCTTCAGAGAGGCTGAATAGCAAGTACCTAACCTCCTCTCCTTGCTCGAATCCCCCAAAAAGCCCTGGTGAATCTCCTCTGCCCTCCTTACAAACCCTTTCTCCCCTGGCTCCTCCCTACCACTTCCTGTCAGCTAGTTGCTGACTGAGCCTCCAGACCGCAGGTGAATTTTATTTAATCAAACACATCTCTGCATCATTAAACAAACGCTTCAGAGCATAAACAAAAGTAACACACCTTGAAATAATATTCTACAACATGGGGGTCAAACAACACTTTCACAGGGGTCGCATACTGATATCCTGTATATCAGATTTACATTATGATTCATAACAGTAGCAAAATTGCAATTGTGAAGTAGCAACAAAATAATTTTATGATTGGGGTCAATACAACATGAGGAGCTGTATTAAAGGGTCACAGCATTAGGCAGGTTGAGAACCACTGCTCTGGACCATTCTAATTTTAGTGTATGTGCTTCTCAAGCAAGCACATGCCTAGTCTTTTTGGGTAGTAAAATTAAGAGAACTTAAAATTTCCATCCCTAGTCTTCCCTTTAGACCCTGAGTCAGATGAAATCGAAGAACTTACCTAACCTTACAAGGCTGCTAAATCAGTCAGAACTTTTATTTGAACAGACACCATCTCTGGTTGATTTAAGCATAAAAGAAATGCATTAAAAGGTCAATGGACATCTATTTATGACAAGCACTCTCAGCAAACTGGGACTAGCAGGGACCTCCTCACCCTAATAAAGAGTGTCTGCAAAAATCTATGGCTACTGACATACTTAATGCCAGAGACTGGATATTTCCTCCCAAACTGGAAAAGGTAAAGATGTCTTTTCTCACCACTCCTAGTCAACATGTGGTCAGTAGAAAGACTCGGGAGAAAGAGAGAAAAGGCGGAATGATAAAGAACTTCAAACAGGCAACATTGTATCTACATAGGAAAGCTCAAAGAATTTCTAGTTCCTATTAGATCTAGCGTGTGAGTTTAGGAGAAGGCAACACACCAGTTCAATGCCCTAAAATGGACATATTTCATTGCATCCCTACATGTTAGCAATGAACAGTAGAACATTGAAAGAAATTCAAATGATGCCACTTACAGCAGCAACAAAACCGTGAGATACTTAGAGATACATAATGTGCAAGATTTGGAAGTTGAAAACTGCAAAATATTAATGAGAGAAATCCCAGAAGTCTCAAGTGAGATACTGTGCTCATGGGCTGGAAATAATGGAACCTATCAACATGCCAGTACCTCCTCATCCCAACCTCCACCATCCTATGGATCTCAAGATTCAATGCAATTCTAATAAAAATACTAGCAGGTCCATGTTGAGAATTGAAAAGGTGATTTTAACATTTATATAAAAGAGCAAAGTGCCTAAATTGGCCCAAACGGTATTGATAAAAAACAAAACTATAGGACTG
This sequence comes from Peromyscus maniculatus bairdii, assembly GCF_049852395.1. Taxonomy (NCBI): domain Eukaryota; kingdom Metazoa; phylum Chordata; class Mammalia; order Rodentia; family Cricetidae; genus Peromyscus; species Peromyscus maniculatus. The sequence continues at coordinate 73,467,013 of NC_134865.1, forward strand.
ATACTACATGATTTGAAGGCTTATTGTAGACAGAACTGTAGTGATCAACACAGTATGGTGCAATTGATAGGACACACACACAGAGGTCAACACAACAGGGAGCAGTCCGGAAAAATGCACAAGTGATTTGTGGTGTTGATGCTAAGGTAGTTCACAGAGGAAGGTTGGGGTTTCAGCAAAAGGTGAAGGAACTCTTGGATATTTCTATGCAAAATGCAAGGAACTTCAGGTCACAGCCATTTTGAAATACTTAATGCAAGAAGCTAAAATTATGAAACAAAGGAGGAAATCTTTGTTATTTGGGGCTAGATAAACATTTCTAGGTACACACGAAACATGAGCCACTGAATTAAAAAAAAAAGAAATAAAATGAAATGAAATTGCAGACAGATTAGAACTTCTACATTGAAAGACACTTATGAAAAAAAATCAAGCCACAGACTGGAAGAACAAATTTGCAAAACATATCTGATAAAGGACTGGTAACTAGAATACATAAAGAATTCTAAATAAAATTCAGTAATAAGAAAAGGTCCTAGCCGGGCGGCGGCGCACACCTTTAATCCTAGCACTCGTTAGGTAGAGGCAGGCGGATCTCTGTGAGTTTGAGGCCAGCCTGGTCTCCAAAGTGAGTTCCAGGAAAGGCACAAAGCTACACAGCGAAACCCTGTCTCGAAAAACCAGAAAAAAAAAAAAAAAAGAAAGAAAAAGAAAAGAAAAGAAAAGGTCCTGCAGTGGTTTAAAGGAGAAATGTCCCTGCCCTCCCAATGAGGTTCATGTGTTTGAACATTTGGTCCCCAGCTGGGGGCACTGTTTGGAAAAGTCATGGAGCTTTTAAGAGGTGGGAAGTATGTCACTGGGGTGGGATTTGAGGTTTTATAGCCAGGTACCACTTGCTGTTCGCTCTCGGCCTCCTGAGTGTGTGTGCAGTGTGAGCAGCCAGCTTCCCGCTCCCACCTCCATTCCTTCCTCTACCTGTTTCATGCCCCACCACGATAGACTCCAGCTCTCTGGAACCAGTAACCCAAAATAAGCCTTTTCCCTTTGTCTTGCTTGTATTGGGATGGTTTTGTTTGTTTGTTTGTTTGTTTGTTTGTTTTTGTTTTTTTATCACAGCAACAAAAGTGAAATGAATGAAGTAAAAAAGCAACACAAAATCAGCAAAAGATTCAAACAGAAACTTTGCCAAAGGATATGTGATGAGTGATAACGCTACACGCCACAGTTACAAAACACACACTGAGTCTATGATGACAATTAAGCCAATACAAGTCAAACTTTAAGGAAACTGATCCTGAAGGTTGAGGCAGGAAAAATGCTTGAGTCCAGAAGTTCAAGGACAACCAAGGAACAGAGTAAAATCCTATCTCAAAGAAAATTTCTTAAAAAAAAAAAATCTATAATGAAGTACCTAATGAAATAATGGAGTGTTCATCTTTTTCAATCTGATGATATCCAGTGCTGGTAAGAATGCTAAGCAGCTGGGACTCTGGCCGGTGCTGGCAGAAATAAGGTGATCTGACCATGTTGGAGAACAGTTGGACAATTTTCTACACAGATATGTAGTCCCACCTCTCTGTGTCTAATGAGACAAAGTGTGTGTACCCGACTCCTATGCTGCACATATACAGTCCTTTTATTAAATTCCTGTGCTTGAAAACTGGAGTGTTTTCTGTGTTCCTGTTGGGAACATCTGTAGCGGGAAGCTTGCTTTGTCTTCTCAGGAGATTTACTGCAAAGGGAAAGGTCCTAGTGATAGAGGCAGAGAGGAATTGCAAAGTCCGCTATGCCAGTATGTGAAGGGTGCATTCCCAGCTCTTACCTTTCCAACCAAGGCCAAGAGCTTAATTGCAGCTTAGCAGGTGGCTATCGACTGTTCACAGGATCTGAAATCAATTAAAAGCCGTGGACACATTACTGCACATACTTTAGCTGGACCTGTTGGCCTGTGCATCTGGGAGCCCATCTGGGCTCTGCAGCCCATGGATGTCCTCAAGAATGTCCTTTCTCAGGTTTTGGACCAGTCAGGCTACCCCAAAATAGAAGAGGAGCAGGAGGCATGCCTCACTACTGTCCCTAGTCCCAGAGGCTAGATTTTCCAGAAGCATCAGGGCCCTGAAGGAACAAGAAAGAAGAGACAGAGGCTGGGAAGAGCATAGGGAGGATGAGGAGAGGCCAATTTGAGGGTTGGAAACCAAACCTTTTCCCCCTTGTGCTCCCAGAGCATCTCAGGCCTCTCTCACTGCTTCCTGTCCTGGTCTCTGCATCTCATCTACTGATCCCACCCACCGACTTCTGAGCACTCTCTCCTTCCCTGTCCACAAACATCTGGATTTCTCTGCCCAACTCTCACCAACCCTAGACACATCCTAAATGCTCAGAGGATCTTGGTCCTCATCCACTGTACACCTAGGCTGCTGTCTCCAGACAGATGTCCAGTTCCCAACCAAGGAAGGAAGTCAGGAGGATGCTTGGAAAAGGAGATAGAAAATACGGAAAGGAGCGGGGAGTGGGGTGGAGGGAAACAGGTGTGACCAGCCAATAAAAATCAGAGATGCTCTAATTGAATTATAGAAATCCGAAGGTAGGCTGCAGAGTGGTTCAGTAGTTAAGAACACTGGCTGTTCTTCCAGAGAACCAGGGTTTGATTCCCAGCACCCACATGGCAGTTTGAAACTGTCTGTCACCCCAGATCCAGGGGATCTGATGCCCTCTTCTGACCTTCTTGGGCACCAGACATGCATGTGGTGCACAGACACAGGTAAAGCACCCATACCCATAAAATAAGTTTGGAAAATCAGAAGGTGGAGAAAGGCAAAGATAAGGGGAGTGGATCTGAACAGCTAGGAGAAAACCAGCCGAAAGACGTGTATGTTGAGACCTCTACTTTGTCCATTACTGCAGGTGGACTACCAGGGGCAATCACCTGGTTCACTGTAAACTCCCGGGACTGTTAACTCCAACTTGCCCAGAAACAGCAAGGACTTCTGATACACCACTACCAGCACCTCTTCCTGTTCTGGTGCAGTGGGCATTTCCCAGTTACTCTCCAGCCCCAGCTACTGGTTGTGGGAATTTATCTCAGGACTTGGTTTTGCTTTTCTTGGTTCACATCCTTAGTGGTGGTGAAATATCTTTGGACTCTCAAGCTATCTTTTTGGACTCTTGGCATAACAGCCATCAAACAACCAACTCCCTCTTTCCTCTCCTCCCATAGAGACTGAAATGGCCATGTACTTACTTCTTCCTCTCCCAACCCCATTTACAACAAAACTGGGAAATATGTGCTCTGATGTAGCCCTGTGGAACTGCTAAGAAGGGGGATATTTTAGTGTCTCCTGGGTAAGGTTTTCTTCTCTAAGACTAAGAGCTAAACAGGTATCAATCATCTTCTTCATGTAGATGTTGTTCTGCATATGTGTGGTGTTGGGATCGTGGCAGCCATCTGTGACAAGGACAAGCAGAGGAGCAAGCCATTACACTGTAGAATGTGCAGACCTAGAAGCCATAGGTTACTCAGTGAAAACCCCAGTGTCAAGTGTGGGATGCTTCCTTATGCAGTTAGTCAGGGAAGCCCTGGAGGCCTCTGACACGATATAGGCCACACAATATATAGCTGTTGTTTTTGGTTGTTTACTGGAACTAGGTGATAAGTCCATATTTTTGAAGACACCATGTATTTTGGTTGTGGAACACAGAGGGGTCAACCTGGATCTGGGCTGGAAGCTTCCTCCCCACTGGCTAGCTTTTGCAGTGCCTGACGGTCCTGTGTAGGTAGCAAAAGGAGAAAAGTCATTAGGAGTCTCATGCAGCTGTTGACTCTGTGTGCTATGATACCAACCTTCTGGGAGCTGAGCATGCTCAGAAATGTGTCCACCATCTTTCATTCTTGAACTATGACCTTGAAATGAGCATGCTCAGGAACCTGCTGTCCCCTATAGGAATATATATAAATATATACCTATGTTTTTCTTGAAATAAACTTCTTTTTGTTTGGGGAGAGTGCTGCTTTTTGTTGCTGTTTATTTGTTTGTTTGTTTGTTTTGGCTTGTTTGAGATAGGGTCACACTGTATAGTTAGGTCTGGCCTAAGTCTCAGCCTTCCTGTCTTTACCTCTGAATATTGCGATTACAGGTGTGTGCCACCATGGCCTGTGAGAGCATTGCTTTGGAAATAACTCCCTTGCTCTCCTTATGCACTGAAGCTAATAGATCTTTCTCTGTTCTTTTATCTCTTGGCTGTGCTATTTTTGGCTTTGTGCTCACAGAGATGCAAGCCCATTATGCTCAGTTTCAAAACTTCTGCTCTAAAAAAAAATAAAATAAAATAAAAATGAATGGATTCTGAGCACTTATGTTACTTTCCACACTCTCCCCAGAGCCGGCAATGCAATCCACTGGAGACAGACATTGTCAGGCTGTCTGTGCTGCCATTCTGTATGTTGGGGGTGGGACCTGGGTGGAATCGGTTCCCTTTTTTCCTGGCCCTCTGGTCTAGCTGTCTCCATTCTTATGCTGTGCATTCTAATTAGCCAAATAAACAGTATAATTATAGATCAATGATAATTCTTACAAAGGTGAAGTGCTGGGAGATATTTGGGGTTTCTGGTAGTGAGATGAGGGGTCATTTCAGATGAGGGGGCATTTCAGACAGGAAGAATAGCTAACGAAGACTTGGTCATCAAGAAGTCACATTTGAGATGAGGCACGACATGGGAAGGAGTTATATCACGGTGTGAAGACCCAAAAAGGGTCTCTGAAGCAGAGAAAACTGCCAGTGCAAGGCCCTGTGGCAGGAAAGAGCTGGGACATGTGAGACACTAACCAAAGGAAGTGGAGGAGACGGTGAGTGCTGGGAAGAATGGAGGAAGAAGGGAGAGGCCAGATTCCGTCAGGCCGCATCGGCTGTGACAGACGGTCTGCATATGATTCCGATCCAGAAGTCACTTGAAGTTTTGTCATATGTTGTTGGGCAGAGTCCTGCTGCATAACCTAGCCTGGCCTCGAACCGAAGAGACACCTGCCTCAGTCTCCAAATATGGGATTACAGGCTATACCACCACATCCAGGTCACTGAAAGATTCTAAGCAAAGATGCAACATAATACAGTTTACTTTTAAACTTTTTATTTTTTATTTTATTTATTTATTTATTTATTTATTTATTTATTTATTTATTTATTTATTTATTTTGGTTTTTCGAGACAGGGTTTCTCTGTGTAACTTTGGAGCCTGTCCTGGAACTCACTCTGTAGCCCAGGCTGGCCTCGAACTCACAGAGATCCGCCTGCCTCTGCCTCCGGAGTGCTGGGATTAAAGGAATGCGCCGCCGCCGCCGCCGCCACCGCCACCACCACCACCACCCAGCTACAATTTTAAAATTGTTTTGATGCTGAGTTTCACACACTGAGCTATATCTCCAGGCCCTAGTTTGCATGTGTACATGCAGGTGAGGTGTGCATGTATGTGTGTGAATGTGCACGCAGAGGCCAGAGATCCACATTGGGCATCTCCCTCAGTCACTCTCCACCTTGTTTGTTGACACAGGGTCTCTCTCTGAACCTAGAGCTCTCTGACTCCGCTACACTGGCTGCCAGCAAGCCCAAGGATCTGCCTGTCACTCACGCCAGTGCAGGGATTATAGGTACCTCACTGCATCTGGCTTTAAGAAAACCCTGGGCACTGGGGATCTAACTCAAATCCTTATGCTTTTGTGACAGGCACTTGGCCAGCGAAGCCATCTCAGCAGTTCCTGTGTGAGCCTGATGCTGACTGTATTCCCCAACTCCCAGCATGCCAGGGGGCTCCCAGTGCCCCGGTTTGCACTGTTCTTACCTAAGGCGTCCTTCACTTTGGGGTGTTCTCTGTACCCTGGGGGCATGGGCAGCATACTTCACTACTTTTGAAGAGGGGCAGACAAGGGGTACTTCCCTCTACCCAGTGTGAAATCACCCTTCTCTCAGCTCCCTCCATCCACGTTCCCTTTTTTGTCTTCAACTGTGACCAAATAAAACATGATGCATTTCATCGACAAACCCTCAGAGTAGTCTGCATCCTTCCTTAGCATCTGTCTCCTGGAACCTGGCAAGGGGAAAAGAGGTATCTCTGCTGTTCAGGAAAGCGCCGCGAATACCCATTGCCCACTGAGTTCCCAGCTCTGTAGACAAACTGCAGCCAAGCCCTGGACCACATTGTCTGCAGCCCTCTTGGGAATGATTTTGCCTTTAGGGTTTCAGCAGCTAAAATCTCTATCTCTGACAGTAGTCCCTCGGCTTTTCCAAACAGAAGGTGTAACATGCCTGTCAAAGCAGGGTTATTTTACATATACAATTCCTTCTTTCCTTCCTTCCTTCCTTCCCTTCTTTCTTCCTTCCTTTTCTCTCTCTCTCTCTTCCCTCCCTCCCTCCCTCCCTCCCTCTCTCCCTCCCTCCCTCCCTTCCTTTCTTTGTTTCTCTCTTTCTCTGTTGTTGCTTACCCCTCTTCCCTTCCTTCTGGTTGCATTTCACACACCCTGAGGGAATGTCAAGAGACTCTGGTCAGTTCTGTAATCATTATGCCTGACACGGGAAGTCTCTGTATTGCGGACATGTTTCGCCACAGTCCAGTAACGTGAGCTTTGAAGGTGAAATGTGCCCAGCCCCACAGCGCAGGCAGGCAGTGTGAGGTGCTTATGTGAAGGTGAGATGCTGCTGGCTGGCTGGCTCAAACTCAGGCTGATTAGACAGCAGTGGTTGTCAGAGGCTCCGGCAGAAGTGCTGAGTCGCTAAACCTATCATCACTTACAAACGAGCAGCCCAAGGCTCTGGCTTCAAAGAGCTCAGCCTCAAAGGGCAGCGGGGAGCTGTGAGGAGGGGCTCGCCTATGATCATGCCACACTAAAAGGGTGCACTCGCACTCTCTGTCACTCCAGTCACAGAAGACAACACATCATGGAGGCCTGGATCTGCCTAGCGCCCAGAAGTCTGGCCATGCATGGAGTTCAAAAGATAGAGGGTTTGGGCAGTGGAAATCAGAGAAATCTGTGGACACCGAATGAGGACAAAGACCAGTGCTTGACACAGCACAGACACACAATTCACATTTGTTGCATGAATGTGCACAAAAGGATAAATGGATGGTTAGCACACCAGCGTTCTAACGACTGATGATCTGTGAACAGGCAGGAGAGTTAGACTCCTGCCCCTGCGAAGTGGCCATTCTAGAGGTGGGGGAAATGGATGACCATGAGAACATCTGTTGGCTCCCCTGGAGGAGAGAAGTTGCAAGAGGGAAAGGGCTGTAGAAGTGCGGGGCAAACGGGCTGGGATTCTACATAGGGAAGCCAGGGCAGTCTTCACATGACAGGCCAACCAAACCTAAGCAAAGTAAAAAGCAGGCATGTAGCTAGAGTTTTCCTGCCTTGCCCACAGTCAGGACAAATTTCTGTCACCCGCCAGTCCCACAGCCGCTCAGACCTGACCAAGTAAACACAGAGACTTATATTGCATACAAACTGTATGGCTGGGGCAGGCCTCTTGCTAACTGTTCTTATATCTTAAATCAATCCATTTCCATAACTCTATACCTTGCCACGTGGCTCGTGGCTTTCCGACGTCTTCACATGCTTCTTTTCATGGCGGCTGGCTGGCAGTGTCTCCCTCTGTCTTTCTGTTCCCTCCTTTCTCCTCTCTGTTAGTCCCTCCTATACTTCCTGCCTGGCCACTGGCCAATCAGTGTTTTATTTATTGACCAATCAGAGCAGTTTGACATACAGACCATCCCACAGCACAGGCATGTTGTGTGCACTTATAATCGCAGGCCCTGAGAGGCAAAGGCAGGTGGATCCCTGGAGCTCACTGGCCGGCCAGCCTAGCCCACTCAGTGGGGGGAGGAGAGTGGAAGGAGAGAGGAGATAAAGGAAGGAAGGGAAGGAAAACAGGAGAGAGACCCTGTGTCCAAAAAAAAAAAAAAAAAAAAAAAAAAAAAAAAAGGTGGCTGGGTGGCAATGGTGCATGCCTTTAAACACAATACTCGGGAGACAGAACTAGATGGATCTCTGTGAGTTCAAGGCCAGTCTGGTCTACAGAGAGAGATCAAGGACAGGCACCAAAATTACAGAGAAACCCTGTCTCGAAAAACCAAAATAAATAAATAAATAAATAAATAAATAAATAAATAAATAAATGAATAGCAATGTCTGAGGGATCATGTAGCCTCCATATGTACACATGTACATGTGCATGTATAGTCCCCCCATGTGCATCTGCACACAAGAATACAGACGACAGACAGACACACTCACACACCCCACATACACAAAGGAAAAGCCAACTCTGTGTGACAGAGAAGCCCTGGGTGGCACTAAGCTGTGGGCTGGGCACTGTACAGTGAGTTGGTTCTCCTGAAATGGAGTGAGATAAGTGAGAGGACCCAGGTGAGAGCATGCTGTTCACCAGGACTGATGCTCAGCTTCCTTTTGATGTGACTAATTTGTTTATCCTGTTGTGTCTTTTGTCTTGATCCTAGTTAGTGCTCCTGGTGAAAACACGAGGGTTTCTAGTGAGGCAAGCAGGCTGTCTTGAGGGATAGAGATGGACTCTAAGACAGAACGCTTGTCCTTCCTTTGTTGAAATGAAGCTGCCCCAGTCACCAGGAAGACTGCTCACGTCAGGGTTTCCCAGACAGCTGGCTTAGTTAGCAAGGGCAGTGAGGTATGGGTTGCTCACCCCTCTTCTGAGCAGCCCCCTCGGAGGCTGCAGCCTGCAGTGTTGACTGACATTTGTGACAAGGTGGTTCTGGCTAGGGCCAGGCCTTCTGCCCCATGGGCCTGCCAGCTGGCTTTATCAGCTCGGCAAGATTCCAGGCCCAAGTGAGAAGAAAAGTTCCCTGCCTCCACGGTCCTCACCCACATCTGCCTATTGGACTTCTTCTAACAATGCGACTCTGGTGTGAAGAAGAAACTGGGGGGTGTTGATTTAGTCTAGAAAAGAGAAAGGCTCCATGAGCACAGCGTCTGATAGAGAGGAGGCACTAGGTATGTTCTAGAAAGTTCCTGACCCAGGCAAGGGCACAGCTTGGCTTCATACATAAACATAGTCTGGATTAATGTCGGAAAGGGTGGTTAGTGAGGAGGGCTTCCCCCACCCAGTTCCCTTTTGTGATTGCTATCCTGGGTCAGAGCCTCTGCCAAAAGAGCAGGTCCTATATCCACCCCCCCCCCTCACCCTGTACAGCTGATAAAGGGTAAGGTCTGCCACCTTACCAAGACCACAGGGCCTCTGGCTGGCCACTGTCCATCAGTTGCTTTCCCCTGAGAATCTGAACTAGTCTACTGCACGGGACTGGCAGATTTTGTTGGGTCCCACATGTAGCTCCTCAACATCACATACACACATAGCTTTGTGACACAGCTGTCTGCTCTTCACGCCAGGACTTTTGCCTAATGCTGAGAATGTGCTCCACCCATGCCCAAAGCCAGCCAGAAGCACCACTGAATGAATGGCCCCAGAGCAGCCCTCAGTATGCCAGAGTCAGTGGATAAATGTACCCAGTTTCCTTGACCCTCGGCTGAAACGGCAGTTTTCCAGAGTTTTTTTTAACAGCTCCCAGTTTAGTTACCCATAACAGCCATTTATTTGATAATGCCCCATTTTCTGACTTCTTTTCCCTGCCTCACTTACTCCCTTAAAGGTGTTTTGGGGGCTATCTCCCAAATAGACTTGGCTACTCATCTGAAATTCTTTTCTTTAGGATCTGCGTCTTCAACAATCCAAACTGAGACAGGATTGGCTCTACGAGTTGGTGTAGGCATGAGGTTGGAGACTCTTGTTGAGTCAGATGTTAGTGAGGTACCACGTCAGGAGAGGCCAACCGTGGAGGGCCCCAGAGTTCCTGAGAGCCAAGGAGCAGACATCACAAGGCACCCAACAAGCAGCTCTGTCCCTGTGCACCCTCCAGCTGCTTCCATCTGCTACTAACTCTATCCAGGCCACTTACAACCTGCCAGACACGCCCTCTATCTAGTAGATCTGTGGAGAAGCCAAGATTTAGCAAACAAAAATTCCAAGATGCCCAGTTAAATTCAGGACACACTCACACTAAAAATAGCTGTTAATCTAAATTCCAAATATATTGGTTTCTAACTTTATCTGGCAAGCCCATGGCCAGTAAGTCAAATATTTATACCATTTTGAAGACAAGAAACAGAGTAATGGAGGTGTCTACCCTGCTTTGCACAGCTGCTTAGTAGAGGGCTGGACTGGAAAGTCTCAATCCAGAACCTCCTTCAAGGTAGAGCCTTGGTGGGTTCTTTGCCATTCAACAGTGATCTGAGCCTATAAGAGTAACATTAATGTGTTGGAAAGAGAGGCTGAGCATTGAGCAGATGGAGAGAAGATGAGTGTTCTTGGCTACGGTGCTGTCAATCATTGAGAGCATCTCTTTCCAGGCTTTGCAGAGGAGTGGCCTGGTGCTCGTGTCCTGAGATGAAGCAGGTGGAAAGGATTTTGATTGGTGTTTGATTCTTGCCCAGGAAATATCTAATGCAAGTGAGGTGTCTTTGAGAATGCCTTTGTGGAAGAAATTGGTGTAATGTGGGCACCAGAGCTTGTCCTGGCAAAGGGCATGTAAATGTCCCTGTGGATCAGTCATGGTAAGCCACCATCCATCCTAGTTTCCCCGGAATAGTTCTTAGTGAAGGCTCCAAGTCTCATCTGATTTAGCCTTTGTGTGTCTGTGGCAGGAGAAGGGGGGTTGAGATAGAGTCTCACTGTGTCTCCCAGGCTGGGCTTGAACTTATGTAGAATCCATACTAGATTAGAATTCACAACAATCCTCCTGCCTGGGCCTTCTTAGTTCTGGAGTTTCGGGTGTGTGCCATCACTCCCAGCACAAGTCAGCATTCATCTTATTATATTATTTCTAATATTGGATGGGTTTAAGTTCAGCTCCCATGGGTACTTCTAGCTTTCATGGTCTCACCCAGTTGTGTGTAACATGTATCTCAGGCCATTCTGTTGCTATAACAGAATACTCGAGACCAGCTAATTTATAAAGAGGAGAAGTTTATTTGAATCATGCTTCTGGAGGTTGGGAAGTTCAAGAGCATGGTGCCAGCATCTACTTCTCATCTGTTCAGGATCTTCTTTCTACATCATAATCTGATGGAAGCACCACATAGTGACATTCAATAAGCATGTAAGAGTGGGTCCCTCTTTCTATAAAGTCACTAGTGCCATCATGGGGACCCCATCCTCATTACCTTGGTTAGATAATACTAATGACCTTTCAAAGATCTCACATTCAAATACCATTAATATGTAAATCTGGGGATTAAATTTTCTGTCCATGAAAATTTAGAGGGACATATTGAAACCATAGCAACTTGAGAACACTTTAATTTTTTAAAAATGTATTCTATGTATGTGGGTGTTTTGCCTACATGTATGCCTGTGTACTATGTGCATGACTGATATCCATAAAGGCCTAAAGAGGGACTGGAGTTACAGATGATTGTGAGCCACCATGTTGGTGCCAGGGATCAAACATGGTCCTCTGGAAAAGCAGTAAGTGCTCTGAACAGCTGAGCCATCTACAGCCCATGAGAATACTTTAATCTGTAGTCAAATTTAGATGATTATTAGCAGTAGCCCTAATTCTCTGCTGTACAAATTGACCAACACCCCTTTTTCAAGGACAGCATGCAGAGGGACTCAAAGATGGATGTTCTGTAGCACATGTGACCAGGGAGAGCTAACTGTTGTAGTTTTGCCTTGTGTGTAGAAAAAGTATTTCATTTGATGCACTGGACCTTATAGGCACTTGTACCAGTGGCTTGTACCTGGAGCCTTTGCTGTGATCCATGAGATCTTGAAGTCATTGGGCTGCCAATGGATGGTATCAGTAGGAAATATGGGAAGTCATAAATTAGGAGTCATATTAATGTGTTGGAAAGAGAGGCTGAGCATTGAGCAGAGAAGCATGAATGTTCTTGGCCACATTGTTACAGCTGTCAATCATTGAGAGCATTTCTCTTCCCAGTCTTTGCTCTGCTTAGTGATGCTTTCACATCATTCAGAAAGATCATTCAGAAAGACCATCTGTGTGCATCCAAAGGACACTTAAATACCCGTTCAGTTTCTCAAAAAAAAAAAAAAAAAAGCTTATGGTAATCATATACTTGACACAAGATAAAGACATTTGCAAACATCCGAGGGTGCTAAAGTCACTGGCTGTATAAAAACTAGAAGACATAAATCTGATGGTGAATATCTATTTGTGCCGAAAGAGCAAAGATGCTAGTTTTTGGATGGGACACCCAAGGAGAACGCTTTAGCACCAGCAACTACAGGAAAGGATATTTCTACAGCTTTCTGTTGTCAGGGCTCTTGATTCATCTGAAAGGACTGTTCTTTAAAATTAATCCTGCTCATGTGGGGAGCAAATGAACTGAATAGACACATCTCCAAGGAAGATATTTTGTTGCCAATAAGCACGTGAGAAGATTCTTATCACCACCCATTACTAAGGAAGTGCCAATCAAAAATGAAGGAAGCAAACACATCATGCTCAAGAGGATGTCTGGCATCCAAGCTCAGACCACTAACAAGTGGCACAGAGCTGAAGTCCCTGTGCGTGGGAGGGGTAGCAGGAGGATTAGGAGTTCAAGGTCAGACTGGGATACATGAGACCCTGTCTCAAAACAGACATATAAAAGAACAAAATAATTTTTTTTTAAAGAAGGGAGGAAATGGTCTGCCAGTTCCTCAGAATCCTCTTAGAAAGTTAAAAATACAACAAAGAATGCGCACCTGCCCGGGCCATTCCACCTTTGGGCAAATGCCCCAAAGAGTTGAGTCAGGGATGGAAATTGATGTGGTCTACTTCTGTGCACAGCAGCATTTTTTACAAAAGAGAGGAAGCAGTCCACGTGCCAAGAATGGATGAATGAGTAGACAAGATGTGTTCTTGATACTCACTGGAGTATTACTCATCCTTTAAAAGGCAGAAACTCCGATACACACTGCGGAATAAGGAGCCCTGAAGACACTAAGCCAGCAGTGAAGCAGCCACTCTGATGTGATCCCGCGTGTGTCAAGAATGGCGAGTAGCGGAATCTGCAAGGAAAGTGTAACAGTGGGTACCAGAAATACAGGGACTTACTATTTCCATTTATGATAGCGTCTTGTTTGCTTTTCTGTTGCTAAAGATAAAATGTCCTGACAAAGACAGCTTAAGGGAGAAAAGATAATATTTTGTCTTGTAGTTCCAGGGAGACACAGTCCATCACCATGGAGAAGGCCCAGTGGCAGGGAGTCAGCTGGTCACATTACACTCACTCTTACACACATTACACTCACCTGCAGAGAGTGAGCAGGAATTAGGACTGGGCTATCCAGCTTCAAAGCCTGTAGCCAGTGACCCATTTCCTCCAGTGAGGCTTAACCCCTAAAAGGATCCACAGCCTTCCCAAAAAGGACTATGGGCTAGGGACCAATTGTTCAAACATGTGAGCCTAGGGAGACATTTCACATTTAAAACAGATGGGGCCAGCAAGATGACTCAGCAGGTAAAGGCACTTGCTGCCACACCTGACCACCTGAAGTTCAATTCTTGGGACCCATATGGTGGAAGGAGAGATCTAGTTCCTACAAGTTGTACTCTGACCTTTGTGTGTGTGTGTGTGTGTGTGTGTGTGTGTGTGTGTGTGTGTGTGTGTGTGTGTATGTGCGCGAGCACATATAATTAAATATAATTAAAATCCAATACAATAGATGATAAAAAGAACTAATGGAAAAAAGCTCCAGAGATAACGATGAGGTGGAACAGCAATGTGAATGTACTGAACTTGGGTCATCAAAAAGCATAATGTACACAATACTTTTAATAATGCTCTGGATGGAACCCAAGGCCTTGAGCATGGTTGGCAAGCAGATTCCCACTGAGATTATTCCCATTCCCAATCAATTATTATGTGTTGATTACAAATAATAAAAACAAATTAAAAATGGCTAAATGAGAAATTTTATAATGTATATGTATATTTTACCTTAAATAAAAACCCTCTTGCTCACTTTTTTTTTTAAATATCAAGCATTTCTGCACATGTGCAGTGAGAAATGATAACTGCTAATGTGTGGGCTCTACCAGGAGAACAGCATTGCTGACAGACAGATGATGCCAACTCCAGGGCAATGCCAGCTGCTGTGTCAAGCAAAGGATCAGATAGCTCTAAAGAGGGTTTGCTTTTTCTCAACTGATTCACGGATTCAAAATAAGGCTTTAGGAAGCTCATCCTGCCAAATATGAGGTATCCAAAAGGAATGTAAACATGACCACAGATTTAGTTAAAATCCCTGGCATTCAAGATAAAATTGGCTTTGTGGTCTCAAATATCCATTTTGGTGGAAGTCAGTTTCATAATAAAACAAATAATGGTTTTGCTAAATTTAACTATTGAGTAGCAATGACCCTGGAATTGGTTGTGATGAACTTGTAATTTCTAATTCATTCAGAACAGCTGTGATAATCTAACCAACTGAAATTAAAACTGCAGTTGTTAAATGAGACAAATATTTTTATATATACCCAGAGCAACTGTGATAAAGCTGAAGTCATATTCAACAGCAACAACAAAAAATCTGGCACAGAGCATGTTTGCTTGCTTTTGCTAAAAGCCATTAATCAGAGTTTAGAAATGCTCAAGCTTTGGCAGAAATATAAAATTGAGTAAGTTCCAGGAGACCCTGTGAACACCCAAATTGGGGATGGATGCACAAATCCCTTGTAAAAAATGGCAGAGTAGTTGCATGTAACCTATGCACATCCTTCAGTGTATATTTTTTGCCTGTAGAATGACTTTTAACACTTTAGCATGGGTGTCCAACCCATAGTCTGCGGACCCCCTGTGTCCCAGGGTAACTATGAATGCAGTCCAACATGAAATCACAAATGGTACTTAAAATGCCACGAGATTTGCTAGGTATGGTGGTACACACCTTTAATCCTAGCACTTGGTAGGCTGAGGCAGGTGGATCTCTGTGAGATTGAGGCCAACTTGGTCTACATAGTGAGAACTTGTCTCAAAAAACCAACAAAACAAAAACAAAAACCACTGAGATTTTTTTTACTTGTGTGTGTGTGTGTGTGTGTGTGTGTGTGTGTGTGTGTGTGTGTGTGAATCGACTGCATAGTTCTCAAGCACAAACTTTGTAGGTGATAACACCATGTCATCATATCATCCAAACATGTATGCTCTCACAACCCAAGGGCTGTAGGTTAGACACTCCTAGAATTAATGTGTGGACCAAGGCAGCTTTTCATCCTTTGTAGCCAAAAGGAGCTAGAAGGATAGATACCCCTGATCTAAAATAACATAAATGCTATGTCAATAGTTGTTCTAATCACCTGTTAGAAAATAAGAACAAAGAAAAGTGTCTGTACATATTTGGTAAAGACATAGTTCATCTCTGAAATATTTTTGATTTGTAGTTGGCTGAGTCTTCCAATGTGAAACCTATGCATCTGGCAGGCTATCTATGCATATGGAGGGCTACCTATGCATGTGGTAGACTACTTATGCATATGGAAGGCTACCTATGCATATGGCAGGCTACCTGTGCCTGTGAATCAGCCCACATCTAGCAATCATACCAGACTTTTGATTTTCTTCCAAAAGAGTCTTCTCTATATTTTGATCAAAAATCACTTGGAAATAGTTAATCAAAATACTCTGCATGGAACACTAATGAAGTTAAAAAAAAACTGTTAATTTGCAATGGTTGAAATCAAAGTGTACAGGACACATGGTCAGGTCCTATGGCAGAGCGTTTGTCCGCTGGGCACAAGACCTTGGGTTCAATTCTAACACTGGGAAAAAGAAAAGGAACCAACAAAGCTGCAAATGGCAAGGCATGGAGGTGCATCCCTGAGGAGAACAGGGAAGGAACTGAGCAAAGCTGAAGACAGCACATCTGTGGTGCCGCCCACACACTGCTCTAGACAATCTTAACCGGAGGGAGAGGAGCTGAATACGTGGATAATTGTATAAATTCGTATTCCTTACCCGAGTGGGACAGAATTGAGAAGGCTAGCACTCTAAGAGTGGCAAAATATTCAAAATGATAAAATACTTTAATTGATGATTTTAAAAAATCTTGTAACAGTATTTATCAAAAAGAGGTACTCTAAAAGAAGATAAAAAGACAATTTCTGTGAAAATATTTGGGTTAAAATAGTTATGCTTTTAATAATTTTTTAATTTATTTTTTATTTTATGTGCATTGGTGTTTTGCCTGCATGTATGTCTGTGTGAGGGTGTCAGATCTTGGGGTTAGAGACGGTTGTTAGCTGACATGTGGGTGCTGGGAACTGAACCCAGGTCCTCTGGAAGAACAGCCAGTGCTCTTAACCGCTGAGCCATCTCTCCAGCCCCTAGTTATGCTTTTTAATATGATATAGGTTAAATATTAGATCATTTTCCTTGAAACTCACTAAACATATTGGTACCTGTAAAAAATATTTTCTGAACTGGCTATGGTTGTATATGTCTATAATTCTGGCGCTCAAGAGGCTGAAGCAGGAGAATCACCATGGGTATTAGGCCAGCCTGAGCTATAGTGTGAGAGTCTGTCTTAAAGGGGATGCTTTATCAATTAAAAAATTCATGATCTGTAGAGAAGAGTCTTTGGAAAATGTCAACAATTTCAAATTTACTATCGATTCAAAGCAAATTTGAAGATAATTTCAGTCTACTTTATAAAAAAAAATTAAAAAATAATGAGGCCAAAATACAAAACCCATCCTTTGGAAGCATAATTGTGAGAGAGTATTGAAATAAGATACATATACATATATGCATGTTCCAATAATTAATAAAAATAAAGTTGTAAATTTGAAAGACAGCAAGAAGAGGTATATAGGGGAGAGTTTGGAGGAAGGAAAGGAAGCAGCAAAGGATGTATTTATATTATAATTTCAAAACATAAAAAGGTGCCAGGCGGTGGTGGCGCACGCCTTTAATGCCAGCACTCGGGAGGCAGAGGCAGGCGGATCTCTGTGAGTTCGAGGCCAGCCTGGACTACCAAGTGAGTCCCAGGAAAGGCGCAAAGCTACACAGAGAAACCCTGTCTTGAAAAACAAAAAACAAAAAACAAAACAAAACAAAAAAAAGGTGAAAAAAAAACCCAAACTAAGGTTGAGAGTGAAGATGACTGTGTTGATCTCTGGCCTCAGCACATCCCTTCACTTGAGCACACATGTGCACATATCCACACAAACGTGTACATGCACATATCAAAGTTCCTAATCAATTTCTAGCCTAGAACTCCCCATAATTTTGTTCAAATGCTAGGCAAGGAAGCCCAGCTTTCCTGAGACAAAGCCCTAGACAGTTCTCCCAGCTAAGAAATACATCAAGCAAGACTTACCCAAAAGTCTAAGGACACCAAATTGTAAAGATATGCTTCCTGGGGCTAGAGGGATGGCTGAGCAGTTAAGAGTACTTGCTGTTCTTGCAAAGGATCCAGGTTTGGCTCCAGTACCCACATGAGGTAGCTCATAAACCCCTGCAGCTCCAGCTCATGAGGATCTGTCACCTCTGACCCCCACATGCACATGCACATATGTGCACATACTCCCTACATACATAAAATAAATCATTTTTCAAAAGATTATCTCCCTCCCAAGAATCACAAAGGTCCTGCCCAGGCTGCCTGCACCACCAGCAGGCATCCCTAGGTTAGATAACAGACAGCTGAACCAGGATTCTAATAGATGTTCATTTCCCGAATGGGTCTGGTCAGTGCCATTGGGCAGAGGCTGAGGATTCCTTTGCCATTAGAAGAAAGGAAGGAGGGACTCTTTTTTTTTGCTCTGTCAGCAGCAAGACACATTGAATTTCATGGCTGGGTGACACATTGGACATGGCCTAGTGCCCCACTTAATTTTTTTTCTGTTGTGGTAAAATGCATATAATATAAAACTTACCATTTAAACCATGTTTAAGTGTATAATTCAATGGCATTCTCAGTATACAACACCCCCAGTCCACCCCCAGAATATTTTCATCCTGTCAGACTAAAACTGTCCCCACTGAACATTAATCCTCTAGTCCCTCCTTGCCAACTGTTCAACTTTTCATTTGAGTGGAATCCTACCAATTTGTTCTTTAGTCTTCAAGTACTGACTAGGCTGGATGCTGCTTCGATTCCAAGGTCAGACTCAGGCATAGAGTTACACCATCGACATTTGTTCTTCTGTGACTGGATTATCTAGCACAATGTCCTCACACAGCTTGTACCAGAATCTATCTTCCTTGGTTTGGTTGCACACTATGTCTTTTGTGAGCAGTGTTTCTGTAAACATGGTGAGCAGTAGCTGCTCCAGTCCATTCTTTTGGACGTGTACCCAGAAGTGAAATTTCTGAATTATATGTAATTCTATATTTAATTTTGGGGAGACTGTTAAACCATTTCCCATTTTGTATTCTCACCAACAATGTGGAAAGGTTCCAGTTTCTTCCCACCATCTCCTGTACTAGTGATTTTGTTTTCTGATAATGACCATCCTCGTGGGTATAAGATGGTATCTCACTGCAGTTCTGATTCCCATTTCCCTTTTCATGTGGGTGTTGGCTATTTGAGTATTTTGTTTGAAGAAATCCCTATTGAAGTCCTTTGCCCATTTCTTAGTTGTTGGAATAATGCCTCTTTTTATATAGGAGGGAAATTGATCATAAAAAGGCTACATGGAAAACAAAGGCCCAGGTGTGTTGGCACATACCTTTAATACCAGTACCCTGGAGGCAGGGACAGGCAGAACTCTGTGAGTTCAAGACTAGCCCAGTCAATTTAGTGGATTCTAGACCAGTCAAGGCTACATAGTGAGACCCTGTTTCGGGGGGTGCTATGTGAGGACTTGGGATGTAGCTCAGTGGAGCACTTCCCTAGCTTTTGCAGGGTCTTAATTTCATCTACAGAATTGCAAAAAGTGCAGGAATGAGAGCTCTCTCTCTCTCTGTCTCTCTCTGTCTCTGTCTGTCTCTGTCTCTGTCTCTCTCTCTCACACACACACACCACACACACACACACACACACACACACACACACACACACACACACACCATATACTTTTGGACCTGGTGGTAACTATCCATAATTCTATACATTTCAGGAGGCTGAGACAGGAGCATCACAAAGTCAAGACCAGAATGGGTTTCAGAATGAACTCAAAGTCATCTGGGAAAATTAATGAGACACTGTCTCAAAATAAAAGTTAAAAATGGGATGTGAATATAACTCATTAGTAGAGTGCCAGTTTAGCAAACACCAGACTCTAGATCTGATCCTCAGCAACACAGATAGGCAGACAGACAGACAGGCAGGCAGGCAGGCAGGCAGGCAGATACACACACACACACACACACACACACACACACACACACACACACACACACACGGCCCTGTGACATTCAGGTGCTCTATAAATCTAAGATGTCCTGACCTCCCAAGAGGGCTTTTTTGTTTGTTGTCTGACTTCAGTCTGTAGAGAGGAAGAGCCCGAGGTCCAGATGATTCACCACATAACAGGCTTGTCTTGCTTTTTCCTGCCCAGTGATCACAGCCTGCTTTTTAATCTTGGGTCATGCATTCAAGCATTGCCCTTCCAAATGGAAAAGCACTAATCAGTGTGTGGAGATAGGGCTTTTTAATGAACTAATTAAGGCTAGTTGGTATCATACAGGTGAACTGGTTTCATTTCTTAGACTCTTCTGAAAGCTCCTTCTCCATTCTTCCTGTCCTTACATGACGCATCTATCCAGTCTGTCTCACTGCATTATGGGTAGCCCATTGTCTCTCATTTTGCATGCTGAGGACTCTAACCCAATAGGACCACTGTCCCCATTAGAGGAGACAGACATCAGGAGTGTGTACACCATGGACCACAGGAGAACACAGCAAGAGGCACCATTTATTAGCCAAAAGGAGCCTCCATCAGACTCACAACCTGCTGAGCCCTGACTGTGGACCCAGCTTCCCGAATGGAGTTGGTGACTTCATATCACCCAGCCTATGATATTCTGTGTGATATTCAGAGGTGGTAGACTCTGCTGAAGAGGACACCTGGATTCCAGAGAGCTCTCCCAGGGCAGGAGGATGGGCAAGCTCACCAGCAGGATCCTCTCTAGGCTGGGGCCAGGTTAGATCTTTCTGGGATCTTATAGACATAATCTCGCAACCAAGTAATCCTCTCCTGGCAGAACACAACTTCCTGCTGTTGAAAAGAGAGTTTAACAAAGGCTACTGAATTATCTCCCAAGGCTTCCTGGATATCGAGTGGCTTTAATCAAAAAGTGATGATTTAAAATCTGCAGGCATGTGCATATTGGATTTCCCCAAAGCTTGGATGCCTTTACCACGGCCAGTTCTCATCTCACAATCCTTAGTTTGGATTGCTTTCCCCTTGGCCACCTCTTTATTACTATTATTACGTTCATTTATTTTTATTTTATGTGTATGAGTGCTTTGTCTGTGTGTATGCATGTATACCACCTAAGTGCCTGGTGCCCATGGAGGCCACAAGAGGGTGTAAGATGTAGCAGGAATCTTAAAAGCTCTTATTAATAAAAACAAACAGGAGGTCAGGTATTGGGGTGAAAGCTGGAAGATCAGAGAAGCAGAACAAGCCACAGCTACCTCATCTTGCCAGTTCCTCAGCTAATCCTGTTTCCTCAGACTGGAAGCCTCTGAGTCCTCATCCAGAATGGGTCTCAGCTGAACTGTAGCTCAAAAGCCTAAAAGCTTAACCAGCCAAATCCTTAACCAGGCAAATGCTTCTAGTTTCTGGTCTCCATGCCTTATATATCTTTCTGTTTTTGCCATCACTGCCTGGGATTAAAGGCTCACTCCTTGGGATTAAAGGCATGAGTCACCATGCCTGGCTGTTTCCAATGTAGCCTTGAACTCACAGAGATCCAGAGGGATTTCTGCCTCTGGAATGCTGGGATTAAAGGCGTGTGCTACCACTGCCTATCCTCTATGTTTAATATTGTGGCTGTCCTCTTCTCTGATCCCAGATAAATTTATTAGGGTGCACAATATTTTGGGGAACACAATACCACCACAGCATGATTCCTGGGAATTGTGGTTGCAGATAGTTGTTAGCCACCATGTAGGTGCTGGGACGTGAACCCTGGTCCTCTGCAAGAGTAGTAAGTACTTGTAACTGCTGAGCCATGTCTCCTGCCCAGAAGATTGGCTCTTCAGGATGTGCCTAGGGCAAAGGCAGGATGCAAGGGGACACGTGTGGAGACTAATCCAGCACTAGGATTGAGTTTGGTACCATCAGGATTGCCCTGCACAACACAGCCATCAGTGTCCACAGACTGAAGTTTCTAAGTCATCAACTTCATCCTTCCTGCCCCTCCTCCTTTGCTCTGTTTCCTTAGGCTGTGGTCCCTGGCCTCCCCACCATCCTCTCTGTCGATGCCTTGCTCACATCTCTCTTAGCTATATTCAAGGTAACCTTGTGTTTCTTCTTGTCTTTGCTTGCTGATGACCTAGCATAACATCACATCCCAGGACTTCACAGGGTCAAGGGCAGGACCCTAGTAGGAGACCAGGGCTGGCTCTGAGACTTACTGGGTTTCACTGACTCCAGAATTAAGTGGGATGGGGAGTCCTAGATGGAAGGCTAAGGAAGGGGTAAAACTGGAATTTATGCTCAGGAATGAAGATGTTAAGCCTGGTACTCACTCCACTCCATCACTTTCTTTAGAGTGCTTCTGGAACTTCCTAATACACTAGCTCTGCTCGGGCAGATCTAGGGGTGGGTCCTGGATGCCGCATCTCTAGAAGCTTCCAAGAAGTATAGCAGCTGCTAGAGGTACATGTACTTTAAGCATCAAGGCCCATGGCATTGCATTTTTGAAGGGTTACCTGTGCTGGGATTTTAGGGACATTGAAGTCAGGAGTGCTTCTCAACATCATGACCTCTAGGACCATGGCCCCTGGGAGGTGAGAATCTCCGGCCCTCCTTCTGGCCCTGCATTTTATCAGGTGTGGATCTGCAGGCAGATTATGCATCCCTGTGTAGTAGACCCACTTGATGTATTAAAGCACAGAACACAGCAGCTATCCCTGCCACCCCCCCCCCCCCCCAGCCCCACTCAGCAGACTTTCTGATTCAGAAGCTCTAGGGTGGGGCTCCAGACTGCATCTCCAGCAACTTCCCAGGCGATGCTAATACTACATGTTGGAGGAGTGCTGTTACAGAGCATCTGAAAACCAGGTACCACACAGGTCCTACAAGAGAAGATCACATGGACCTTGGTATGATGCTGGCTCTGTCTTCGGTGCTCAGTGTGATCCTGGACAAATCATTCCCATTTTCTGAGATCCTATTTCCAGTCTTTAGAACCGTGACGATACGCTCACTCTGTGGAGCTACTGAACAGATGGCAACAAATGTTGGCAGCTCCCTCACAAAGGCTCGTCCCCACACTGATCATCCAGCCTGCACCCCAGAGTTGTCAGTAGTGTTGCACTAATTAAAAAACTGTTTTCAGGGGCTGGAGTATAGCTCAGAGTCTGAACATAGCATGGACAAAGTACTGGGCTAGATTCTCAGCACCCCTAACCCTCACCCCATGGTTATTCTAGTTCCTTGATTTACCCTATTTATGCAATAGAGTGCGTGAACTGAATGAATTGATTTTGTTTTGTGCAGGGGCCCTGTTTAGGAAGGTGGAATCTAGATAGGAATGGCTTCTCAGATGTTCATGTGCACTCTTGGCTTGTAGATCTTCAAATGCTGGTTTTCGTGCAGTAGGGCTGGGGCAAGAATTTGAATGTTTGCATTTCTAACAAGCTCCCAGGTGGTTTGGGTTTGGGGACCACTCTTCAAGTATCCAGAACTTTACAATGGGGCAGACAGATGGCTCAGTGGTTAAGAGCACTTGCCACTCTTGCAAAGGACCCCAGTTCAGTCCAGATGGCAACGCACAACCATCTGTAACCCCAGTTCCAGGGTATTCAACCCCTCTTCTGGCCTTTAATAACACCAGGAACACATGTAGTACATGTACATTCATCCATGTAGGGAAATACTCAGACATATCACATTTTTAAAAATCTTAAAATGATACTAATATAAAAGTCCATGGTCCTGCTCAATCCTATCCTATGATTTCCTGGGTGACTTTTCAGCCAACAGAAATTTGAGAGCTCCTCTCAGTGTCCCTTGAGCCTCTCACTTCGAGTGTACGCTGACATCTAGACCAGGGCCCTCATCATCACTCGGCCAGCCCCACCCTGCTTCCTGGGGTTTTAGGTGGAAGAAGAGGTTGTTTCAATCAGGGCTGTGTGATGATGTGAGAACCATTCTAATTGGTGTAATTCTCATAAAGTAATCTGCTGATCTGTAAAATGGGGAAAATATTATCTGTCCTTGTGATGAGTCACTGCAGATCTGGATGACCCACTGCATCCAAAAGCACTTTGGAAATTGCAAATTTGTAAATACGAAGGATTATCTTTAAAAAAAAAAAAAAAAAAAAACAGGCAAGTACACAGCAAAGCTTTCTGTCCCAACTTCCAAAAAACTGACTTCAGGCACTTTGCTAGAGGGATCATGGGATGAATGCAGACAGCCACAAAAATGATCAAATATTTTTGGTGGTTTTCCTGACTTAATCCAACAATAAATTGGAATCTTTTAATTTTGACCACCTCCAAAGAAAGACAGCTGGGAATGAACACCCTTTAACCGGTCCACTTAAATTGTTAACGATTAGTTAAATTGTTAACTGTGTCCCATCAGCAACTGCTAGGCACACACACCTGCATGCAAGAGCAGGAAATCCACGAGAATGGGATTGCAAATGCAGGTTGGTCACTGGAGCTGAAGGTCCAGCAGGAATATGCTTGAGTTCCAGCACTAGTCTGGAAACCCATTTACTTCATACTGTAAGAACATAATAGGAAAAAAAGTACAAAGAACATGAGCACTCCCAAAGCGCTGCAAGATCAGTTATTATCTGTACTTCTAAACTAAGGAAAGGGGCGGGGGGGGGGGGGGGGGGGGGGACCTTCTATTTTGTTTAAGCTATGTTTAGTTTTGAAAGTGTCCTCTCCTGCTGTTTTCAACTGAAATCAGCCTACCCCCTCCGCGTGCGCGCACACGTGTGTGTGTGTATGTGTGTGTGTGTGTGTGTGTGTGTGTGTGTGTGTGTGTACATGGGTGTGGGTGGGTGGGTGTGTTTTGGCCTGTGTAGGTGTATGTAGAAGCCAGAGAGGGTGATTCCAGGTGTCTTCCTCAGTCACCCTCTGCTTTATTTTTTAAGTCAGAGTCTCGCAGTCAACCCAGAGCTCCCACAGAGAAGAACATGACCTTAATACACTGGAGACTTTACCTTTTTATATTCAGCTAGCTCTGGAATGGGTAGGTGCCTTGATTCTACCAATAAGATGCAACACTGGTTTGCTGAAGGACTCTGGATAAACAGTCTTCCCTTTGGGGGTGGGCAGGGCAGCCAGATTCATTCTCTTCCTGTGCCTTCCTGGCTACCTAGCTGTTTCTCTCTCCTTTCCCTGGAGTGCTGGTAGCCATTACCCCAGGGGTCCAGTCTTGGACTGTACTTGCAAGAGCAGAGATCAGGCACGACCCCAGCCTTCTGTTACATCCTTGAGTTGCAAAAACAACCAGCCTGCACGCTCTTCTTAAAGCTTCTGCAAAGCTGTTCACGCTGCCTCCCATCTCTCAGTCTGAGTAGGGCTCCATCATCTGTATCACAAAGCAGAATAGCTGTCATGAGTTTATTACATTAAACTCAGGTGCCCTCTTTCTTTGACTAACTAGACTTCAGAGGTGCAGTGGAGAGAGTCTGGGGTGAGGCAGAGGAGAAGATAATGATCTCAATGTTCAGGGTCCCAACATCAAGACAATCCTGTAGATCAAGTCTCAGCTTGTTTCTGTCTCAGCATGGAGGCATTAGACACCCCCGCCCCCCAAAACCCTATTAACTTGGGTTAAATGGAAGGGAGGGCCTGAAATGCAGCTTCAGTCCTAGGAACACAATTTTATTCTATTGTCAAGTGCATTGTAACTGGACCAAGCTCGGCCAAGAGGTCCTGCTGGGATGTTCAGGGGAGATGCAATTAACATATTGTTGCTATGCCAACACTAATAATTTCTTTTGGGACTTGTTTTCTTCATATAGGCATTGTGGCGGAGTCAATAGTGTAAAGGAGGTAACTGGCATTGGAAGGGAAGGTTAACCTATTTCAGGGAACTGACTGTTTTCAAGGATTTGAGCAGTGGCCCTTGGCAGTCCAGCAGAATGCTAATTATGCATTCATTAAAGAGGGCTCCACACCAACCTGGCACTGCCCAAATGCCCACAGTTTTTAAGTCTGAGGAACCCTGGGTGCTGCTCCCTCCGTGATATGTGCCCTGGAAGGTGACAATGTGAATGACTGGATACATGCATCAGCCATTTCCAAAAACATTTGAGTGTGCCCTGTCCATGCTAGTGAATTTCTCATTCTGGGGAGAATGACTGAATTTGGGCTTCTTTAGCAACTACTGGTCATCAAGGGCCTTTAGGCCCCCAAATTAGACTTAGTCTTTAGTCTCTGACCTCTCTCCAGTTCTCCTCAGTGACTTCTCAGATTATTAGCAGAAACAAATCAGGCTGCTTCATTAGCAGAGAAATGGGCACAAGCTGCATTATAATCTCCATGTGCACTTAGATATGGGTGAGGACAAGAGCCCTTTACCTAAGTCGGGAATGACTGGGGTGGGATCCATCAGCTGTCTGCTGTCCCATGCACTGAAAGTCTTTTCCTGAGCTATGTGGGATCCAGGCTTCTCTCTTCCTTCCTTCATCACATACACCTGGGACACCTGCTTCCCATCAAACATGGTGTAGCATGAACATGAAGATGAATGAGATGCAGAATCTGCCGTTGAGGGACTCTGGGTCTAATGAGGCACATACAGACATGAGTACATTCACATTCAGCTCTAGTAGGCATCGTGTATAGGAGAACACAGGGGCAGAGCCTTCCAGCAGGAAGTTGAAGGTCAAGGTAGGTGGTCTGTGCTCAGGAAGGAAGAACAGACCATATAGGCAAAGGCTTGGTGGCCTGTTAGTATGAAGATGAGTAACTAGGGCCAGAGAGGACCTATAGCTTACAGTGCAGTGGTCTTGAGAACAAGTTCCACAAGTGGGTTAGCCGAGTTTGAACACATCAGGACCTGTGTAAATTTGTTTCCTTGTATGTAAAAAAGACAGAGACACCATATGCTACCAAGGTGGGCAGTGAAGATGGAGCAGCTGAGCAGCACCCGGGCAGATGGGAAGTGTGTTCAGTCACTGAACATGGTCCTCCCCTCTGGAGAAGACTTGGCTTAGGTCTTGGTCTTTTTAAAACACACACTTTTTTTTTTTAAGTGAATATAGGTGTTTTTCCCCCGCTTGTATATCTTTATACCATGTTTATGCAGTGCTCATGGAGAACAGAAGAGGGGATCCCTGGAACTGGAGTTGCAGACAGTTGTGAGCTGCCATGTGGGTGCTGGGAATCAAACCCAAGTCCTCTGGAGGAGCAGCCAGTGTGCTCAACCACTGAGAAATCTCTCCATTCCTCAACGTTTTTGCCCTTTTTAAAGCCAGTGCTCAGGTCTCTTCCTCTGGCTATTTTGGTTCTGTTGGGCAAGTCTTTGCCACAGAGCTGCAGGCTATTTTTTTTAAGTGATGCTTAGGGTTGGCATTAAGGCTTGGTTGGTCAGTAAAGTGCTTGCCAAACAAACATAGGGACCCAACTTCAGATTCCCAGCACTCATGTAAAAAGCAGGACAAACTGGTACATGGCTGTAATCTCAGCACTGGGGAGGCAGAAATAGGGTTTCTGGAGCTCATTGGTCAGCTGACCTCACAAAATTGATGAGCTCTGGATTAAGTGAGAGACTGTCTCAAAAATCCTAAGGTGGGGAGCATTGAGGAAGACACTTGATAGAAGCCTCTGGTCTCTGTGTGAATGTACACATGTATACACACAACTGGGCACACACACACACAAACATGAAGACATGCTCACACCACACACACTAAAAAAATGAGGCTCAGCAAGATACTATACAAAAGTAAAACTATCAATGTAATTTCATGATGTCAAAAATAAATGTTTCCAACTTTGTCAGTACTAAACGCCTTACAGTCAGACTTTTTTCTCCCCTGAATCCAGGGTCTGTGTATGCTTGGCATGGGCTCCACCATTAATCTTCACCTCTCCCCACTGAGCTACATTCCTAGCCCTCCAGGCGGATTTTAACCTCTCTCCCTCCTTTCCTTCTCCCCTCCCTCCTTTCTTTCCTTCCTTGGCAGAGTCTTTAAGTGAAGCCCAAGCAGCTTCACATTTTAGATCCCCCTGCCTCCACCTCCTGAGTGTTGTGACCACAGGAAGCACCTCCACTCCAGGGCCAGATTTCAGTTTTCTACACTGTCCATCAATGATATCATGACGCTGATGACTAGCCTGTCTTGTGTCAAAAGACAAAGGGGATGGAAAATTTGGGGTCATTACTTACTGTTATCAGAAAGGAAGTATGCTTTCAAAGCTGCCAGCAGCATCCCCCAGTGCTCACATGGACAAGCCTGACAACTTGACCCTCTGTGAATGCGGTCAATTGAAGCAAACTCGTGAAAGGCCATGAGTACAGAACACCACGCAAGTGAGAAAAGCCAGTCTCTGGCTTTACAAAAGGGTAATTGAGTGCTTTGAGGATGGTGACAAGTAGAGTGTTCTTACGTCGTTTATAGGTCAGCCGTATTGACAGTCACGGGCAGTTTGCTTCTCCCTGTATGATGGCTTGTGGTAACTGGGGATGTGCATGTGAGCCTTAGCTGCACTCTTTGCCAGGAGACAGACCCTGACAGGGAGAACTTCTCAGGCTTCTGGTTGAGTCAGGACAGTTGGGAAGGAGGCTGGGGGTCAGGAAGAGAGTCTCTGTCTTCCATGCTGCTGCTTCCAGCAGAAGCCACGACTGTGTCTCCTCCCTGCAGTGCCTCTCTGGCCACAGCTGTCATCCTTATGTGAAATTATAGGGGCCATCTTCTCCCCTGAGGTGCTGGGGCAGAGATGAAACCTGTTAAATATTACTGATGACAGTCAAATGCCACTGAGATACCAGCTAAGCCTTTTGTTAGTCTTGTCTCACAAACACCTTTTGATGTATTTCTGTGGATGAATGAAGCTGCAGGAGAGTCTATTCAACAGACTTCAGCAGGACCTGTCCACAGCTCTGCACTCCAGCTACAAGGATGTGGTAACCACAGCTGCTGAAGACTCCTGCTTCAGGAGACCTCCAGCCATATCCGCAGCAGTGTGGGACGCCTTCACTGCATGCAGGAAAAGCTTCAGTAGACTCTAAGTGACCTCACTTTCGGCTGTTCCAGAAAGTCTGACCTTTGACTACTCTAGACCTTGCCAAGGCATCTTCTATCAGGTCTGGAGGAGTAAGTACACTCCCCTAATAACTCAGAAAAAGCGTGTGATGGACAGATGCCAGGGCTGTACCGGTGCTTGGCTGTGATCGGCCTTGACAAAACTGGAAGCTATGCTGTGAGTGGTGCAAGTTTTAGGTACCACATTTGCATACCACTAATGCGGGACTGAATTCTAGAGTGAAATCAAGTTTCTTAACAGGTGATCAAATAGGTACACTCACAACAGAGGACAGAGCGGAGACTCATCGCCGCTGATTCAGCTGCTGCTGTGCTGCTGGTCCACCCAGGGGAGACGGAGCCAAACTTGCAACCATGCTTCTCCGATGCTCCCTCCTGCTCCACCTACCCCAAGTTCTTACTGCTAGGAAATCCTCAGCCCAAGAGAGCTACTTCCTGTACAATCATGCCTTATACACTTTTCTGTGCCCTGTCATGTTCTACATCATTTCCTCTTTCTGCCCAGCTCTATCACTTCCTATCTGTCTGTACAGACCTCCAGACCTCTATAGTTAACTAGTGCTGGGATTAAAGGTGTGTGCCATCATGCCTGGCTCTCTTCCCAGTGTGGCCTTGAACTCACAGAGATTGGATGAATCTCTGTCTCCCAAATGCTAAGATTAAAGGCA
Source organism: Peromyscus maniculatus bairdii (assembly GCF_049852395.1). NCBI lineage: Eukaryota > Metazoa > Chordata > Mammalia > Rodentia > Cricetidae > Peromyscus > Peromyscus maniculatus. Next base: position 73,496,123 of record NC_134865.1, read on the forward strand.
TGTGCTACCACTGCCTGACTTCTATGTTTAATATAGCAGCTGGCTTTGTCCTCTAAATCCCAGGCAAGCTTTATTTGTTAGAGCACAAATAAAATATCAGCACAAGTGGCCCTCACCTGCTGTTGCCTCAGTGACAGAAACAGCAGGTAGAATCAGGCATCATTAGGATTAAGTACACCTAGAGAAGAGGATGTCTTTCCAGGTCCCACTATTCCTCTGGGAACATGGTCTGATATTAATGTTAATAGAACTCTAATAAAGAATGTGGATGTTTTAAATAATGTCATCAGACCTGGTCAAGACATTATTATGATAGAATGATGTGTTTGATGCCATCATTCAGGAAGCAGTTATAGATTTTCAAGCAAGATGTTGGGAACAACAGTGTTGCCAGCAACCCATCCATCTGCCACACATTTTAGCTTGTCAACAGGGCAGTGCTGAGCTGTAAGCCCCAAGACTCTGTTAGGACTGCCTCTAGTTGCTCAAGCCTGTGAGGCCCACGTGAGGCAGACTGGAAGCATCTGGATCCTGGTTACCCTCCAGCAATGGCTGCCAAGAACGGAAGATAAGAATCCTAGCATCTTTGCCTCCTGGAGGGTAGCTCTGAGCTGCCATGTTTACCATCTCCTGTGTTTCCAGGGAAGCCTGAGTCCTGGTGGCCCACAGTGATGACCTGCTTGCTCAACTAAACTCTAGACCTTATTGGGATATCATCCAAATTTTGGTGGAAGTCTCTTTTCTGGGGCAGGATTTCATGAAGGGATGTAGTCCATGGGTCCCCCTGGTATCCTCTACTCCATCACAGTTTCTCAGTCCTTGTCTCCCATAACCTTGACAATTTTGAGGAATCACATCAGGTTTTTGTAGATTGTTCTTTGGGTTGGGTTTAGCTATTGTGATAATATTGTGGCTATTAGTGTTTGGCCAAGGTCTCACAGGCCAGGTATTCTTCCTGTTCCATCAAACTAGGGAAGACACCACATTTTAAAACTTAAAGAAAATGCCTCCACTCCTCAAACCATCACAGACAGCCCTTTCTCCCAAAGAGGGACATGGCTGGAGAGTGGTGTGTGTTTGAATGGTCCCATCAAGAATCAGTGACTTAATCCTATGTTTCCTGCTTGCCTGAGAATATGCTCTCTGTGTTTTGGGGTCTCTTAAGATTCTGATTTTCCTTAGCCAGCCACAGGGATACTACATTATGGAAATGCTAAGACAATACAAAGGCATGCAAATCAAGACTACACAGTGAGATTCCATCTCTCTAGTCAGAATGGCCATCAGCAAGAAAACAACAAATGTACCCTTAGTCACTGTGGGGGATGCAAATTAGTCCAGTCACTATGCAAATCAGGATGGAAATGCTGCAGAAAACCAAATAAACAAACAAACAAAAGCAACTAAGAACAGAACTCCCTTATGACCCAGCCGTACCACTGTTGGATCTAGAACCAGAATCAGCTTGCTTTGGCAATAGCTGCACACCCATGTCTGTTGCCACACTAACCACCATAGCCAAATTATGGAATTACTTTAAGGTGTCTATTAACAGATGAGTGGCATCTATACACAGTGGAGTGGTACTGAGCAATAAAGAATGGCATTGTGTTTTGTTTTGTTTTGTTGTTTTATTTAAATGGCTGGAACTGGACAGCATCATCATATTAAGTGAAATAAACCAGACTCAGAAGATGTTTCCTCTCACCTGTGAAAGCTTGAAAGAAAGAAAGAAAGATGTAAACTAATGGGGGATATGCTAGGATTGTAGAAGAGAATCAGGAAAGGAGGGGTGTGAAGGGCCATAATAAAGAGGAATAGCAGGGTGCATATGATCCAGTACATGATATGCATGTATGCAAATGTTACAATGAAACACCTTATGTTGAAAATTAACACATGCTAATTTAAGGAAAAAAACGTAGAGCTGGGTGTGGTGGTATACACTTATAATTTTAGCATTCTAGAAGGCAGGAGGATGAGGAGTTCAAGGCAAGCCTGGAATATATGAGACCCTGATTCAAACAGACACAAATCAAGGTAAAAAATGAGAAATGAATGTCCCGGCTTTCTTTATTTTGAGATGGTGTCTCACTAGTTGCCCAGGCTGGCTTTGAATTCACTCTGTAGCCCAGAAGACCTTGGCCTTCAGCTCTTGAGAACTGGCAGTACCGGTGTGCATCACCAGCCCCATATTTTGTGTGTATTGGTGTTTGGCTTTCATCACTTGTGTGCCTGGTGCCCACAGAGGCCAGAAGAAGGCATCGGAGCCCATGGGACTGGAGTTACACATGGCAGTGAGCCATCCTGTGGGTGCTGGGTATTGAACCCAGGTCCTCTGGAAGAGCACCCAGCCTTCTTATCCACTGAGTGATCTCTCCAGCCCTACTATGTCTATGACTTCTGAGAAGCAGTGGTACCAACCTGGCCACTGAACTCCAATAATAAAATTAATGAGAATGATGCAATGTCGGGATTGTTCTGGTTTCCATAGCTGTAACAAAATACTGGAGAGGGGGCTTTATAGAGAAAGATGGTTTATTTAGCTTATGATTCTGGAGGCTCAAGAACAAACATAGTGCTAGCATCTGCCTGGCTCTTTAGAGGGTCTCACAACACATGCCACCACAATAGAGAAGGGCATGCCAAAAATGTCATACATCAAGGTGGGTGCAGGAGAGTGAGGAAGAGGGGGGAGAAGGGAAGGAAGCTCACTGTTTACAGTTACCTCTTCTGGTAGAAGGTAATTGACTCCTACCAGACCTGATCCTTTAGACCAGCAGGACCCCTCTGAGGGTGATCAGAACTCAGTTCCCTCCTATCCTAGTTTACCTCTCCAAGGTCCCTCGGCCTCTGAGCATTGCTACACTGGGAACCCACCTCTCAGCACGCGAGTCTTTGGGGGTACATGAGCCACATCTGAAGCTTAGCATTGCCCTAAGATGCAGTTTCCAAATGCAGGCTTCCACATGGAATTTGCCAAAGGTGTGGTGGGCTGCTACGTTCTCTTTGGGGACAGCCATGTGGCTACATGACACTGAGGACACTGAGTCTGAAGTTACAGGATGTACATTTAAGCTGTTCTTCTGAGGCAATAGAGGACTTATAAATTGCCATGCTCAGAGTCATGTGTGAATTGTCAGCAAATCACAGAGTGCTGCTCGGTCTGGTCTGTCCTGTGTCTCAGAGTTACAACACAGGCTGTTTTCCGTCTCTTATCCCGCTACAGTCTGAGCATTCCTCCCAGCCCAGCTCTGCCCCAGTCATCTATTAATCTTTGAGCCACGTAGTGCTTGACTTAAGGTCTAGCAGATTGTAAAAATGACTGTGATGGCCTGGGGGAGATGGCTCTGTCAGTATAGCACTTCCCTGGGCAAGCCTGAGGACTGGAGTTTGAACTCCAACACTTAGATAAAAAGCCATGTGTGGTGGCTCACCCGTAATCCCAGCTCTGGGAAAGTGGAGACAGGAGGATTCCCCAGGGCTTGCTGGCCAGTTAATTCAGCTGACTTGGTGAACCCCAGGTTCAGTGAGCCCCTGTCTCGAAAGAGAAGGAGGAAAGCTATCGAGGAGAACACCTACCCACACACGTGTATGTGTACCTGCATACATGTTTACATACCCGGGCAGAAACATATGCACACACATAGCAAAAATGAATATTGTACCACATTATATAGCACTTTCTTTACATCAAGCATAGTTCACTCATGTGTCAACTCATTTAATCTGCTACAAGGTAGGTAGCATTGTTAGGAAATTATGTACAACCAGTGCCCAGGAAATATGAATGGAAGCATCTGTGGCCACCCTCTCCTACCCTTACATGAGGTCTGTCAAGCATTAAGCTGGCTGAAAAGACTAGTCTTACACTTCTAACAAAGATCCAGATGGCTTCCTATATCACCTGTACCTTGAGGGGGCAGGGAATACAGGCAGAGGTACAGGCAGGGCTGGAGAACACAGGGACTAAGACTCACTTGTTCCACTGCTTGGGAGAGGATTACAGATTCTCAGGTTTGATTCTTTAAGGGCATGAAGAAGCCAGTTAAGCCAAGAGCTTCAAGAGCCTCATCGGAACCATCCATGTTCACAGTCCCTGGGAAAGCCGGGCAGACACTTTCCAGCACCAGGGATAGAGCTTTTGAGTTTGAACTTAACGTGGAGCCCAGTGATGGCTGCCAAGTGGCCCGGAGCCTGCTGTCCAGGCAGGACTGTGACCCTTTCCAAGGATGCCACAGATCAGGTAGAAGTGGAGCTGGTTCCCTGGAGACTGAGGAGTGTTCAGGGGCAGTGGAGGAGGTATATGGTTGAAGCATGACCTTTGGGCCAGGCAGCACTGTGTTCAAATCCAGCATCACTGACCATCCACTGTCCAACCTGTGGTGAGCCGCTCATAGGGTTCTGTTTGCTTGGGGTGGATATAGAGGAAGTGGGCTCCACACACCTGCTGAGGAAATGGGAAGCCCTGGAGATTTGAAAACAGCATTCTGAACAGGTGATGGCTGATTGGTGGGGAGAGCAAGGCAAACCAAGGATGAACAGAAGATAGTTCTGGGCCTGAGGGTCCTGGAAGAGGTGACAGGACCTTCACATAGGGTCACACCACCAGGTATGCTAGAAGCATGGGGCTGACCCTGTCACTGCACATAGCCCTAGGCACAGGACACCTGAGACAGGGAGGAGAAATCCCTGTCCTGTCCTGTCTCTACAGTCCACTCTCCTGGCTGAACCCAGAGGCTGACAGGGGACATCCCTTCTGTCAGCTGGAGCAGGGAGGCTCAGAGCCTGTTTGGCAGGCTCAGGGAAGGTACATACAAGACCTAAGATGCCTGGACACATCTTAGGGATCATCATCCCTGTGATGAGCCCAGCCTCTGGATCCAACTGGCTTCCTTAAGTCAGTAGTGTCTCCTAGGATGGCTCTCCAAAAATCATCCATTGCCCTCTCCATCTCTGGTGTGGGAAGCACCAGGCTGTGTAACGTAAGAGACCTCTCCAGTAGCGTTTTATGATTTGAGGATGCATAAGAGGGATTCCTTAGACCAAAAGACCATCAGGGTCAAAGGAAGTGGGTGAGGCTGGATGTAGGAACATCATGGGAAATAAGGGTTAGAATGGTGCATATCTGCCTTCCAATCTCCCAACCTTCTCTTTCTTTCTTTCTTTCTTTCTTTCTTTCTTTCTTTCTTTCTTTCTTTCTTTCTTTCTTTCTTTCTTTCTTTCTTTCTTTCTTTCTTTCTTTCTTTCTTTCTCTCTTTCTCTCTTTCTCTCTTTCTTCTTTCTTTCTTTCTTTCTTTCTTTCTTTCTTTCTTTCTTTCTTTCTTTCTTTTTCTTTCTTTCCTTTCTCTCTCTCTCTCTTCCTTATTTTTTTGTGTGGGAGTCTTGCTGTGTAGCAAATTGACTTTGAGGCCTCTTGACTCCACCTCCCAAGTCCTGAGATTATAAATGATTGCTACTAGGTTTTTTTTTTTTTGAGACATTGTCTTTGGGTAACCCTGGCTGTCCTGGAACTTGCTATGTAGACCAGGCTGGCCTCATAGAGATATGGCTGCCTCTGCCAGAATACTGAGATTAAAAGCGTGTGCCACCACACTTGGCCATGCCTGGCTCTCTTAAAGAAGCATTTGTGCACCCAGAAACCACAGGAGTGCCTAGGAATGCAGGAGGTGCGCCTAGGCTGGTGGGTAAGATCCACACATTAACATTCAGTTAGTGCTACCAAAGTGTAAGAAGCAGACATCCACTCAAGCACTCGGGAAGTCAAGAGTCCTTCTCGAAAGATAAGGGCTCCGATAGGATCAAGTTTATTAAGTGCAGTCAAGCTCAAGTGATAGACTGTTCTTTTCTTCCGCCCCTCCAAGCACCAGTTCCCCCACACTCTACAAAGCACACCCTTCCTGCTCCCACACAACTCTTGGCTTTTGACTTTCCAAGATGTCAGCTGACCAAGCTCTTTCAGTCCCGGAAAGCTACGAATTCAACACATTCTCAACAGGCTCCATTCACTGGGCTCTTAGGTTATATGACTGAGTCTGTCTCCAGGTCCCTTTAGGGTGCAGAGTGGGACAGGGAGGGGCCTTCAAGCTGGCCTTTGGAGGAACAGGTTGTGGCTGGGAAGGCTATGAAGCATGCTTCCTGCCAGAAGCAATTGCACATCTGGCCCAGGGAAGAACTGGATGAAGCAAAGGCTTTAAAAGGACAATAGCAATCAAACCGCTCTGTGTCCTGTACTACGTCAGTGCTTTTATTGGTCAAACTCTTCAGTCCTCACAGTGACCCCCAAAAGTCAGTGTTCTAAGCATTGACACCCCATTTTACAGATGAGGAAACTGAGGTGGGCAATGGTGACCCCTGTGTCTGAGATGGGGAGGGGTTTGGCAGCTGCTGGCATAGTCCACTTCTTGAACCTCATGCTTGAGCACCAGACTCTGCAGCTTCCACTAGTGAGGATGGAAATTCCCACCAATTCCTAATGGATGCTTTTCTAACCCCGGTAATGGGGGACACAGAACCGAGCTACAGTCAGCTGGATCTCAGGTGCACAGGCTGGGGACTTGGCTCCCGAGTTTAGAGCTCACTATCACCTCCCCACCCCAGTGCTCCTGTCCTCTTCCGAGTTCTTGCTTACTTGAACAAAATCTTTATTTTCTTTCACTTTTAATGGACATTTTTGCTAGGTATAAATTTTTTGATGGGTGATTTGTTCCCCCTTTTAATACTTCAAGTCCATGGGTCCACTCTCTTCCTGCGTGCCTGGTGTGTGTAGAGCTAGCAACTCGCATCCCTGCTTGTGCGTAGCTCAGACTTTTTACCACCTTCCTTGTTTTTCTGTATTTTGGACATGTGTGCCTATCGAGATATGAGGGTGTCTTTGTTTTCCTCATTTATTTTGAGTTTATTCTACCTAGTAGATCGGCTTGGGATTGTGACCATTATCTCTTCAAATCCTTCTGCTCCATTCTCTTTCTTGTCTTTCTGGCATCCTAATTATACACATGCTATGGTTTTTAATATTATCCCACTGTTCATTGAAAGTTTTTTTTTTTAGCATTTATTTGCTTGTGTGTGTGTGTGTGTGTGTGTGTGTGTGTGTGTGTGTGTGTGTATACACACATGCACTTATTCCAGAGTGTGCATACAGGGGTCAAAGGACAACTTGCAGGAGTTGGTTCTCTCCTTCCACCATGTGGGCTCTGGGACTCGAACTCAGATCAACAGGCTCTGCCTCTGCAGTGTTCTTATTCCCTGAGCCATCTGAAGGCCCTACCCCATACTTCTTGATGTCCTGCTATGTCTTGGACATTCCTTCTCTTTGCATTTCAGTTAGAAATAATTCTATTGCCCTGTCTTCAAGCTGCCTGAGTTGACTATGTCAGTCTCCTGATGAATCCCTGAAAGGCATTCCCTTTCTCTCTCCCTCCCTCTCTCCCTCCTTCTTTCCTTTCCTTTCTTACTTTTTTTTCCCCATGCTGGGGATTAAAAACGCTCTACCACTGAGTGACATCTCCAGTCCTGAATGCCAGCCTTCATTTCTGTCATGAGGTCCTTAATTTCTAACATTTCCTTTTGGTGTTTTCTTAAAGTTCCATTCTCTTTGCTTACTTAGCCGTATGTCCTTACATGCATTGTGCATCCATAGCAATCATTTTACTTGAGATTCCCTGCCTGACATCCTCATCTGCCCTATTGGAATGAGTCTGGTTCTAGGGACTGCCTTGTGGACTCGGTGCATTTTCTTACTTTTGGGCAAACCTTGTAACTTCTGGCGGGGAGCTGGAGGTATCACACTGGGAGACAGCAATGCCAGTAAGGAGGCAGTTAGCGGAGGTTTTCTGTTCATCATCTAACAGTTGGGTGTGTTTAATATTTAATATGGTTGTGCACTCTAAACCCTTCAGGTTCCTCTGGTGTCCTAGTTTTATCTCCGTTTGACTTTGAGTTTTCCCACTTAGCTTTCCTGCTTAGAAAAAAAAGAAAGGAAGAAGTCCGTCCTGTAGATTTCTCAGCAGTAATCTGCTGTTCCTATGTTGGACTCTTGGTGTGGTGGCCTGGCTTCTCATTCGCTTTGTGACTTTGGACATGTTTCTCCACTGAGCCTCTTTTCTCATCTATAATATAAAACAGGAATAATGTCCCCTTATAGTACTGGGCTGAGGATTAAATGGAATACTAAATTAAAAATGATGAGCGCTGTGCCCTGGATAGACCACATTCCTGATTGAATCAATGGATCCTTCGGGCTCTGAATCACTAATTGCTACTTGTTGAGCTGGATGCTTGCCGAGTGTTGCTCTGTGTCTTTCAGCTGTGTAGTTAGACGAGAAACTCATCTCTCCTCATCGTAGCGGCTCCGCTGTATGGTTGCTGCAATAGGCAAGTATCTTAAAAATAAATAAAGGTGCCTTCTAGGTACCCCAGATACTTTAAGCAGCACCTAATGACATATTTAAGTGCAAGACCTGCCGGAACCAGAGAAAATAATAACCTCCTTAATTGCAGAGACATCCAAGCTACATTCTCCCATGTAAATAATACGCCCTTCAGAAGCATCCTAATTAGGTATTTACCTCAGCAATTGCAGCGGCTTCACCCTGCTCCATAGGGACACGTTAAACAGCATATCAGGGTGGCTGGGACTGAAAACAAACTGGCATCAAGAAAATAAATGGTGTCAAAGATTTTTTTTTTTTCCTGAGAAGGTAGAGGCTGGGGCTCTAGCTGGGGAGAGCAGTGGGAGCCCCAGGGGTGGGCAGCCTACCTGTGTATGGAGGCAACTTCCTGTCAAGACCCCTCTTGGGCAGGCAGAAAAGCAGCACTGCCCCTCCTCATCCACTTTCCAGAATTAGGATCTGGAAATTGGAAATTGTGGAATTGGGTCTGCAGGGGGATGGCTTCACTCCGCCGTGTGCTGGTAGGGAAAAGGGCTCTCATGAGGAATCACTGGTTTGGAAGGTGTCGGGGTGTGATGGGGTCCTGCCAAAGTCCTCATTCTCATTGTCCTGGGTCATTGGCAGTCCCTGGAGAGACAATGGAACCTCCAACAGCTTCAGGAGAAGTGACCTGCCCTCCTGATTGCTTCCTTTTCTTTCTTCTTCCTGTCTCTCCTGTCCCTCTCCTCACCCAGACCTTATTTCTTCTGTCCTCTACAGTTCTACCTCTTCAGAACCCCAAGATGCCCAGACCATCATCACTGCCCCTGACCATTACTGTCTCCTGGCTGGGAGATGGCACACCTGGAACAGAGATCTCGATGTTTTGAAATTAGTGACGGCTTGGGGACAGGAAGACTGCTCCTCACAAGGACTTGGCATGTGACCTCAGTTCTTAGAGCCTATTCTGTCACTTGCAGGCACCATCACTGTGCCTCAGAGTCAAAGCCATGTAGCCTTGCAGGCCTGGCTGTCTGTAGATACACTGTCAGGTCCACAGGACTGTCTGCCCTTGAGGTTATCTCCCAGATTCTGCACTCCGAGGTGTGAGGATATGAGACTAGCTCACAGGGACAACAGCAATCACAGCCCAAATGGGGTCCAATGGTATTTGGGTCTCGCTGACACCCTAACTTGTCCTGTAGTAGCCCGAGGTCTTGACCTTTCTATTTGCATCTACAGCACCTGTTATGGTCCTAATATGAAATGTGACTCGAAGGCTCACTGTCTGAGCAGTTGGCCCCCAGCTGGTGGCTCTGTTTGGGGAGCTTGTAGGACTCTCAGGACATGGAGTCTAGTTGGCAGACAGGGTGGAGGCTCATGGGTTAGAGGCCAGAGCTGGTTCTGCCCTGAGTCCACTTTCTCTGTTCCCTGGTTGGTGCTGAGATATGAGCAAGCCTCAAGCTGCTCCCACCACCATGCCTTCCCTGCCATGACAGGATGCACTCACTCAAACCCAGAGCCCAAAACTAAATCCTCCTTTGAGTTGCTTCAATAGGGCCGTTGGTCATAGCAACTAGAAGAATGATATATCCAGTGCCCTTCTTGCCTGTCATAGTTGCCTTGGTAGCATGAGAAAGTTGAAAGGACCTATGGCATTGTCTGATTTTGTAGTCCTCAACTTGGCATCTATTGACTGGAGAGTTGTATCAGATTGTGGGTGCTGCTATAACAAACTACTGTGGGCTGAGTGTCTTAAACAACAAAGATGTATTTCCCATAATTCTGGAGTCCAGACACTCAAGGTAAAGGTGTTGTAGGACTGGCTTCTTCTGAGGTGGAACTCTTTGACCTGCATATATCTGCTTCCCTGTGTTCTTGCACGGTCACCCCACTTTGCATTGCTGTGTCCTATTCTACTCTTCTTATAAGATTAGCAAGTTTCCATATGACATCATTGAACTAGAGTCACCTATATAAAGTCCCTGTCTGAAGAATCGTTTCCTTAGCTACAGAGATTTGGAACTTCAACATACAACGTGTATATGTGAGGTGTGTGTGTGTGTGTGTGTGTGTGTGTGTGTGTGTGTGTGTGTGAGAGGATGGGGTGGAGGGGTCATGTACATGAGCTCAAGTGTACCTGCACATGTGTGGGCTATGCACGTGTGCATGCTCATGTGCCCAAGTATATTTGCACATATGTGTGATGTGCATATATGCATGCAGGCATGTGTGTATGTGTGTATTTGCCCTCATGTGCATACATGCATGTGTAGGCCAGAGGACAATGTCAGTTGTCTTCTTCAGTCTCTCCATTTTGCTGTTGAGACAGGATCTCTCACTAATCCTGGAGCGAGTGAGCTTCAGAGATGGCCTGTTTGTGATTCCCTCCTCCCTGAGTACTGGAGTTGTAGATGTGTGCCTCTGTGCCTTGTGTTAGGGATCCAAACTCAGGTCCTCATGGTGTGAGGCAAGCACTTTGTAATTGAGACATCTCTGTAGCCCCTAAACTTAAATCTTTATAAATGAAGAAAGTGGAGCCCAGAAAGGATAATCCAGCCTCTCTTGTCTGTGGCACACAGTGGGTCTGGAGAGGCTGGGAGTGGAGTTCGGGGCATAGGGCTCCTAGCTATGTCTAGGCCTACTCTGTCATCTTTGCTGGGTGTTTTCCCATGATGAGGATTGCTATAAAGTCATTAGCCACAGTATGGATTTCAAAACACCTTCAGATTGCTAAGATACCTCCTATGTTTCTCAGATGCCAGCCTTCAGGGTTGGCTTTTCCTTCAATAGCTAACCAGTTTTGTCTTCCTTCAGAACGTGGTTGGGGAGCACTTCATTGCCCTCACTCCTGACGTATTTGGGGGATATCTCAGAGGGCTGCTTATACATGCTACAAATGGGTCCTGTCTCCCATCATTCCAGGTAGTAGAATGGTCACCCTGTCCTGGTCTGTCAGGGGCCTTGCCAGCATTGGCACTAGACATCCTGTGTCCTGGGCAACCCTCAGTCCCCCAAAACAGGGATGATTGAAACCACTCCAGCCAGACTCCTCTCTGGGCTCATCTCTCACATTCCCCCATTGGCCTATCTGGCCTGCTCCCTCTTTCAATACCTCATCATGGCTCTCTAAAGCCCAGTTAAAATCACTGCTTTACCAATGTTTTCAGAGCCTCAGGAACTGTGGTGGGAAAGGGAACACATGGCATCTGAGAGTGGAGCTCCATGCTCCTGGATGGCTGCCCATGACTCTGGCCAATGGGCTGCCTGTCTCTCTCTGGTTACATCTGCTGCTGCTGAGCTTGTGCAGTGGGATACCATCCATCTCTCACCAGCATGCCTCCTGCCTCTTAGGGTGCATGTAGCTAGCTAGTATCCTCTCCCTTCTGGGTCCCTGTCTCAAAATCTTTCTGAGGGGGATTCTCTGCCTTGAGTACCACACAGAGCAGCTTATCTTCCAATTCTCACCTTCCCCAACTTGGCTTTCCCTCTGCACACTGAGAAAATTCATTGATGTCAATTTCTCAAAGCAATTAGCGCTTCCTTCCCTCAGAGGGAGACTTCTACAGGCGGCGTTGAAACTGTAATTCATCCTGAAGGTCGTCGGCTTTGCATCACTGTGAATGATGCCCTGATAATGTTATAAATGCATGCATGGCAGGCTGTCATTCACTCACTTGAGAATAAGGACAGCTGTCAATCAAGCTCTGCTGCGCACCCACACTGAGTTGGGATGTGCAGACACAGAGATGAACAAGACCACATCCCTTGCACTCTGTTCTTGCTCCATCAGGGAGATAGGAGGCCCACAGCACCTATCAGGGGTCAGGGGTCACAATCCATAAAAGACTGGGTGATCTTAGTGAGGATGTGATCATCCTTGCTGAGGGATGGACAGCAGAAAGAGGTGATGTGAAGAGATTCTCAAACAGTGCTTGGGGACTGGTAGGAAACGCAACTGCCCTGCCCAGCCCAGCCCAGGCTCCCTAGATCAGAGCTGCTGGTGTGAGGCTCAGCAATCTGTGCTAAGGAGTTTTCTGGGAGTTTGAAAGCCGTCTGGTTGCTCCTCAGTGCCCTCAGTAGGTCATTACTGCTGACCCTTCACCACAACCCCTTTGCTGGAGAACTGGCCCTGGCAGCAGGCTGCCTCACTTGGCAAGGGGAATCCTCTTACGCCTCTACAGATTCAGAGTAGTGGCAGGGCCGACATGGCTGTACAGTCATGTTCTCTGCCTCCTCTGTGGAGGAATGCTAGTTTGGGATGCAGAGCATGACCCAGGGTTCCTCATATGCTCAGCCCGGTCCTGTCCATTTCTGTTTCCCCTCACATCTGTGTTCTGGAGATCAACCAGTTAATTGCCTAAATGAGAAACCCTGACTCGGGCTCTGCTTCTCAGAACCAAAGTCAAAGGCTTCTCTGAGAAAGGAAATCTTTTGCTGGCCCCTTGGTGGGACCAATAAAAACCTGCCAACTAGGAAAGCAGAGGACATACATAGGTCGAAGGAATCCAGTGTGCAAAGGCCAGAAAGTATGACTAGCATGGGAAGGTGGGTTTCTGGTGGTCTTATGGCTGCAGTGTGGGTGCCCAAGGAGAGTGTGGGAAGTTAGGATGGAGGTCAGGTGGGAATCGGAGACTGAAAATGTTATGAGCCATCATGAGGGTTTGAATGTCAGGGGCAGTGAGTGGGAGGCCACAGGAGAGGAAGGAGGATGGACAAGACTAGATTTGCATTTTGGACAAATGACTGTACTATAGGAAAGAGGTTAGAAAGTGGAGAGATGGGAGGCTGAAGCCACTTGGGAGGAGCATCCAGCAGTCCCCAAATGATTCAAGCAGGACCTTGTGGACTACAGGAGGATCAAGAAGCGTTCTGCTGGTAAGAGATGCAGCCATGGATGTCAATCACTCCAGCCTCGGTGAGTCCATGGTAGTGCTGCTCCTGAAGGAGCTGGGCTCAGTTATATATCACACATGGTCAATAGCAGTGTCTGGGAGTAACTGAAGATATCCACTCAGCACGGGGATGTCCCTCCGATTTCTGAGGTGTAGAGGGAGGGGGTAACAGTGTAGAGGCGTGAACAGCGGGCAGAAGATGAAAGGGAGACACACACAGCAGCTGGAGTTTGAGGAGCTGGGATGATGTGATGTCTTGGGAATCAGGGACGGAGCAGGAGGTAGGGGAGAGTGGTCATTGGAGTGACAGCCAGAAGGCATGCAGCTGACCACTGGGTACTGGCCACCTTAACTGCCTGCATCTTGTGATCTGGGTGTGTAGACAGCCCACTGGCTGTGGATTGAATGAAGGTTTAAGAGGTGTAGAAAGGTATGGAAGTAATTCCATGAAGCTTGATCATGATGGGAAGGAGACAGCCGAACTCTCCCTGGTCCTCCCCTCCCCCCACTACCATCCTGGGTCCTCCTGTCATTCTCAAGCAGAACAGTGGGTCACAGCTGGCTGGAGTCTGTGCATCAAATCCAATCACAACCTCCTAGATGCAGGGAGGTTCTAAGGACAACCTCCACCTAGGATGTCCGGCTTTTACCACCTAAGTTACCTGCCACACAAAGGGTGATGGTGCAGAAACGTGCATTCGGGCAGATGTATAGCGCACACTCCAGAATTTCTTGGCCTCCCAACACACCTGGTCTTTGCATCAGCAGAGCGTTTGTATCTCCCTGGACAGATAGTGGCCCAAATTATTTAAACATGCAGTTTTCACTTGAGATGCAAATACACTCCCAGAGGCAGTTACCGCCCCCCCCCCCCACCCACCATGCTTTTAAAAAGCTGGGCTAACCCATCACTTCTGATTCCCCGGCTACCTATTGGAACCAATCACTGAGAGGCCTCCTGACATTAATGAGAACGTCAGTGATGCTTCCGTAGGATTCTCCCTGAGACTTTGTTTTAACTAACAAGGTTATTATTTCTGATGTGTTATTAAAGCTGGAATCTTTCTCCAGTTGCTTCAAAGCTCCTCTCCCCTTGGGATCAGGTCTTCAGATCCTCTGATGGAGAATTCTTTGCCTCAGATTTAGAGGAGAGGGAAGAACTAAGCCAAGACGTCTTTACACAGACCGATTAGGGGTGGGGCCTAATTGCAGGTGTTTCCATATCTTTTTCAAGCATTTCACTTGCCTCCCTCATGTTAAACATTTGTCAGGGATCTGACAGGTTGCCAGAGCTTACAAGGGGTGTCCCCCAGAGTCCAAAGATTCAAAATTATGGACAATAATGTCTAAGAGCAAGGGGAGATCAATATTTCTCCCTTTTCCCTTTGGTCCGAGTGATGTATGAACATAGTGTCTGCCCGCCATGGTGAGTGGGGATCTTTACTTCGTATGCTGAATCTAAGGCTAATGTCTCTGGGTACACCACAATAGACCCACCTAGAAATAACATTTTGCCAGCTTTCTGGTCATCCTTTATCCTAGAAAAGCTGACACATGAAATTAGCCACCATGCCATCCTAGGCACGACTTCAGCAGGTATTCAGTGGGCATGGGCTGAGTGAGTGAATGGCTGTAGTTCACACTTTGCTTGGTTTATTCCAACAGTGGACCTCTGTCTCTTCCTGCCTGGCTTGGAGTGATCCCTATCTGCTCTGTTTCCTAGACTTCCACTCCATCTTTTGAGATTTGGCTCCTGTATTGTTTCTAACTGTCTCCTGATGTTCTACTGATGGAACAAAACACCACAATGGAGGCAACTTATAAATGAAACCATGTAATTGGAAACTTTCTTACAGTTTCAGAGGGTGTCTATGACTATTATGGAAGTAGGCAGGTAGGTATGGTGCTGGAGCAGTAGCTGAGAGCTTACTTTTGATCCACAAACTTGAGGCCGAGAGAGGGAGAGGGAGGGAGGGAGGGAGGGAGGGAGAGAGAGAGGGAAAGGAAAGGAAGGGAGAGAGTGGGAACAATAGTGCTAATTGGAAATGGCATGGGCTTTTGAAACCTCAAAGCCCATCCTCCCACCCCAATGACACACCTCCTCCAACAAGGCCATACTCCTAATCCTCCTCAAACAGTTCCACCAACTTCAGACCAAGCATTCAGATATATGAGCCTATGGGGGCCATTCTCATTCAAACCACCACTCTCTTTTGGATTTTAGAAAGACAAATGTGGTCCTGCCATCTCTTCTAAGACTTTAAAGTATCTTTCCATTGTTATTGACTCATTTAACAGGTGTTTTCTGGACTCCTAGTTAAAAACTGTAGTGGGCCTTGTGGTGTCTGGCACAAAGCCAAGCAAGACCAAATGGTCTGTGTCTTCTTGTAGCTCACATTCTAGTGGAGTGGAGGAATGAACAAGGAATGATACCCTGCAGATTGTTGCCCTTGGAACATAGGGTCTTAGGCTCGCCTGGGATAGAAGACCCACACCAAGGGTCACAGACTGTAGTCTTATTGTGCCTGCCCCCACAGCCCCTGTCTCTGAACTGCTATCTCTTTGACACACAGCTTTTGTTTCCCAGAAGTTCACAGGAAGCTAGAAGTCACATTGGAGACAGCAATTTACACATAGGATGAACTCTCCTGGGACATGAATTTTTGAGTCAGAGTCTCTCGCTGGTCTGGAACTTCCCAATTAAGCGATGTTGGCTGTCTGGAAAGTTATAGGGATTTACCTGTGCCTGTCTCCTTAATGCTTGGATTATAAGAATTCTGCTACCATGCTTGTTTTGATGTGTCTGTGTGCATGGGTGTGTGCGTGCATGCATGCATGCGTGTGTGTTGTGGGAGTTCAACTCAGGTCCTCATACTTGCCATCTAAGCATGTAATCAATGGAGCTGTTTCCTCAGCCTGTGACTTGATTTTCCAAAGTTTTCATAAAATGATGTCATAGGATAAAGTCCTTGTATTAGTCTATTTTCTGTTACTGCAACAAAGCACCAGAAGGTAGGAATTTTATAACAAAAAGAGATCTGTTTAATTCACAAGGGCCTGGTGCTGGGTCAGCCTGGCTTCTATGAGTGCCCCATGGCAGGAGTGTATGAGAAGGGGTGAAGTATCATCTGGTGAGACAGGAAGCCAGACAACAGCCAGGAATCCTGTGTTAATCCCTTCCAAGGGCATGTCCCCAATGGCTTAATGGCCTTCTACGAGGCCCTGCCTCTTAAATGTCCCACCACCTTTTAACACTATCACACTTAAACTAAGCTTCCAATTCACAAACATGTGGGGAACACACTTAGACCACATCCAAACCACTGTGGTCCTCTATGTAAAACCGATGGGGGAGAAAGTTCTGACTGAAGCAGTTCAGAATTCTGCCTGTCTTTCACCTTGGGTGGTTGTAAAGACCTCATAGAGAGCTTCAAAGCAAAGTTTCAAAACTGGTCTACAGACTAAACTTCTAAAGCCTTAGTACATGGCCCTTCTGTGCTGGTCCAGCTTGTCTGCATCATTCCCCTTTGACCCTCCCTTTCCAGTCCATCCCCACGCGATAAGAACATAAGCTTCACTACATTGACTATCCACATGTATTCATCTTCCAAGACAGTTCCAAAGGCAGGAAGCAAACCCAGCTCAGGATGGGGGGTTGACTCCTTGGTGCCTCTTTGGCTTGGGGTCTTAACCGCTTTGTAGGGAGCCTGTCTCCCCACCCCAGCAGAGCTGTGAGCTCCCAGGGACAGGGACTATGCCTCTTAGCTTTGCAGGTGGAGCACTTGAGCAGAACATTCATTCCTTGGTGGAATGAATGGGTAGAATCTGAGTGGGGCCATGTGCAGTCCTGCCTAAGCAAACTCTTCCTGACCCATTACATAAGCTCAGC
The DNA here is from genome assembly GCF_049852395.1 of Peromyscus maniculatus bairdii. Taxonomy (NCBI): domain Eukaryota; kingdom Metazoa; phylum Chordata; class Mammalia; order Rodentia; family Cricetidae; genus Peromyscus; species Peromyscus maniculatus. The sequence goes on from NC_134865.1 coordinate 73,513,279, forward strand.
TTCATCTCTGTTACCGGATATTGACATTGCCTGTGATGTTCAGATCTGCCCCCTGTCCTGAGGGAGGAACACGGTGGCAGTAGGACCTGAAACTCAACAGCATCTCATTGCTCCTTCGTATAGCTATTTGTGGTGTGCTTGCTGTGTGCCACAGAAGGACTGAAGATAGAGCCTGACCAAGCAACATGACGGCTCACCCTCAGAGAGTTTACGCGCTAAGCACATAAAGCAAGAACGAAGAAAAATTCAAGATTTTGTCAGATGTTACCGCGTGAGCAGGAGTGGAAAAGGGAAGGTGGAGACGGGACAGGGCAGTGTTAAGGGGTCACAGTTTGCAGCAGAATAAACAAGTCAGTCTCAGGAGTGATGGAGCACTGACTCGAGAGCAATGTGGCTAGGGAGCTGTGTGAGAACTAGGGAAGAGGAGCCAGCAAAGACAAAGGCCTGAGGTGCGAGGGTGCTGGACATATTTGAGGCCTATGAGTGTGAATATGGGTGCATATGGGTGAATATGGGTGCATGCACATGGATGTGGAAGCCAGAGGCCAACATCGGATGTCTCCTCAATTATGCTCTACCTTTTTGGGTTTTTTTCTTTTTTCATTCTCTCTCTCTCTCTCTCTCTCTCTCTCTCTCTCTCTCTCTCTCTCTCTCTCTTTCTCTCTCTGTCTTCTTTTTTTGTGGCAGGGTATCTCACTGATCCTGGAGCTCACTGGTTTGACTAGAATGGCTGGCCAGTGAGCTTACACATCCCCCTGTTTCTGCTCCCCAGTGCTGGGATTACAGGTGCATGCCACCATATCTGGCTTTTTGTGGGGGTTCTGGGGGTCTGAACTTGAGTCAGTGAGCACCTTTACTGACTGAGCCAACTCCCTAAACCTCAGACTTCATTTTGAATCCATCAGCAAATCTTCTCCCCCACATCCACAAAACAGTACCTGACTCGTTCCCACTGCCTGCTCCGTCACCTCCCCGATCCAAACCAATGATTTTTCTTTGAGTAAATTTATAGTTACACAACTGTTGCCACAGTCTAATTTTAGAACATTTCCGTCATGTCTCCCCTAGCTGTTTGACATACGTAAATCATACCATATGTGTCTTTTGTGTCTGGCTTCTTCTATTCCGCATAGTGTTCTGAGGCACAATTAGTCAGGGCCTTGTGGCTTCTTGCTGTCTATTAAATTATGTTTCCTCCCTCGATCCATTTATTGATATCCTAAGTCCTGGTGGAGCTGTATTCAGAGTCAGGTGTTTGGGAAATTGCTAAGGTCTTAAAGAAGGTGGAGAGCCTTCAGCGAGGAATGGCCACTTGAGGACACAGACAGAAGCTGGCAGACATTCTACAATCCAGTAGGACCCAGGCAGGCTGGCACCCTCACCTCAGGCCTGCACCCTCCAGAGCTGTGAGGGCAAAAGTGTGTTAGGGAAGCCACTCCATGCATCTTGAGCTGGCTAAGACACCTCTGCTGGGACCTTTACTCCACACTGGGAGCCGTGAGAGGGTTTGAGTCTAGAACAGCACGTACTAAGTTAGATTTCCAATGAATCTGTCTGGCTGCTCTACTCAGAACTCAGGGAGTCAGGGCAGACAGGAAGAAGCAGAGAGACCCATGAGGGGACCATTTCTAAGAGGTATCAGGCATGGTTCAGCATTAAGATGGAATCAACTCATACATGCCACAACATGGATAACCTCAGAACATTATGCAGAAAGAAGCCAGACACAAAAGACCACATATGGCATGATCTACATATGTCAAATGCCTAAAGGAGACATGACGGAAATGTTCTAAAATTAGACTGTGGCAACAGTTGTGTAACTATAAATTTACTCAAAGAAAAATCATTGGTTTGGATCGGGGAGGTGACGGAGCAGGCAGTGGGAATGAGTCAAGTACTGTTTTGTGGATGTGGGGGAGAAGATTTGCTGATGGATTCAAAATGAAGTCTGAGGTTTGGGGAGTTGGCTCAGTCAGTAAAGGTGCTTGCTGACTCAAGTTCAGACCCCCAGAATCCCCACAAAAAGCCAGCTACGATGGCATGCACCTGTAATCCCAGCACTGGGGAGCAGAAACAGAGGGATGTGTAAGCTCACTGGCCAGCCATTCTAGTCAAATCAGTGAGCCCCAGGATCAGTGAGATACCCTGCCAAAATACAAGATAGATAGATAGATAGATAGATAGATAGATAGATAGATAGATAAGAAAAGAAAAGAAAAGAAAAGAAAAGAAAAGAAAAGAAAAGAAAAGAAAAGAAAAGAAAAGAAAAGAAAAGAAAAGAAGGAAGGAACTAAGGAAGGTAGGTAGGTAGGAAGGGAGGGAGGAAGAAGAAAGAAAGAAAGAAAGAAAGAAAGAAAGAAAGAAAGAAAGAAAGAAAGAAAGAAAGAAAGAAAGAGAAAAAAAAGGAAGGAAGGAGGTAGAGAATGCCCGAGGGAGACATATAATGTTGACCTCTGACTTCCACATCCATGCGCATATACCTACACCCTCACACACAGTAAAATGGGAAAGGAAAAGAAGAGACAAGGGTTGGTTCAATGGAACAGATAGTTAAAGCAACTTGTAACAGTTTCTATATCTCAGACCCCTGTCTTGATCGTTTATAAAGGTGAAAAGACACCATTCTATAACAGCTCTACAAAGCACCATATTTCACAGTTGAGAAACAGGAATTTGTTAAAGCACAGAGTGCTAAGTAACTTGCCCAAATCACATGGGCAAATCACATGACCCCGAGGAATGGAGTTGACAGATGTTCAGCTGAGAAGCAGCTGTGAGAGGAGAACATGCATGCAGTGTGGACAGGGACGTCTGGGAGAGAGAGAGAGTTCAATGTAGGGACTTAAGTTCCAACATGGTGTTTAAAATCATGAGCGTAACCCAAGGACTGCATATAGACAAAGCAGAGAAGGTGCCCCAGACCTGATCCCTGGGACTCTCCAAACTGCTACCAAGAGGAATATGTTAGCTACCTTTCTGTCACTGTGAACTGTAAAACAAATCAACTTGAAAGGAGTACAGGAAGAATTCTTTAGCTCATGATCTCAGAAGTTTTGGTCCATGGTCACTTGGCCTCATTTCTTCGGGCTTGTGGCAGCTCAGCGCTTCATGGCTGGGGAGCACAAGAAGAGGCAGCTGCTTTAGGGAGAAAAAGAGACAGAGGAAGAGGCTGGGGCCCCAGTGCCCTTGATGACCTAACTCCTTTCCTCTAGGCCCCACCTCTAAAGGTCCCACCACCTCCCAGAAGCACCACAGGCTTCAAGCAAATGCTCTTTGCAGATCACAGAAGATTCAAATTGGAGTGGGAGAGTTGGCCATGGGCTCGTCAAAGAAGCTAGTCCAGGAGCCCATCTAAGGGCAACTCCTAAGCTGCCTGGGGCTTTGGGAGGACAGGTCTGTATCTGTGGAGAGAAATGGAGAGGGGACATATGGGGGCAAGGCTGCTGTACCAGGAAGCCCTGGGAAGTAGAACATAGAAGGCGGTTTGGCTTGGAAAGGGAATTCAGTTTTTTCTCAGGATGGAGGGCTGCAGACGGGACCCAGATCCCTGTGGAGTGAGCAGGAGACGACATATGCACAGTCTGGCTTCCACAGGCCACCTGGTTTTCCATTCCAATTTCAGGACGAGCAGAATGTGAAGGCAAAAATACCAGGCTCTAGACATGAGTCACCAATACTAGGTGAGGCTGCGAGCCCAGGCAATGACTAGGATTCCCCTTTGGTCAAGGAGACAAGGTCTCAACACAGAGATTTGGGTAATTCATGTAATTTGGGTAATTAATTGGTCTGATTTACTCTCATCTGGACCACACAGGTCTGGAAAGTGTTTGAGATACAATTAGAGGTTGCTACATGAGTCCTTATTGACTCAGCTTGTGGGAGACTCTTCTTGCATTTACCTGGTGTGGTGTGAATTACTTCATCTGATTTATACAGTAAACATGCAGTGTCTATATTTTCAACTCTGCAGTGCATGGAGAACAGCGGACAGGAAGCCACAAGGTTGACTTCTGGTCATCACAAGGCAATTTATACAGGGCAGACAGTTGGGCAAGTTGATCTGCAAAGTCCCCTGTGAGTTTGTTAGGGCTGACCAAACCAAGAACCACAGACCTGGGATTAAGCAAGTCTATTTTCTCACAATTCTGGTGGCTGGAAGTCTGAGATCAAAGTGTTGACAGGGTGGCTTTGAGGCCTCTCCCTTGGCTTGCCCATGGCACTTCTCTCTGTTTTCATGGGGTCTGCGTGAGCCTGTGGCCTAATCTCCTATTGGACCAACACCAGCCACGCTGGATGAGGTCCCAACAACACAACTTTATTGGACCTTAAACACACACTGGAAAATTTTTTTTGTTGTTGTTTTTGTGCATGTATGTTCATGTATGTTGGAGTTCATCTGTATGGGTACACATGTGCTTGTGTGAGGATCAGAGGTTGACATCAGGTGTCATTCTTCAGGTCCTTGTCTGTCACATTTCTTTTAGACAGTCTCTCACTGGCCTGTAGCTTGCTAATTCTAGATGAGCTGGCCAGTAAGCCCAAGAAAGTCTGCTGGCCTCTGCCTCCCTAGCTCTGGGATTACAAATGTGTGCCCCTGTGCCTGGCTTTTTAAAAATATGGTTTCTGGGGATCAAACTCAGATCTCTCTGCTTGTGTGGCAAGTACTTTACCCGAATGAGCTGCGTGCTGGCCCTTTAAATCACATCCGAATCCGGCTATGCTGTGAAGGATGAGGGGCTGAGAAGGATGATTTGGAGGGGATGCAGTTAGGCTCATAGCAGCATCCTGTCTCAAGATGCTGAGATCCCAGGTTCTCTCTGCCTTGCTAACTCCCCTGGTGGGGATCTCTGGATCTCCACTTTCATAGCTGCTTGGCCTTCCTCCAATGGGAGCAGTGCATCAGTGGATATACAAGAAGGGACAATGTGAACTCTCCAGTAAGGGCCCTCCAAGGGACAGCACTCCCTAAGGGGAATTTTGGAAAGCTATGTTACCTGTGTGGGCTTGTTAAGATGGTTGGACCCCTGAACATTTAGTGAACAGGAGCTAGGGAGAAGTGTGGATACGTGAGGGATAGTCCCACACAATGAACTGAGCTGTCAGTCATAGCTATCTCTGTAGATTCATGTGGTGGGAGAAAATGTTCATAATAATCTAGCATCTAATTCTATTCCACATATAATCAAAAGGTACAGTGGGCCCCTGGTGTCCATGGATTCACCAACCTCAGAGAGAAACACATAGCAGAAAATTATGCTGAACCCATATTCTCTTTTTCGTTGTCATTATCCTCTAAACAATTCAGTCCAAGAGAAATCACATCCCCTTAACATTTACTTTGTATCAAGAATCATCAGTAGTGTGAGATCACTTAAATTATCCAGGAGGATGTTTGCAGGCTATGTTGCAAACACAATACTGTTCTGTGTAAAAGGAGTTGGATTTGGGCATCTGTGGGGAATTCTGGAGCCAATTCCCTATGGAAAGACCACATTTCCCTTTGCAAACTGTCAATGCATGCTCTTTGTAGACATGCCTAGCCAGTCAAACCTGGAGGAGGTTGTGTGTTACTTGCTTTAAACCTTTACCAAAACTTAGTTTAGACAACACTTATTTTCTATGGCACAGGCTCCTGAAGCAGGTCTCTAGGAGCAACCGTGATTGTGGTGCCTGATCCCAAGGCAGCTCTCCTGTTTACAGGCATTGTCTCAGCCATGGCTGTTCAGCTCATGTCTGCAGGTGTCTGCCTCACTGCGTCCTCCAGTATAGCTGGGACATGTGTGACTACAACTTCCTCTCAGTTTTCTACAGCCAACACATTGGATATTGTTTTGAAATGAGTTGAGTCATTTTATTATCTAAAAACTTCACTTAAAGGTATAGGAGAAGTTTTGAATAAATTTTAAAATCAGGGTTGGGACCGTATTACAAGACATTCTAAGACTCCATTCTATACCAGCTTTGTCCAAGCAGAGGCTCGCTTGGTGACTGACATTTCTTTACCTTCTTGGTGTCACTGGACTGATGTGGAGCCTTCTTGGAACTAGTCTTGTGCTGTCACCTGAACAGACTGTGAATCAATGCTAGACTGGTCACCGCCAAGGTTCCTAAACATCTGTCATCCTGCTTTCTGGTGTAAGAGCTGAGAATGAGGACAGATATCTGGAAGAATAGGTCCTCCGAGCCCAGTTATATATGCCAAACAGTAACAGCCTGAGAAGCCTGGACTCCTGGGAGCCCAGACTGGGGCAGTGGTGGGGACTGGATTATCATCGTCAGTTGTCACCGGACAGGGGCAGGGTGTCCACACATGCTGCACTCAGGGCCAGGCCAGCTTGTTGTTGTTGTTCCAGTTTCGGCCCAGGCCCAGGAGCTGGCCCCTGCCTCACCTTGGGGCTCCGGGATCAATTAGTAACACAACATATAAATGAGGTCTGGGCCCCTTGGGATGGCTAGCTTCCCATGGGCACTGCCTCTAAAGAAGTGGATTCTGCCTCTTCCTCCCTGGCTCCTTGGCCTAGGTTCCTCTTCCTGGATGCACTGATTCAAGATGTCACAAATAATCCACCAGAGCGAAACCTACTTGGCCTCATGCTAAGACCCCTCCTACACATCAGCCTGCGAGGGCCCCCTTTCCACTCCCCCCTCCTCAAGTCAGTCCTATGGAGATCAGTGAGAGCTCCCAGATTCACTTGCCTTTCTCTCTCAGCTCTTCCAGGTGGCTACTTCCCTGTCCCAAAGCATCACGGGTCCCAGTGCAAATTTCCAGGTCCTGCCTCACAGCTACAGATTCCCAGTTGCTAGAGCTACAGTCTCAGGATCAGCATTTTGTTTATTTGTTCAGACAGGGTCTTGTCCATCAGTACTTTGATATAAGCTCCCTAAGTCCTATGTGTTTGAGAGCCCTTGGCTGCAGAATACATTCCTGAAGCCTTCCCGACACCTGTGACATTTGCAGCCGGGGATCTAGTCTACCTGTCTAGTTTCCTTTCTCATAACCAGACTCAGGTCGACCTTGGCATTGTTTCCAACCTCATGTGCCCTCTTCTTTCCTGAGCTCTCTGCACACAATCTGTCTCCTGTCTGGATGAACTCATCCCCTTGTCCTTCTAGACTGTTCATATATTTCAGGACAAGGTCAGCGGCACAGTTTCTGGAAGCCCTCTCTCCCTCCAAGTTGTTGCCCAGCCCTGTCTTACGTCAATCATCGTCCTCACCTTGTTATGTCCAACACTGTCATACATCAATCATTGTTGTCCTTACCTTGTTTCGTCCTCTTTATTTGGCCCCACACAGCACTAGCCCCATTGGGTACCCACGCCCAGAGTGCAAGGGAAGCTCCTTACCTCTCACATCCCACCAGCCCAGCCCATTCCTGGTACATGTGCTTGTAAGTGATCTCTTAGACTCTGCTTTCCCATCTCTGCTTAATTGGCATTCTGCTTTCTGCTGTTGGGCTTTGTGTAAACCTCCTTCATTAAAAAAGCAGTTCCTTTGTCTCCTATGCGTGGTTCATATTTAGCCAAAGAGATTTATCTCTCCAATAAACGCCACTCTGCAGGCCGCCACATTCATCTGCTGTTCCTACAGGGAAATGAAAGCCAGACCCAGGATGTACCCAGAACCCCTGTGTTGTTGAGTGCAGGAGAAAAGGACCATGGGAATTTCCAGAAATCTTACTGCCAGCTGGTTGGTGATCAAGGCAACGTCCCTGGCATTTGTCTCCATGTTTATAGGGCTACGTGAGATTCCTGGTGGAGGTGATGGTGGTGATGTGGCGCGGAGCTATTTCCTTCGTTCTGTTGACAGCCTTAATTTTTAATATGAGAGAAGATGGTTTATGATCTAAGAGAGTGGTTCTCCTGTCAGGGAAGGTAGAGATGACAGGCATGGTTGTCAGCAAACTCATCATTCCATAAGGGACCAAGTTGGTCCTGCGGGCTCCAAGCTACAGAATGACACAGCTGCATTCTGGGATGTAGGACAGACACACCTGGCTCCTGGGATGTAGGACAATTGTCTTCCATGGTACATTTGGGTACAAGGTAAGTGTGAAGAAGCCAGTGGGTTCGAAATCCACATGCATATGTGCACACATGTTTGTGTTACCAGAGAACAACCTTGGATGTGGTCTCTCAGGTGCTAGCCACTTGGCTATTTTTGAGACATAGTTTCTTTCTCTCTCTTTCACTGGCCTGAAACTTGTTAAGTAGGCTGGACTGGCTGGCTAGAAAGCCCCAGGGACCCACCTGTCTCTACCTCCCCAGTGCTGGAATACAATCATGCCACCACTTCTGGATTTGTTTGTTTTCGAGATAGAGTCAAATGTAGCCCGGGATGGCCTCAAATTCTCTATGTAGCTGAAGATGACCTTGAACTCTTCTTTAAAACTTCTGTTTATCTATATCTATCTACCTATCTATCTATCTATCTATCTATCTATCTATCTATCTATCTATCTATCTATCTGTGTGTGTTGCGGGGTGGAGGTTGCTTGTGCCATGAGGTGTGTGTGGCAGTCAGAAGATAACGTATGGGAGTCACTTCTTGACTTCCACCATGCAGGGCCTGGGAACTGAACTCAAGTTGTCAGGTTTGGTGGCAGACACCTTTACCCACTGAGCCATCTCACTGGCCCTGGCTTTGTTTCTAAATTTTATTATTTATATATTTTTGAGACATGGTCTTAACTATATAGGCCTGACTAGCCTGGGAATCACTATGTAGATCAGACTGCCATCAAGCTCGCAGAGATCTGTCTGCCTCTGCTTCCCAAGAGCTGGGACTAACAGGATGTACCACTACACCTGGTTGACATAACAACAACAACAATAACAACAACAACATGGGGTCCTGGGATACAACTCCGTTCCTCGTGCTTGTAAAACAAGCTCTTTACTGACAGCATTGTTCCCAGCCCTGACTCTCCTGTCCAAGGATTTCTGCAGCTAAGCTGATTTCATAGACAGACAGGGGCAACTGGCCTGGTGAAGAGGTTGTCATATTCTCTGCCATGCGATCTGCTGCTGCATCAGAAGCTTGGGGGGTGGGGAGGCATGCAGGGCTGGCACTCACTGGCCTGTCTGTGTGCTGAGTGGGACACACGATGTTGTCTTCCTCCCAGTCATCTAAAACTTCTGAGTAAAAAGGGAACTTTGAAGATCACCTTGCCTGACTTCTCTGTCCCATGCTTGAATTCCCTCTGTGACAGACCCAGCAAATGATGATTATCTAGCCCTTGTACAATCATGTCCCATGCCAGAAAACTCATTACCTTCCCTGGCGGCCCATTTCATTTCCAGACCGCTCTCCCGGCCAGTGTTCTCATAGGTGAGGCAGACACTTGCTTCCTGTAACTGTATAGGATGGCCTCCCTGCAGACCACCCGTGGCATTTAGAGAAAACCTTCAGATTGGAAGTGTCCCCATTCCTGGGTCCCCACACGCTACTTCTGTGGGTGGCAAGAACCTGTAATCTTCACCCTTCTCATACACGGTGAAGATGCCTGGCAAAGCCATTGGAGGCAAGATTCTTGTTGGAATAGCTCATTTCTTCATTTATTTCTCCCCAAAGTAAGGACTGCCATCCACACCACCCACACCAAAATGTTGCCTGATAACCACCTCAGGACTTGGTGCCATGTTGGGTGCCTTGGCACAATCTGATGTTTATCGAATGGCTGCAAGAATAGATAGAGGAGGGGTTGAATGGGTGAGTAGCTGAGTGAAGGAAGAGATTTATGGATGGAATGAAGAAATGAGTGACTTACTAGGAAGAGAATGCCAACCTGGAAATGTGTAGGGACAACAACATCCATGGAACCTTCTTTATATCAACATCAAGATGGGTAAGAGAGCTTGAGGCAGAGTGAAGCATTAACAAAGAGGATACATTTTATATATATATATATATATATATATATATATATATATATATATATCCAAATATTGGAAGCAAGATGAATTTAAATTTCTCCTCTCTGATGCCTGTTAAAATCTGTCACATGGTCAGTCACCACTGGCATAGAGAAGAGGCGACTGGAAGGCATGTTAGTGGCCAATGGGTTGTGCCACATTGTCCAGTAAGGAGCCAGAGATGAAAGCAACTCTTCCATATCACATGGGACATCTTTAGTGCCAGAGACAGTCTGTGATCCCCATCTCAGCTCTTAGCTGGTCCCTCTTTTCAACCATGCTTTATTTGCTCAGAGATTATTTTGTTTTACCCTAAATCTCTTTTGCGTTTGTTCTAAAATCTCCACTGGGCATTCATCATGCAGACCCAGGTTTGGATTCTGGAGAAAACATCCATTCATTCATCTCCAGCTTTCTATTTGGCCACAGATGGAGGCTAGCTATGATGAAGCAGGCTTTGGGGGTCCATGGATGAGACACGGCCCCTTCCCTAGAAGAATCTGTCTGGAGGGAATGACTCATGAATAAACAAAAGGCAATGTGTTGGTGCTGTGGAGCGGAAGTGTGTGCTCCGAGGAGGGACACAGAGGCCGGATAAAGTTGTCAAGTTGTCTTATCTTGTTTTGTGGTTCAATCACGGAATGACATAGGCTGGTTAATTTATAATGAACAGACGTTATTCGTCTCATGGTTTTGGAGGCTAGGAAGTCCAAGAACAAAGAGCTGCACCTGGTGAAGGCCTCAGGCTACAGCATCATTACAAGGTAGAAAGCATTCCGTGACGTGTGAGGGGGTGGGGAGGAGAGAGTGAAAGCGAGAGCAAGACAGAGAACGTGAGCCGAACACATTCTTCTCTTTAAAACCAGGAATCCACTTCTACCATAAGAGGATGCTCTAGGTTGTTTTCTATTACTGTGGTAATCACCAGGACTGATGGTAACATGGAGAGGAAAGGTTTATCTGGCTTACACGCTCTAAGCACATGGTTCTTGAAGGACACCAAAGTCGGAACTCAGGCAGGGCAGGAGCCTGGAGGCACAACTGAAGCAGAGGCCGGGGAGAAATGCTGATTCCTGGCCTGCTCCTCACTGCTTGCTCAGTCTCAGTCTGCTTTCTTACACACCCCCAGGACAACCTGCCCAGAGTGGCACCACCAACAGTGGGCTGGGTCCTTTCCTATCAATCATTAGCCAAGAAGAAAGATGCTTCATAGGCAGACTGATGGAGGTAATTTGGGGAATTAGGAGTCCCGATTTCTGGATGATTTTAGTCTGTGTCAAGTTGATGAATGAACTAACCAGCACACAACATTAATCTGTTCTACTTATTTGAGTGCCAAGTCTCAACACTGTTACACTGAAAATTCTAACACACATAGGACATAGGGACACCATGGAAAGGGCCTTGAAGGACCAATAGGAGTTTGCTACCACCTACACATGGCGGGTATTTGAAGCAGAGAAAATGTATTTGCTAAGGCAGCAAGCTTGAAAAGAGTCAGAGGCAATGTGGGCTGTGTCTCCATACAGGAACCAGGGTCACAGGGCCTGGGTCTTCAACCAGGGAGAAGTGTATGATTGCCTCCCCCTATGACTGGCTGTTCTTGTGTCCTGATGAGATTCTGAGCAGCAAAACCTGAGAAAATAAATGTAGTAAAAGGAGAAGTCTCTCAAAAACCTGCTTTATGCTGGGGGGGTGGGCGGGTGGTGCATGCCTTTAATCCCAGTACTTGGAAGGCAGAGGCAAGTGGATCTCAGTGAGTTCAAGGCCAGCCTGGCCTACAAAGTGAGTTCCAGGACAGCCACGACTGTTACACAGAGAAACCCTGTCTTGAAAAACCAAACAAAAACAAAAACAAACAAACAAACAAAGCCCCTGTTTACAACTTAGTAGCTTGAGAGTGAACTGTAAGTCCTGTGACTATTGTAGGAGACATAATGGTTTGCAAATATTTGAAAATGTGTTTTTGACCTTCACTTTGGGCTTTAGTATGGAGGCTAAACAATTCTCCACTTGTGTATCTTATAAATGAGCTAACAACAGACATTAGTCTCTCTGATTTTTTAAAAAATTTGTATATGTGTGTTCATGTACATGTGTATATCTGTGTGTGTGCACATGTTTGTGTGTGGGTATGGAGGCCTGAAATTGATGTCTGGCATCTTCCCCAGTTGTTCTCCATCTATTTTTTTTTTTTTGAGACAGGTTTTGCAGCTAGCACACACCACTTCCTCTAAAGTGGCTAGCCAGTCTCTAGGGCCGTCCGGTGTCTGCCTCTCCAGCATTGACATTACAGCTATGTACTGCTGTGCTAGGCTTTTTATGTGGACACTGGATGTCTGAATTCAGTTCTTTATATTTGCATGGCAAACACTTTACCAATTAATCCATCCCCTCTTTTTTTTTTCTTTTCTTTTTTTTTTAAGTCCTCTAACAATCTCTATGTGGAACCTAGGCTGCAGATGATGAGACTCTGTGCGATTTCAATCCAAAGATGGGATACATCTGACCTGTGACCAATTCCCAGGAGCCATTGTGCCCATGGGTGGCAGAGACATCCGGGGCAGCTTGTCTGCTGCTTAACAGAGCACTGGAACAATCTAATAAATAAGAAATACAGTGCCACCGTCAGAGGCTTGGATGGAGGTTGGAGCGAGCCAGAGAAGTAATTTGGGCAATAAATCCTGTGAATTCCCATTACCCTCCCACCCCCCTTCAGACAAGCTAAAAATAGAAGCCTCAAATAAATATATATCAGAGGTAAGGGAAAAAAGAAAGGGGTGATTTAGAAGGAATTGTTGGTGGTCAGCCTAAACCAAGAGTGTGGAGATTAGAACCAGATTATAATCATGAGATACTCCAGTGTTTTCCAACAAGGTCGTTGGGGAATAAACATCACCGTGTTCTCTAAAAACAAGTCAAGACAAGCAAGGTGAAAAGCCAGGGATGGATGAGCTGTTGGCCACTTGTCTGCTGGCTCCTTGAGAACTCCTGTGGAAGTTCTAGCAGGAGAATACAGCTGCTTTACCCCAGACAGAAGGTCAGTCAGCAGCTCTGGCAGAGGCACAGGGAGACAGAAGGCAGGAGGGGGAGGTCTGCTGTCTGGGTTACAGCTCCTGATGCCGTCATAAAATGTTCTCACACAAACAAGGGAGGGGGTCCATTTTAGTTCCCAGTTCCAAGGTATTGTTCACCATGATGGGGAAGCCATGGCAGCAGGCGCTGTGGAGGCTGGCCACATTGCATACAAAGTCAGGTAGCAGAGAGGGATGTGGCTAGTGGCAGCTCGATTCAGTCCTGGATCCCAGCCTGTGGAATGGTGCCACCCACGGCTCATGTGGCCCTTGAACTCAATGAACCTAACCTAGGTAATCCTTCACAGCTGTGCTCAGAGACTTGCCCACCCCCCCCAGGGATTCCGGTCATTAATTCTAGTCTGTCAAACTGACAGTCAGTATTAACTATCACACTCCCTAGCCAACCAGATCTGCTGAACCAGTCCTGGCAGCTGACAGGTGACCAATGTCATAACTAGATGCCCTCACTTCCTTGGCTGCCACTGCCGGGACATCCTATGGTCTGAATAAGATTGGCAGTGACCATGATGGGGGCATCTTGGTTCTGATCCTGCAACCCATCTGGCTTCCCCATCCACGCATCCAAAGATCACTAGCGACCTTCCTGTTGATGAGGTCAATGGACACTTTCTTTGGTTTTCTCTCCACTGCATGTGGCTCTGCTGTGGGCCCTTCCTTCCTTAGGTTTCAACATGCCTTATCTTATGTGTTTCTCACTTCTTATCCCTGTAATGCGAATCTTAAAAGGTCTTATTAATAAGAACAAACCTGGAGCTGGGTATTGAGGTGAATGCTGGAAGATCAGAGAAGCAGAACAAGCCACAACTACCTCACCTCGCCATTTTCTCAGCTGATCCTGTTTCCTCAGACTGGAAGCCTCTCAGTCCTCATCTGAATGGATCTCAGCTGAACTGCTGCTCAAAACTCTAAAAGCTTAACCAGCTCTAGTTCCTGGTCCTCATGCCTTATATACCATTCTGCCTCCTGCCATTACGTCCTGGGATTAAAGGCTCTTGTTACCATGCCTGGCTGTTTCCAGTGTGGCCTTGAACTCACAGAGATCCAGGCAGATCTCTGCCTCTAGAATGCTAGGATTAAAGGCATGTGCTACCACTGCCTAAGCTCTATGTTTAATATTATGGCTGTTCTGTTCTCTGACCCCCAGATAAGTTTAATGGGGTACACAATATATCAACCACACATCCCCGTGTTCTTAGTAGCCTTTGCCGGCTCCTCGCCTTCTACTTGTACATAGACATCACTGGAAAAATGCCCCTTTGCTCTATCTTTACTCTACATCCTCCAAGCACCTTTGAGACCCCCAACTTTCTGCCCTCACCCAGTATATGTCTTAGCTCCTAACAGCTCTAGTTACTCAGTACAGCTGCTGCTAGCCCTATGAGTTATTCAAATTCCATTTTCTTTAAAAATGTATTATTTTAAAATATTTAATGTGTATTTTTTAAAGATTTCTATACATTATTTTTATGTGTGTGAGTTTTGTTTAGCCTGACTGTGTGTTCGTGTCCTACATAAATGCTTGGTGCCATTAGAGGTCAGAAGAGGACATTGGATCTCTTGGAACTGGAGTTACAGATGGTTATGAGCCCCACATGTAAGTGCAGAGAATCAAATCCAGATCTTCTACAAGAAAAATAAATAAGTGCTTTAACCACTGAGCCATCTTTCCTCAAATACTGATTCTTTAAGTAAAATTGAGACCTAGCAAGATGGCTCAGCAGGAAAAGGCACTTGCCACCAGGCCTGATGACCTGAGTTCAATCCCTGGGATGCTCATGGTGGAAGAAAGGAAGCAACTTAGCAAGTTGTTCTCAGACTACCACACCTTGCCATGGTACATGTACACCCACACACAATATACATACATGTACACACACATATAAGCTGCATTTTGAGGGTTTGTTAATGGCACAAAGCAACCATTTTAGACAACATTATTCACATTTTATTGCCCTTGGGTATTCTGCAAGCACCTCACCGTTATGTCTCATTGCCAGGCGGTGGTGGCACAAGCCTTTAATTCCAGCACTCAGAAGACAGAGGCAGGTGGATTTCTGTAAACTCAAAACCAGCCTGGTCTACAAAGTGTACTCCAGGATGGCCAAGGCTATAAAGAGAAACCCTGTCTTGAAAAACTAAAAACAAAAGAAAGCAAAACAAAAACAAAGAAAAGTATATTACTCGTAGACTATTGGGATGTGTGAAAAAGAGGGCGAGTAAACAGAGATAAGAGAGAGGATAACAGATTGGCTTTCGTTGTTAAGTAGCATACAACCCACTATGAATGAGCTTAAGTGGCTAGGGGGAGTTGATTGTTCCTTACACTAAATGGAGCACAGGTTTTGATTGAAGCTTTAATTAAGCAATTGGCCAGTGTTTGCAAAGGCCATCTCTCTGCACACGCACACACGCACGAACCCAGGCGCGCGCGCGCGCGCACACACACACACACACACACACACACACACTGTAGACTATGCAAAAGTAAGCATCACCTTGGACATAGAGTAGCTGCCAGTAGCTCCCGGAGTGGGGATATTCCTCATTCCTGTCTCAAGGGGACAATGGGTCTTCTACAAATGTCTCCCCATACCTGAGCCTAGGCCAGGGTCACTCACCAAAAGCAGTGCTTGGCTCAGTCTTGGGTTTCATTTTGGTCTCTAGAATCATGTACAAGTAGCTATTTCTGACTCAAAAAGACTCTCAGGCTGCTGGGGAGTGAGAAGAGGAACATTAATCCCAAGGAAGACCCACAGATGCCCAATAGAGAAGAGGAGGGGTAGATCTGAAGAGAGAGAAGTGGGGTTGGACTGCATGTCCTGTCTTCTTAGGATTTGTGAGGACTTGGCTCTGTAGGTCACCTGGAACAGCCAGTCTGAGACTGGAGCAGAACCACATGCTATAACCCCAGTAGATTCAGTGTGTAGACTGGCTCCTTCCACCTTGTATGTGTCCTAGGAAAAGCATTCTTTCCTCAGATGCAGAATTAATGGTTTTCCAAGGTGTCCAGAGGACCAGCAAATGGGTGTTTCTTTCAAATATCAAAATACACAGGCTGACCTAGAAGTTAAGAACACTTGTTGCTCTTATAGAGTACCTAAGCTCCATCTCCAGCATCACACAGGGCAGCTCACAACTATCTACAACTCAGATTCAGGAGTTCCAACACCCTCTCTGGCATCTGTGGGTACCTGCACACCTGTGGCACTCGTGCATAGACACACACACACATAAATAAAAATATATTTTAAAATACAGTGATGAAATTGAGCAGTGATGGCACACACCTTTATTTCCAGCACTCAGTAGGCAGAAGCAGGTGGATCTCTGTGAGATCGGGGCCAGCTAGTCTGCAGAGTGAGATCCAGGACAACCAGGGTTACACAGAGAAACCCTGTCTTGAAAAAACTGAAAAAAAGAAGCCATGAATTTGAAAGAGACCAAGGAGGGGTGTATGGGAGGATTTGGAGGAAGAAAAGGGAAATATTTATATTATATATGTAATTATATTATAATTTTTTAAATGTAGAAGGAATAAAGAACATGTATATTAGACATTTTCTATATTTTTTCTCAAATTATGGAAATACGTACAAAGATTCAGGGGAAGAATCAGGTGAGTAGTGGTGTGTGTGTGTCGGGGGGGGTGGGTGGCGTGAGGTAGTTCGGCCAAAAAAGACATTTGTCACACCAAACCCGACCACCTGTGTTTCATTCCTCAGACCCACATGGCACAAAGAGAAAACAACTCTGCAAGTTGTCCCTTGACCTCCCTGTGAATGCCGCGGCATGTGTGCATGCACAGGCAAACATCTCCAGTTGACACCAAGCAAGAATAAGAACCCTCTCATGACAGCAGGAGAAGGTAATGATGTGTCAAAGTGGGAACATCTTTTCTGTAATCTTTACTGCTGCTTTCTTTCATTTGTTTGCCTTGAATCCACATCACCTCTAACAAAAGCACCATATTCCTTAACGTTCTGGCAAAAACACTCTTCAGTTCTCAGGGCCGAGGTAGGTAAAGCCACCTCTTTAGAAAGTACGTATTAAGATAAGCATTCAAATGGATCGGCAACACAGAATGGGCTTCCTAAGCACGGTGTGCACAGAGCGAGAGTGGCCCTGCAAACTCCACCAACAATAGCGACTTTGTTCAGAGAGCTTTATGAACCCCATTTAGCATTAAGTAGATTGTCACACCTGGAGGAGTTCCAACAGAGGGGCTTCAATTTTCTTATAAGTAATATAGAGTGCTGGGAAAAATAGGCTTGAAGACATTGCAATTCCTTTCTTGCACAAATACAGAAAAAAATATTTTTCTTTGAAGTTGCTTAAGGTTATTTTTTTTTCCCAAAGGCAGAACATGTGAAATGTGTCCATGGCAGGAAGCCTTTCTGACAATTATTTATGAACCCCTGTGAATTGGTGAAATGGGAAAGACAGTCACAGTTATGGGTAAAATGGTGTCTCTTAGAAAGATATGTTAAGATAGAAGTCGCTGTACCAGTGAAAGTGATCTTAACTGGAAAGAGGGTCTTGGCAGATGGCATCAAGTTAAGATGAGGGAGGGTGAGTCCAAACCCACCCGGTGGCAGATGTCTTTATAAGATGAGACCATTTGGATTTCAAGGTCTAGACCCAGAGAGGAAGCAGAAGGCGATGACTGGGGCAGATCAGGGTGGCACAGCTGCCAGCCGAGAGACACCAAGGATGCCCCCAGCTGCTGGAACCTAGATAGAAACCTAGGAAACCAGACAGGACCCTTTCCAAGACCCTTCAGACAGAGCATGCTCCTGTAGCTGCCTGGATCTTACTTCCAGCCTCTAGAACCAAGGAAAATGACCTTCTATTGTCTTGGGCTACCCTGAATGTGGGCATTGGTTGAGGCAGCCCTAGACACCCTGAGTCCTAAGGTATTTTGGCACTTTTATTTATTTAAAACAGAGAGGGGGGGTTGTGTGTGTGATTTATGCATCCATGTACACATGTGTGTAATTTGTGTGCCCTTACGTGGATGTAGAGACCAGAGGTAGACATCTGTTGTTCTCTGCTTTATTCCTTTTAGGCAGAGTCTCTTACTGAATCTGGAGTCACCATTTTTGGCAAGGCTGATGCCAGCAAAGCTCCAACAATCTTCCTGTCTCTGTCCCACCCTCTCCCAGCCCTGATGTTACAAGCATATGTGGCCACACCCGACTTCTTCTTCTTCTCCTTCTCCTTCTCCTTCTCCTCCTCCTCCTCCTCCTCCTCCTCCTCCTCCTCCTCCTCCTCCTCTTTCTCCTTCTTCTCTTTCTTCAGTGTATGCATGAGGGTATGAATGCAGACCCTCATGCTGGTGTAGCAAGCACTTACCCACTGAACCACCTTCTCTGCCCTCTAAGGTCTTTTGGATATAGTAAGACATAAAAGCCTTTTCTCATTGGTTCCTCAGAAAAACATGTGTCCTCAGCCAACTGACCCCAATATCTCACAAATACCACTCTGTCACTGTGCCCTTTTGCTGACTCCCAACCTCAATTAATCTCCCACTTTTGGAGCACACTCTCATCAATAGGAAAACAGGGTTCAGCCTGGAAAAGGAGATTCAAATAGAGACACAATATAGGATCTGGGCTTATGAATAGGAATTCATTTCAGAACCCAGGCTTTGATAGGGGAGATTTGCACCATTACTTTCTGGGGACTGTGGGTGAGACATTTAGCTCTATGAACCTCAGGCTGTTCATTTGTACAATGTCTCTGTAACTCCTGCCCAGCCATTTCCTTGTCTTGTTTGGTGTCAGATGAGAGAATAGGGGCCAGTTATTTCAAAATGGGGATTACCTGTGAAGGCATTGCTTTACCCAGAGTGGCCACAAGCCCAGTTTCTTGGGGAAGGAAGACGAGAGGGAGGGAGAAGCAAGTGGGATTTATTATCCGGGCCTGCCTGCTTCTCACTCAGTGCTCAGAGCATGTAGACAGACCAGCCAAAGCAGAGAAGACCTCCAACCAGAAGCTGAATCTCCAAAGCTGAATCCCCCAACTCTTGCCTTCTTACTGATACCCCAACTCCCAACCTGCTCCACTGATTTTTATCTTTACATTATATGTGACTGCATGTGTGTGTGTGTGTGTGTGAGTGTGTGTGTGTGTGTGTGTGTGTGTGTGAGAGTGTGCATGTTTGCTTGTGTATACATGTGTGTTGAGTGTATGCATGTGTATGCATATAGAGGCCAGAAGTCAACACTGGGCATTTTTATCTATCATTCTATGTCCTAATTTTTGAGACAGGGTCTCTCACTGAACCTGGAGCTTGACAGTGTTGCCAGACTGTCTGGCCAGCAAGCCCCTGGAATCCCCATCTCGGCCACTCCAACACTGTACAGACAGGGACACCTGTACTCAACTGTCACATCGGGGCTGGGGATCAGAACTCAGGTCCTGATGTTTGCATGGCAGGCACTTTTCCTCCTGAGCCATGTCCTCAGCCTTCTATACTATTCTTATAATTGGGGAAACTAAGGACCCTACTCCCTCTCCAACCCTGTCCCCTCTCTGCCCTCGGCTGCTTCTCATCCTCTCTCCCTGTCTCAAACCTCATCTTCTCTTTGAAAAGTTTTGAGTAGAATAAAGTCACTGTTCTCAGAGGCTCAGCATAAAGAGCTCACTATGCACTTCAGCAGAAATTATCCCCTTTGAAGAATCCTCACTTTAATCTCCTCCAAGGCAGGTCTTTGTGGTAAATAGAACAAAATGACACAATATGCTTCACACTAAAAGCCTTATTAAGTAGCATTCAGAAAATCTTGCAATTATCTCATAATTAAAAGCATAATTAATTGGGTGGGTGATTTTTTAAAATAGTTATTTGGTGATTAGAAGCAATCAAATATTTCAGATGATCTAGTCAACTTTGTGCAGGGCGGTTAGCACCCCTAAATGTGACTTAAAAACAAATACATCTTGGCTGAGTTAACACATGGCCTCTTACACCTGTGATAAGAGTTTTGTGACAGATTCAGTCACATTCATGGAAGCATCTTTCTTTTTCTTCTGGGGTCTCTCCTGATACAATGAAGACATTTAAAGGCCAGCTTGTGGGTCAAGGAGAGAGAGGTATGGATTAGGAGCATCCCACCCTTCCCAATAGTAACCAGCACCCCAGGCTTCATCACCCCTCAACTATGAGAATTCAGAAGAGTGTGAGGTCATTGGGTTCTTGGCAGGAGAGGAGAGCACAGTGATGCCCCTACTTATCTACTTCATCCACCAGAGAAAATGAATCAGAATAGTCTTGGAAGCAAGTCACACATGTACAAATGGGAAGTGATGGCCTCTGTGTAGCTGGTGACCCCAGAGACATCTGAACAGGACTGGGAGGATACTATTATTTTCTTTAGCTTAAACTCCAGGTGAACCTCAACCCTGCCCTTCAGGAACTGGTCTAGACATGCACATCTGCTATAGTTTGAGTCACGTACAGAAAACTTGATCCTGTTGGAGACTTCAAATGGTGGTGGGACTTTGAAGAGGTGGGGCTATGGGAGGCTAGAACTGGATCCTTCCTGAGGCTGGCTTTCTCTTTGGCTAGAGAGTCTCTCCTCACACCAGCTCTTGTAGTAATTCTGTCTACCACAAGACAATATAGCTATCAGGAGGCCTCACCAGATCTGGCACCATGCTAAACAAATGAGCAAAATAAACCTTTTCTTTTTCTTTATACAGGTCCCTACCTCAGGTGCTTTGTTATAGTCATTTTTTATCACCCAACTGAAACTTTTATTCCTTCTGACATGCCGTCCTTCATTAATTTCACATCACTCCTCACAAAGAAAGTGTCTCCTGAGGCTGCCTGGGTCTTGATCTCTCAGCAGGCCAGGCAAAGGGAGAGATGGTTCTCGCTTCTAGCATCCTCAGCCATCTGCTGCCACTCCAGCCCTGAGTGTACTCCCTCCTGCTGTCCACGGCTGGTGGTCATCTCTTGTGTATCAATTTTCTCGGGAATGATGGGGGACCACTCTTACATTCCTGCCTTTAGTAAGAAAGGTCTTGATGCCTATTCTTGGGGCACAGACCTTAATTTTGACACGTTAGTATTCATTTCTAAGAGCTGAGGAAGTGAGGGGACCCTTAGCTGGACCTTTTGGGGGGAATCTTAGGCAGCAGAGCACCTTTGTCAGAACTGGGAGGACCCTGCTCCAGAGCAGGTGCCCCTCGTGGGGCTGGATGCTCCCTGGACAGTGGGGGCTTTCACCTCTCTTCATTGCTACATCATTCTGTGAAGCTGGTCATGGGAAAAGTAAGAGGAAGTAGTGTCCTGGGAAGGCTTGGGGATGATTCTGCAGGCTTCATGAGAAAAGTCCCCCAGATCAGAGGAGCCTCTCGGGGTACGTGGAAGCCAGCCAAGGCCACACAGTTCTAGATGGTGGATTTCCCAAGGACATTTGTAACACCAGAAGAGGCACATCACTCATATTAGAGCTTATTCAAGGGGCAAGAACTGAATGTGGGTTTAAGGATGAAGGAAATATAAGGTTTCATGTGAGCTCCTTTAGCCCCTGCATATATCTGGTTCTTCCAGATTCTCAGGACAGAGGCTTGGGAGCCATCCCAGCTCCTCCTCTTCTGCTGCCCCAGCCCTGCTTCCAGTCACCAGCCAGTCCATTCCACTCTGAATTTCTTGGGAGTCAGTGCCCTGATGTCAGGCCTGTGATAAACTGGTGTTCTTCGACTCATTGGCCTCCCTGTAATTGCCTCTTCAACCTTCCTTCATGACAGTTGCAGAATGGTTTTAATTTGTGGGGTGTTTTTGATTGTTTGAGAGAGAGTCTCAAGAACTCACTATGTAATTGATGTTCTCGGGTGAGTTTAGGATGGACTTGAACTCCTGCTCCTCCTGCTCCTACCTCCCAAGTGCTTACGATGACAGATGTACGCCACTCACTATACCTGACCTCGGGGATGGGGTATGTATGTATGTGGGGGTGGGTGCACATGTGGATGCATGCATGTGGAGAGAAGACAGCCTCAGGCATCATTCTTAGAAGCATCATCCACCTCCACTAAGCCAGGGTCTCTCTGGCCTGCAACTAGCGGACTAGGCTAGACTGGGGTCAGCCCCAGAAATACTCCTGTCTCTTCCTCTCCAGCACTGATATTACAAACTTGAACCACTATACCCAACACCCTTCCTTCCTTCCTTCCTTCCTTCCTTCCTTCCTTCCTTCCTTCCTTCCTTCCTTCCTTCCTTCCTTCCTTCCTTGTTTCCTTTCTTCTTTCTTTTTCCTTCCTTCCTTCCTTTCTTTCTCTCTCTCTTTTGTGTGTGGATCCTGGGGATTGAACCCAACTCCTCCTATCAGTAAGGCAAGCTTTAGAAACTGAGCCACAACCCCAGCTCCTCAGAAGGCTTTTGAAATGTATTTTATTTTTAATGTATGTGCATATGCTCGTGCACATGCAGGTGCCCACAGAGGCCAGGAGAGGGTGTTAGATCCCCCTGAAGTTACAAGTAGCTGTGACACACCCAGTGTGACTGCAGTGAACCGAACTCAGGTCCTCTGGAACAGCAGCAAATGTCTTTAACCACCAAGCTCTCTCAGCAGCCACCACACCCCTAAGAACAGTTTTTTAAAAGCCAGATCTGCCCATGCCAGTCTCTCAGGCAGAACCCTTGCTCTCTCTCCACCTCCAGTGCTGGGAAGTCAAAATGATCAACAGTGACTTGCATCTGAGAAGCCTCCATGACAAGTGACCAACACGACGAGAGAGGTGGAAAATGGAGAGAGATGGACTCTCAGAGTCAAGATTTACCTTGTGGAGTCCAGAAGGAGAGTGAGCAGGGTCAAACCTGTCTGGGCAGGATCTGCCTGGAAGTCCCATGAAGAACAGATGGGAAAATAGTAAGAAGAGAGGACAGATGGGAGAACCAGACCTTAGAAGCAGTGATCCCTAGGAGGCACTATAGATGGATTAAAGCAACATGAAGTTTCATCAACATGGCTGCCTAAGTAGAACAAGGAATACACCTATAGACACACTAACACAGAGAGGGGAAGTCTAATGGGACCCCAATCCTAGACAAAGAACTACAGGCAACCAAGGAATGTTGAGAGTGGAAGAAACAGTCTTCCTCAGGGAAGGTCCCCTAATTGGGTATCCAATACCAAGTGGTCAGCCCTGAAACCACATACATACAAGTAACAGTATATATACTGAACAGGTTATATTCATATATTTAGGAGTGTGTGTGTGTGTGTGTGTGTGTGTGTGTGTGTGTGTGTGTGTGTGTGTGTATGTGTGTGTGTGTAAAACAATGACAGAAAAAGAAGTCATGGAGTGGAGTGGTTGGAGGGAGAAAAGGGAAGAGATGCAATTATGTAAGAATTCCAAAAAATTAAAAAATATTTTTAAAAAGCATCAGTCTTCCAACACACAGTTAGTAATTATCAGGGATGGGCACACTTTGACTGTAAAGGACCAAATAGCAAATGTTGTAGGGTTTATAGGCCTTTCTGTCTCTGTCAGAGTTTTGTGTCTGTTGGTATAATAGGTTGAAAGCAGCCAGACATTTCGTAAGCAAATATTCATGATTGTGTTCTAATAAAACTTTGTTTATAAAATAAGCATGTTGGCTGATACCCTGTGTAGAATGATACCCAGCATTTTCTTAATCAGAATTGTGGGCTTGTCAGAGATGAAGAGTTTAACATGTACAGATGAAAGTTGGAAAGTCAAGACCTATAAATAAAGGTGCAAATAAAATAAAAAAGAGTGGGATGCTGTGGCCTCTAGGGACTCCCTGCAGCCAGAAGACATCCATATCCCTAGGTGTGAAGGGCCAAGAAGGGAATGTAGCTGGTGGAGTCTGGGTATGAGATGGGGTCTGGAGAGAGGGGCTACCTGGGAGAGATCAAGACTGTGATAGAAAGAGATCATTCTAAAGACTGTGCTCCAGCCAGAAGAGAGGCAGACAGGGACAGACACCCTGACCTCTCTTTGCCTCATCTTCATCCCCATCCTGTTTGTGGTCCATTCCCCCTGCTCCCAAGCCTGTGTGCATCTCAAACTAATGACTATCTTTAAGAGGTCCCTGAAAGGCTGTTCCACGACCCCACTTTAGTAACTGTATTAGGAAGGCAGGTGGGGGCCTGATCATGAATGACTTTGAACCTCCTGGCAAGTCTGTTCAGGCTGGCTCTGTGGGCACAGGGGCATGAACAGAGGGAAGGCAACAGTTGAGCCCATCGCCTTGACTATTAAACATTCATATTAAAAGTTGAGAGGTCTCCCTCTCAACCCCTGACCTCCTGCCTCCTTTCCCCCAGCTCTCATGACTCAGACACAGCCACTGCTCCCCCACAGCCCTTTGTCTGATTCAATCTCTTTTTCAATGGAACTCATTTTTTTTTTCTAAACAGTTCAATATCCATCTCTGCTTCTTATAAACCTGCCTTTGGAAGATTTGCATGATGAAAGGGGAAAGATGAAATTGTCTTCTCCTTAGGGAAATAATTTGTGCACCTTCCGTTTGGAAATTATTCCAAGTTCATGCTTCATGGGAAAGTCAAATTGTTCCCTGGAATGGCACTAATAAATCCATCCGCAAGCATCCTTACCTTCATCTTGGTTCAGTGCTATCCAGAACACCTCATGGCCTTGGGAAATGAAAAAGGGGTCACGGATCCAAGGTCACTCTTATGTGTTTGTTCTTTCTTTTTTTATGGTGTGTATGTTGAGGGGGTATATAAGTGCACATGTGTGCACATCTGTGTGAAAGTCAGAGGACAGTCTCAGGTGTCATTTTTTCAGGCACCTTCCATGTATTTTGTTTGAGGCAGGGTCTCTCATCAATCTGGAGCTTTATGAAATAAGCAGGCTAATTCACCTGGCCAGTGAGCTGCCAGGGATTTGCCTGTCTGTACTGGCTATCTTACAATCTCTGGCTAATGCCACCACACCGGGCTTTTATTATAAGGGTTCTGGGGTCTAAACCCAGATCTTCATACCTATAAGATCTTCACATGCTTTACCAATTGAATTATGTCCCCAACTCTTGTTCTTTCAGTTATTGGATATTTATAAGCAATTGGTTATGGGCCCAACACCAGGTAAGATCTAGGCAATATACCTGTGTGTGTGTGTGTGTGTGTGTGTGTGTGTGTGTGTGTGTGTAGATTTCTCTATACAGCATAAGCCCATCAGAGCAGGATCTGTCTGGTGGATGCTCCAGGCTCCATCCACCTGTCTGATGGATGTTCCAGGCTCATCTCTAGGTCAGGACCCACCACATAGGAGGTGCTTCATCACTACTTACTAAGTGAATGTATACTTGAAAGAATGCTATCCTGTTTCAATCTTAGACTCTAATAACAAGCAAGCCAATGTCCTCACCTATTAAAATGACTTGTTTAATCTAGTAAGAGATAAGTTCTGCTCCTAAAAAATGTCACATACATGCAGTCGCACACCACATCACCATACTTCTCTATCCTGAGTGGGAGAAACCCATCTAAGCAAATGTTATAAGCATCGCAGTCTCTAAAATGTCACTATGTCCTGCATTGGCTTCATAACTATAAACAGGACAGAATAAGAATCCAACAGAATTCACAGTACACTGTAGGATGAATAACTGCTTTTTCAGGAGCTCCCCCACCCCTCTTTTTTGCATGACTATAAAGAAGAGTAGGCACAGAGCCCCACCAATTCTCCCTCCGCCACAGTTGTGTGGAGCCAGTTGATGGAACTTTCTCTGTCCCCACTGGTCACACAATCAGCAAAATGATCAGCAGAGAGCTCAGTGGCTGCCCCGCTCACTGCCCTTGGCTTTTTGGTCAACTGAGCCCTGACAATAGCCAGCCAGCAGTCCTTTCCCAGCAGTTATCACGGCTCAGATAATAGGTCCATGTCGTCAGCCTCACATTTGTTGGTTGACAATGGCTCGATTCTGCAGGGTGGCATTATCCAAAACCTGCTTCCCCACCCCCCTACCCTTGAGGGATCTGTGAAAGAGACCTCAGTGGCGCTGAGACAAGCTAGACTGTGATGACAAAGGGGCTCTCCTGAGAAGCCTGAAAAGCTCTATTGGTAGATAAAAATGTCAAGCGGATTTACGGTCAAGAGCAGAGGAGCAGGGGACACATGCCCCACTTGCCTGGCAGAGTTCCAGTTAAGATGTCTTCCGACAGCTGCAGTCACAAGTGTAGAGCCAAAGAGGTGCAGAGAGCTGAGGAGTTTCAATGTCCCATCAAAGTACTGTCCTCCTGTCCCTGACACTCTTTCATGTGAGGTGTTGAGCTTTGATCCATTGAGCTAATAATGCTTAGCAATTATTAGAGGCACTGGGTCATAGGAGTATGTTATTGCCATCATGAACTATGATTTGACTATCCTTTACAGTTACAGGGGTCTTTATCTTGTCATTTGACCCAACTGAAACACACCAGAGCAAGGCTCCTACCTTTACAAACCAAAACCAAAACAAACCAAAACAAAAACAAAACAAAACCAAAAAACCAACCAAGCAACAAAAACAACAGAAAGGTTAAATGGCTTGCTTAGAGTCACCAGCAAATATACTTTAAACCTAAAGACTCTGTGTTGGGGATGGGCTACAGTCTATAATATCTCACAGTCACCCCATGTCTGCTGGGAATCTAAACAATGAAGACGACTGCCTTACTGCATTGCTGGTCAAACCTCAACCCTGCTTCTCCTTAGCATCATGGAACCCATGTTGGCCTCCTGTATCTTGTGCTCAACGGTTACTGTTTCTACTTTGACTACATGGAATAGGTCAAACTTTCTTCTATGGCCGCCTTTTTTAGTGCTCGAAGATGAAACACCTCTGAGGGCTTCCTCTTCAATCTAAACAATTCCCCAACCATCACAGTTGTTGTTAAGCATGTTTTAAATTTTTAAATTCAGTTCAGAGCCCGGCCACCAGAACATAATATGACATGCAACCTTTGGCTGGAGAAACAGCATGGAATTGCCTCTATTACCTACTTGGGTTGGGGTCTGTGCTTCCACGGATGCTCCTGGGGCCTGCATGAGTCATTAGGCTAAACTTCCACTTGGAATTATTATGGCATACAGAGAAGGTAAGGTTTAAGAACAAGAAATCAAGAAAACATGAGCTGCTGGAATGAAGGGGTTACCGTGGGAACTCCCCAATGGGGTCCAGGCAGTGATCTAGCTGCTAAAAAAAGAACAGAATAGACACTAAGACAGGAAGGCTTTGGTCAGCTCCCCAAGCCATACACCCACTTTCTCTGCCCTCCTTGGATCTTTGCATGTGGATCCACCAACACCCTAACTTTAGGCACCTTATTTTCTGGTTGAGCTCATTTAAGCCCCCTGCTGTTGTTGCCAGGGTGACCAGAGGGCAGGTCCAGCTGAAGCTGCTAGTGGTCCATCCAAATCTGTTCTCTCCTTCTGTTTTGATGGGATCTAAACTGTCCCCTCTAAGCCATGTGCTAACTGTTAGGTTGCTAGCTGATGGGCTTTTGGAAGTGATTGAATCATGATGGCTCTGACCTCTATGGTAGATTAATCTACAGATAGGCTCATAGCTGAACAGACTTTGGCAGAAGCCATAGGAGATATGCCCTAGCTGCAGAACATAGATTGTGGTGTTCTTGAAGGGGAGACCCCTCCCTCTGTTTGTTGACCACCATGAAGCAGGCAGCTCCTCTGTTGTGTGCTCCTGCCTCACAGTGTTCTACCCCATCTCAGGCAGGAAGCTATGGAGTCATCTGGTCATGAACTGAGACTTCTGAAACTGAGTCAGAATAAATCCTTAGATGCTTTAGTGATAGTGATGAAAAGCGCTCCTTCCCTCATCTTCCTCCTCCCCTTCCCTCTTTGGAGACAGGGTCTTATGTATTTCAGGCTGATCTTGAACTTGCTATATAGCCAAAGATGACCCTCAACTTTTGATCCTCCTGCCTCCACCTCCTAAGTGCTAGGATCGAAGGTATTTGCTACCATGTCTAGTTTTACATGAGGTGGGGGATAAAACCCATGGGTTCTTGCATACTAGGCTAACACTATACCATCTGAGCTACATCTCCAGCCCATTTCTTCCATTTTGTAAAAAGAGCTGTGGCTGAACACCCAACTGCCTCACTGGAGATGACATTCTCGACTCTCCTTGAGGATAGGCATGGCCATGTGACCAGCTGTCAATGGAAAGTATTTGAGGCTCTTGGTGGTCTAGGCAGGCTCATCCATGTTTTCTCCCCTTCCCCACCCCAAATTCCTCCACCTGATGGAAAAGAGGGTACGAAAAAGCCCAACTTCAATCAAACTGAAGAGGATAGCACCTAAGGTCAGTAGTAGTCAAACTCAAGCTAATCAGAATCACCTAGAGATTAGATTGTTAATGCATCAATCCCTGGACCTATCCTCGGGATATCTGGAGCGGGGCCCAAGAACTGCATCCTTATCAAGTCTCCCAATGCTGCTGCTGTTGGCTTTTGAACCAAGAGCTCCTCAGGATGGTGAAGCAAGAAGATGAAAGTGGGTCCCTGAATGACCATCAGTCTAGACCAATATGACTCTCAACTAAGAGAGAGGTGAACCTGTGTCTTCGGGTTGCTAGATTTAGCAAGGTAATATGAAGAATGTTCGGTTAATGAATGAATCATTTAAACCTTCCTTTAATATAGTTCCTCATGTTGCGGTGACCCCCCCAACCATAAAATTACTTTTGTTGCTACTTCATAACTATAATTTTGCTACTGTTATGAATTGTAATGTAAATATGTTTTCTGGTAGTCTTAGGCAACCCCTGTGAACCTCAATGGTTAGCCCCATTCTTTCAGGGTGCCTGATATCCATCTGATGATCATAAGCCATGATGCAAGCTTTGCTGAAAGGGCCTGTCAAGACCAGAGGCTGCACATGATTCCTCCCATGCCCTGGGCATTGGGAAATGCATGCTGTGGTCTTCTTCCTCTTCTAATCCAACCACTCCACTAACTTTTTCCAATTGTTAGATCTGGGTTCCTTGATAAAAGAATTCGAGGTAAAATTCTATTCTGTTTTTTTTGTGTTTTTTTTTTTTTTTTTTTTTTTTTTTTTTTATTTCCCGTGAAATCCATGTGAGATAAAAATTATTATTTCCAGGAGTTTTTTTATTTGTTTGTTTCTTTGTTTGTTTTTTTTGAGACAGGGTTTCTCTGTGTAGCTTTGGAGACTATCCTGGTACTCACTCTGTAGACCAGGCTGGCCTTGAACTCACAACTCACAAAGATTTGCTTGTCTCTGCCTCCCGAGTGCTGGAATTAAAGGAGTACACCACCACCACCACCCAGCTATTATTTCCATTTTTAAAAGGAGGAGGAGTCAGAGAGATGACTTGTCTAACTGTTAGCCCTGGCAGAAGACCTGAGTTCAGTTCCCAGCACCCACATGATGCCTTCTTCTGACCTCTAAGGACTCCGAGCATTCACACATACATGAAAATATATACATTGTAGGTACCCACACGTACACATAAAATATCTTTTTTTTTTTTTAAGGTGAGAGCATCTGCTTCGAGAGCTGGTGGGCACTGATAATGGGAGAATTGGTATTTGAACACTGGTTGCTTTTCACTCCAAACTGTATTCTCTGCCCCCAAAACAAGAACTTAAAAAAAATTAACTATGGTTGAACATTTGGTACATATAAAGAGATATATGTAGCACATATGTAGTTATCAAGTGTAACAATAAATGCTATCTCTGTGAGCCTGGCCCCCGAGGGCTCATAGGCTTCCAAATGAATGGTAGCAGGGACCTGTCAGGGACTAAGAAAATGTCTGTAGCCATTAGTCCCATGACACCCTGGGCAGATATTTCATCTTCAGCATACCAATGGAGACACAGAGGTATTGAGTTCTCAGTCTCACTATAGTTCCTGGAAGGAAGATGTGGCCTGGGAGGTCACGCCTGCTCTGATTGACCCTCCCAGTCCACAGTTTCCACAGAAGGATGTTCCTTCCTTGCTCTGGAGACGTTTTTCGGAAATGTAGGTCCCCAAGGTGTTTCCCTGATTTTGTGAGTAAGAATTCACAGGACTGGAAGCTTCCATCCCAGATTCTCCAGATGACACTAACGTAGCTTGGCCTACAGGCGGGGGCGGGGCTATCTCAGCATCTCCCATATTGGGTGATCCAGAGAGAAGGACAGAGCTTCAGGTACATGTACTTAAACTGCTTTGTACCTAGCTTTGGTGCTCATGGTTCAAGGATGATCTGCAGCCCTCTGCGGGGCTTCTGGCACCCTCCTGACAACACCAATCTTTTCTCCAAGCAAAGGGCACACTATCTTGACGGCTGTCGTAACATATGATCAAGGTGAGTATTGAAGGTTTCTGATGCACAGTGTGTATAGTCAGATACACCTACCTATAGAGACAATGGAAGGCTGTCGTTCAACATCCCTATGAAGTCCAGCTGCCACCCAGCTCTGGACAACAGGGACAGCTGGGAATCCTGCAGTTTGGGGAAGGATTCACAACACTGGCTCTCGGTGGTGTGGTATATGGTGGGATGAGCTTCCATTCAAAGCTTTTCCATGGCTTATGGTGCAGTGAGTTCAGCAGCAGGTGTATCCATGGAGACTTTAATGAGACATCAGACTAACCTGGCAGTGTGGACAATTAATCAACCATGGGGTGCTTTAATTTCCGAGTAACTAGACTCTAACATTACAGACACTGTGACTCACATTGAAGCCATCCATATCCTGTGCAAAGACAGACCTCTGACTTCATCTATATTTCCTTATAAGTAGCATGGCATATTGTCACACATTCCCTTCCCACTGGAAATTTGGGACTGAAGGGGGCAATGACTAGGGGATCTCTGGTCCTTTTCAAGAGAGTCCCCTGGCAACAACACATGAAAACCGTGCATCTGGATGTTCAGCTCTTAGAGCTGGAAGGAGCCTCACCTGCAGAACCAGGAGCCTTGGGTTGTTCCATTTAGCCAGATAGACACACAAAGTAATTTCTTCTTGTTTTTTAAGAAAAGGCCAGGCACACAGACAGTGGCCACCTGCCCAGTAATGTGATATTTCATTTACAACAGCCCAACAGCGTAGCTTGTATGTGTTAATATTGGATTATTTCTCTTCATAGTTAGCTGCCTCCTCACTTCACTGTTTCCATAGCAACACTCCTCAAACACCACTTCCTACTCTGAATACACAATGTAAACAATCTGCTGTTGAACATTTCCCAATTTAGGGGACTGGAGCCAAAGCTGAGAAGCGTGCGATTACAGGGGAAGGTGGGCCACTGAGAAGCAAGGTGCTGGCATTCACACAGAGGGGTGCCTACAGCAGCTTTTGGGGATCAAGATATCAGACAGTTACAGACCACTTGGTTCTTTCGGTGAGGGGACATTTAGTATATAGGAAGAGTTCGGGGGACTCCTCTACCATCACTGAGGGATGAAGAGTCTCGGGGTCCCGGAAGTGACATAAGTTGCTCCTATTGTGACAGAGCTAAGACAAGAACTAGGGCTTGTCTGAGAAATGCAAATGTTTCCCCTGCAAGCGTGCCCCGGCAGCCCCCAGCCTGAGTCCATGGCAGTCACTATTGGTGCATCTCGGCATTCTCCCCTCCAGAGCCTGCATACTGAGCAGTTCTTCCTAAGGTCAGCACTGTGCCTGTCGCCCAGCTGGACACCCAGGCCACTCTGCAAAGACTTCCAAAGACCTCACTGGGCCTGCATTCATGGGGTTCTTGGGGCTTCAGGAGTTGTATTTTTTTGCTAAGGAACGTGGGGACTCAGCCTGCTGCCCCAAGAACAGCTGAGGACCCTGCTTAAGGCATTGCTATTTTCTTTTTATCAAAGGAGCTATTTTTGTTTCCAGTCTCACCCACACATAGTAGTGTCCACAATTTCCACATCTTCAGAAGCAAGGCGAGACTGTTCTTTCTTTCTTCTTTAAAAGAAAAACAAAAACCTCAGACCATTTTCTTTCAACTTCTTAGCAACCCTTAGCATTCTTTGACTTCTGAGCAAATGATCACATGATTTCTGTGTCTTTAGCAATGAGCCAAAGGACACTCATGGCCTCAGGAAGTTCAAGAAAGGCTCACAGAAGAAGTTGGAAAAAATGCCAGCCTCAGGCACTCTGGGGGATGGGTACTGCTGGGAGGTGGTGGTAGTGAGGTTCCCACCTAGCTGCTAGCTAGATTTTGGAGTGGTGAGGGAGGTATAGAGAAGATTTGGAAGATCTTAAATCACCATTGGAAGAAGATTTTTAAACAAGTGACAGCCACTTAGTGCCACTGGTAGAGCACCTGCCACCCTTGCAGTGTCCTGGGGGGTCTATGGCCTGCTCTACTCACAGCCACCATAACATCGCTGCCTTGGGGTGGGGCTTGTCTGCTGTCTATCCTCCTAAGGATGGCCCACCAGGCCACCCCAGAGACACCAGCTAGAGTCACAAGGAACTCTAAGAGGGTCCCCAAGAGGTAGGCCTGCTGCTTGCTGCCTATTCTGAGCAGGTCCTACTGAGGTCTCTATCATGAGCCTCCTCACAGGCCCCCAGAATATTTCTCATGAGATGAAATTCACAAGCCTGTCAGGGCTCCAAGCTGGGGAGACTGAAGAGGGAGTGGAACATTAAACCCAGGTAGTAGATGAAGACCACCCTTAGCCTCTCAGACACAGGGCTGTGTGCCTCTCCCTGTTCTGTGGTTTCCTCTCAGAGCAAAGAGGGGGCTCAGAAAAAAAAAAAAGAGCTCTGAGACAGGAGAACAAGCTCAGACATCCAACTCCATCACTGCCTCACTGTGACGCTGAGAAAGTCATGCCCCTTCCCTGAGCCTCAGTTTCCCCATCTATAAAGTGCAGGGACTGGTTTGTATTCATCTTCCTTAAACACCCATTCTGTAGGGATACTGGGTGGTGGGAGGAGCAAAATGGACCTCACATGATACAGGCTTGGAAATCCCAAATGCAGTAAAGTAAAAGATGGTCTCCTGTGAATCTTCTCAGGCCCGTAAATATGCCGTCCCCAGAGGTAGCATGTCCAAAATTGTGGAATGAAATTTGGTTCTGTAGCAATTTGGAGATGAGCACATCCCAGATGAGACTATGGTGTCTTGACGGGAACTAGAGGGGATAAGTGACAGAAAAAGAAGAAATGGAAAACAAGGGGGGCCAGCAGCGACTCTATCTCAGGAGGGCCATGGCATCCTTAACTTTTCTCCCAGGTCTGGTGTGAATGTTCTAAAAGCCACCATGTGGCTCTTCGTTATGAAACTCAGCTCCTGAATATTGATGCTCCATGGCAGAGAGAAAATGACTGCCATATCCAGAAATCTATCTCTTACAGGTCACCAGGGCGCCATTTATAAAGCCATGGCTCAAGGGTACACATTTCTCTCTCGCTCACTGATACAGGGCGTTCAGCAGTGCTGTCTCTGTGCAAACTCAGGAGCCACGGTGAGAAGCTGAAGCATGGTGGCAAAGACCTCCTCCTCCTCCTCCTCCTCCTCCTCCTCCTCCTCCTGCTCTTCCTCCTCCTCCTGCTCCTCCTCCTCCTGCTCCTCCTCCTCCTCCTGCTCCTCCTCCTCCTCCTCCTCCTCCTCCTCCTCCCATTACAGAGCACAGCTTGGACACACACACACACACAATGCATGCACAAACACACAACCCGTGGCTGTGCGCATGAGTGCACATGCACACACACACACACACACACACACACACACACACACACACACAGCTTAAGGTGATGAAGAGAAGATTCCTAGGAACCAAGGCACACCCGGTGAGAAGTCCTCAGAAGGGAATTCTAAGGCAGAGTTCTGAGGTTCACCTATCTGCCGTCTGCTGCCTTTTGAGTGCGGGCCTTTGAGACAGAATGCTAATAATACGTTTTATATATTATATTTACCAGCAGCCCAAGGGATTAGCATTCTCTGGGCTTCAATGGCCTCATGACTACTCACACTCGCGACCTACAGGAGGATGGTTTCCGCCGCTGGTGAGGAGGAGGGCAGAGAGCTATTCTGCTCTTGGAACCAACAAGTTCTTTCCTGTCCCCACTTTGAGATCTTCAAAAAAAAATTGGCATTTCCCTACCTGGAATCGCTCCATCTAATAGAAAGTAAGAATTTGTTGCAGAATTTGTCTTTAAAACCTGGTTTAAAAGGAGGGAGGGGGCAAAGAGCAGTCCCCAAAGCTAACCAAGAACATCCATCAGAAATCCTTTAAATTAAATTAAAACGCTGAATCATTCAGATCCATCCCATTGCATAACAGCCATTAAAGTATTAGCATTACTTTGGGGGTACTCTGTTATGCAAGCTACTGCTAAATCTCCTCTGGGCCTTAAAAAAAATTCCCCCAAAGAGTTGTTGTTTGCTAATTTATTTTTAAATGGGGCTGCATCTGTGTTCATCCTGGCCTTCTATTCCGTTTCCGGCCTCCACGCAAGGATGGCAAAGCACACAAAAGTTGGGACCTAGGATTCAAGAGGTGCTTGATATCTTCAATACGTTTCTACTCTACATCTGTAGCAGCATCAGCAGCTGTTTGTTCACTGAGACAAGTGTGTGATGGCAACCAGTACATGCATTCGAGCACTGACTGTACAACCTCTCTCCTCCCTGTACACTTCTGGGCTTCAGTTTTTCCAAGAGGAGGGTTTGGGTGAGGAGGCTCCTCCTTGGCAAGATGATTAGGAGCAGGGGTCTTTGACTCCAGCGTTGTCACTTCTCGTTGTGTGACTTTGAGCAAGTTGCTTACCTCTTCAGAGCCTTGGCCTCCGACATCTGCAAATGTTGATCATGATGGTACTCAGCCCATAGAGTTGATAGGAAGATTCAGTGAGTAGATGGATATCAAAGGCTGTGATGACTGTCTGGCCAAGAATGAGGACCAATAAACATGGATATTGGTGAAATTATTAAGGCCACTCCACGTAGTTAAAAAGGAGGTTTATTTAGTGGACGTAACTTACAGATGAAGGGATAGGTAGGTTGCAGGGTCTGGGAAAGACGTAGTGCAGTCTGGCAGTGTTCTCTGGAGAACTCTGCTCAGTCTACCTCCAGTGTCCAGGGTCCAGGAACCAAGAGAGGTGGCACATCCAGATCTCGGGTCTTCAGGGTCCTCTCTTGGCCCCACCTTGTAGGCATGACAGTTACCAAAGCCTCCTTGGGGGTTGGAACTTCCAGATCAAAGCTGGAATGGCTAACCACTACACGTGATCTACAGTTATAATGGATTTTGTGGAGGCCCCCAGCAAGATGATCAATCATGTATGGCAGAAAACCCTCCTCTTATCTTTGGCTTCATTTCCTATCCTGACAGGCAGCCATGGCCAAGTAGTTGAGTTCTAACCCATGAGAGTAGAAGAAGGTTACCATGTTCAGAGCTGACCCATCAAAACCTTCCCGTGGGATTCTTTACATCTCTCCCCCACTGCCATCTCCAGATGAACATGTTGCCCCTGGAAAGCCATATTATTAAAGATGGCACAGTCACAGGATAAAAGGGACAAAGAAGTTTCAACAACCAGTTGGAGACTAGCCACCTGTGATATTCCCAGTCTGGGCTTCATGTGAGAGAGAAATAAACTCCTAAAGTGCTAAGTCAGTGAGATTTGGGGGTAACTGGAGTTCCCATAGCAACGCCCTGGGTTAGGTACCAAGTCTAATGGGATTGAGACACTGTCCCTGAGGGACCAAACCTGGTTGCAATTGTTTGATCGCTCAGTTCCTAGTTTCTGACGTTAACTGGGTAACAACCAAAGTACTCCCAGTTCTCTAGCTGGGGACACAAGCTTGCATGTCTGGCAAGTGCTGGCCTGGTACCTGGCGAGCTCTCTGCAGATGGTTGCCCAAGCTGGCCGCCTGGGCTGACTGCCCCCACACTCTGGACAATGGAGCGTATTTCTGCCCAGATGCCACAGGGAGCTGCTAGGGTTACCCAGGCAGTAGCCCACGTCCAAATATATCGTTTCAGTCTGCAGAGCCTTGTTGGCCCCCTGCCTTCCTAGCTTGCCTCTCCTCAGAGTGGGAATGAGCAGGAATGCCCACCTGGGGGCCCCAGAATGGGGAAAATGGAAACGTTTCCTCATTAAAACTCAGAATAGACACATGTCCCTGCAAAACAGGGGGCCAGAGAGAGACTCAGCACATGGTACAAGCTCTGGAGGGGAGAGGCTGCCTAACCGATGCTTCATCTGAGGTGGAGCTGTATCATTCCTGTATCCCCACTTCGTCTAATAATTCCCACATGCAGACTTTGCCCCAGGTATAAAGCCCCCCAACACTCTCTCTGCCCCTCTTTCCTGTGCCTTCATTCTCCACCATAACATCACCCTTCTCACCCATGTATTAAGGCTCTTTCAGACAGGCAGAGAGGCAAGGCTTTTGATTCTCGAACTGTAACAAATAAATGAAGAAATATGAAAACATGAGAGTGTGTTGGCTAAAGGTCAAAACCCCAAGCCTCCTTCGCTTTTGGCTGTACAGGGTACTGATGCTTATAAAGGAAAGTCTGGCTTTTGTGCCATGTCACAGCTTGTACTGAGCAAGAAGCAGCCAGTCGCACGGCATTATCGGGGGTCTAAATTGGAGCCAAATGTCTTGCCAAATAGTTCTCGTCACTGGGCCTGAGATCTTCTCCCTGCCTTGGGTGACAGGAGAGGAGTGAGCAGAGGACCAGTGAGTGGAGGGTCATCTGAGGTTGGAAGCTCAAGTCTGGACATGTCACTTGATCATAATTCCCTATCTTGAGCGGAGGTGGGTGATGGTCCACTTAACAGAAGTCTCCCTGTGCCAAGCTGCTCAGTTAGACTTTTTCCAGTCTTCCTTTGATAAGCATGATCATGTGACCAAGTGTCCACCAGTGGAACATGAGAGGTGTCTGGGACTTATGACACTGGATATTCCTCTGTCCTACTCTCCTCCACACCTATTGACACAACCCAGGTGTGGTGATGAGTCGGCTGTGATCCTGTAGATGAAATGTCCAAGGGGATGGCAGAGCCACAATGTAGAATGGACTAGGAGCCCCGAGTGGCAATGAGGAGTCTGGACTTCCAAACCCGGCTGCTCTTAAAAGAGTATTGTATTGTCATTTTCCTGTTGTGTGTGATATGTGTGTTTGTGTGTGTGAGTTTAGGTGCATGAATGCTATGGTATGCATGTGGAAGCCAGAAGACATCTTAGTCCTTGCCTTCCATCTGTTTTATGTTTTTATGATTCTCATTCGTTCATTCATTCATTCATTCATTCTCTCTCTCTCTCTCTCTCTCTCTCTCTCTCTCTCTCTCTCTGTGTGTGTGTGTGTGTGTGTGTGTGTGTGTGTGTGTGTGTGTCTGCACATCCTTAGAGGCCAGAAGACAGACGCTGTCTAATTTGAGTGCTGGGAACTGAACTTGGGTCCTCTGGAAGAGTAGCCAGTGCTCTTAACCTCTGGGTCATCTCCCCAGCCCCACTCACCTTGTTTGGGACAGGGTCATTTGTTGATTATCATTATATAAGCCAGACTAGCTGGCCTGCAGGTTTCTGGGGATTCTCCTGTCTCCACCTCCCATCTCATCTTAGGGACATTGGGGTTACAGATGGCTTTACAAAGGCCCTGGGGATCCACAGCTTCATGCCTAAGCAGCACTTCCCACTGTACTATCCCCTGGTCTGGCTGCATGTTCTCTTTGGCGCTCTGGTGCTGAACTCATTGCTGTGGTCTGTCATTCCTTTTGGTTATATATTTTAGGTTATGGTGTAGAAAGTATATAAGTGTAAAGTGCTCTGCTCTTAGGTGTCCAAGCAGTGTCTTCTGAATGAACAGCGAACACAGCTATTGGTTACTTCTGCATTGAAATCACAAGAACCCGAAGGGCAAGTTTACAAAGTACTTAACAACTGCATATCTTCCTTTACGGGAAGCAGCACTGTCAAGTAAGTTAATGGCGTGACTATTGTAAGAAGAGGCCAAGCAGGAGTGTCCAAGGGCACTGAGACAGAGCCACAAGTCCCTGATGACCTTGACTGTGAAGGTAGGTAGAAATCTGGGCTGGAGCTGAAGTGACAGTGGCTGACAGGGAAACACTCTTTATCTCCCCTGTGCATAGTCACAACTGTGTTTTCCTGCTCTGTGAGAGCTTTATTAAGCACCTCGTGGGCTGGGCACCACAAACTGCAGATAAGATAGCAAGCCCTGGACGGAGTCCCTCACTCACCAGGAGGAGACATGCTACAGTAGAGATGTATACCGGAGTCTTTGGAACAAAGTGGAACCAACTTCAGCAGGGGGAGGAAGGGCAGGCAGGAAGTCTCAGAAGGCAAGGAGCAGGGGAAGGTCTACCCTGACGCAGATGTCCCTGGATGGTCTACGGCAGAGCTGGAGTCCATCAGCTCCCACTGCACTTTTAGAAGTCCCCTCAGCTTGGTGAGACCAGGCCAGAAAGTGGTAAGCTTTGGTCAACAGGCCACCTCCAGGGTATAACTTCTGTAGCCAGCACAGAAGCCTGCAGGTCTCCTTTCCCTTTTGGCATGGACAGGCAGCGATCTTTGCTGCTGTGGCTGCTCCCCAGCACCTGTGTGGCCCCGCCTGTCACAGACAAACAGCATGAGCTAAAAAGAAACTTTTGTTGTTTGCCTTATTTGTCCTTATTCATATGGTGCAATCTGGCCCCTGGGTTCTCGAAGTGTGAGCCCAGGACAGGTAGCATTTGTTTTACTTAGAAAGGTGCTAGAAATACAAATACTCAGGTCTTACCTGGGATGATTGAAGCAGAAACGGGGTACAGCTCAGCAGGGTAGGTTTTAACAAAC
Source organism: Peromyscus maniculatus bairdii (assembly GCF_049852395.1). Lineage (NCBI taxonomy): Eukaryota > Metazoa > Chordata > Mammalia > Rodentia > Cricetidae > Peromyscus > Peromyscus maniculatus. The sequence continues at coordinate 73,552,070 of NC_134865.1, forward strand.
CTTGGGGGCGGGGGCATAAGAAAGTTTGAGAACCACTGCCTGGCCTAAGGCAGACTAAATCAGTCATCTTACAGGGGAGGAATTAGGACTCACAGAGGAAGGTGGGAGGGTGGCTCAGTGGGTAAAGAGCTTATTGTACGTACAAGCATGTAGGTCCGGGTTCAAATCCACAGCACCCATGAGCCACATAAAAGTCAGGTGTGGTGGCGTGCAGCTATAACTCCAGTGCTGGAGGTAGGAAGGGCAGGGACAGCTGGATCCCTGGCACTCACTGGCCAATCAGTCTAGCTCAACGTGGTAAGCTTTAGGTTCAGCAAGATCTCAACTCTGTCTAAAAACAAAGCAAGTGGAAAGTAACAGAAGAAGATACCAGTGTGAACCTCTGGCCTATCAATGTACCCCAGTGCACACACGCATATGTCTCCCCCCAAAAATAAATTTAGAGAAGTCACAGAGAAGGTCATTATAGGAAACTTTCAAAAGCCAAGTAATGAAATAACAAGATTTATCATGTGATGGGAAAGGGTTCTAAAGGAAAAACAGCACTGTACCCATCGCCCACCGACTGAGCCACCCTGTCTAGATAGCTAAAACACTGTCTGGCTGTGTGGACATCTACCACAAATGCACAATTGCAGAAAGACACTCAGAGTCCAGTGGCATTGACGCCAGGGCTCAAGATAAACCCAGGAAAGTACTTTCCATTTGTGCCTGTGGCCTAGCTGATTTAGGAAATGCTCCTGAATGCTTTGAATTTGAAAGGTACATAATATCCAATTCTCTCTTCTGCAAGCTGAGTCATTAGTGCTGTTGCTGAGGCTATTTGGTAATGGGCACTATTTAAATGAAGCCAAAAAAAAAAGTACAATTTCAAACGAATTGCTTTTTAAACTGTCAAATAAAAGGAATCCATTTGTGCATGTGAGATCATTCCAAGGATTCTAACTATTAACTGAGAGCAGTTGAAAAACGTCTATGAGAAGAAGTGTTCTACTCCAGGGTTGGCTGAACATTTCCAGGTAGAAACTGATGACTCCTTTGACCTGACCTGGACTCAAAACTTTGTTTTCATTAGCCCTGTGTAAACTTCATGGATGCAAGTTTCAAGTATTAAATCTCAGAAACAAGCCCCTGGGTTTGTTTGTTTGTGTTTTTGCTACTGTTGCTTTATCTAATGTCACCTGAATGCCATCTTGGATATCAGACATAGGTGTATTATCTTGTCGGCTCTTTCCTCTGTCTTAAATTGGGTATCAAGGGCCCTGGCCAAGCTGCTTTCCAGGAAGCATATTTAACAGTTTCTTCTTCCCTTTGTTATTGATGAATTCATCCTTGTCTAGTCTATTCCATAAGGAGGAAATTCTGAAGATCTGTGGAAAGTAACTTTTCAATAGCCAGTGTTCACGCTTGGTAGCTAGCACCGAACTTGAGGATGAGCCTAAATGGTGAGACCAGACAGAATTCTGGAAGGTTCTACACAAGGTCCACTTTGGCTCTTTCTGTTTCATACCCTCTAGGGCTTTCCACTCGTGGATTAGTTTTGTGTCCACACTTTTAGTGTCTTTGTAATGTCTGTTATATTGGCAAATTATCCCATGTTGTTAGAGTTCTCTGAGAAGTTGGAAATGAGGCTGTCATCCCCAGCTTCAGACCCTTTCATGTAGCTTGATTTTTTCGCCTTGCCCACAGTCAGGACAAATCTTTGTCACCCGCCAGTCCCACAGCCGCTCAGACCCAACCAAGTAAACACAGAGACTTAATTTGCTTACAAACTGCATGGCCGTGGCAGGCTTCCTGCTAACTGTCCTTATCTTGCTAACTGTGCTTTTATCTTAAATTGGTCCATTTCCATGCATCTATACCTTGCCATGTGGCTGGTGGCTTACTGGTGTCTTCACATGCTGCTGGTCATGGCGGCGGCTGCAGCGTCTCATTCTGCCTTTCTGTCCTTTTATTTCTCCTCTCTGTTAGTCCCGCCTACCTTTCCTGCCTAGCCACGGCCGATCAGGTTTTATTTATTAATCAATCAGAGCAACTTGACATACAGACCATCCCCCAGCACAGCCAAGTGCAGACCATCTCAAACACCTGCACTCAGGCCCATGGTCCTAATCATCCTCTATACGGACCTGCTGGGTAACGCCACAAAGAACCCAAGAAGGGCTCCCACAGGACATACAGAACATCCCACAGCACTTTCATGTTTGTGTCTCAAGATCCCTTGTCTGGGGATGGGCTGCCCTCCTCCAACTCTGTGGTTGGAAGGGGGCGGGCAGCAAAATGTCCAAGAATAAAAACATTGTGTCCTTGAGAGGAACTAGAAGGTAAAGCCGGACTGTCTCAACTTCCCGGGTCCCTTTCTGCTGGGTGTTTGTAAGCCTCATATTTGGTAATGTTCTGCTGTTTATTTACCTACCTGCCTGCTTTTTGTCCTTTCATTTTAGTTTTTTCTATAGTTAATAAACTTTTTTTTTTTTTCGAGACAGGGTTTCACTGTGTAGCTTTGCACCTTTCCTGGAACTCGCTTTGTAGACCAGGCTGGCCTCGAACTCACAGAGATCCACCTGCCTCTGCCTCCCGAGGGCTGGGATTAAAGGCGGTGCGCTCACCCATTCTCCTGACCATATTGGACAATGTAGAAACGAAGATACTGAAAACGGTGATTTCCTCCTCCTCCCTCCCAGACCACAGCCCCAGCTACTGGGTACCTCTTTCCTGTGTCCCTTTGCTTGGCTAACAAATGGAAAATGACCTTGTCTGTGAAGTACAAAGGAACCTTTGCAAGTGGTGGCCAACTCATGGAGGCGTTTTGGGACAGTCCCCAGAAGGGAACTCCTCACACTTGACTGTGCCCAAGGTCTCCAGGGATCTGGTTTAAAATTCACATTGTTGCTCAGTAGGTCTAGGGTGGAGCTGTGCTGCCTGCAAGCCTCCTAAGCTCCCAGGCAATGCCTTGGCTGCTGTGGACCGCACTGCGGCCTAATGAGCAGCAAGGGAATGCACGCTCTCTATGCAAAACACTGACTTCCAGAATCCCACTTAGCAGGCACGCATCTGAGGGACCGGCCCCTTTTGATTCAGGGTTCCTTGAAAGCAGATACTGGGTCTTAATACACATTTTTGTTGTTGTTGTTTTGTTTTGTTTCTTGGCTGGCTGGCACTTGGCACGGAGCCCACGCATGGTGGGCATGTATTTATTTAATTAAACAAAGTTGGCTTTGATCCAAACATGATTTTAAGTAGACTTAACCCCTAGTAGGCCCTAGATCACCACGGGATAAAAACCAACAGGGAAGAAGTCTGAGTTAGAGATCCTCCCCATAAAGGTCCCCTTTTATCTGCACCTGGAGGACACCTTCGTTGCTCTTCGGAAATTTCACTCCCGTCACATTTTAAACGCGGTTTACTTTAGGAAGAGAGGTGGGCAAATAAACCCAAACCAGAAAGTCCTGAGAAGCCGTAAGGTTGCAAAACATCAAAAGCTCGCAACTGTAGGGGGTGGAGCCTCAGAACTGCCGGGTTTCTCCCTTTGCCAGATTACCAGCGTTTCGTAGGTCGGTGTTGCGCCCCCGCTACACAGGTCCCTAGTTAGCCCGGAGAGCCCTGCAGAAACCGGTCCCGGCGGGCGTCGGTTGGCTTGGTGCAAGCCTGTTTGTTAGCGCTGAGCGAGCAATTAAGCTGCTTGTGCAGTAGCGACCTAGGGGTGGTGGTGGTGACCGCCTGGGTCGCTCGGGGGGGCTCGTGGGGAACCCGGACCGAGCGAGAGCGCTATAGAAATCCTGGCTTTGAGAGTCCCCGGCGATGCCGTAACCTGTTCCTCCCTACAGCAACCACAGATGCTGAGGACTCATTTCGGCTCCCCAGGGTCAGAGGGAGAGAAAAGGGGGGGGGGGTCAAGGAAAGGGGATTATATTGGTCAGCGCTTGGGCCTTCCCCTGGGAAAGAGAGAACCGCAAGGGGAGAGCGCCCTAGGGGAGGTGTACACGTGCAGGGGAGGGAGGGTGAGAGGCAGGCGGGCGGGCGGGCAGGAGGGGAGGAGTAGGGAGGCGAGAGCAGCTTGCGGGAGGCGCCACGGCCTCGCAGACGCAGGCGCCGGCCGCCGAAGAGCCAGAGAGAAAGTTCCCGGGGACAGTTCACCCGCGGGAGGGCCCAAGCTGCTGCGGCTGGCCAGACGGTCTCGAGTCCCGCGTGTGTAGCGCGCCGTTTGCCTGCACGCACTTGGCTGCCCGGGCTCTGCCTTCCGAGAAGCAGTGGAGCCTCGCGGGCGGGCAGCCGGGGCGGCCGCGACTAAACTTGGACGAGGAGGATGCTGCGAGTGGGCGCGGCGGCGCAGGGCGCGGGGGCGCTCCCCAAGCTCTGATCGCTCCCGGCGGGCTCCAGCGCGCCGAGGCGCAGTAGGCAGGTAGTGACTCCAAGCGCCCGGACTGCGCCAAACCTACCAGCCAAGGCCGCCAGCGCCACCGTGCAGGCATCGTCTCCGCCACGGAGTCATGGTGCGCGTAGCGCGCACACCCTGCGCGGAACTCTGAGCTCCGGCCGTGCAGTGCGCCCCCTCCTCCGGTATCCCCATCCTAGATTCCCGCGCCTGCCTTGCTCGCGGACCATGACGCTATCGCCTGGAGCCCCTTGCTTCTGAGCTGCTCATCACCCCGCTGCAGCCCCAGCGCCGCTGGACCACCGACAGCGCTCTGACCCTACAAACTCGGGATCTTCTCCCAGGGACGCCGAGCGCATTGAGATGGCGCTCCGCGGACCCCTCCGGCCGCGCAAAGTTCGCAGGAGGCGAGAGATGCTGCCGCAGCAAGTTGGCTTCGTGTGCGCTGTGCTGGCTCTGGTGTGCTGTGCGTGCAGCCTCTTCGGAAGCTTGGGTAGGTGCGGGGAAGGATGTTCTCCACTCCGGGAGTTGGGGGCCCTGAGCTGGAAAGCCTCAGGACAGCTCCAGCTCCTTCCCAGTCAGATTGGTCCCCAGGGTTTTCCCTCCCCGCCCGGGGTAGGGGGTGGGGTAGTGCTCACCCAGGAGGGCTGAGACACGCGCTGGACTGTGGCGCCGGTTCCGCTAAGCTGCTCAAGCTCCCTGGGGTTCGGGACGCGGCTGTAGGTGTGTGTTGCTGGAACTGAAGCCTACACCACCTCTCCCTCGAGTGTGCGGGCAATGGGCAACTCAGGGCAGCCTAGGGATAGATTCTCTTGCTTTAGGGTATGTGAAACTGAGCAGTGCACTTTCCTGTTCTGCATAGATGTAAAGGTTGTGCTCAGCCCCCCCCCCCCCCCGCCCACAGAGACTCAGATTCTCAGGCTAGGTCTCAGCTCTCCCCTGATCCACATGGGTAGCCTGGGTTTCCTGGCGCGTCCTCCCCGGATCCTAAACAGAGAGAGGCAGTTCCCGTGGGAGATTGCTGCCATGTTCCAGCATCGCTTCTCTCAACTCCGCTTAAATCCCACCGAAAGGGAGGACTGGCGTACAGAGCCCTGATCTACACTCCTCCAAGCAGAAGGCGACCCGAGAGACTGTTAAGATATGCAAATTTCAGACGGAGTGGGGAAGAGAAGAAACTTATGAGATATTTATTTCGGGGGCATTGGGGCTCCTGTTTAGTCTTTAAAGAACATTTACTGCCTAGATATTTCAGAACTGGGTGCTGTGAACCTTTCGGGGTTCCTTCCATGTAAAATCAATGTTGCCAGCTTAGCCACCAAGGCAGAGACACAGTAGAGAGAGGGCACCTTTTTGAGTGGTTAGAAAGCTCATTAACATAGCGTCTTGGGACCATTTAGAGACCTGTGCAGTGAAGAGAAAAGCAAGTGAAACCCGATTAAACTTTAAAAAGAAAAAGACACTATCTTTCAACATCCAAACTGTGATTTGGAAATAGAGGACTAAAGGGTGGCTAAAGGAAGTTTATTTTTAACACCTCAATACCCAGTGTTTTACAACTGGACAATTAAACACAAGAAATAACAAAATGTCTAGGCTGTGAGGTGTAGGCATTCTGGAGGAGGCATTGCTACCCAGCTGAAACAGTGGGCATCCGGATAAGGTAAATGGATACTTGGGGTGCGGTCTGAAGCCATAGCTATTTTTATTTGCTAGATCAGGAGTTAGCTTTGGGTATTTAACCATCTCTGCTCAGAGGCATCCATGCCTTCTCTGATATGGCTCTGTGCGGCCCCTGGACCACAGCACGATGACCTGGGAGCTTGCTACTACAGACTCTCAATCTCCACCTTGAATCGACTGAATCAGAGTTGTATTTTTGACCAGATCCGCAGGTGATGTGTGTGCACAGCTGGCCGCCTAACATCAGCTGGCTGAACTCACAAATTTAACCATCCAGTCATAGGAACCACCTTGAGCAAATTTACTGAGAAAGTATTTAATGCTCCTAATGAAATCCTTTGTTGGGTGGGGGTGGATGGAGGGAGCTGAGACCAGCTCAATCTTGTCCAAGGTCAGATCACACAATGACCCGTGTGAAACTAGAAACAATGGATTAGATTCAGGAAACAGAATACTACATGTAAGCAGGTGATAGCATACTGGCAATCACCGAATCACTCCCTACAGGTGGCTCTACACAGCCAAATCTGAGGCTGGAGAGATGGCTCAGCAGTTGAGAGCATGTACTGCTCTTCTTGAAGACCTGAGGCTGATTCCCAGCACCCCCAGTGAGGCGGCCCACAACCACCTGTAACTCCAGCTATAGGCAGATCTGACTCTTCTGGCCTCTGTGGACACCTGAACTCAAGTGCACTTACTCCCCCCCCCCATACAAACAAATACATATAATTAAAAAATAAAAATAAATAGCCCGTGGCTGTGGCTGACCTAGCTATATGGACAGGTGTAAGGTCATTTTTGAGAACTCAAGAATCACGTTGACCTGATGGTATCTGTGACTTGTTTTTTTCCAATCCAGGCCACAAAACAGCTTCTGCCAGCAAACGTGTTCTGCCAGACACGTGGCGAAATAGAAAGTTGATGGCACCGATAAATGGAACTCCGCCGGCTAAGAACTGCACAGATCCCGGTAAGATGTAGTCTCCCCTCTCTCGCAGGCATTTAACCCAGCCTGGGTTTGATGCTTATGTGGACAGACCCAGTTAATGCTGGGAAAGACCATCTTAGGAACCTGAGTGAGAAAGGGGAGCTGCATGGTGTTGAGATGAAACCTATAGACATTCGTCAGCCACGCTGCTAAGCAACCCAAGAGCTTGCCTTATCCAGCAACTACGAAGGTCACACACAAGAGTCTAAAAATGTTATCTTTTGTTCTAAAGGCAATGCATTTCCCCTGCTCTTTTGATTCTTTGGCTTTCCCCTGGTGTCTTCGTTCCCCACTTGGATCACTGTGTGCATTTGATGACCCCCTTGGGATATAGCTTGTGGTGGGTATCTTTGTGAGATGACCTACCAGGATGGGGGTGCTCCAGTCCACCGAAAGGGAGAACTCTGGGTTGGTTGCTGAGCCCTTCCTCTAATGGAAGTCCTCAGGTAGTTGGGTTTTGCTTGTCCTGGGAAGCAGTTTTAATGTTCTTTTCTGGGGTATCTGGGGTGGTAGGTTCCCAGGGGTAACATCTGGTCTATTCTGCTTCAGGCAGGCTTCACTTAAAAACAGCACAAAGATTCTCAGGAGTAGAGAGTAAACGTGCCAGCAGTAGGCATGTGAAAGCTGCCCAGACCTCTCAAGGCACAGGTGTAGGGCATTTGCTCTGCATCAATATCTTGGGGGTCTTTGTGAAGAGAATACAGTAGGGTGAAGAATTCAAAAGCCCTGAAGGAAATAGATTTTGTTGTAGATGGCTTTTCCACTGAGTTGCTGGGAAAATCACATAATTTTCGGGGATTCTAACCTGTAAAGTAGACTGAATAGTGCTTGCCTACTCTGGGTTGTTGGAGAATCTGGTGAAGCTCTACAGAGGGCTGTGTGTAGGAGATGGCACACACACACACACACACACACACACACACACACACACACACACACAGCAAAGGAGTGGGCTTGGATGCAGAGTGCCAGGCTTCTGAGGTTGGCTTTGGTAAGACAGTGTCTTCTCTAGGTTAGGAAAGGTCTATGGTAGAGACACGAGTTGCTCAAAGTCATACAACTCAATGGCACCAAAGCTGGCTTTGGAACCCTGGTCTGTGTGCCTAGACTGTATCTTGGGCTCCATGTGCTTAGGATGGCTTCTGTCATCTCTCTAAGCTTTCTTGCTTAGAGGTCAACACAGTGAACTCATCTTTCCCCAGAGGCCTTCTAGAAGGACTTCGGAGTGTGGAGAAATAGTGAAGACTTTCAGAGCAGCATTGTAATTCCCACTGAGACTGGACATCTATTCCTGAATCATCTCACCCATCATGGTGACCTTCTAGACAGTGGTACCATGCTGCCATTAACATTCCCAATACTCTTTTTAGTTTGGGTATTGCTCTGGTTCCTGCCAAGGGGTTTACTCAATCATTAACATGTGTAAGGCCAGGGACAAGTAATACTGGATCCCTTCTGTCATGCCAGGGACCTGACATTCTAGAATTGGCATCTTGAATTAGACAGGGCCCCACTTGTAATGCTAGAGTTTTCTTCAGCTCTATCATGGTCCCTGTATTTTTAGTCTGGTAAAAAAAAAAAAAAAAAAAAAGCTTTGCATGGACTTTCAAGCAGTGTGTTCTGTCTCACAGGAAGGGCTAGCCTTGGCTTGTGGAGAGGGAACTGCCAGAAACCACCCATATCTTTAGCAATAATTAATGTTTGGATTACACTTTATGCTGACTCTATCTGTAGTGGGGCCTCGCACATGGAAAGGTCTCAGTGAATGAGATGATTCAGTGAAAACACATTTGGAGCAGTCTTCATGCAGTTCCATGGTATTTTTTTTTTTAAAGATGGGCACATAAAGGCGAGTTTAGTGGCTTCTAAAGACCTCATCTCTGGGTTACCTGGCTTCTGGTGCTGTCTTAGTTACTTTTCCATTGCTCTGATTAAACGCCATGACCAGGGCAACTTATAAAAAAAGTGTTTAATTGAGTGTAGAGTTTCAAAGAGTCCATGATGGTGGAGCAAGGACATGGCAGTAGGAACAACTGAGAGCTCACATCTTGATCCACAAGTAGGAGGCACACACACACACACACACACACACACACACACACACAGGTAATGGCACAAATCTTTTGAAACCTCAAGTCTAGCCTCTGACATACCTCCTCCAACAAAGCCACACCTCCTAATTCTCCCTAAATACTTCTACCAATGTGGGGACCAAGTCTTCAAATGTATGAGCCATTCTCATTCAAGCCACCTGAAGTGCCCTGCTCTTCCCACTCCCACCCCCATCTCTTCCCAGGCCAGGTAGGGACTTCCCTTCCTGCCTCCCTTCTTTCTATTTACATCTCAGCAAGCATTTGCTATTATTGTATGCCAGCTCCCATGTGGACACAGACTGTGGAGTCTAAGGTTACAAGAGGCAGCCTCTGCCATTAGGTAGCTTACAGTCAAGTAGAGTGGGCAAACTCTTGACCCAGAAAAGCCAGGTAACAATGAAGGACCACAGAGACCTGCAGTCAGTCCTGCAGGAGACACTTCCTCTTTGGTGCACACAGGACAAAGAGCTGGCCTGCTGGGGTTCTGGGTATAGATGGGATTGGCCTTTGTTTCAATGACAGAAACCTTCCCGACTGAGTTTAGCAAACAAGGCAAATGATTGGCTTGGTAACTGGAGTGGGGTCAGAGGTTAGAAGGTATCTGTAACTCAGCTTCCCCCAGTCTCTGGACTCAGTTGTGTTCTAGCATGGGATGATGGTCACCAAAAGGCTGCTCTAATGTCCTTGCAGGCTCTGAATGTTGCAAAGAGTATATCTGAACCCTGAGACACATTCTCCTTACTTGCCCATATGATAACCCTAAGTCAACTATTTGGGCCAGATGAATATTCGGCTCTGGATTGTCTTGGGCCTCAGCACAAGCTAAACATTTAGAGTGAGCAAACAAAGCTACTTCTCCTGGCTCCATCTGGGAGTCAGTGTGCACCTGGGGGTCCGTGTGACTGTGCTCTTGCGTTAGTGTCACTGGGAACCTGAGAGGCTGTATGCCTGGGCACCTAGGGGGCTTGTGGCTGAGCACTTATTGGTCAGCATGGCTGGACACCTGGGGAGCAGGTAGATGCTCACCCAAGGCTCTCATCCTGGGCTGCTGTTCTGATAAAGGTGGGCTGGGGTTCCAGGTTAGACGCTCAGGAGTGTGACGGAGTCCATCCTTTTCAAGAGTGTGATAGGTGTTTCCAAGAGGAAGTCAGAGTTGGTGCTGTGAAGGCTGGGGCCTAGAGGTTCATGGTAGGGGCATCACCAGGAGCCTGCTAGGAATACCATGTCGCCCTCTCTCCTACTAGATCAGAATACACATTCTAACAAGGTCCTCAGTGAGTCGTGTGTACACCAGATGCCAGTGAGCATGCCCTAGAGTGTGTGCTGGACACTTGCAGGTAGATGCTTGATCAGTATTTGAATGTTAGACTGGAGGCATGGCTTAGTGGTAGAGCATTTGCCTGTCATGCACAAGGCTCTGCTTTTGATGGTCCCAGCACTGAAAAAAATCACATGTGAATGTTTAATAAAAAGTTAGACTTGGTTTAACATAGTAGTTTTCCTAAGTATTTGTTTATTTATTTTTCACATAGGGAAATAAAAATAATTACTTCATCATGGCCAATGATGTCTATAGGAAATTCATATTTTTCCCTCAGAAATTTGAAGACATGATTTGGCCTCCAGGCCTTAGATATTTCTTTTCACAGTCTGTACCAATGGTTCTCACCCTTCCTAATGTTGCGACCCTTTAGTACAGTTTCTCATGTGTTGATGACCCCCAACCATAATATTCTTTTTGTTGCTCCTTCATAACTATAATTTTGCTACTGTTATGAATCATAATGTAAATATCTATGTTTTCCAATGGTCTTAGTGGCCCTTGTGAAAGGGCCATTTGACCCCCAAAAGGGTCATGACCCATAGGTTGAGGACTCTGGTCTGTACAGAGCAGGCACTACATCAGGCAGGGGGCTGAGTGTGCACACGCTCTGTGGAATAGTAATGAGTGATGCAGACCTTGAGTCCCTTAGTTACTACTTCTGGCTGCTCTAACAAAATACCCCAGGCTGGGTGGCTAACCAGATGCTTTCTTACCGTTCTGGAGCCTGGGAAATTGAAGATCAAGTTGCTGGTTGCCCTGGTGTCTGGTGAGGGCTCAATGCCTACCTTAGAGCTGACTTTTTGCTGCATGCCCCTATGGTACTGAGAAAAAATGATTAAGCTCCCCTTTCTCCTGCTTCTTCCTTCTCCCCGCTCCTCCTTCTCTTTCTCTCTTTTTCCTCCTGCCCCTTATCCTCCTCCTTCATATAATCATGCTAATCCCATCATAGGAACCCCACCATCATGGTCTCATTTAACCCCAATTTCCACCCCATATACCCAAAGGCATCACCTCCAAATACTGTCGAGTAGAGGGTTAGGGCTTCAACATAAGGATGGCGGCCGTGGAGCCCATTCAGTTTATAGAAGGAACCAATGAGTTTCCAGGCCTCTCTTGATGGTAGCACTAGACTGCTTAAGGGTGGTTCTTCTCAACCCTGGACTGCAGAAAGAGACACTTCCTGGGGAATGTAGATGCCAAGGCCCAGCCCTGAACTGGAAATCAGGACCAGTGACAGGTGCAATTTTTAAGGGCTTCTGGACACGTGACCTCTCTGTCCTTATCTCACATGGGTTTCTGCTCATCACTGCCACATCTAAAGGTTGTCCCTGGCTACCCAGTCCTAATTAGACCCTTAACCACTGGCTGTCTTGTTTCAGCCCCTCACAAGTGTTCATTCTGCCCATTGTTACATCGCTCACTGCTCTTGAGCACACACCACACAAGCCTAGATTGCTCTCCAAAACCATAGCATGTGATTCAGCTTTCCTGTCTGGAGCATGGGATGCACGAGTACTAATTACGTCTGCTTTACAGGCTGGCTAGGATTGTACACATTACCACTCATCAGCCCTTAATATGGTGTTCGGCATGTAAAACACCCTCTGACCTGTGTTATAGGACTGTTAGATGCTTGGTTTTTCGCTTGCTCCCTCTGGGGATGAGACAGAGCTGGGCTATCACAAGCCCTGAGAAGCCATTTTGTTGATGGAGCTTGATGAAGATGAGTTAACCACACACATCACCAAACATTTACTCTTGTCTTGTGGAAGCAAGCATTTCTTAGCTTGCTGTGTCTTATGTTTGGAGGATTTCAAATTCTGAGGATAGTTTACTAGAACATTTTTATATTAAAAAAAAAAAAACGTTTACCTCCTACTTGGGTTTTTTCCTTCTAAACTGGACGGAGCAAGGCTCCCCCTGTGCCTATCCCCACCCAACCTGATTTGAGATTGAGTGAGCGCCTCATTGTCAGCTCTGTCACCCTGTAGTTTGGGTTTCTGGTATCCTGCATCTTTAAAAGAAAGGTGAAGGAGAGAGGAAGTTGGTTTACCCTCCCTCCCTCCCTCCCTCTCTCCCTCCCTCCTGTTGCTGCTGGGGGGTTCAGCCCTCCTGTAGAGTTTGCTGTGTTGTATTGGGCTTTCCTCTTTTGAATGTGCATTCTGAAATGCCTGCTGGCTGTGTGTCCTTGGGAGGAAGGCTGGGAGGAGCAGGCTGATGACCAGCTTGAGAGAGACTGAAGGTGGCAGGCCTTGTAGCACTTCAGGGAAGCAAAACTGATGCAGGGTTTGGATGGAGGATGCTTTGTGGTCCACTTGCTTTTGTGACTCTGCTCTTGCTTTTTTTTTCCTGTAGTGGATGGAGGTAAAGGCAGATGTGAAGAAAAGTCTATGGCAGCATGGGTAAGGATGGGAGGGACAGGACAACTGGACCAGGAATAAATGACATCATTGGACAGGCACCCCAGCAACAGGTCTCACAGATGCAGGAAGCAGAGGTGCCAAAGGCATGAGAAATAAAGAGAAGGAGGAGGAGAACTGAACTGCACAAAGTGTATCGGGATCAGTGGGGAGGTGCCGGGTACAGGCTACAAGGCAGTATTGTGGCAGAGCCACCAACCTGATCACAGTGGAGGCAGAGGCGGGCAGCACTGTCATCAACACACCCACATTTTGCTGCTTGGGGGGTGATGTGGAGTCAAGTGGGTCCAGTGCTTTGGGAGGCAGAAGTCTGGGTTCTAATGTCAGCAGTACCAAGACTCTGCCTGTTGGCATTTGGGCTCTACCTCTCTCACCTTTGAACAAAATGAGGTAGGCTGGGATAGGTATGAAGATTTCCAGGAGCCAGGAAAGGCTTGTGTCTGCCCATCTTGGAGATGCTGGTTTGTGTAGTAAAAGCAGACGCTGGAGTTTGAGTCCCAGCTTACTTCTTACCAGTGATGTGGCCTTGAACAAGTTATATAATCTCTAAGTTTCAAGTTTTCCCTTTTGTAATGAGGATAATAGAAGTTCCTACCCACTTTACCAGGCTGCCATGAGACTTGAGCCACTTGACAGATGAAGTTCTTAAGTGGTACCTAGCACATGGCAGTGATGCCCTGGGGCATAATGTGTTGGGCATATTCTGAGTACACTCTGTGTTGCTTCTTCTAAGAACTCTTTACATAGGGGCTATGGATGCTCTTGTTCTGCAGTTGAGAAAACCAGCACCACTCAGGGAACAAAAAGCAGAAGGGGGTGGGGAGGAGAGAATATACTCAATAATTATTTTTCTAGAGAAGTTTTAGGTTTATAGAAAAATTAAACAAGCAGAAAAAAATATAGAGATCCACTTCCCTGGTCTCTACCCTATAGCAGTTTACACCTAGCCTTAGGGTGTTACGATTGCACACATGAATTAATATTCACACATTGTTATTAACCAAAGCCTGCAAGTAACTTCAGCAGCCACTCTGTCCTCGCTCCTGTGGGTTCTGATAGATGTGTGTCCACCATTACTGATGCATACCAAATGATCTGGCTGCCTTAAAAGTCCCTTGTGGAAGCAGCTTATAAAGTATGGACTGGGAATGTGGCTAAGTTGGTAGAGTATTTTCCTAGCATGCACGAGGCTCTGGGTTCTATCCCTGGTGTTGCATAAGACTGAGTGTGATGGCACATGCCTGTAACCTCAGCATTCACCAGGTGGAGGCAGGAGGGACAGCAATTCAAGGTCATGCTTAGCTCTATAGCCAGTTCAAAGCTAGCCAGGGCTATGTGAGAGCCTGTCTTTAAAAAGGAGTAAGGGGAGGGGGTTGAACTGTGAGCCCATATCCTGATCCATAGTTTTAGTAAATGGGGTAAGAAAAGACAAATTAGGGAAGTGAGCTCGTCCCTGCTGGATGCCCTTCTGAGGAATGAGGTGTGCCCATCCCTGGCACCAACAAACACCGGTTTGTTTCTTGGTATGTTTCTAGTTTCTAATACTGATTTGTTTGCAATCAAAAACCAGTAGTCCCCTTTATCCAAACTATTGGGGCCATCTGTTAGCAAACCCTCCTCCCTGCTGGGCCGTCTGCTGGCCCTGGACTTGCAGATACTCGGTTCCTAACAGCCACCCTTGCCACTTTCGGGCCTCCTGCAATCCAGAGTGTGCCCACTCGGCTTCCTGTTGAACTCTGAGAGTGTTCCTGCCTGAGTTAAAAATGGAAATGATTAGGTACCACCATGTGCTGCCTCGGGTAGGAGCAATCTAGCCCTGCGATTCCACCCCAGAGTAGCATACTGAAGATGGGATTTTTGTATTTAGTGTGTTCCATTATTAAGGAGGTATTGGAACATGGCATTTCACCAAAAAGGAAGACAAATAACCATGCTGGATTCTTTCAGTGTTTCCCTTGGGAAAGCTGTGACTATCCTCCTTGGGAAAGGAATGGGAGTCCACTGGTGGCTGAGAGGGAAGGGAGGGGAGCTCTGCCCTTGGCAAATAGGACTGTTGGGTTGTGATCCCATCACTTCTTTTGATACTTCAATTAAAAGCACAGCCCTGTACTCAAAGCAACTGCAACACAACACTCATTTCTCAGGTATTTCTTGGCTCTGTATGAAGCTCTAAGCCAGAAGGGACCCAGGCCTTGCTGCAAAGGGGTGCAGACTTGAATGGGGGAGCCTGACCTCAAAGGCTCAGGGTAGCATGGATGGACAGCTAAGCAGATGGCGCTGTCGGTATTTGAGTCACAGTAGCATCTCTGTACCTGGAGGAATGCTTACTGACAACAGCCGCGTGTCTCACTCGTGGCTGTCCGAGGGGACAGCGCAAACAAACAGCAGCCAGGAGTGCTGGCACAGTAGTGAGTAATTAGGCTTCAGGGAGTTAGCAAGCAGTCAGTGCTTAGCGAAGGTGAGAGCGAAGACAGACGACTTTGATTGTAATATTCTGTAGCCAAAACGGAGAGGCGCTGGATAAGTGTATGCCATGGGGCCAGGATAAAGTTGCCAACTGGTTCCCAGCAGCCATGGCAAGTCAACAGGAGAGAGAGCCATCTCAGTTCTGTGCTGGACACAGAGACAGTTCATGGAAGGCCGCAGATGAAACAACACAGGCATTTTCCACTCTTTGCCCTTCAGCCTTTGAACTCTGACTCTGGGAGGGCAGGGACCGTATGCACTTTGTCCTTGCCTCTGAGGCTGAGGCAAAAACTCAGTTCATAGTCTATGGTGACTGGCTTCATAGAGCCCTTGGCTCTACCCACTGGGGAGCTGTACCCCGCAGACATGGCTGCTGCCTCTCCACTGTCTCTTCCAGCCGGTGGATACCGGAGGGCGTTGACCCAGAACACTCATGCAGGGAAAGTTGAGGATTAAGAACATGACTCCAGAGACAAGACTTCTGGTCTCTAAGCTGTGCCGTTCCTAGTTCTGAGACCTTGAACTCTAGTGATCATGTAGCCTGAGGGAAGGGGCAAGGCTTGTTCAGCTTGTGGATATATCCTCAGGTCTGGAACCATGACTGGTGTGCAGAAAATGTGTGTGTGTGTGTGTGTGTGTGTGTGTGTGTGTGTGTGTGTGTACCACGTGTGTTCATATGAGAGGCGTGTTTGACTTTAGGCTTTATTTTGAGCTCTCTACCCCCACCCCAGAGAGCAAATACCCTACTTTCGTGCTTTCTTGTTACCGTTTCTTTGGAGAGAAGAGACTGTTGCTTTTTGCAGGGATGACCAGAGGACAGTGCTGACTATGCACTGCCGTGGTCCTCAGTGAGTCTGTTCTACATCTGGTACTTTCTCTGCGTCACATGAGCCCCGAGGCATGAAACACGGAGCTCAGAGACCAGTTTTTATGCTGTGGCACTGACTGCCTATGATTCTGTAGAAGACACTAGTTACCTGGGCCTTGCCTTCCTGGCTGTGAAATGGGTAGAATGCTGACCCAGGGCATCCCTCAAGCTTCTGTGGGCTCAGCTCAAAGTATGTAGATGTGATTGTGACCACCTTCTCGGGGTATTAATGCATCTCAAGACCATCCACTCCATGTGACAGAGAAAACCAATTATTTGGGACCTTTCAGAATTGACCCCTTTATAACTAGGATTTGTTGAAAATGTGCCTTCTTGTGTGAAGCAAAGACCCCATTGATCTTGTGTATAGCTAGAGTAGAAGGCTAAAGATCATTTGAACCAGGAAGGTCCAACTTGCAGCCTGTGGGTGTCCCGCATGAGACCCCATGCAGCCAACAATCGCTATAAAATCCTAAGTTTACTGCAGACATTATGAAGGGTGGTGTGTATGTGTGCGTGTGTGTGCATGTGTTTGTGTGTGTGAGTGTGTTTCTTTTTATAACTTGAGAACATGGTTCTTGAGTGTGAACTCTGTAAATGATAACATTATTCCCAGTGTTGAAAAGTTAGATCCACCCGCTAGGCCATCTGTCTATCTGTCTGTACACACACACACACACACACACACACACACACACACACACACACACACACACACACACTGTATCCACCATTGTTTCATCTCATTCATACCACACACATCTGACTTTTCATTATGGACTCCACACCCAGTGAGAGCTCAGCAGATCTCACACTAACTGATTCCATTCAGGCTTAACATGTGCTTACTGAGGTAACTACATAGACGTAAAATCGCCCTGTGAAGGAGGCCTCCGGGGTCATTTCTTTGGAGCAGGAAGCCATCTGTGTGTTACGGTATAGCTAGCTGCTGGACACATACTGACTGGGCCAGCTTGTTGGCTGAGCCCATAGGGAGATTTAACTGACCTAAGTGTGGGCTCTGCCTCCAGGGAACATCCATTCTAGTAAAGAAGGTAAAAATCTATGGAACTAATCTGTAACACGCACAGCACTGCACTCTTGGTGGAACATATGGAGGTGTTAAGTCTTCAGCGTCGGGCCCAAAGAGAACATTAAATAAAGGAGGCGCCAAAGGTTGGAAAGGCAGGTGTTGAAGAGAGCGACACTGTTCTAAGTGCTTAATGCACATGGCCTTGCCAATCCTGGTCACTCCTCCTGTAAGACGATGAGGTGGCATCCTTGCTTCCATTTTTCCAAAGCTGCAAGTTAGATACAAGGAGGCTAAATAACTTCTCCAGTGTCTCTAGCTCAGAGTTGAATCTAAGCATCCTGATCATGGCCTGTGCTCCTTAGGGTAGAAGGTCATGGATGCCCTCAGACACCGGAGTAGTGAGTCTAGGGAAGTTGAGGGCACAAGGTGCATAGATGGGTTGGGTCAGAGAATCATCCTGTCTTATATGTTGAGACTGAGAGCCCGAAACACCCAGGAGCCTCTGTGCTCTGCCTATGGACAGTGGGAGTTCCTGGTGGATTCTGAGCAGCTCTGTGTCTTTGTGCTGGCAACACGGAGGACTCTGACTGAGATGTATCGTGTTGTTAGCATTGTGCTAAGTAAGCTTCCTTTGCCTTGGATTTGACAGAAGAAAGTGAAGATGGAAGAACTTGAACCTATTGTAAGGAAATTTAGGCAAAGATAATAGTCTTGTGTAGGATGCTATTAAATGGAGTGAGGTGTGCAGAATCTGTTGTCAGCACCACCACAGGTGACATCTGTGGACATACCACCACTTTCTGAGGTGGGAGCATGGGAAGTCCCTCCCTCCCCACTCCATTTCTCATAGAATCCTCTGTAGAACCCTAATCCAAGAAGGTCTTTTCCCCAAACACACTGCCTGAATTTTACCTTATATTCCAAAGTGTGCCTCTGACAGACACTCACTGGGCATCCATGTCAAAACCCTGGAGGATGCTAAGGAAAGCCATCCTTATCCTCACAGGTTGGAAGGTTGAGGTTGGCTTATCTTCATTCCCTGCAACCCGGAAAGGCACGTGGAAGGGTCTGGTATGACTGGAAGGTTTCACAAAGGATGCAGTGTCAGCTGTCCCTTGCTGCAGATGGGTGCTTGCTGGACAGATGGGGTGGCAGGACGTGCTGGTGGGTACAGTGGCTATAGAAACAGGAAGCCCAGAGAGATCCAAGGGCCAAGGGGATATTTTCAGTTGGCTTTGGGTTTGCCTCCCTGGCTGTCTTCGCTGCTTTTCTCGTCACTGTGACAAATACCTGAGAAACACAATGTAAAGAATGAAGGGCTCATTACGGCTCCCAGTCTGAGAGTGCTGTCCGTCATGATGGGAAAGGTGTAGTGACAGGAGCCTGAGGCAGCTGGGCATATTGCAGCTGACCCCTGAGGCCAGAGGATGTCCAGTCCTGTATGCTGCCCCCAAAGTTGGGACTCTGCTTGCCTTCTTTCATGGGAGGTTTGAAGAGCAGAAAAGATCACTGTTGTCTCCTGGCACTGGGCAGATGGGTGGGAGATTCAGGGATGACGGAAGTGCCAGTGTCATTCATGAAGCACCAAGGAGAGGGGAGCCCGTGTTGCTCCAACATGTGTGCTCTGGCCACATGACACCTCCCAGGTGTGGACATCAGTGTATTACACTTCAAACTAGAGATGTATTTTTAAGTGTGTGTGTATGCACGTTCATATGCATGCACATGTGCACACATGAGCACAGGTACCCTTGGAAGCCTGGGGCATCAGATCTTCTGGAATGGGAGTTACAGGTGGGTGCTGGGAACCAAACTCAGGTCCTACAAGAATAGTACGTGCTCTTAAACACAGAGCCATTCCTACAGCCCCACTTACTACACTTCTTATGCCAGCAGGCTTTGCTCCCACAGTCATCTCTAGACCAGTGGTTCTCGACACTCCCAATGCCGCGAGCCTTTAATACAGTTCCTCATGTTGGCATGACCCCCAACCATAAAGTTATTTCATTGCTACTTCGTAACTGTAATTTTGCTACTGTAATGAATCTTAATGTAAGTATCTGATATGCGGGATATCTGATATGCAATCCCAAAAGGGTTGTGACCTACAGGTTGAGAACCACTGCCCTAGACCACTGTGTAGACATTTTTTTTTTAGAAGCCATTTTGGAAGCCCTTAAAACCACAAGGAAAATTAGGAAATATGTAGCCTTGTATCTAAAACATGACAAGGAAGGACCTGTGGCCCTTATTGTGAGGACCTTCCCTACCAGGGTTCTCATCCTCATATCCTCTTCTGCCTCATTCCGCTGCATTGCTAAATCTTTTAGGGAACATCTGGTATGCCTCTGTGGAGGCCCACGGAGGCTCTCTAGTGTGACTTTACTCAGGATCAGAGAATCTGGGCTTGCTTTACCCAGCAGGGCTGAATAATGGGATGATTTGGCCACGGGCGTGGTTACCAGGTGTTTGGAAGGCTCTACACTTGACTGTATGTTGTGCTTTGATCTTGAAAGGGGGAGATCTTTTGCCTCTCCACTTGGTAGTGTATAAAAAGCCCATTAGAATAATGGATGAGGTGACTGGGTATTGATCCAGGGCCCTTCCGAAGCTATCCTGTGTCCCTGTCTTTCTTATCATCTTTTTTCTGTCTTTCTATCATTTCCTCATTTCTCTCTCCTCCCCCAAGAACCCTTCGACAGGTGGGAGCAGGGCTCCAGCAGACTCCCACATGCCTCCTGTAGGAGGACCCATGGCCTGGTTGCCTTATGCCTGAACCTATTTGGAGATGAGCTCCTGGGGTGAGGATCCCCTGACTCCTTACTGAAATGTCTTCTTACTGCTGAGGAGACAATCAGCTTTCCTGTGAAGGTGGCTGATGGAATCTGACCATGAAAACAGCCTTCCAGATTGGGTGCTTGGATGATGTGGGTCATTGGCTTGTACATGGGATGCCAGTGTGAGCCAGACATGGGCATCGCCACCTCAAAAGGCCTCATTTAAGAGAAGCTGGTTCTAGAAAGGAGTAGACACTCCGCAGAGGTTCACAGGTGCATTGATAAAGACGATTAGCAGAGAAGATGGAATGATTTATGAGCAAGATTAGAGAAGCTAAGAGGTTCTGGCTTATTAGTTGAGCCACTGTGAAGAAAGCCTGTAAGAAGGGGCTCCTGGCCCTGCCTTGCAGCGATTCACCTGCCAGGCCTGCATCCAGGGAATCCTTAGACCCAGGAGAAGCAGAGCCAAGGGTCAGCCTCCTCTGCTTAAAATGCCTCTGGCACAACACGCAGGCTCCTCAGTCAGCCTCCCCCAGGAAACCACAGGGAAACTCCACCACTTGGGGCTTTGGATTAGACAGAACAGAGTGTGGAGGAGTATTTGGGAGGATGCTAAGGCACCAGAGGGGTAGGCTAGCCTCATCACTGCAGCTTTACACTTTGTAATTCTTGGTAATTCCTCTGCAGGCCTGGGAGTGGGTAGGTTCTGTCTGCAAAGAACTGCTTTGAAATCCCTTTGATCATTTAAACCGTGCCTGCATTTTCCTTAGCTGGCAAATGCCTCAGTTTAGTGAGGTGTGACAAGAAGCTAAATAACTTGTAGGCTTTGGCAGACCCATATCATTAGGAAGAAGCAAGGGAAGGTGGGGGGGGGCAGTGCATCCCTCACACCTGAGAAAGATGTTGCTGTGGCCTCCACAGCCCTGGCTCACTGTGCATCTTCAACCACCACAGGGCCAGGTGAAAAGATGGCCGTGGGGTTGTGGAAGGCGAAGGCAGAGGAAGAGACAGTATGTCCCACTAATGTACATGTCCACCTGGGCTGTTGCTGAAGTGCAGATGCAGGAGGTCTGTACCTCTGCCCAGCCCCTGGGCAACAACATCACTTTGGGTGGTGGCAGTGTAGTCTGCCTGCTCTAGTTTGCAGGTGAGCCGTGTGGTCTTTCGCAAGTTGCTTGGCCTCCTTGAGCTTCTGCTTCTCTCTCAGTGGGTCTCAGGGCTTGCCTGGCATGAGTCCCGGCAGCCCACGCCCATTGGCTGCTGAGCTCTGAGACCCACACATTGCTGAAGCTCAGTGCTATAAGCTGGTCATTTGGAGCTTACCCTAACATCCCCCAGGCTTCTTGGAGGTGCCCTCTTGGTCTACAAGGTGACTTCCCCCTATCTCTATTCCCCTTCCTTGAGGTACTTTCCATAACCACATAGTTTGGGGCAAAGCGGTAGACTCAGTCTTTCTTGGTGATGGGACCACAGTAATATATTCAAGGTTCTGAGATGTTTAGCAGTCAAGAAATCTTTAAACTGTAAAAGTAGACATTTTAATTACAGAAACACATGTAACAAAATTTACCACTTAACTATGTGAGTCTGGTACATTCACATTGTGGTGTAACCATCTCCATCGTCCATGTCTGTTACTTTTTCTCATCTTTGTAATCTGAAACAGTGTGTCCATTTGTGGGAACCCACAGAAGTTTCCTAGTGAGAGCTGAGCTTGCTTTACCCAGCAGGGCTAGATAAGGGGATGGATTGACCACATGCATGGTTACCAGGTGTTTGGAAGGTCTGCACTTGGCTGTGCTGGGGGGAGGTCTTTTGTGCCACCCCTTGGCATTCCTATAAATAGCCCTTTAGAAAAGACAGTTGGGGCCAGTGGATAAGGATCCAGGCCCTCCTGAGGCTATCCTGTGTTTCCATCTGTTTCTCTCCCCTCTATATTTCTATCTAAATCTCTTATCTCTCACTCCTCAAAAGTACCCTGGGGGAAAAGGTAGGTGCAGGTCCCCCCCCACCCATTAACCATGATCCCCATTTCCCTCCCTAACCCCTGACGGCCACTCCCTGACTCCCTGAACCTATGACTGTGACTGTTCATATCAATGGGATCATATGGTGTCTTTCTTGGGTGTCTGGCTTCATCTACTCAGCACAGTGTTCTCAAAATCCATTTATGTTGTAGCAGGTGTCAATAATCTTTCCTTGTGTGTGTGTGTGGGGGGGGGCATATTATGTGGGTGGGTGTGTCTGGCGGCCAGAGATCAACTCTGGTGTTGTTCCTGAAGTGTCAACCCCTCCTCCTGGCTCCAGCCATTTTCCTTCCTTCCTTCCTTCTTCCTTCCTCCCTCCTTTCCTCCCTCCCTCCCTCCACCCCTCTCTCTCTTTCTTTCTTTGGAGACAGGGTTTCTCACTGGCCTATAACTCTCCAAGTGAACTGGCTGATGAGAACCCCAGGCTCTATTCATCTCTGCCTTTCCAGACTGTGATTACAAGCACATGCCACATGTATTAACATGGGTTCTGGGAACTGAACTCAGGTCCTCATGCTTGCAAAACAACCACTTTATGATCTGAGATAGCTGCCCAGCCCCAGAGCTCCTTTCCCTTTTATGGTCAAATGCTATTTTATTGTCTGCACAAACCACATTTTGTTTATTCATCCACTGATGGACAATTAGTTGCTTCTGGTTTTTGTATTTTATTTATTTTGTTATTTTAAATAATACCACTGTGAACATGTATGTAAAATAGGTTTGCACTGTAAAAAATCATAAACTTAATATTAAACCATTGTTTTTTTTACAGGGGAACACAGATCCTTAGCTGAGGTTCTTAGCCCCAGCTGTGCCGTAGATTCATCTGGGAGCTAGACAAAAATACCCATGCTAGGTCCTCCCATGAGCTAATTGAATCAGACCCTCTAAGGTGGGAACAAGTACACAAGTGTTTCAGTCTCCTAGGTGATTTTCTGAGGACCCACGGATGAAAGATGCTCTTTGGCGCAGCTGCTAAGACTCACATCCATCAGCAGTTCAAGGTCAGATCAAGAACTGGGAACTAAGCCAGGCAGTGATGGTGCATGCCTTTAATCCCAGCACTCGAGGCAGAGGCAAGCAGATCTCTGTGAGTTCAAGGCCAGCCTCATTTACAGAGTGAGTTCCAGGACAGCCAGGGTGGTTACACAGAGAAACCCTGTCTCAAAAAACCAAACCAAACCAAACCAAACCAACAAACAAAGAATTGAGAACTATTGAATCCTAGAATGCCCTGCGATGTGTCTCCTGTATAGGTCTGGCTCATCCAAAGCCTCTGCCAGGCTGGAGTTCCAGTCAAAGTCCATTCCACGGATGGAATGAACAGAATTGAGGGGATGGATGGATGGTCATCCTTGGCCTCTGGCTCCCATAAGTCCTCCATTGCTAGGGAGTCTGGGAGAGTTGTGTCCTCTAGGGGTACCCAGCCAGGGACCGGTCTGTATCCACATGAAATCACCAAGCAGATTCAGATAACAGGATGCAAGCCAGCAGCCACACTAGGACCCATCTCTGTAGTGTGCAGGACCGACTACAGCTTCAAAGGATCATTTTTTATATGGACAACGCATTTTTGCTGATAGAGGCCCCGAAAGCACCAGAGTTCACATTCCTCAATTCAAGATTGGAGTCTCTGGCCTAGCGCTCCTGACCACACAACCCATGCTTGTGAATGATGCCCCTCCCTAGAGACAGAGATTTACCTCAGCATGGTTTAACCCTGGAGCCACTATTTAGTGGTCTGCCAGCCTGTCTGGCATTGTGATGTCTGAGCTCGCTTTGGTTTGATGTATGAGAGTATGGAGAAATAACTTCAGTTATTACTTTTAAAGTATAGGATGGGCCTCCTGAAAACAAACCTCAAAGTCTGTTTTTATTTTAAATTAAGTCTTCTGACTTGGTTGCCTTTCTAGGGGTGTCTGATCCTGGTGTCTTTCATAAAGAACCCACCCACCCGAACACAGCAAGCTCGAGATGCTAGCAGTGTTTTGTCACATCCTCTGGGCACTCTGGGGACGTCTGTTTCCTGGCTCCCTGAGCACAGTTTGCAGGAGCAGAGCTGGTGAACCCATGGTAACGGGGCCCACATGTTCCCTTCAGTCTTAGTAACCAGTCCTCAGGCAGACTGCTGAGCCTGAGGGTGAGAAAAATCTGCTTCCAGTACAGTCTGCCTGACCTTCGTGTCATGGGGCAATGGGCTATCGATATCATTCTTTTCCCATTTAGAGAGAGTGACTGATGCAGTTTGAACAAACTGGCAAAAATTCTCAGAGCTGGTTTCTCCATTGTGAAGTAATTAAAGGGCAATAGCAAAGGTGATGACTGGTTCTTAACCATAGCCCCCTTGAAGGAATTCTGATGGGGAGATGGATCGGTCGGTGAAAGACTTGCTGTCCATCCCCAGAACCCACACTTAAAAAGCCATAAAACCATTCTCCTTTAAAAAATTTTTGTTATTGTTTTTTTCAAGACAGGGTTTTTCTGTGTAGTTTTGGTTCCTGTCCTGGATCTCACTCTGTAGACCAGGCTGGCCTCAAACTCACAGAGATCTGCCTGGCTCTGCCTCCCGAGTTCTGGGATTAAAGGCATGCACCACCGCCACCAGGCTCCTTTAAAAATTTTTGTTGTTGGGGATATTGAGCAAATCCAGGACCACTGAGTTATACCTCTAGACAAAACACCACCCAAATGTTTTGTGTGCACATGTGTACATTTTTAAGTACATGCAGGTGCACACATGTGGAGAGTGTGTTGACACATGCTTGTAACCTCAGCCTTGGGGAGGTGAACACAGGTGGATCCCTGGGTAGACTCCCTGGCCAGCTAGCTAGGCTTGAGCAGTGAGCCACAGGCCAGTGAGAGATCCTGTCTCAAAAATATCAAGATGGGCAGAGCCTGAGGAATTTTACCTGAGGTTGACCTGTGGATTTCACATGCATACATACATGCATGCACGTGCCTCGCCACACATATGTGCACCTGTATGCATATAAGAATGCATCCACATGCACACACAGCATTTGGGTGTGTTTTGGCTGGAGTATAACTCAGTAGTCCTGCATTTGCTTAGTATCCCCAACAGGAAAAAATTTAAAAGACCAGTTTTATGGTTTTGTAATGTCCTCTGTCTCCAGATCTGTGCAGGCCAACCTGGCCACTCCTCCTTTATATATCAGGGTGCTACACACACACACACACACATACACACACAAACACACACATACACACACACATCATCATCATCATCATCATCCTTCCTTTGGATGGGCTAGAAAATTCCATGGAGCAGGGACATTGCCATTCTTGATGTGTGTGAGTCTGGGATCCTGTGCTGGTGGGTCTGGCTTCCAGGGGTGTGGGGCTTGCAGGTATTAGGGGCCCATCAACTAGCACTTGGCTCCAAAGCTCTGAGTCACCATTCCTGACCCTGCTCAGCTTGCCCTTCTGCTGTGTAGGTCTTGGCCAGCATTTTCCACTCTTCTTTCTTCTTGTCTTCAGAAAGATGAGGTCAGGATGGCAGTGAGGAGCAGCTGTGACCCTGAGAAGCCATGAGGAAACCATTTCTTGTGTGTGCTTAATGGGAATTGGTGATGGTTCCTCTGCCATTCCTCTATGTACCCTCTTCTGCATTCAGATCTTCTAAAATTTTTTTAATTTATTTATTTTTGTGTTACGGGTGTTTTGCCTGTGTGTGTGTGTGTGTGTGTGTGTGTGTGTGTGTGTGTGTGTGTGTATGCACCATGTGCATGCAGTGCCCACAGAAGCCAGAAGAGGGCACTGTATTCCTAGAACTAGGGTTACAGATGGCTGTGAGCCACAATGTGAGTTCTGGAAACAGAATCCCCGGTCCTCTGTAAGAGTAGCCAGTGTTCATAATGTCTGAGCCTTCTCCAGCCCCCCAGATCTTTTTTTAAATAGAATTATTATTCCATACATGTTCCATCTTGATCATATGCACCCCAGATGCTCTCTTCCCACTTCCTCGGGAACCCCATCACACCTCCCCTACAGCCAGGTCTTGAGATCCACCTTCTGCCTGCCAGCTGTCGGGAAACGATAGTGCCTGTTGTCTCTCTTTCAGGAGAAGTTGGCAGACAGTAAGGAGCACCTGCAGACTTATCAGACATTTCCTGTCACTCTCCATGGTCTTGAGTGATGCTTGCTTTCAAGAACAGCTAATCCTGGAGGCTGGATTTTCCTAACTAGCTTCTCTGGCCTCCCAGGGCAGCAGGCTTCCACTCTTGATCCTCTTTGCCACCTCTGGGGCTGAAGTTTGCTCCGGCATCTGTTCACTGCTTATTTATCCAAGAAATCCCAGAACCTCTGATATAAGGGAGACTTCAGCAACTGTAGATGAATAGAATAAAGCTCACCTCAAGTAATGCTCAGCGAGAGGGGAGGAAAGGCAGAGCTGACATCGTAAGCATCCTGAGCAATGTAACTGCTCAACCACCCCCCACCCACCCCCCACTGAACACACACAATCTCTAAATCAAATGGAGGGCTAGCTCTCCGTAAACTCATCCACCCACTAATTGAGCATCGCTTTAATGCTGTGTGCAGATGGCTTAGGTAAGAAAATGGGCTCCATGTTCAGGGATCCTAAATTGTCATCTGATAGGAAAGTCAAAGCATGAAACACCAGTAGCTGAAAAAATGTGCTTGGAGACATGCAGATCTGTGTATCCTGGCAGCAGAAGAAACCATTCCATAACCCAGAGGAGCAAGAGTCTTTTCCTTGGGGCCTCCAGGAGGGATTGGCCTTGAAGGCAAGGGTGATTTTATACCACGAGTAGAGGAAACTGCATGGAGCTAGGCCCTGGGGTCCTGGTGGCTTGTCCTGCTATTTGCCTTGACTTACCGACAGCTATACTTACACTGGTGGAGAGGGTCCCATTCAAAGAATTGAATCCTGGTCAGAGTGATATAGACATGGCAGCTGCCAGGGGCGGGGGCAGGGGAGAGGAGCTGTCCTCAGATAGGCAGGGAGGATAGGTTGGCCCAGTGAGCACTCTCTGGCTGGTCTGCCAAGTGCCTAGCATTGCCTCCATCCAAACTGCAGCCCTTGTCTATATAAGAGCAAGACGTCTAGGGAGCCGTGCCAGGAGCAGGGCAGACTTTAAGGTTCTGCTGCTATTCTTGAGGGAACGGAGATGTGAGGGGCCTACCTGAGATGGATGGAATGATGGCAGCGAGGGTGAGCCCGTCAAGTGTACTGTACCCCATAACAAAATGAAGGGATCCCCATGTAGGGATCTCGTTGGCAGCCCTTCTCACCTGTCAGCAGAGCACTACCAACCATAAACCATTCATCAGTCTTTCTTCATCCAGTAGCATGTTAAGAGAGCAGACTGAGCCAGGCATGGTGGCACAGCCCTATAACCTAGCACCTGGTAGGTGGAGACAGGAGGACTGCCAGTTTAAGACTAGTATGGGCTGCAGAGTGTGGAATGTGCTGGCTGGGGTTAAACATGGCCCTGCCATCTCCTGCATTGGCTTCCAATAAGTCAGTTGAAAACCCTTCTGTGCTTTCATTTCCTTATGTGTGGAATGGGGACGAGAACTTGATGAGTTCTCTCTCTCTCTCTCTCTCTCTCTCTCTCTCTCTCTCTCTCTCTCTCTCTCTCTCTCTCTCTCTCTCTCTCTCTCTGTGTTATTCTGGAGCACCCCTTAGAAGCACCAGGCACTGGGGAAACAGTAGTGAATAATGCCTTTGCTCTTAGGAGTTTGATTTAATTCAAGAAGACAAAGAATAAAATAAATATGCAAACAAGTAAATGTCTATCTAGCATCAGTGATAAATACCATGAGGAAAAACAGTGGGTAAGGAGGTGGCGACCAGGATGGATTTCAAAAGCTATGGTGAGACATTTGGGGATGCCTCTTGGAGGCCACTGGGATCCAATGACACTGGAAGAGGACTGTGTAGCTGTCTGGTAGAGAAAGGGAACCATGGGGACTTCGTACATTCATGTCTGGCCAAGGGAAAGAAATCGTGAAAGCCTCAAGGAAGTGTGTGCTGGTCTCTTCCAGGTGTGACCAGCACAGAGTGAACTCATTTCGGCATTTTCTCTTCCCTCTAAGGACATCATGGGTCTCTGCATCCACGACAGGTCTAGGTTTCATAGAGTCTGCAAGTGTTCTAGAAAGTACTGCAGCTGGGTGTGCAGGTTCCCACTTACGATCCTAGCATTTGGGAGCCTGGGACACAAGAGGATAATCACGAGTTTGAAGGTTGGGTTACCATTAAGACTCTGTCTCCAAAACAAAGCAAAACACAACTCATGAATCAGTGCTAGCCCCAAGAATGGGTGACTGAGGTCAAGATGGAAGCATCTCCCAGATGAGGCATCAGGATAAAACCTGAGCTCAGGAGAGAGGGATGGCTCACTGCTGAATCATCTTAAAAATGGAAAGTGTCTATCTCCTAGTTGTGATCTGAAGCCACAGTGACTGCTTGTGGTGGCGATGGCTCCTGTGAAAGCAGAAGATGACCCTGAGGTCAGGAGCTAGTATCTTGGGCTGTGGTTCTCTATGGTGGCTGCTCCATAGAGTTACCTGGGAGCTTTGGAAAGCCCAGAGGTTATGGTGTGTTTGGGCATGGAGCAGTGTGAGTGGGTGGTAAACTTCCTCCTTGGTCAGAACATGTGGCCATGGTTAGGAATCACTGAGCCAGGCTGGGTGGAGGAGTGACCACCCTTGTTCTAGGAGATTCTGGACATGCAGATTCAGGATCACCTCCTCTGAGATAAAGACCATGAAAAGAATGGCCTCAAAGTCAAAATCTCTGAAACAAGTGTCATAAAAAATGGGAATGCTTTATGAATAGCTCTACTCATAATAAAAAGGCAAAGGACATACTTTCCCCAGGATCTACTATCAACCTTTGTTTATTTATCTCAGGGAGTTAATGATAAACTCTTAGGGTAGTACAGGGAACCAATGTGGTATAGTGTGTGTGTGTGTGTGTGTGTGTTGGGGGGGTTGTGCCTAGGTGTGACTATATATATGTATGTGTGTGTGAGTGAATGTGTGTGTGTGTGAATGTGTGTATGCACAGGTGTACATGCCTGTGTATGCATGTACAAAGACAGGAAGACAGTAGATGACTTGTTCCATCCACCTTTTTCCTTCGAGATAGGGTTTCTCACTCAGCCTGGAGTGATATTGACAGGTGGCAGACCCGAGTGATCCTCCTGTCTCTGCTCCCTACCCCACAACAGCAGAGTTGATGGTATGGACTCATGACCATGCCCACCATTTTATGTGAGTACTTAGGATTTGACCCCAGTTCTCACGCTTGTACAGCAAGCACTCTTACCCACTGAGCCATATCTCTGGCCCCAACCTTGTATTTTTGAGATAGGATCTCTCACTGGGACCCAGAGCTTGTTGATTAGGCCAGAATTAGAATGAGTTATTCATCCTGTCTGAGCATTACCCCAAGAGTAAGAAAAGATGGCAGCTGCAGCTTGCTGGCCAGTCAGTCTAGCCTAGTTGGAGAGTTCTAGGTCAGTGAGAGACCCTGTCCCCAAATAAAGGTGCATGGTGCTTGAGGACAACACCTGAGGTTGTTCTTGGAGCTCTGCATGTTCTTGGAGCTAGGCATGTGAACACACACGCACACACACACACACACACACACACACACACACACACACTTTTGAAGAAAGTATGCCTTGTGCCTAGCTATCTCATTGGCAGACTGGTTCTCCTTATTTTAAAAAGAGTAGATGAGGTATCAGGACTGCTTGTACATCCTTGTGATCCCCAGATGAGCATGCAAGATCGAGGGCTGACTTTTCAGGAACATACTCTGACAGATGGAGTCAGGTACCTTGTCTTCTAAGTGTGTGGACTCAGCAGGTTTCAGCCTCGAATTGAGCCCCAGTATCCTGATTCATGAGATGCCAATGGGACTGGCTGTACAGATTCACATGTATTTAGATTCATTAAGGCAACTAAGCCCTAAGCAAGGAGCCTGGGTCTTCTTATTATTTTTATTATTTATTCTTCTCTCATACAATATATCCTAACTGCAGCACCCCCCTCCACTCCTCCCAGACCACCTTCCCCCACCTTCCCTTTCCCCAAGATACATTGCTCCTCTGTTTCCCTTAAGAGCAGACCTCCCAGGGATATCAACCAAACACTGAATAACAAGATGTAGTAAGACTAGGTACAAACCCTCACATTAAGGCTGGACAAGAAGGGCTTTCCTGTTCTGAACATTGACTTGGGAATATTTTTATACTGAGTTTTGCTCTACATCAGGGGTCAACTGACTGTCTCTGTAAAGAGAGCATGCCCTTTGCAATCTGCAGGGGCCACTCAACCTGTCCATTCTAGAATGAATCTATAAATGAATGTGTGACAATAAAACTTTATTAACACTGAGCTGAGGTCCCCAAGCTGATTTGTAATTCTCGGTTTCCAGAACCTGGAGCTCTTTCTCTGGCCCTGTGCTACTCTGCATTAGAAATAGGACTATCCACTAACTGCTTCGGGGTTGACCATTGCTTCCTTTTTGGGGTTCATTTTTCTCTTAGAGTCAGACTAAGTAAAGGCTTCAGAAAGTCTCATCTAAGAGTTCTGTTGGTTAAGGCTTTCTGTAGCTGGGGACCACTGAGGAGTGGAGTCTGATGCTTCTGAATGGCAGGTATTGCTTGCAATGAGAGTGATTTGTGGGAGTGGAGAGAAAACTCAGAACAGAAGGCAGACTATGCCAAGGGTGGGTTATGACCCAGTTCCAAGAAAAAAGCCTTGTTCATGGTGACAGCTCAGTGAAGCCCATCGAACAGACCCCACAAAGCCCTCCTTCCAGGTAAGAAGTCTGGCTTGAGGCTTGCTTGCTGCATCCTGACAGCTTCCCCCAGATCCCCAACATCATAACTAAGGAAAGCAGCTGGAAGAAATTTCTTGAGAATAGAGGGCATTTTCTTTTTCAGTCTTTTTAGGCTACACTTTTCATACACATTTCAATTAAGCTAATTGCATAATAGATTATCCATAGATTCCCACACAACTGGGGAAAATACTTTCATCTCCTTGTGCCTCCCTTACTTCCATTTCTCAATGGCAGAGTTTTGCACAACTCCAAGACACTGTCACAATCAGGGTGCTAACACTGACATAGCCAAGACACAGAGCACATCTGTCACCCCAAGAATGATTATTTTCAGGGTCTCACTATGTATCCCTGGCTGGCCTGCAGCTTGCTGTGTAGACCAGGATAGCCTTGAACCCACAGAGCTCTGCCTGCCTATGCCTGGAATTAAAGGCATATGCTACCATATCTGGTGTGAATATAAGCTCTTATTGAAATTTTGGAAACATGATGGCCAGAAGAGTAGGTCAAGTGTGTTAATGACTCATGTTTTCAAACGCTGCCTGTAGCTAAGAGTCCTGTTGCCAGCACCAGCATCCAAAAGCTTTGCAAATAAGCATCTTCCTAAATGGACGTTCTTGTGGGTTTGGGAATGAGCCACCCAGTGGGTCCACAGGGAAGATATTTGTCTCTTCACCTGGCAGACGCTGGACAAAAGAACCTAGGGGCTGACCACAGACATTATCTACCCTTCGAAGCAAACAACCTTGGGGAAACTTGCCAGGCTGGGCAGAATGAATTTGCTTGTGCTGGCTGCTAAGGTCTTCTCTTACACAGTCAGCACAGAACAATGGTTGCTGCTGACTAACCTATGCCATTGATAACACGGGGAGATTCTTTTGGGGAAACTGCTCAGAGGAGGGAGTCAGAACCAGCTTCCTGGAACCCTGGCTACTAAGCTATAAAGAAAGTGTGTTGCAGGGGCTACAGGGGCGGCTCATTTAATAAATTGCTTACTGTGAAAACATGAGAACCTAAATGCCACCCCCAGAATCCACATAAAAACAGTTGGACATAGCTGAGCAGTGGTGGCACACATCTTTAATCCCAGCACTCGGGAAGCAGAAGCAGACGGATCTCTGCGAGTTTGGGGCCAGCCTGGTCTACAGAGCTAGTTCCAGGACAGCCAGGGCTACACAGAGGAAACCCTGTTTCAAAAAAAAAAAACAAGCAAACAAAACAACAACCAAAAAAAACAGCTAGACATGGTGATGCACAGCTGTAATCCTAGCACTGGGAGATGGAGCCAGCCAGCCTACCTAGCCTAATTGGTGAGTCCTGAGCTAGTAAGAGACCTGTCCAAGGCATTCACACACACAGAGAGAGAGAGAGAGAGAGAGAGAGAGAGAGAGAGAGAGAGAGAGAGAGAGAGAGAGAGAGAGAGAATATGAAAGAGATGAAATTATGCCTCACACAGATGTCTCAACATTCCACCCTTTCAGGTACTCTGTCTGCAGCCTGCAGAAGAGAGGGACTCAAGCGTGCCTCAGTCACACACCTCAATCATGAGCAGCAAGTGTATACACGCAGTAGGATGCGGCTCACCTCACAGTCAGGTTCACCAAGCCATGGTAGACTCAGGACCGTTTGGAAATCAGGCTTTGGGTACCACTGCTAAGGACCCAGGATGCAAGTTTCTATCCCTGGTTACCCTAAGTGAAGATGGTCTCTGAATTCCCTCTGCTTAGCCATGCCTCTCAAATGACATTGAAGGCATGCATGAGTGTCCACTTTTAGCACCCACTCTGTCAGCCTTAAGTTACCAGCAAACCCACTTGATTCTTTGAATTAGCTGAGTAGCTGATGCTGATGAGAAGTAGTCTGTGGACCAGATGTTTGTGCCCCACCCTCAATGTGATGGTGTTTGGGTGTGGAGTCTGGAAAGGGCTCGGATCATGAGGGTGGACCATCATAAGTGAAATGTGTGGGGGAGGGATTGTGTTATTCTGTTTTCTAGGGTGTGGGGCTTTGTTGTTGCATTGGGTTTTTGTTTGTTTTTTGAGAAAGAAAGTTGGGTAGGCAAGGAGAGGGAGAGAATCTGGAAAGACTTGTGGGAGAGAGAAATATGATCAAAATATATTTAAATTTAAAAATTGTTTTAAATAGCAGAAAGTAAGGAAAAGAAAAACTGGACCTTGGATCACTTTGGATTTTGGACTCACCCATCTGGGATGTTCACCCAATCAAGTCTATATAGACATTCCAAAGTCCAGAGAAGTCCAAAATCTAGATCCTTTCTGTCAGCAGAAAGGAGAAGAAAGACTCAACCCATGTACATACAGAGCATGAGGTGTGTGATTTTCCAGATATTTCCTGCTATGATGAGAAGCCCAGTCCTAGTATAGCTCAGTGCTTTCCTTTTCCAGCCTTAGAAGGCCAGCCCTGATCATAAGTGAAAAGTGGTCTGCCTCCCCCTTACTTTCCCACCCATACCCAGCATGCTGTGCGGTCAGCCGTGGTCATTTCATTGGTTCCCCAGCGATCTACATACGTTTACACTGTTGCTGCTGCCGTGGAAGAGGACAGAACCAATGTTGCAGTGGGTAGCTCAGAAATGGTGATCCCTGGTCCAGAGGGGACCAGGATGTGTTGTTGTGACAGATAGTGTCACATGGTCCTGAATCAAGCTCCCATTGGTTGGTAACCTTGTCCTACCTTCACAGAAGAGAGGCCAGTTCTCCAGCTCCCATGGTGTTGTCAGTGTGGAAGGGAATCAGCTTTGGTTCCTACTTTTCTCGTGATGGAGGCTGAGCATCTTTTCCTAGTTGAGCCGTGGGAGCTCCCACTCTGCGGGCTGTTTGTTGCTCATACCATTTTCTTTGCAGATCTTTGATTAATCTCGCTTTGCTTGGGTTCAGTGGTCTTAGAAAGAGGGTTTAGATTGATCAGGTTGGTAGACAGATTCCTCACTGGTCAGCCTAGTGCAGCCAGGGAAGGGCTTTGCCAGGTCAGGTCTCTCTAGGGCTGGAGTTACCCCACGATTACCCACTAAGAGAACAGCCTGGGTTTTGTGGCCTTCTCATGAGGTTGGTCATAAGGAGTTGCCTGTGGGAAACCCAGAGCTGGGGCTGGGGCCTCAGGGTGCCAGCCTGCCCCTTGGAGAGGTGTGTCCAGATCCTGTGCGAGCTTCTGCATTACTGGCCTGGCCTGCTTTTGACTCATTCATGTGTTTGTTATCAGAGGCATGCCTGCAGTGAAGAGGATTCTTCTCTATCTGGAGACAGTGATGTTCAGAACAGATGAATGTCTGTCTACCCATGATGCTGACAGTCTGGTGGGAAGGAAACAGACGCATTGTCTGAGCTAGGGGCAGAGTGTGAAAATAGAATTCCCAGCTCACGTGCCTTTCTGACAGGACAATGCCTGTGGGACCTGGGGACTCTGGTGAGGTGCAGCTCCTGGAGATGTGTGTGTGTGTGTGTGTGTGTGTGTGTGTGTGTGTGTGTGTGTGTGTGTGTGTGTGTGTCCCTGTCCTGAGATTGTGCATGGTGACTAGCATGGCCCTGAAAGCTGTTCCTCATGGAGAAAAGAGGGCAGAGTGAGGGGACCTTCTGTGCTGGCATCTCTCCTGGGCCTCCCAGCAAAGGCCTCACTGAGAAAGTGATATTTGTGCCAAAGAGGGCATGAAATGGGGGGGTCTTGAGGGGAAAGCCACTCTGCGTGGGTCTGAAGGTGGGTAGTTGGGGACTAGCAGGTGAGGGTAGCTAGAGTCAGGTGAGGGAGGGTCAGAGGATGAACTCCAGAGGTGGGAAGAGGGCAGGTGTGTCCTGGTGTCACCCATCACAGCAACAGGAACTGACACTGCACACAGACACCACAGCAGCCGCCCCCATGGATCCCGCTCTCAGGTAGAAGCTGCATGGCATGCTTGGGTGACTTACCCAGAGGCTCCGGCTTCCTCTGAGGCCCAAGCCTTCATCCCTAGCATTTGCTCTTGAAGATGCAGGTGTGGGGACATTTGTAGTTCATGCAGATGACACTAGCCCATTGTTTTAATACAGGCTGAGCATCCCAGGGACCAGGAGAGTTTGGGATGCTTTTCAGTTTTGAATATTTGCATATACATAACGAGATGTCTTGGGTATGGGGCCCAAGTCTAAATAAAAAAATCATTTATATTTTATATACTTTACATCCATAGCCTGGAGGTAATTTTATTTAACATTTTCAATGTATCCACATTTTTACTTTAGTCTGTCACATGATATTGGATATGCAACTACATTGTGTTGCTTGTTAGCCAGAACTGTCCTGGGGGAGGGCCAAACTAGAGAGTGAGTCTCAGACTGGGTTGCAGTGAGCAATTGGTACATGGAAATCTAAGTGCATAGTGCCTGGAGCATCCTCCAGCAATGTGGATCTCTCCTCTTTGATACAGCATTGGTTAATCCCTATAAACAGAGGCCAGCGTTGAGAATGCCATATGCATGTCCAATTCTCAATGGGGACCTGGCTCTGTTCTCGGTTCCAGTTCTGTCCTTATGCTCCTCACCAGCCTGATAGCCCAGATGTGCTGGGCTCTCTTCCACACCTCTGATACCCTTGGGGGTGTCATACTCTACCAGAGCCTTTCTGACCAGGTAAACACTGAAGAGAACTGATCCACATAGTATGGCAGGTCGCTAGGGTCCCTGGAGACAGGCAGTGGCTGGTGCTGGGACTGAGTGCTGCTGTCTCCTTCCTATCTTCATCATAGTTCCAGCTTTGGTGAGTGTCAGCTAGTGCATTCCATTCTCCCCCAGGATTGGAGCCACTTTCCTTAGTCATAGGCTTCCTTGGAGGAACAAGTTTGGGGTCAGCTACAGCAGGACTGGGCACAGCTAGAACCCAAGGAGAAATTTCCTGAATTATCAGTTAACATCAGAAAGGATGGTTGCCTGAAGAATATCCTGGGTCAAAGCAGAAGCTGGTCACCTTTATTGAGTATCACAAAGGTAACCAAGCTACAAAGAATAAATGCTAGATGCCCAACTAAAAGAAATATTTGTGGAGTGTTTTTCATTTGGGGTGGGGTTTTTGTTTGCTTAGTAGCAATCAAAGTAAGAGAATTTATTAATAAAGATGAACTTCCAAAGAAGGAGTCAGACTGAAGCAAGGGTAAGATTTTTTTAAACAGGAAAGAGAGACAGAGAGACAGAGATCGATTGTGTATGTCAGTGTGTATGCAATCCTGTTTCTGTGAGTGTGCACAGTGTATATGTATGTATGGAGGTCAGAGGCCTTGCGGGTCACTTCTCAGTCACCTCCCTCCCATCTTTTTACCTGAGACAGGGTCTCTCACTGACCTGGAACTTCAACAAGTAGACCAGGCCACCTGTCTCGCTCTCCTGTCTCCCCACCAGAGGCAGTAGAGGCTCCCACCACTGTGCTAGCTTTTTACATGGGTTCTGGGAATCTGAATTCAGGTCCTCATGCTCGTGAGGCAAGCACTTTGCTGACTGAAGACCGAGCCTTCTCCACAGTCCCTGTTCATTTTCATCCTGAGTTGTGGTGTTTTAAGACAAGGTCTTGCTATGTAGCTGATGCTGGCCTTGAACATACTACCTTCCTGTCTCCACCTCCCGAGTGCTGGGATTACAGTCATGCCGCATACAGCCAGCCTTAGAAGGAGTATTTGTACATCCATGCTTGTAGCAGCCATATCCCTGACAGTCAAAAGGGGGAAACAACTAGAATGCCTGTTGACAGTCGAATGGATGAGCACACGTGGTTTGTATAAACCATGAGCTATCATCCAGCTGTTTTGTTGTTGTTTTTGTTTTTGTTTTGTTTTTTCAAGACAGGGTTTCTCTGTGCAGCTTTGCACCTTTCCTGGAACTCATTCTGTAGCCCAGGCTGGCCTCGAACTCACAGAGATTCACCTGCCTCTGTCTCCTGAGTGCTGGGATTAAAGGCATGCACTACCACCACCACCACCAGGCTCATCCAGCTTTTAAAAGGCAGTTCTGATTCATGCTACCATGCAGATGAACTTTGAGGACATCACACTAACAGCAATGAGCCTGTCCCAAACCTACATGTTTCTGGGTCTCTGAGGCACCCGGAGTAGTCAGATTCATAAAGATGAAAAGTAGAATGGGGGTTGCAGAGGCCGCAGAGGAGCATGGGAAGTTACTGATGAATGGATATAGTTTCTGTTTGGAGAGACACACAATCCTGGAGACTGATGGTGGTGATTGCACCACAGTGCGTGGAGTTAATTTCACCAAACCATGCCCTTGAAAATAGTTGGTGATGAATTTGTGTAATGTGTATGTTAACATGATTTCCAGAAGTTAAAATATATGAGTTGCATTTCAAAATCATAACACATCAAGGAAATTTATTTCACCCTGTCTTAGCCTATCCAGGAGCCCTCTTCAGGTCAAGCTTTGTTCTGAGGTTACGTTGTTAGCTGGCCCAGCCTGACTGGTAGTCTAGCCTGGTGCAAGACCCTCTTACTGTGCCCCCCACCTTTCTTCTCCCCCAGTATCAATCAGGAGCCAACGGGAGCTCTCCCAAATGTCAGGGAACATTACCACACAGAAGTGTATATAAGCAGAATTGTAGGTGTAACAAGTCATATGGAGGGAGCCTGTGATGGACTGGGATTCCAGAGGCGGCTTTCCCAGGACCCCCAAAAGCCATCTCCTGCCTGCTGCTCAGCACACCATCCACCTTCCCCCGAACCACAGGTTTACCCAGATATAACTGGCCCCTGCCTGTGTTTTCTAAACTAAGTTCAACTTGCTTGATCTTACTTAAAAAAAAAAAAAAAAACAAAAAACAAAAAAAACAAAAACCCTTTCTTAGTGAATAGAGGCCTCTCTCTCTCTCTCTCTCTCTCTCTCTCTCCCTCCCTCCCTCCCTCCCTCCCTCCCTCCCTCCCTCCCTCTCTCTCTCTCTCTCTCTCTCTCTCTCTCTCTCTCTCTCTCTCTTACACACACACACACACACACACACACACACACATTTTCTTTAGCTGACATTGAATTATGTTCCTACTCCCATCATTTGCATTTGTTGGGGGTGCCTCTTTAGGGGGTGGAATGCTGCCCACCTCATCCCTATGCGCCGTAGACGTGTAGGCCATTGTTTCCTGTGTACACCAGGTACGCCTGTCACCTGGCACACCTGCTTCCATTTCTGTTGAGTAAGATGCAGAAACAGAGGAACCAACCACTTTCCCAAGCGTCTGCACCAACCTGTGTTCCCTCTAGCGGTGTTTAGGAATTCTGGTAAACCTAGAATTGTACTTAGTGTTAGTTTTGATGGCCTTTCCAATGATAACCTCACTGCAGCAGTGTTCCACTATGGTTGTACTCAAGAAGAGCTACTGTTGGCACCGACTCACTGTTGAGTGAGTGAGTGAGAAAGGATTTTGTGAACAAGCAATCCTGTAGGGAAAGGGCCACATTGTCCTTAAAGGATTTTGGTGGGCCAGGTAGATAACTCAGCTAGTAAAGTGCTATGCAGTCATGAGGCATGAATACCCACCCGAGTTCAATGCCCAGCGCCCATGTGAAAAGCCAGAAGTGGTGGCATGCACATTTAGTCCTAGTGCTGGGGCAGCAAAGACAGCAGGATCCTTGGGGCTCACCGGCAGCCAAGTTAGCTGAATCAGACAGCCCCAGGTCCCAGTGAGAAATCCTGTGTCAAAACAAACCAACAAACACCGTCAACAGCTCCTTAAAAACAACATTTGAAGGCCGGGCTGTGGTGGCGCACGCCTTTAATCCCAGCACTCGGGAGGCAGAGCCAGGCGGATCTCTGTGAGTTCGAGGCCAGCCTGGGCTACCAAGTGAGCTCCAGGAAAGACGCAAAGCTACGCAGAGAAACCCTGTCTCGGAAAAACCAAAAAAAAAAAAAAAAAAACAACATTCAAGGTTGACATATGGCCTACACACACACACACACACACACATACACACACACACTCACTCATGGATTTTTGTGGAAATTGAAAGCACCACTGGTTGTACTGAGTCCTTTTCTTTACTGGCACTTACATGGTGCTCACACATCCCAGGCATTGTTATACAGGTCCCATCCAAAACCGGAACTCGGTTATAGAAATCCGTTGGGGCAGAATTAGTGCCATTGCGCCGATTTTGCAGATAGGGAAAGTGAAGAATGACATTAAATACTTATGGCCACCTAACTGGGGCATGGCGAGCCTGGGCTTCAGGTTCAGGCAGTGAAGGGTTAAGTCTGAGACTGTGGCTGAAAAGAGTGGGAAGAAAGAACCACTGTCTTTCTAGGATTCGAGCCTCAAATCCCCAGCATGCACTGGGGCCTGCTGTGGCATTGCACAGGGGCTTTGTCAAGCTGACCTGTGGTGTCTGGGAAGTGCACATCTGAAGAGGGATGATGCAGTGCACGCTGTGTGTACCTCAGCATCTCTAACACCCCAGTGTCCCCTGGCACCCCCGGCTCCATATGAGCACAACCTGCTTTTGGCATCACTAGTAACCATGTGTTCATTGACCTTGTATGGAACAGATTTTTAGAAATAAGTTTATTGTTAACTTGAAATTCATTTGTATTTAGCAAACACAAGGGAATTGCATGTAAACATGAGCAAATTTAAAAGCTTGTGTGCATTTCTTTCCATCTCTAATAAATGAAGTTTTTGTTTTTGTTTTAACACAGAGACAAGTGTATTGAAGTCTTCTAGCCTGATTTTTCTTCTTCTTTACCACTTGGTTCATAAATCAGTTTAACATTCAGAGTTTTTCTGGCATAGGGCTCTTTCTCTTGGAAGTAGAATTATTTGGGCAGAGCACACATGATTTTAAGGCCTTGATTTGTCAATCCACTTTCCAAAGGAGATCATACTGGCTCACTATGTGTGGTATAGAAAATCCCCCCCTCTGTTTTTAACCAAAACCATTTTTAATTAGAAAATCCTGGGGTGCCTGATGACCTGAGTTCAAGTCTCAGAACCCAGAGTTGCCCTTTGACCCCACCCACATGCCTTAGCATTCACCCTGCATTCACCCCCTACACACAACAATAATAAATTTTAGAAAGGAGACCCCAGGTTAGATCATTGATGCTATGGAATTTCATAAGCTCAGTTCAAGTTCTCTTCCTGTGTAAAAGCAAGACCGCTTATTGGCCAAGAATCATCTTCTTTTGTTCCAAGCTCTGTAGTTTCTTTGTTGTGGTGTAAACAGCTGATATTGGTGGGTTTTGTCCACCAGGGGAGTGTGCAGCTGTTGGAGCAGGAGAGACGGTCTAACTGGAGGAAGAAAGGCTGATCAGAGATGAGCTTCATCGTGGCTGCTGGGCCTGGAGGTTTAGCTCAGGGCAGGAACATGTCAGTGCTGGGTTCTGGCTATGGAAACTCATCTCATCGACTTCTGGTTTGAGCCCAGGCACATATGCAGCCCCCTCTGGACCTAGACTCAGTTTCTCCTGTTAACAGTTGGAGCAGGGGGCCGGGCAGTGGTGGCGCACGCCTTTAATCCCAGCACTCGGGAGGCAGAGCCAGGCGGATCTCTGTGAGTTCGAGGCCAGCCTGGGCTACCAAGTGAGCTCCAGGAAAGGCGCAAAGCTACACAGAGAAACCCCTGTCTCGAAAAACCAAAAAAAAAAAAAACCAAAAAAAAAAAAAAAAAACAGTTGGAGCAGGGAGTTAATGTCCCCACCAAGCTCCTTGTATTTTAGTAGAATCCTGAAGAAGCTAAATGTTTGAGGGCCAGGAGGGAAATCCTTAAGTGAAAGGATCTGGAGCATTCTCCTTGGTTGCTGAAGAGGATGTGTTGGCCGAATGCCTACTCTACTCTTGACTAATAAAAATGTATATCCTGTGCTGCATACAGTTTTTAACATGTGGACATGCTGACTCTCCCCATGTGATCCTTACAGAAGCCGTGTGAGGTAGGACCAGAATCTGTCTCAGTCTATAAACACCCATGGATGGGTGAGGAAGCTGCTACATGGAGAAGCCAAGAAATCCCTGAGTTGTCCTCACCCCCTCTGAGTGTGTGAGCCTTCCTTCTCAAGTCAGCTGTCCTCTTCATCTGGGTGTGTAGTGCCCAACAAACACATTTCATGTTAGCTGTCCGGCTTGAGTCATTTTCTCAAGTGACCCAGCTAATAAGCGTCACTCGTGACCCCTGGATATGCCATCTCCCATTTTACCTGGTGCACACATGTGCAGGTGACCACAGAGCCTCCTCCTGAGATTTCTACCACAAAAATCTTTTCCGTCCATCTCTGATGCACTTTTCACAGGACAAGACTTTTTGTATGCTGGTGAAATTGGAATAAATTGGCCGAGTCTCACATTTGAAATGAAAGGGTCATCATGTTGCCATGTCCCAGCATGCACTGGCTTCCATGTCCAAGGTGATGGGGTGTGCAAAGTCACAGGTGTCCACAGCCAAGCATGCCCATGGCTGTGACTGTCTCTCCCACATGCGTCTCTGCTGAAGAATGTTGACCAATTATGTAATAGAATGATTTTTTAGTTCTGAAGATACCGTTTGAAAGTGCAAAAATGTTCCCTGCGCTAGCTATAAAAAAAAAAAAGTGTTTAAAAAACAATCTTCAGCTTCGTGTATTCTCCTTGGAATGTGTCACACGGGGGAAGAGAAGCCAGGCTGGAGAGTTTGGGCATATTTGAAGTTGTCGGGGCAGGTGAAGTAATTTTTTTTTTAATTATAAGATCTCTGCTACACAAATTTTTGCTTGTTGTCTGTATTTGTGAAGACTAAAGCCACTGAAGACCAGAGTCAAAAGGGAAAGTGTGAAGGGACAGACCTTTCCAAGCCAGCAGCAGAGATGTATTCATTCTGTGACAAGCTCAGGTGTGGGGCAGAGTAAAACAGAATGAGGTCCTTGCCCACATGGTGCCACATCGTGGGGGAGAGTGGGAAGTTGGTAAATAAGTGGGCTGTACTTGGGAGAATGAACAGCCCATCTTTACATCTTGAATGAAGGCATCTGGGTAGCCAAGGTGGCTGTGTGGGGCCTGTGAGAGCAGCTCTGCTTTGGTGGCATTGGCTGTGAGCTCTCCATGGCTCTTCCAGGCAGGGACAAGTGTCCAGTTAGGGGCTGGAAATGGAGCTTGGACATCAGATATGTCCGAGGCTGTCTGTGGTATCTTGAGGTGGAGTATTGTTCCTTGGAAATACCCAGTCTTGAGTCGTCCCACCACCCCAGAAAGACTCCAGAACAATGTCTGGCTTCCATGTGCTTAAGAGAGATGAAGTAATGTGTGGGACCGATGGCCTGAGCTTCAGGGAGGTCATAGCAGGCCTGGTTCCTGGGCCTTGTGTTTGGGAGATAAGGCCTGGCATTTTCTGTCCTTCCTTGCTTGGATCAGAATGTAAACCTCAGGCTAGGTACTAGGAGCCGACTAGCCAACCAGCCACAGCACATAACATGGCCTGGGACAATCCCTGGAGTCATTCATGCTGTGAAGTCACGTGAGCCAAGTGTGTTGATCCAGTCCAGAGCAGAAAGGGGATGTAGACATGAGGCTGCCTGGTGCATGCCCACAGTCCTCTGACGGCTCAGCTCTGGGCCAGGCCTGCCCCTCTCCTGTCTGGCTTCCCAGGGCTCTGGAGAGAGAGCCCCAGTGCTCCATTCCCAAGGTGCCTGATTTGGGTAGAACCTCAGCCACACCAGCTCCACAAGGCCAGCTCCTTCAGATCTGTGATCTTCCTCCCGTCCACCCTCCCCTCTCTGGTGGGGGAGGGGTCCTCTGCTGCCCACCTGCTGCCACTCTGGAGCAGACTGGAAGGTGGGGGTAGATAAGCCAGGTAGGCCAGACCCTTTGTGATTTACATCACCTAGCCCAGACTCAAATGGATACCTACAGGAAGGGTCTGAGGTCATGGAAGGGGAGCTGACTGTCCCAGGACTGCTGGGGAAATGGAAACTTTGAGAAAAAGTGGGGGGAGTGGTCTCAGAAGCCAGCAGCCCTGCTAAGGCAATAGTCTCTGGCAGTACTGGCTTGCCTTGTCCTGAGGCCTCATGTCTGATTCCCTTTTCCTTCTGGGTCTACAGAGCGTTCTACTCCTGGCTCTGTGCTGGGTCAACACACTTGGCTCACTGATGACTCCACCCCCCAGGGGCTGTCCCAGGCCAGGCTGTGTGCTGGTGCGAGTTGGCTACCAGTACCTAGCTGATGCTGGCTACTGGTCCTCAGTAGCTACTGGTCCTGTACTCCTCAGACATCTGAGGCACTGGATTTTACCAGGTGTCAACAATAGAAACAGCCTGGTGGGGGCCAAAAGTTGCATTTGCCTGCCACCATGACTTCTGAAGACACTTCCTAACCACCTCTGACATTTGGTTAAAGTCTCCAGACTCCTCCATCACCCTTGGGATGCAGTAGAAACTTCCATGCCTGCAGCCTGTCTGTCCACTATAGCTTCATTTGGATAGGATTCCAGCCACCCTTGCATAGGATTCCAGTGTGCTCCTTTTCTGTGGCACCTCAGGTGCTCCCTCGCCTCTGCGCTTCTTCTTCGAGGTACTTCTGGCTCCTTCTTTATCCAGCCTACACAGTACCTCCCCACAGAAGCATTCCCCCAGCTTGCTCAGGCAGTGTTATTCTGTTTTTCCACTGCCGCTTTCATGACATAATTAGATTATAATTATTAGTGTGTCACATAATTAGCTTATCATAATTAGCTGTCTTCCTAGACAGGCTGTGAGTACTGGGGCTCATACCAGCTGGTGCTGGGGACATGATGGTTCCTAACCTCTGTGGACTAGACTGATGGAGGGTGTCGGCACTTATGGACAGGGTGCTCTGCTAGCCCCCTACCCCGCTCCAGGGAGGTGGGAAGGCCAAGAAGAAGCCAGGTGGTGAAGCCTTGCATGGGAAAGAGGAGGCAGGCTGAGGGCTGTTCTTGAAGACAATGGACAGGAAGGGACTGAAAGGCCCGAAGAGTTATCCGTAAACACACAGGGCAAAGATGGTATACACACAGCAGCAGCTGTGTGCAGCAGATGTCAGAGTTGGGGACTCTGGGTGTGGGCACAAAAAGTGACTTCGGACACTAGAGAAAACAGTCTTTCCCTTGGTATCACTGTGATCATAGGAGGGAGAAGCA
This sequence comes from Peromyscus maniculatus bairdii, assembly GCF_049852395.1. NCBI lineage: Eukaryota > Metazoa > Chordata > Mammalia > Rodentia > Cricetidae > Peromyscus > Peromyscus maniculatus. The sequence goes on from NC_134865.1 coordinate 73,596,069, forward strand.
GGGGAAGGAAGGGAAGAAGGGAGGGAGGGAAGGAAGAAAGGAATGAGGGGGGAGGGAGTTCCTTCTGCCCAGAATTTCCTTCCATCTTTACACAGCCAGTTCCCTGTCTTCTTTCAGGTTTCCCTCCCATGATCCCCATGGGAACTCAGAGCCACCCATTGACCCTGCTAGATGGCAAACTACACCAGTAACCCAGGTGCAGAGCAGACTCAGTGCCGGGCACAGGCTTGCTCTCTTGCCCTCTTCCCTCCTCCTAGGGACCCATCCACATCCCACATGTGCCCTGGAATCACTGCCCTGCTTTTGACTCTCACCTGACCTCTTCCTTGCCCATGCTTCTCATTAAGCTCCTATGGTTCCCCCAGAGCCTTGGGGTATGCTGGTCTGAGTGGGTCTGTCCTCCCTCAGCACAGCCAGGCCACTTGGTTGACATCACCCTCCTCTGCCGAGTTCCCTACCATCCCCTCCCACTGTCCTGTCTTGAGAGCTGCCCAAGCATCAGGCCCACTTACCTGATTCATATTCTGGGGATACAAAGTTTGAGGTCAGCTGAAATCCTCCCAGCTAAGCAGCTGGAATGTTGGGAAATCTGCAGGGCAGCCTGGGCTCTTCAGAGGACTCTGGGCTCTCCACAGCTTGGCTGTCACCTCCGGGATCCTCACTTGGAGCTGGGCCTTCTGTAGGACTTTCAGCTCATGGTCAGGGCATTCTTGTATGGACAACCAGCCTGCATGGGCTTATCCTGAAGCCCCACAGTCTTTCAAGGTGCCCAGGTATCGGGAGCTCTCTGAGCTTTGAGGACAGTTGAGCTCTGGGTGCTCATTCTGGATTCTTTCTCTTCCTAAGCCCTTCCCTGAGCTGGATGTCCATCACGGCTTATCTTACACTGTGACATGTTGGGGATAACCAATCAGACTTCCTTCCTAGCTTCTTAAAATCACTTGGAGTAGCATGCCTAGAAGGTCCCCAAGCAGACCAAAGATGACTAGAATGTCAGTTCCTGGTCAGCGATTATTTACTATGCATTGACCACTGTTCTTGGAGTTTAATGTATAATAACCATTCCTTGTGAGACTTAGGGAAACTGAGGCAGCAGGTAGGAGAAAAATGAACTTGCACAGGTCACATGGTATGAGTGGCAGAGACAGGATGGGGTAGCTCAGTGCTGGTCAGAGCCAGAGGTCAGAGGTAGTTCTCAAGGACTTCTTGTGTGCCCTGTGATCTTCCTTTCAGAAAGTAAATTGATGTGACATGGCATGTCAAGTAAACCAAGGCAGGCTGAGGTCCACATTGTGCAGTTAGTGAACTGGTGGGTCTGGGATACACACCCATATGCTCAGGCCCGCCCTCCACCCCATGGTGCTGGAGCAGGGATGGGAGAGAATTTTGTTGCCGGGAGGATGACTCCCAGCCTGGTTTAAGAAGAGAGGAGACATCCCCCCTGAGCTGGAATGTTCCACCTGGAAAGTGATTGAGAATTGGGGGGAGGGGGCCAGCGAGAAACAGCGGCCAGTTGTGTAGTGCAGCAGCAGCCAGATAGAAATGCTAGCAAGCAGGTCCAGGAGAGAGGGGGCCCATCCTGCTGTTGAGGCTAGCTTGGCCAGGTGGCTGGTGTATGCTGGGCTGCAGGGGTGGGTAAGGCACACGCCGACCCCTCCAGTCTCTACTGCATGGAGAGCATCTGAGGTTGGAGAGTTTCGGGAGAGTGATACACACCGGAGGTAAGGCTGCAGCTTGGGGCCAGGTGGAGAAGGAGAAGGGAAGGACGGCTGCCTGTGGTTCCTGGGCCTGTCAGATAGAACCCGGTGGGACTTAAAGGGACAGTGGATACCCGTGTGTGTCACACTGGCTTTCTGTATGATGTATTTCCTCAAAGCGACACATCTGGGGGCAGATGCTGCTGAATTCCTCCAGTAAATGGCTTTGGGATTCAGTTGCTATTTCAGTATTAAAGGCCACCAGCTTGCTGTTAAACACAGTGAGCTGAAATGCATCTCGACCTCCATTGCTCCTCAGAGGCCCATTACAGAAACGAGAAATCAATTACAAAGTTAAATCCAGGAAGTCAAGAAAACAAAAAAGATCAAGAATTCTGGAAGCTGGAAAACAGAGGCTTGAGAAGGAAGTTGGTTGACTTCGGAAAGGCTGCAGCAGGGATGGACAGGGGAGGAAAGGGCAGGGTGGGCAGGGGTGTGGCAGGGTGGGCAGGAGTGTGGCAGGGATAGGCAGGGTGGGCAGGGGTGGGCAGGGATGTGGCAGGTTGGGTAGGGGGGTGGCAGGGATAGGCAAGGTGGGCAGGGATGGGCAGGAGTGTGGCAGGGTGGGCAGGGGTTGGAGCAACAAAGGCTTGGTGCATCAATCAGAGAATTTTGTCACTGTGACAAATACCGGAGAGAAACAATTTTAAGGAGAAAATGTATGCTTTGGCTCATGACTGTGAAGGTGTCAGCCTGGGCTTGTTCATGGCCAAGGGCCTGAAGTGAGGCTGAGGCTGAACATCCTACAGGGAGTGTGTGGTGGGACAGGGAAGCTTACCTCCTGGTGGCCAGGAAGCAGAGAGCTCCTCTGTGCTAGCTGGACATCTTTCTTCTCTCTCACTCCACCCTTGGTCCTGGCATTCAGATTCAGTCTGTCGGATGGTGTCACCCAGGCTCAGGGTGGGTCTCTCCCCTGTGGCTGTTTTTGGAAATGCCCCCACAGACACCAAGAAGGATGTTTCACCTGTCTACATGTCTTTTAATCCATTCTAGGTCACAGTCGATCTTAACCAGGCCCCCTTGCCTGTTAGCACTAATAGAATATCCTTTGCCTTTGGAAGCAAGTGAGGGTTCACTCTAGAGAGAAGGAAGTTGAGAGTATATAAGAAAGTAATTAAGAGGAAATATACATTTGAATGCCAATACCTGTAGCCCCTTTCCCCATCTAAGCTAGCTAGTGGCCAGGTCTGGCCCCCCTCAGGAGACTAGAAAATTTTTCTCCGGGGAGACTGCTCATCCTTGGCTGAGGCCCATTGAGATGGAAGGGAAGACCCTTCCTCCACAGGCATCCCCTGAAAGCTCTTCGTCACCCTACTACAAGGTCCACAGCCATCAACTTCACCCACGCACCTAGAGCTGGCTGGAAGCCTTCCATATGTCTTACTTAAAAGACCAGACAGATGACCAAGAAAGGCATGTTCTCATGAGTTCAAGACAAACAGCTTTTATTCATCAAGATATGTGGGCATGTCATGGATAGAGATCAGGAGGCTGCCGGACACCCCTCAAAGCCCAGGATAACCCCCCACAAAGTAAATCACCCAACATAACAACAGCACTGAAGTTGACTGCTCCCTGTCACATACACAAAACACACAGTTATGACTTCTTGATGGCAGCCAGCTGTGAAGGGAGGGAGATGAAAACTGGGGGAACCACAGACTGCCGAAGCAAAGTGGGCTTCGTCTTCCCCATGGGGTACTCTTGCAAGGATCTGACAAACCCATACGTGGGGTGCTCTCTATTGACCTGGTCTGGAGGGATGCAAAAGAGCCAATAGATCAGTGGTTGTCAACCTGTGGGTAGACATGGGGGGGGGTGTCACAAATCAGATATTTACATTATGATTCATAACAGCAAAATTCCAGTTATGAAGTAGCAATGAAATAATGTTATGGTTGGGGGTCACCACGACGTGAGGAACTGTGTTAAAGGGTTGTAGCATTAGGAAGGTAGAGAACCACTGCAAGAGAGCCATACCTACCATCCATAATGTTACCTCTAGAGCAGGAAACATTATGCATCAATGACTCTGCTTTTGAACGGCTCAGCAAAACTAACATGTGGTACAGAGAAGATAACTGGCAAGTACCCACCGGCCAACCCAAGTAAAGGGCCCGTGACTATTTGCTGTATCTGTCTCCGGGACAATTAGAGAAGTCTGACTATGACTATGTGAGATAATGTTGTATTAAAATTAAATTCCTTGGCAGTCATAACAGTGTGTGTGTATTTGGGCGGGGGAGAAGTCAGCTTCAATGCCATTGTTATGTTGGGTGTAATTACTTGGTTGGGGGCTGTTCTGGGCTTGAAGGCATCCTGCTGCCTCCCGGTCTCCATCCACAAAACGCCTCAGTATAGTCCCCTTCGTATCTCGATGAATAAAAGCATCTCTAAACCTTGTGAAGGTTCCCTTTGGCGGGAGATAGTCTGCAAATTTGCCCTTGGCTGAGGCCCATTGAAATGGAAGGGAAGAATTTTGTTCTAGGAAGAAAAAGGTAGTAACATATTTAGGGTGGGATTGCATGTGTTAGCAATCTTCTTCCTAACGGCTCAGCCAAACAAGTGTGCGGGAGCTTGGGATGGATTAGTGACCCCAGTTAGAATCTCCAGCACCCACATAAAAATCTGAGAGTGGCTACATACACGCCTGTAACCTCAGTGCTGCGGGAGCGGACAGGGACAGGAGGGTCGCTGGGGCTTGCTGGGTGCCAGTCCAGCTCCAAGTTCAGGGAGAGACAGACCCTGTCTATAAGGTGGAGCGCGATAGAGCAGGCCACACATGTCATCTGGCTTTGGCACGAATGAGTCCATGCTGCCACATGAGCGCATGCACGACACACCCACACACCACCTATGCACACCGGCACACAACTCCGACAGAAAAATGAGCATGTAGAAAAGGCAGGAGCTGTGGCAGTTTTCATCGGCTGATCTAGGTCAAAGACCCTGGGTGTCTGTTGAGTCTTTGAACTTCTGTTTAGATTTGGGAATTCTCAAAATGAGTTGATACAAAAATGTCAGAAAGGAGCCCACAGAAGGAAGTGCAGCTGAAGTGAGGAACTCACAAGTGTGCCAGATGGCAGAGCAGAAGATCAGGGAGGCAAGGACCCCAGGTGCCCAAGTCTGCCTCATCTCCTGAGTCTCAGGCCTTTTCACGGGATGGAGGGGAGCTTGTCACTTCTGTCTGCCTTTCACAGAGATGCCAAACAAACACGTGCTCTGACGTGGAGTGAAGGTCCCTGAGGCTCAGGAGATACTTTCCGTGAATGGCGTCTGTACTTTTTACTCTGAGTGCATTTGGTGACCCATTTTATATACTTATTTGAGAAACATTATTTGAAAATGTGTGTATATAGATAAAACATTCTGTTACTAAAAACAAATGTGAAAGAATATAAATTATCCGAAATGAGAGAATACCATCAGAACGCCCAATGTCCAAGGTCCAATAATAAGAATATTCTAGAAAAGGAAGACGGCGGGGGGGGGGGGCATGATCGTATAAATTAATCTGAGGATATGTGGAACCGAATTTCCAGACAGTGTATTTGTTAAGTCCTCAGTATGGGCCAGGGTTGCGGCTCGGTTGGTAGAATGTTTGATTAGTACTCACAAGGCCATGAGTTTGATCCCCAGCACCACATAAACAGAGTGTGGTGGCATATGCCTATAATCCCAGAGCTCAGGAGGCAGAGGCAGGAGGGTCAGGAGTTCAAGGTCAACCTCAGCTAAACAGAGTGTCTGAAGCTAGCCTGAGCTACAGGAGATACTGCCTGAAAACAAACAAATCCTTAGCAAAAAGCCAGATCTGGGGCTCACCAATTTGGCAGCCCTTTACCACTGGCAGATTGTACTGAGAAAGGTGTATAGAAGTTTCCAAAGGCAGAGAAAAAGGTCGAAACCAGAAGATTCAGAAGCGTGGCATGGGACTTCCTAACAGAGGTGCTGATGCTGGAGGCCACTGGGTGAGTCTTGGAAAAGCCTTGAGTCCCTCCCCTTAATTCACCTATAGGCCGAGCCTCCATCAAGATTCAAAGCAGAGAGAATCAGGAAGGCATGTGAGCTAACACAGAATGTCTCGGGGTCACAGTGGCCTTGTGGGTGCCCACCTTTCATACTCCACTCTGGTCCCTGGTAGCCTTCCACAGTCTACTACGTATTCTTGACAGGAAGGACTCAGCCTCTCCTCTGCCCTCCCTGGCTGCCGTCAGTCAGATACTTGCTGACCACCCCAAGACTGGGTCCCCGGATCTGAGAAGAAGAAGAAGACACCCCACAGCCTCTGGACTCAGCCCGTGCCACGAGGTGCCCCATTAGGGTGTAGTGGTCTCCTACCTCACTGTCCAGACAGCCACAGTCAGACGATGCTGTGTACCAGGCATTTCTTTGGGCCACCAAGCAGCTCCCCAGTCATGAGCTTAGGCTCATTTCTAGCTAGCTCTTTTAACTTAAATTAACCAATTTCTCTTTATCTACCTTTTGCCTCGGGGCTTTTTACCTTTTCTAACTTTATTTCTGTGTGTCTTACTCTCTGTCTGTTGGCTGCCTGGCTTCTGGCCCCAGGCATCTCCCTCGTTCTCACCTCTCTCCTAATGGTTCCATAACTTCCCAAATAATGGCAACAACTGGGAACCACATATTCAAACACCTGTACCTATGTGGGATATCTCTCATTCGAACCACCCTGTCTAGTCCTTCACCTGTTGCACCCAATGGTCATCTTTGAGGCCAGCCCCTGATGGAGTCTCCCTGCATTTGCCTCTCCCTTTATTCCTTGGTGGAAAACCCTACATGGCGATTCCACTTGTCAACTTCAGTACCGATTTCCAAGTCTACTGAACGTTGTGACCATCATGCCTTGCATACCATTCTCAGACCTGGGAAATCTCTTTTATTCACACCAAACCTGGGCTTAACACTGCCTTGGAAAGGGAACCCCCCAGCCCCAGCACAGAGAGAATACCCCCAAAGTCATGCACATTGCTTGTTCTCAGGCCCAGTGCTAGAGACTGGTGGATGAGTGTGAGTGTGAGCCCCCCAGGGCCCCATGTACTGCTGCCAGCTCACCTGAAGCTCCGCAGGGGAAGGGGTCTGCCTCCTCCTGTGCAAAGAGCCTCAGAGGTGGTGCAGCTGCCACTGAACCAAGAAGATAACGTCCCATCTTGTCCCTAGGCAGTGATTTCTTGGCCAGGCCAAGATGGGATTCACCTTGTAGGACCCGCCTCTGGTCATCAGCCTGTGAGCAGTCACTTCCGAGAAAGTTGGCAGCAAACAGGAGAGTTGATCTGTGACTGTGGAAGCTTCTCTCTGTGCCTGAGGTCACCCCATGGGTGTCAGTAAGATGGGCTGAGCACCTCGCCCACACTATGTAGACGTTCTGGAGAAGTTAAACAAGATGCCATGGAGGGAGCAGGTCGTCTTCCCCAGTCGTTCCCTTTCCTCAGATCCCCCATCCATCTTTGCCATTTCCTCATGGGGTTCAGCCATTGAGCTCTGGGCCTGAATTTAAAACTCTGCTCCTAGTATATTAGGCCTCAAAAAAGCAGGAGTTTCCGCGTGCTGTTACCCAGTTGGAAGTAGGGGACCTTTAAACGGTGGGTGTCCTGCTTTGCGGTTTGCTTGCTTGACCTATTTTTGTTAATGGGTCTTTAATTCTCTTTAAATTTGCCCCATCCTTGGGTTTTATTAAATTCCGGAATGCACATGTATTGTTGAGTCCTCCAGGGTAACAAAATGTCAACAGATTAAACAGTACATTTTTTTTTTTTCATTGCCTGAAGCCCTCAAGAATAGAACGCCAACCTAAATCTCATTAGGAAGGAGGCTTGCCCCCCGCCAGTCTTACCCCAGAACTTCTGATTAGAGGGCCGGGGAAACCCAAGAAATTAAACCAAAGATTAAGTTCTCCTCCAACAACTCCAGCGTTTACCAAATTCTTCTCAAGGGATTGGATTTAACAGGATGAGGTGACTTTAACCCTGTGCTCCTCCAAGTGAGCTATAACATCTAGAATTAGGCTCGCTGAGTGTTCGATCAGGGAGGAGATGCCAACCTAGGCCCACTGGGATGTTCACAATTTCAAACAAATGCACCAGGAGGGACCCGGAGAACCTGTCGACCCTGCGTGTTGCTGGTGGGGGTGTAAAACAGCGCTGCCATGGTGGAGAGCAGTATAGTGGGCCCTGAGCAGGTTAACCCAGGAATGGCCACTTGGCCCAGCAAGTGCACTCCCAGCTTCCCACACGGGATAACCACACACAGATGCCCAAACAAACAATGGCTGACAAATATTTATCGCAGTAGTATTCACAGTAGCACAAGCTAAGAAATGAATGAATAAAATGTGGTATATCCAAAAAATAAAACATGACTTATTCATAACAAGGAACAGTATCCTGATTATTTCAATAATAATTAATATGAAAAACATTGCTCCAAGGGAAAGAAACCATAAAAAAAAAAAAGAAAAGAAAAAACCCACATAGGGAATAATTCCATTTATAAGAAATGACTCAACCAGATTCGGAGACTAGTGGTTGTCAAGGGCACTGTTTGTGGAGGGGGTGGGGTGGGAGGAATAACTAGGTAAGGGATACAGAATATTTGAATGAGGAAAATGTTTACAACTAGATGGTGTGTCTACATGACATCACAACTATTAAATGTCACCGAACTTATGGCTCATGAATACGGTTGTATGAATTAGGCATCACAATTGGACTTGGGTGGCTTTAAAAAAAAAAAAAGAAACAATGTGTGAAGTTGATAGAAAAAATGGTAGTGGAGGATCAGAGAGGGATTGGAGGGTAGGGAATAGTGGATATAATCAAAATGGTGGATATAATCAAAACACATTATATTCATGTATGAGATTCCCAACAAATTCATCAGAACAAATAAAAAGGGATGGAGGATATAGCTCAGTGCCACAGCATGTGCTTAACATGCACAAGGCCCTGGACTCAGGCCCCAACCCACACATAATTCGACACACATGTGGACATGCATCTGGGTACCCACACCTGCACAGGGGCAGAGAAAGAGCAGCAGTTTGGGCTGTCATAGTCCGTATTCCACTGTGCTCCTGTTTGTTATGCAAACAAGAGACTCAGGGCTTCTGCAAGCTGGTGGCTTGGACAGCACAAAGCCGCAGAATGGGCTCTAGAGAGAGGTGGGCGTGGTTCAGTCCTGGCTCCTCCCTGCAGTATGTTGTTAGTTATCAATTTTCCTCTCATAGGCAGCATGCGGCGGCCCACAGGACCCACCTCACAGGGTTGCTGGCGACACAGTATTGTCTGTGAAGAGTGGCTTTGCATTCCCCGTTCTGGTTCCCTCTTCTCTAGGAGTGTGAACCATTCCATTACGTCCCTGACTCTTGCCTGGGTGGAAGTGCACTCTGCATCCCCAGCCAGTGGCTCTCAGACTTTGGGGCAGTGTAAAGGGCAGATGTCCAAGCAGAATTTATTTAGTGTGTGGTGTATAAATGGTAAGTGTGTGTAGGGTGTGTGCTCACTTGTCTGTGTGTGCCTGTGTGGAGGCTATCACTCTTCGTCTTATTTTTTTAAGCAGGATTTCTCACTGAACCTGCTGCTTGTTATTTTAGCTAAACTAGCTGGCCAGTGAGCCCCCCAGGACCCTTCTGTTCCCACCCCCATGTTGTCCCCGCACTGAGATTACAGGCACTCATCACCATGCCAGGCATTTGATGTGGATGCGGGGATCCAATCTCAGGTCCTCATTGCTCGTGTGGCAAGCACTTTACCCATTAAGGCATATCCCCAACCTCATCCAGGCAAACTTTTAAATATTGCCGGCTTACCTTTCTTCTGGGACCCAGCTGCTGTTCTCTGCCCACAGGAGCCTGCACCAAGCTGACCAAGGCCCCTGGAGCCATCTGCCAGGTGCTAGACCAGTCCCTACCTGTCTAGCTCCTTCTGGGAGGCAACACAGGTCACCTGGCCCAAGCTGGGCCACAAATTTTTCCATTGGGGATTATATCCCAGCCCCAGGGCCAACTATTAAAGCTGCTTTAACGCAGGTGCCCAGAGATTTTAGTTCCTGGGATCAGACTCAAGTCAGTGGCTCCAAAGGTTCATTCCACAGTGTTTGAAGACATTTGGTGCTATGGTGCCTGGACATGGGCAGGGAGGCTTCAGGACATCCTGCAAGGCACAGGATAGCTCAGACAAAGCAGTGTGGCCCAAGGTGTCCATAAGTGCTGAGGCTGAGGCCCCTGGTTTTGGTGAATCTGTTGTCCAGGAACTTCCTCCCCAAGCTCTTACCTTGTGCACCACCTCCATATCCCAGTGACTGAGAAGGTGTCACTCTACCTCATGGGATAAGGCCCACAAGGGATGAATGACTTGTTTGAGACCCACAACTACCACACAGTAGAGCTAGGATTCAGATCTAGATCTGTCTAGCCCTGTTGATTTAATCACCCATTATTAAAATGAGGGACGGGCTCATACCTTGTGGCCACACCAGATCAAACAGGAAAAAGACTCTTTACTTAGATAAGCCAGGCTTCATGAGTGCCCTTTCTTTCCTGAGAGCTGTGTAGCTGTCCTTGTTTGTGATAGTCCTTTGGAGCATCATGGGTGGGGCAGGCAGACTTTCAAACAGACAAATTCAACGTATCAAGAACCAAGGCAAAGGAGACCTGCTTCCTCACACTGCAGGGCTGATGCCTGACTCCATTCTGGATCTGAGGCCTGCAGCACAGGGAAGGGAGGAGGGAAGGGCGTGGAACAGCATCAGCAAAGGGATGGCTGACCTAGAGTGCCAGGAGAGACGTGTGGGTCTGGAGGAGAGTGGAATCTTCCCACAGAGCCTAATGTTCTGCCTGAGGAGTGGATGGAGGGGGAAGATACTGCATTCTATTTATTAGTCAGCTTGCCCTATGGCACAGAGGGAGAACCCTAGGGTGGTGGTGGAACAGAGTGACCATACCTAACAGCAAGGCTTTGAACCACTGTGGGAAACAAATTTTTTCTGGTGGGTAGTTAAGCCTGGCCTTGGGAATGGGTGGGCAGGAGCCCAGCTGCCTAGGCATCTCATCACGTGTGAGGTGTGAGGTGCAGGGCTGGGTGTACCAAGTTCTCCCTCATCCCCAGCTTTTCATGTTCCCATAGTAGGAACGTGAGTAAATTATCCTACGCACTCAACTGCTGGTATTTGGAACTATTATGGGTAATGCTGCCTTGAGCACCTATGTACCTGTGGTTTGAGGGGCATAGGTGTAATTTCTCTTGGGTGACAGTAGAACTATTGGGTTGTGGTCGTGAGTCTGCATCATTCATAGACAGAGCCAAATGGTTTCCAAAGCCTGTCATTTTGCATCCCACTTGTGAGTGTCGGCGTTCTGCTACTTCCTGTCGCCACCAACATCTTTGTTCGTGGATCTGGTAAATTTAAGGTGCATTCCCCGAAGAGTTGAGGTTCTGAATGACTTTTTAAAAAAAGAGTCATTATATTATTTTTACTTATGTCTATGTGGGGGTGGTATGTGCATGTGAGTGTAGGTACCAAGAGGTCAGATTCCCCTGGAGCTAAAGTTAGGTAGTTGTAAGCTGCCTGATGTGGGTGCTGGGAACCGAACTTGGGTCCTTGGAAGAATAGTATGTGTTCTTAACTTCTGAGCCATCTCTCTAGCCACTAAGTGCCTTAAAAAAAAGTGTGTGTGTGTGTGTGTGTGTGTGTGTGTGTGTGTGTGTGTGTGTGTGTGTGTGTGTAAATGGAGGACAGAGGGCAACCTTGGATGTCATTCCTCGGGACACTGTCCACCTTGTGATTTAAAGACGAGCTGTCTCTCTGACCTGGCGCTAGGCTAGTCTGGCTGGCCAACGAGCTCCAGGGATCTGCCTTCCTGTGCCACAGTGCTGGGTTTACCAGCATGCAGCACTACAACTTTCTCCACATTTTTAACCTAGTTTCTGGGCTGCACACTCAGTTCCTTGTGCTCTTCTGACTGACTGAGCCATTTCCTGGCCTGCATAGTGCTTTTTTTCCCCTTGACGTTTAGATATCTTTGCCCAGTTTTCTATGGATGGTCTTTCTCTTCAGCAGTTTCTACCTCCCATCCTACCTGTTGTTGTTCAAGGTGGTTCTTCAGCTTGTCTCCTGAACACTGGCATTGACTTTCTTCCCAATCTGTTTCTGCCTTGAGGCCTCCACACTTGCTATTATTCTTTCTGGAACATTCATTTTTGGATTTTGATGGTCATTCAATGCCTTGATTGCTTGTCATCTCTTCAGAGAAGCCGTCCCAGACTTCCCAGTCTCAAACGCGCGCGCGCGCACACACACACACACACACACACACACACACACACACACACACACAAACACATCCCTTCGCCACACAGACACAATGCCGTCATGCTGGGCCACACTGCCCTTCACAGCTTTAGGGCTGCTATGGTTTGATCTATTGATTTACTTTAAATCAGAAGCTCTGAGAGCCAGCCCTGCCCGGCATGTTCACTGGCTCCCGTTGCTTGGCATGCAGGAAGTCGCTGACAAGTAAGTGCTGCTTAACTGTGCGCAGGGTTGAATGTTTCGTGTTGACCATGCACTTTGAGTGTCTGCAAATCCTTAGCGGGCTGAGTCCATGGCAGCGCCTGGCCCTGGAGTGGAGTTGCTGATTGAGGCTGGTGCATGAATGTATTCACTTGCTCTGTATACAGTAAACATCTGACGAAAAAGAGCAATCTGTGTGACTTTAGGATGCTGTGGGGCTGGGCATGAGGTCGGTGCCCAATATTGTCGTGAACAATTTCAGTTCAGAATCATAAATACAGCTCTCTGTAACTGAGGGTTCTGTATCTGCAGAGGCAGCCAACACTGGGTTGAAAATATTTTTAAAAAACTGCCCCCGTGCAGAATGTGTGCTGACCTTGTTTTTCATTCCCCAACAATACAGTGCAAAAACTGCTTAGACAGCATTTGGATTGTGTTAGGTGTTGCGGGATTCAGAGCACACAGGAAGATGTGCACAGGTTACATGAAAACACTACAGTGCTTTCTATAAATGACTGTCTGTGCAGTTCCATGTTCAGGAGGGATGATGATCCACAACTAAAAGATGATCTGGAAAGATTTCAGCCTGCAAGCTGAGGGTCAGTCTCTGAGTGAACCCCACTTTCTTCTTTGGGCTCCTTTGATATTTTGAGATTTTCTTTCTATAGCAAGCACAGATTTTTCTGCCACTAGGAATATTAAATTTTAAAGGGAGATTTATGTTTTTCATGATTTTTTTCGAGTGGTAACTTAAAAAAAATCTGCCTTCAATAAAAAGGAAAAATTTGTAAAAGAAAAATGCACGTACACACAAGTACATGTGTGCACACAAGCACATGCACACACAAGTACATGCATACACATACATGCACACATAATGAAAAATCCTCCAGCTTGAAGAAGGATCTGCCCTCCCTCTACAACCCAAAGCTCTTGGACTCAGGCAAGTCAGCTAAACCCTCTGAGCTTTGGTGGCTCCCTCTGTTAAGTGGAGGCAATAGTCAATGCCCATAGATATTATGAGGATTATTACATGTGTAACTGTGCCTAGCATGTAACAAACATGCCATTTGTGTCATCTGGCCTTTGGAATATGCCAAAGGACTATGTTAGGCTCTGCTAGTACAGTATCATTACGTTTAATCTCCCCATTCCACTGAATTTCTCTGTGAGGGTGGGGCAGTCCACTGATAGAGGAGGAATTGGACATGGATCCAAGCCACTTCCTTCATAGGCCACTTGATTATTAACACCAGGACCCAGCCCTGTGACTCTATCCCGGAGAAGCTGCTGAGGAAGCTGATGGACCAAGCTATGCCTCCAGGCTGGGACTCTGACCCAGACCTGCCTTGGGCATTCTGCCCTCTAGTGGCAGATTCTGGAACTGCAACTTTTCTATGGTGTGCAGCCTCCCAGATGGCTCTAGAGTGGACAGGTCAGAAACCCACATCCCTGTCCATCTCTGGTCAGGAGCAGTGAGGCGTTGCTGCTGCTTCTTAGCTTTGCCTCCAGGGGCCCGCCTTGCCTTCCATTGACTCCTGCTGACCCAGGTGACCATGGCAGTCATAGGCCAGCTGTCAGTCTCACAGGCCCCCAACTCTCATTCACAAGGTTTTACAGACGTCTTGTTAACCAGCAGACTGGTTCACGTTACTTTCATGGGTAAAGAGCTCAGGGGCCATCCTGTTGATTGAAGGCTTGTAGGTGTGCCGCATACCTGGCCCCCACCATGCCCTCTAGTCTCATCTGGGGACCTCCTCTCCTGCACACATTTCTTCATAGATCCAGAGAATGCTTAGAGCTTCCATGTGCGATAGAAGCTGGGTGGGGGAGCCATGAAGATTCCATCAGATGGAGGACCAAAATCCTTGGGTATTACTGGCACCGTGTGTGCTGCCCCGCCCCCCTCTCTCTGCACATGCCTACGCTGCCCGTAAGATACAAACATGTCTCCTCTCCTCTGAAACATTCCTTCCTGGCCCACACCACCCTGGCACAGAGCAAGCGACTTGTCCCTCAGCTCTTGCTGGATGTATTTAGCCCTCCCCCTCCCTCATGTAGGGATCCCCAATTCGGCACACCTTCTCACATGACTCCCGAAGTCCCAGAGAGAAATGAGCTCCTAATGTGAGATTAACAGTTGCAGGCTCAGGCTAAAGACAATGGGATGGAAGGGGGTGGGGTGGGGGGGCAGCGGAGGGTAGTGGATTGGGGCAGGAATACAAAGCGGGAGAGAAGCCACATTCCTCCTGACTTCACATCCAAACAATGGGATCACTCAGTTACGAGCCTGTCTAACGAGCTCTTGGATGACGCTAGCTTAGGGGGGTTGATACTGTCTATGCTGAGATTTGCAAAGAATACCACTTCCATGAAGCCCTCCAGAATCACCTGCTAGGCTCTGACAGGTCCTTACTTGAGCCCTTGGACCTGTCTACCTAATCTACAGCTGTGTGCTTATGGCTCTTACCTACGTCACCTTTCCGTCCCCACACTCCAGGCACAGACCAGTCTCCAGTACACGCTGAGAGCGTTTCTAGACATTAGAAGGAGTCTTTGAACCTCCCTTCAGAACCACAGGCTCGAAAATATGGCTGGTGCTTTGCTGTTGGTCCTCACCCCTCAGCCTTGACCAATGCAGCCGTGAAATTGAAAGCAAATTATAATTACCGGCTAGAGCCAAGACCACTGCCGGATCAGGCCTGTCCTTTCCATTCTCCTGTGGATTATCTCCAGCATTTCTCTGTCCTCGGCGCTCTGCCCCCAACCCCCTCCCCCCACTCCCGCAGCTCTTCCGAGGAGCCGCCCAGCATATTTCATGCTTCAGTTGAGGGGAAAACACCAGGCAAGACAGAAATATTCACAACGCCCGAGCACCAATCAGAAATTCATTTCGCTCATGTTGATGGGCTCATGTCTCTTTTGAGTCAAGCCGGAGTCATTAAGCTGTTCTTACAAACTAATTCTGGCTTATGTGCTGGAGATACTCCACATAACGCTGGGTCTGGGATGGAAGGGCAAGTGAACCCAGAGGCCCCACGAGCATGGGGCTGTGAAGATGCGTGAAGGCCAATGATGTTGAAGGGTGAGAAGCATCTCTCATCATTTTCATTCATTCATTCATTCATTCATTCATTCATTCATTCATTCACTCACAAACACTGGCCCCTTCCTGTGTCGGGCACCTTGCTGGAATAGAAACAGCTGCTGAAAGACATACTTAGTGCTGCCTTGACAAGGTCCCATGTGAGAACGTGTGCAGAATAGGGGATCTCTACATGAGGGAGAGGGGAGCACTAAATACAGCAAGAGCTGAGGGACAAGTCACTTGCTCTGTGCCAGGGTGGTGTGGGCCAGGAAGGAATGTTTCACATTTGTATCTTATAGGCAGCATGTGCAGGGGACGGGGAGAGGCAGCACGCATCTGTTTCTGCAAGGCCTGGCTCTGATTGGCCACTCTCAGAGGACTGTGATCCTGAAGAAGCTGAGCTCCGTGGAACTCACTGTCTGCATTCGAATCCTGTCTCTCACTTCCACTTGCTGTGTGATTTTTAGACCCTGAACCTCCTTTTTCCTGCCTGGAATGCACTGGGGTACAGACTGTACCCAGAAAGTGAAGGGGCTCTGAGTGGTAAGAGGACAGACAGCCTGTGAGATTCAGAGCCCCACCTAGCAGACACTATGTGGTCAGAGACACTCAGCCACAGCCCTGGGCTTTCTCCTTTGGGTGCTCAGGGAGACCAGCGGGGCCCTGTCCAGTGAGAATGAGCTAGCAGTGCCAGGAGGACCGTATCTTTCCCTCCCTGAACTTCCATGTACCTTTGAACTTGATGTCAGTGCCTGGAATACAAAGGGAGAGGTCAGAAGGCCTGATGGTGTGCTCTTCTGCAAGGGCCGGACCAGCCACTATTGGAGGAGGAAACCTCCGATGCAGGTCTCCTGACTCAAGTGCTTTGGAGCCTGCTTGCCCTCCACAAGGTGCTGGGCCCCAGCCCCATTTAAAGGGAAATCTTAATGGAGATCACCTAGAAAGGTGACTTTCTGACTCCAAGACCCTATCTTAGGCATTATGGCTGTTTCCCAGCGTGGTTTAACGCTTTCTGTTCCATAGATGTTTCTAGCTCAGTGGAGGATATTTAGAAGAGCAGCATGGCCTTCTGGGGGGAAAGAGTGATGTGGGACATGGCGAGGCTTTCTGGAGCGGTGTTGGTAGGTCAAGTCTGACTCCTGTGACCTGGATTTGGCCTCCAGTCATCTCAGCTGTAAAATGGGATGGGGCCAGATCAACTCTAACGACCAATATACCTTCTTCAGGGAGAAAATACTGGGTTTCAGTTCATGGAATCAGAGGGTTTCAGTCCACCATGGCAGGGTGGGTGGGGTGGGCGGGGTTGAAGAACTTGGCTTCAGCTGCAGGAGTAGAGAGCAAAGGTGGTCCCCACCATGCCTAACCAGGAAGCAGAGGGGTGGGCACACTGATGCTCAGCTGGCTTCCTCCCAGCCCTCAGGAAGATGTCAGCCACATCCAGAGTGGCTGTGACCCTGCAATGGTCCCTCCGCAGTAACATACAGGCACACCCAGAGTGTGCCGCAACCTCCTAGCTAGTTCTAAACTCAGTCAAGCTGACGGTGAGCGCTTGCCTCGTGCATACCTACCTCCTGAGGCTGCTGTGCGGATTCTGACACACTTCAGAGGGCTCCTTCAGGAGCGACCCTGCAACACAGCTGCTAGCCACCCCCTCCCCCAGCATCATGCTGTTCTGAGGTCCAGCTGGGAGCAAACAGCTCAAGTCCTTTTCCTGAGGGAAGGGTTAACTTGGAGCCCCACAGGATCAGTCCTAAAGGAGGAGTGCTCAGTGAGTGCTCTAACCAAATGAATATTTAAAGTGAACCCTGCTCTTCTGTCACCCCAAAGGTCGGTTAAGCCAGCACATGTCAAAGCAGACCAAAGGCCACAATGTGAGCCATCCTGCTAAAAGGTTTTGTGTGATGTGGGCAGTAATCTGTTTCTGTAGTGAGCAGGTTGTCTGAGCAGAACTTGGCCTCCCGAGGGTTGACAGACCAGACTGTGGCCTGAGCTGTGGGCCTGTCATGTGAATCCTAAGGCTTGTTCACTCCCTGGGTGGAAATTCCAGCGGGGTTCACAGTAGTGACATTTTGGGTTAGGCAGGAGGCTCCTGAGGCTGTGAAAAGGTGTCTGTAAGGTGGCTGTCAACCCTGTCACTTCCGAAGCGCAGGAAGGGAGCCCACTGTCAGTCACCCTCTGGCTTCCATAGACACCCTCCACCAAGGCTCCACCCTTCTAATGAGAGAAGGAAGCGGCAGGGAGGGGCGAGGCAGCAGGATGTACTATCTGCAGGGTGTTCTATCTGCAGAGAGGAGTTTTGTTGTTGTTGTTGTTATTTTTATTACTGTTGTGATTTAAAATACCAGCCAAATGTGGTGAGAAGCCATGCAGATTTAACTCCTCTTTCAGTGTAAGATACATGTAACATACAACTTCCTTCACCGTGGTATCAAGGACAATCACAATACGGGGCAGCCATTGCTCCACCCAGCTCCAGAAACCTTGCATCCTCCCAAACAGAACCTCTGTCACCAGCACCTCATTCCCTTGCCCCTGGTACCTGGCAACAACCATTCCCATTTGCTGGGCTTGTGATTTTGAATACCCTAAGCACCTCGTGAAGATGGAATCAGGCATTTTCAGCTCTGCTGTAACTGGTTTATTTCACTTAGCGTAGTGGCTTCGGGGTTCATCCATGTTGAGCCCAACGTCAGGTCCCCTTTTCTTTTTCAGGACCAAATAGTATTCTATTCTTTGCACACAGCACATTTTATCATCTGTTCACAGACGCTTGAGTTTCTTTGTTGTTATCAGTACACCACTGAGTGTATTTGTGCATGGATTTCTGCTCAAGTGCCTGCTTTCAGTCCTTCAGGGTCTACACTTGGAAATGGAATTGCTGCTGGACCGTGTGGTAATTCTGTGCTTTATTGCTTGTAGAACGTTTATTGGGGTTTTTAACTATTTATGTGCAATGCAGCAGGAAGAGTAGGGCACAGGAGACTGCAGCAAAGGTGAAGAGAGGACAGAGAGAGAGAGAGAGAGAGAGAGAGAGAGAGAGAGAGAAATCGAGATCACATCAGCCCTGCACTGATCATTGTCTGAGCCTCGATCGATACGTGGGTGTCCATACAATATTCTCTGAATTCCTACGCACTTTTGATGTTTTCTGGGGGAAGCAATGCCACCCAGCACAGCAGCCACGGTACTTCAGCATCTCAGCACAGTAAGGGTTTGCATCCCTTATGCAGTATTCCAGGCCGAGTCCCTGACTGGTAGACCAATTTCCATATGGTCACTCAAGGACACAGGCTCCTCCCTGCTTGTGGCTCAGCCTCCTTTGGTAGAGTAATTGTATATGTTGTGTGGCTGGTGAACCTGGTGGGCACATGTCCCTAAGTTAGTGAGAGCAGGACATCTGGCCCCGGGTACTAGCAAAGGGGCCCGAGAACTGTGCAACCTTTTTCTCACTCTGTGCACGGAAGCACACTGTCGTCTCTTGTCTGCCTCTTATGTATGACCACTTCCCTCCATCCTGTCACTGGATACTCACAATACACAGGCCATGGTTGCTGCCGTGTGAGTAACTGAGGCTCCCTGACACTTCTCCCAGAGAGTGGCAGAGCTGGGATCTGAATGAGACCCTAACCCTACCCCTCCACAAAACTGCTGTCTGGGTCCTAATGGTTCTGCAGCCCAAGCTAACACAGCCCCTGGATCCAGCCCCACCCAGCTTCTCTGGCCTCCCTTGTGGCTTGGCCCATCTCCTTTCCCTCCCTGTAGCTCCTGCCTACAGGAAGGAGAAGACAGAGATGACCACACAGAAAGTTCAGTGGGGTGATGACATGGCTCTGGACACCGGAAGACTCGGGGCAAAGCTGCATCCTCTTTGCTTCCTTCCCACAGTCTCCATCCTTGCTGTATCCCCCAAAGCATAACCTCCTGCCCTCCCCCAGGACTCCGCTGCTCATTAGCCACTATTACTTCCTGTACCTTCCCTGGGCTCCTGAACTTTGCTGCTCAAATATTTGCTGGGCCTCGGGCTCCCTCGATCCCTGAGCGTCGAATTCCCAAGCACCCTCTTCTGCGTGTTTTCTTCCGGTTGTTTGGTGTCATAGCTGGCGCCTCTCTGCTCATTTGGTCTGATGCCATCAAGTCCCTTTGGCAGAGCAGGGCACCTTCTTCTCACCTATGTTTGCAGGAACCCCATAATAGAGGGCCCTTCCCTCCCCTTGTCCCAGGCTGCCCCGCTCCTCTGGCCCTGTCTTTCCAACTGCTTTGTTCCTGCTGAGCCTAGGCAGTGTCTCTTCTTCTGGATTGTTCCCACCTATGTCCTCTTCCTCACAGCCGAGGCTGACAGTCTTCTCCGGGTCACAGACAGAGAGAGTGCCCACATCACCACACTGGGCCCGACCACTCTCGTGTGTGTCCCAAGCACAGAAGGGTCAGCTGCTGCTGCTGACGGACAGGACCCAATGCCCACACCTCCTCAGTGTCACGTGGGAGAGGCTCACAAATACTTCTCACTACCTTTGCCCCACTTTAGCCCCTTTGGACAGAGACCTGCCTCTGATCCCTTGGTTTCCCCACTTAAAGATATACCATGGACCTGATTAGAATGGTTTCTAGAATGTGTTCCTTTTTTTTTTTTTTTTTTTTCCGAGACAGGGTTTCTCTGTGTAGCTTTGCGCCTTTCCTGGAACTCGCTTTGGAGACCAGACTGGCCTCGAACTCACAGAGATCCGCCTGCCTCTGCCTCCCAAGTGCTGGGATTAAAGGTATGCGCCACCACTGCCCGGCTTTAGAATTTGGTGTGAGATAAGAACAGGCAGTCATACTCTGTAGCTTTGCTGTCCCCCAGCCCCTCCAGGCCTTCCTTTCTGCTTCTTTTTTCCTTACCTCACCCACAGCCAACAGCTTTTAACTCAAGTGGCCTGGGGACATTAGGGCTTTAACTTTAGGAACCCCAGGTTGGATGTGGCCAGGGAGGTGGTGTGGCACTGGTTGAGGTGATATGGCACTGGGTGAAGTGATGCTACCCTGTGTGGCAGGCCCTGATGTTTCAACATCTTAGTAGTATTTCAGGCTGGGTTCCTGGTGGTGGAACACCCTCCATGTGGCTACTTAGGGACCCAGGCTCCTTCTCTCTTGTGGCTCAGCCGCCTCTTTGGTGGAATTAACATACTTACTGTCTGGCTGGTGGGTCTGGAGAGCAGGTGTCCCTGCACTGAGAGAATAGAGTATCTGGCCCAATGCACCAGCAATGTGAGAACTGTGCCTGGGTGGACGAAGCTTGGCAACATTGCCGTGGGAAGAGAGAATCACAGGGGGCGCAAGAGTGCCGCTGACTGTGTCTGACATATATGGGAATGGAGGGGACAGTGGAAGAGAGTTACCATGTGACTCAAGACTTCCTCAGAATCTACCCTGGCGCCCCCTGCTTGTTGCCACTGGAAAGTGAACCCCAGGGAAAGAGGCCCTCAGTCATGCCCATGCCCATGCCATGGGTGCCCAAAACAGCATGTAGCATATGGCGGGAGTCATGTTGTAGCCATCCCTAGAAACATCATTGTGCCCACTCTTCCGTGGTGTGACTCTGCCACCATCTTGTCACCGTCCCCTCCCTCTGAGTCGGGGCATATGACTTTCTTGATCAACAGGATGTGACAGAAAGGACCATGTGCGTGTTGGAGACTGTTAGCAGTTTCCATCTGTCTCCTAGGGCTCACAGCAGCGCAGGTGATGTCAGAGTTCCCAGCTGACTGTGAGTGCTGGTCATGTGTGTTCCACACTGAGTCAGGCCTTCAGATGACAGAGACCTCAGCACCATCCCACTGTCACGCCTGAGACCCCTGGGTGCAGACGGTATTGCCTCAGTTCCATGTTCTCAGCCGTCTGCTCTGGCAACAGGAGGATGCTGTGGCTCCTTTCTCAGTCAGCTCCTTCCCCCTTCCCTGTCCCCTGCCTGTCATCTGGCTTTCTTTCTTTTAATGGCATCAGGAACTCAAGCAGGAAGTCTTCCAGAGATAAGGCAGGTGTCTTAGGGGTTTTATTGCTGTGAGGAGACACCATGACCACGGTAACTCTTCTAAAGAAAACATTTAATTGGGGTGGCTCACTTACAGTTTCAGAGGTTCAGTCCATTATCATCATGGCAGCATGCAGGCAGATATGGCGCTGGAGCTGAGAGCGCTACATTGTGCAGGCAACAGGAAGTGAACTGACCATCACACTGAGGAAAGTTTGAGCAAAAGAGACCTCAAAGCCCACCCCACAATGACACTTTTCCTCCAGCAAGGCCACACTTCCTAATAGTGCTGCTCCCTTTGGGGACCATTTTCTTCCAAACCAGCACAGTGGGATTTCCAGACTCAAATGTCCACATGAAGGAAAGGAATGTGTTGAACTGACAAACATATCTAATAGTTGATGACTCATGGGTGATTTAGAGTGACTGATAAATGTGAGCCCTGAGCTGTGTCAGCCTGGCATCATCCCAGCCTCATGGAGCCCCATAAGGCTGACATTGGCTCATGAAGATTAGGACTCTGGTTGCTGCAAGAGATGCTGCTCATGTCTGGGTGGTGTGGGCAGATTTGGCTCTTAGCAATGATCATCCATCATCAGGACGCTTAGCTCCAATGTACATCCTGCTCATAGCCAGTATTTCCTTCCAGATCATTCCATAGCCTTAGATAGGAGCTAGTCACCTAGATACCCTGGTTGAGTTTGAATATTTATGTCCTCCTCACCAAAATTCTTGTTTTGAAATTTAATCTCTGTGTGGTAGTGTTAAGATGAAGGGCCTTTGGGGAAGTGTCCAGACCTGAGGGGATCCTGTCATGTAAGGACACATAAAAGAGCTGTCACTGATGAGGATGCTGGTACCTTGATCTGGAGCTTCTGAGCCTCCAGAACGGTACATTTCTGTTGCTTTTAAGCTGTATGGTGTGAGCATCTGAAGTTCCATCTCAGGCATGGAACGGCAAAGCCATCCGAGGTGTGCAGAGGAAGTGTCGAGGCACGGAGTGGGTGAAAACATTGGCCAGGGCTCTCTTTCCTTGTCTATTGTTGGGGGACTTCAAGATGTCAGTGGCAGCACCTCTTCTGAGGTTTCTACAGGACAGTTGCGAACTCTGTCTGCATGTGTGGACATGAAGAGTTGGACTCCCCGGTCCGGGGGCATGTGCTTTGCTCTGTGAGGGCCCTGGTCATTGATGGTCTTGAGATAGCTCTCATCTTTTATGGCTGCCTTTCCTGCTCTCCAGTTTTAAGTAAAGCACTGTTAGCTTTATCTCTGGCTTCCTTTGATGACAATCTCTTTGTTTGCATCAGGGGGTGAAGTTAGCTGCATATGCATGTCTTGGCTATCGTTTACTAAAAATTAGATGAGGGGCTGAGGTGGCTCAATTGGTAGAATGCTTGTAGCATGAGGACCTGAGTTCAAATCTCCAGCACCCACATCAAAAGCTGGGCATGGTCATGCTCATGCCCATCACCCTAGCACTGTGAGGGCAGAGACAGTAGGGTAGCTGGAGCTTCCTGCCTGCCAGCCTAGCTCTGGGTCCAGTGAGAGCCTCTGCCTCAAAGGAATAAGGAGGGAAGTCATAGAGCAGGACACTTGACATCATCCTTATGGCCTTTGTGTGCAGTTGCACGCCCATGTGCACATATACCACAAAACACACACACACACACACACACACACACAACACACAACACACACAAGAGCTTCATTATCATTATGGCCCTTTGCTGTGGTACTTCACAGTTTGTTCTCAGCTGCTTGTCGTTGGGCCTAGTGTGAAATCCACTAGGGTAGATGGCTGAGATTGTAATTGGGAATGCAGAGGTGTCTATTCCAAGACTCCCACAGCACAGGAGCCGCCTTCTGTGCCCAGCACCTGCTGTTCCTGCCTGGCTCCCGCCTGAGTCACTGTGCTTGTGGCCATCTGTAACTAATTGAACGATCACGGCCTGGAGTTATTTGGGTTTGTGTCTTTGGCTTGAAAATGAATCTATAATGAGCCAAGAGTAGCTTCCTTCACTCTCTTGCCTACTGGTGATGAGGGAAGAGCTTTTGCATGCGTGAGAAGGTGGCCAAAGCTGTGGAGCCTGGACCCCCTCTAGGCTAACATCACTTGAATTTTCGTTATAGTTTGGAGTGTGAAAGATCAAACCCAGTGCTCTGTCACAGGGCTCTCCAACAGCTCCGGGGTGGGGTGGGCTTATATATTTATTTACTTCCTTCCTTCCTTTTGAGACGGGCTTTTGCTATGTGGCCCAGGCTTGCCTTGAACACCGGATTCAAGCCCTGGGCTCAGGCGATTCTCCTGCCTCTACCCTAGAGTGGTCGTGATTATAGAGGTGCACTGTGCTCCCATTCCAAGGAGGATTAGATTGGCAAACCCAGAAAGGGCAAGTGAGCAAGTGTGAAGATCAGACAAGAGAAAGTGGGTGCAGGAGAGGGTGATAAGGCTTGAGGGAGGGGTGCTTTGAGAGCTGCTGGCTAGGCTAGAGCAATAACCCGGGTCAAAGTTTGAAGCAGCGAAGATGGTTGCTAAGAGTTCTGTTTGGATTGACCTGGAATTGTCATGCTGGGATTCAAAAAAGGTAAAATAAGAGCTCACCCATGCCCAGGTCTTTCCTACCAGCACCAAAATTCTCACTCTAAACATTGGTGCACTAGCACGCTGGTGTTTTGAACCTATAGAATATATGGGATTTGTCTTCCAATAGGCCCTGACCCCTCAGCACCCTCACTAAGATGGAGCCATAAAACCAAACTGAGTGATGGATGGATGCCAGGCACCCATCATCTCAGGAAGACACACCCCAGTTCTCCACGAATCCCTTGATCCACTCAGGTCGACATCCAAAATTGGGCACCAGGGTTGCCAAATCTCTTGGGAGCCAGTGGTCACAGGCTGATTTGGTGCTGAACAAAGGATGCTCTCATCTCCAGGTCAGTAGAATCCACAAAAGGCCTTTGAGGAGCAGCATGGCCCAACCACATTGGGCCCAAGAGAGGTCATACTGGCATCAGCTCGCAGCTGGAGGGGGCACCACTGGGGAGTGCCAGAGATGTGGTCACCTAAGAATGGTCTTGGAGAGAAGACTTATAGGAGGGCTGGATGTGAAAAGGAGGTTCAGAGCTGAGAGCTCAGTGGTAGAGAACTTTCTTACGGTGAGCAAGGCCCTGGGCTTAATCCTCAGCACCAAAGGAATAAAGAAAATAAGTAGGTAAGTAGGTAGGTAGATAGATAGATAGATAGATAGATAGATAGATAGATAGATAGATAGATAGATAGATAGATAGATAGATAGATGAGAGAGAGAAAGAGAGAGGGAGAAAGAGAGAGAGAGAGAGAGAGAGAGAGAGAGAGAGAGAGAGAGAGAGAGAATAAAGAGCCAGCCTTCCAAAATCTGATTTCATGAACATCTCCTTTCTGAAGTTGCCAGAGCCCTACAGCAAGGTGGGCTAGCCTCAGCCCTTTGCTCTAAGGCCCTGCAGCCTGCCAGCCTGCTCCTCTGTTGGGTCCTCACGCAGGTCCCACCAGCTGCGGCACAGCCCAGTGCTGTGGCCCTGCTTCCCAGTGCGGGGTGGCTTGTCCAGCAACCTTGCAGTGTTGAAGGGTGATCACATATACAGCTTCAGGAGGACTCCAGCAATATTTAGGGTCTTATTAACTATCTCAGCAACCCAATCACGTGGAGCGACACTGGGAAAGTCCTGTCCTCCAATTCAAACCTCAACTGACTGAAATGCATTTCTGGCAGCTACAGAGTTCTCCAGACCCAGGTGCCAGGAAAAGAATTTGTTAATTTCATGGGCACTGGGTCACAAGTGTCATCCTGTGGAGCTCATCTGCTTGTTCTGGCAGCTGGGACATTACCTCACACCCAGCATTTTGAAGGTGGGAGGAAGGATTTCTCATCCATTATGGCCGATATAGACAGGTCAGGCCAGCAGCCCCTGGTCAGCTCTTCCTATACCCAGCAATGGGGCAAGGAGTGTGTCTAGAGGATTAGGAAAAGACTACTGGGTTTTTACAGACTTTACAGTCACTTTCTGTGTATGGTGAGCTACCCGAGGAAGGAAGTGTGTTCCACACTGTGGTGATTTGAAAGAAGATGGCCCCCAAAGGGAATGGCGATATTAGGAGGTGTGGCCTGGTTGGAGGAGGTGTGGCCTGGTTGGAGGAGGTGTGGCCTGGTTGGAGGAGGTGTGGCCTGGTTGGAGGAGGTGTGTCACTGTGGCGGTGGGCTTTGAGGTCTTTTTTGCTCAAGCTTCCCTCAGTGTGACTGTCAGTCGACTTCCTGGTGCCTTCTGGTCAAGATGTAGCCAGCACCACATCTGCCTGCACACCGCCATGTTCCCTGTCATGATGATAATGGACTGAACCTCTGAGGCTGTAAGCCACCACCTCAATTAAGTGTTTTCCTTGTAAGAGTTGCCGTGGTCATGGTGTCTCTTCACAACTAAGATACACAAGGTCACATTTTAAATTTGATGCTGCCCATGATTTGGTGTCAGCTGCTCTATTGCTCATGCAATCTGGAAGCTTCCTCAACTCCTTCTGCCGGCCTTTTGGGCAGGAATTCAGCTGGCCACTAAGGCTGTGAACATAGAGGAGAGGCTCCCTCACTCCTAGGGTGGCTGGAGGCTCTGGAGTTCTCCTGGATTGGAGAATTGAGAGAGAGAGAGAGAGAGAGAGAGAGAGAGAGAGAGAGAGAGAGAGAGAGAGAGAGAGAGAGAAAGAGAGAAATTTGTTCACTGAGAAGGTGGACAGAGAAGAACAGTAAAACAGGACATGTCCAAGAAGCCATGGATGCAGCTGCCACCTTTGGGCCATACAGTCCATCAGTTTTACCTTTGACTGACATATTCAGTGGTTTCTAATTGAATACACAGTCACCTGCGAGGAGACCCCATGGCCATGGGCCACAGCGATGGGCAGTCATGCATTTGGCTTCATCCAGCTGACCTGAGTTGTGAGTCTCCTGTTCACTTTGGCTTTCCTCCATGTGGGCATTGGTGTTTACTGAGAGATGTAGACTCCGCAAATGCAAGTTCAGGCTTTAGCCTGGGGCAAACAAGTATTTGAAGGGTTACTGATGAGTCTGTCTCAGGAAAGAACCCAGGAAAGAAATGGGAAGGTCCAGTGACTGTGACCCCTCTACATGTGTCTCCATGCAGTCACACAACAGCCCTTGTTACCTCGCAGCGAGACAGGCAGACACCATGAACAGACATGAACAGCCTGGTCCCTGGATTCAAAAGGAAGAATGGAAGCCTCCAGCGTGCTCCAGCCACACTCAGCAGCCAAGTCCATAAGGATCTGAGGCACCAGTGTGTGGCTGGAGCCGGGCTAGGAGCTGGGAGTCAAATGGGCAACTGTAGCCAAGTTGTACTATGAGTCTAGTAAGAGACTGATGTGTGCTGCTGGCCATTGTCCCTTGCACAATCCTAGAGGGTAGCACGCAAACATGGTTGATTTGTCTCTGTGTTATAACAATATTCTGGCCAATGGAAGTAGATATCTTGAGGGAAAAATGTCTAACTATGGCCCTCTTGGGCTAGTATGGCTGACATGTGGAGATAGAGAATAATTGCAAGACAACAGGACAGTGGCTTCAATAGGTATGTATTCAAAGCCGAGAGGAACTTAGAAGTACCATCCATATGCCTAAGAGAGTCATGGAGGACTCCTCCAAGGGCCACCCTCGTTGGGAAGAGCGTTCCCCCATGCAGAGGGTCAGCTCTTTGTAATAGCAAATCCAGACTGCCTGAGTTCAAATCCCAACTGTGCTGCTTACTGTGTGACTCGGGCAAGTTATCTAACTTTCCTGTGTACTACCTGGACTCCTACTCTTCCTGCAATACCCCGAGGTGAGTTTGTCCAGCCAACTAAGTGGTCATGTAGGAAGCAAGTCTAGAGCACAGGAGAGTGAGTCCCAGTCCTGTAGAATAGTACTCTCCCTCCTCTTCCCCACAATGCTCCAGTTTCTCCCCAAGGTCCAGACCAGACCAGGCCAGATGGATTCCACACAATCCATTGGTGCCTATGAAAAAAGAAGAGAGACCCGGGGCACACACAGTCACAAGCCTGCTGCCCAGTTTCCTGGGTGGTGGGTGGGCTGATAAGTGGTGGAAGGCACAGGCTCTAGAACCTTCCACAACGTTATCATGTGCTGACTGCAGTCCCCAGGTGACTATCAACTCACAGGGTGAAGGTGAGCAGAGTCCATGTTTACAGGAATAAGCGAGCAGTATGTGTCAAATGCCCTGTGGTGTGTGGGTCCTAGGGAGCGGTGGGACCCTGGTCTCATATGTTGTTAGCACCCTTGGTCCCCAAGTTGGCTGTTATTATTGTTGTTGTTATCGTTATCATTATTGTTATTTTGAGACATGATTTCACATAGCCATCCTTGCCTTAAATTCCCTGTATTCCCTGGCCCTGAATTCTGATCCCCCTACCTCCCCTTCCTCACTGGGATGACAGCCTGCACTACCATGCCTGGTTCATACCGTGCTGGGAATTGAACCCAGGGCTTCATGAATGCAAAGCAAGTACTCTGCCAACTGAGCTACAATCCCCAGGCCCCGAAGTGTGCTAGTTGAGCACCCACATCCCCCCTTCTACCTTTTTTGGGTCTGCATCCTTGGTGACTCCTGGGAAGGAAGCTCTACTCTTTCAGAAGTCACCCCAGCATCCCTCTACTCCCACCAAACTGTGGTGGGCAGTGCAGGTGGACCAACGAGCTATTCCAGACCTATAGAAAACGGTGCGCGGTTACAGCCACGGTGGCTGAGAAACCCAGAAACCCAGAGGTCACCATGCAGCCTTCCAGTCTGGGTGCTTGACAGCAACCTCGATGGAGATGCAGGGACCTGGGCTCCTGGCCTGATGCTCTGCTATGTCCCAGAAGTGGCTTTCAAGGAGAAGTGCGGCAGAGCTAGGAGATGCCGCTGCCGCATAGCCAGGGACAGAAGTGACCCGTGGGTACAGACCGGGGGTGCTTGCTTCCAGGCAGCACCTCTGCCCTGGGGGTGCAGGACCCATCACTGCCTTGCCCCACACAGGGAGTCCTCAGTCACTGACGTCAGACACCGTTAGGGTCGCCTTTCACCAGATTGTGAAGTGACGTCTGTTGGCTTTTTTCTTCTGCATTTCTCTAATCCACGTCTCTAACAGATTCTGTGGGGTGTGTTTGGCTGGTGCTGTTTACTCCCTGGGAAATAATTGCTGAATTTTAAAAGGAAAACATTTGAACAAACCACTCTAGTTCAACCACCATCAGAAAAGAGTGAGTAGATACCCTTGGTCCTGCACGTGACCCCTGAACAGGCAAGCCACACAGTAGTAACAGGGGGCTGATGGTCTGGGTACAAGCCCCAACTTGACTTCTGGCTGTGTGACTTCGACCAAGTTACCTAACTTCCCTGTGGCCCTTCAGTCAGCTGTTGTAGATGTTTCTGCAACCTCCCAGGATGGTGTACGCAGGGCCAAGCAGACTAAATTGTTGGGGTAGCCCTCTGTCCAGAGGCCACAGCCCCTCTGGAGAGAGACTGGGCATGATAAGGAGCAGAGCCAAGTGCTTTTGGCATTCGCAGCAGGGGGTTATGAACAGAGGACGGAACCTTCTTTTGACCTGTGGTTGGAGTGACAAGGAAGAGTCCCTGACCTTGCCACTGTGGTAGGACCCAGTAGCAGTGGGATCCTGGGATCTGGCATCCATGATGGATGACAACATCAGGACGTGTGTGTGTGTGTGTGTGTGTGTGTGTGTGTGTGTGTGTGTGTGTGTGTGTGTATACACCCACAGGGGAATGAGTCAGGATGGAAATAAAAGGCAAAGAAGGTGACTAAATTGACCTGGGACTTAGACTCCTGTGCTTGGATGATGGTTGATGCAGTCTTCTGGGTATATCTTTAAGGAAGTGCCTTGCCCGTGTGGACTTGGCTGTCCCAGAATAGCAAGCGGCCTGCACCCTTGGGCTGGAAGCTATACAGCAGTGGCTGTAAACCCAGGAGCCGATTCTCCAGGGCCCACAGGGGATAGAAACTTCTGTTTCAAGATTGAGGCCACTAGAAGGGGTCCAAGAGAGAGAAGCTGGTGACTGGGAGTTGTCCCTTCCGCATAGGATGGTGCCGGCCAGTCACGGGACCTATCTCAGCCTCTTTTCTCACCCACAAATTAGAGCTAGTGGACTCTTCCCTGGAGGATATAGGATAAAAAGAGGCGGAGTTAAAGGTCACTTTCTTCTTTTTTTTCCCTGGAGTTGAGTGTGTGTTACCTCATCCCTTATCCCAAAGTGGGTCAATCACTGCATGTTCCCCATAAGAGAAGTTTCCCTGGGGAAATTGAGTCAGGATGGTTTATTTCTGTGCCTTTCCACCCCTTACTGCCCCCCCCCAAAGAGAATACAGGGAGCTGGCAGCCAGTGTCTGTGAATCTCAGCTGCTATTGTCAGCATCCATACACCGAAGCCTGGATGGAGCTCTTGGAGAAAGCACAGAGCCCTGAAAGGGGGCCTGTCCTCAGACGCCATGTGGGTGGCTCTTGGTGTGCTCTGTGGGCAGATGTGGACCAGGCTCCCTGCCAGAGCCAAGACAGCCTCAGCTATAGGTATTCTGAGAACTTTCTGTAGGACCCGATTATGGCTCAGGGGTGGAGGTCAGGACATGTACAAGGCCCTGGGTTCCCTCACTACCACCACAATCATAAGGAGGATTTCCTGCCGTGATCAGAGAAGTTTCCCTCCATGGCTAAAGGTGATAACTCGAGACTGGGGGTTGATCAAGGTACTGAGCAAGAAAGGGTTGAGGGCTCAGCATTGAACAGGACACTCATCACTCCCTCCAAGGCTCAGGGGACATCAGGGGACAGAGGGCTGTGAACCGCTGTCTTCTGTGTGGCCTGGCTGTCACTCATGAACACACAGCAGCCATGGTTGCCCATGTACGGCCTGCTCAACACTGGCTTATGAACAACCATTGTTGGGGGAGGGGAAAAAAAAAAACGTCCTATTGAAGGATGACAGACACAGAAAAGTGTAGTCAGCATGTTGTCATCTCAGCGTACCAGTGTCACATGTCTAGACCAAGGAACAAAATACTGCTGCCCGCAGAGCACCTTGTCCCCATTGCCCCTGCACCCTCCCCCAAGTAGCCCTGTGTTTCTGCTGGAAACAGGACACCTCTTTAAGGTAAAGTCTCCTGGCACCAAGAGAGACTGTCATGGCCCCACTGTTCTTGTTCACAGTTGCAAAAGCAGAGAGCCTCTCCCAGGACCAGGGCCCTTCCTTCACCTTCCGTGGGCCTCAGCCATCCCGTCCCCCAGTCTAAAGGGTAGGTGCTAAGATCACCCCTGTGGCACCAATAGGGGATGCTGGCACAACGTGAGCTGGTCCAAGGCCACTCCGAGGAGTCAGAACAAGAGTTGAGCCAGCAGAGCCGAGCCACACCCTTGGGTGAAAGTAGAGAGTGCCTCCACTCTGGAGGTGTTGAGAAAGGCAGAGTGACCAAGGTTACTGCCACCTCCACGGTTAGGTCCCTAACAGAAATTCTCCCCCGGTGTCTGTGCACCCCCTTTCCTGTGCCCCGGGAGGGTGTGTGTGTGTGCAGTCTCTGAGCATTCATGCTGGCTTTCCCAAAGGTGGACCCTCCATCTCAGAGGCAACCTCTGTGTGACCAGATGAAGGAGCAGGTTCTCTGCAGAAGCAGACAGTGCATTGTGTGATGATGGGTCTAGCCTCGGCAGCCATACCCACTGTTCTGCATCCTGCTGGTGACTAACGGACCAGTCTCTCTCTGCTTACATCCCATGTAGCTCGTGACTGAGTACCATGAGGAGCGCTGGCCTAAGACCCCACTCTACCTCCCCAGCATCTTCCCATACTCTCTTCCAGCCTAGCACCCCCAAACAGGTCAGGAGGGGGGACAAGAGCTTTCTCTCCTCATTCGCTCTTCTACCTAGCCCTCCACTGCTAGGAAACAAGCATGTGTGATGCCCTAATCCTGCCCATCTCTGAGAGCAGTGCCTCCATCCTTTGGTTAGGCATTTACCCTAAGGTCCTCATAGCTGGCACTACGCCCACTAGCTGCTACCCCTCAGCTGAGCCTATTCTTGGGGCATGAGACAAGTTCCAGATACCTGTGGCTCATGTTGCCTGAATCCATATCTGCTGAGAACCCCACACTGCCTCCTGAAGTATCGCTCCAGAGGGCATCCCTAGCTCAGTACGTCTGTGAAGATGTCCTTGGACCCAACTTTTCCCTGAGCTGTCTGCTCTCGGCTAGAGTTCTTTGTTTACTTTCCACATCCCACAAAAGCCTGGTTCGGCCTCCTCCTGTGGTGCCTTGTCTTGTTACAGTCACCATTAGTCACACATCTGTCTCTGCCTTCCCGGCAGACTGCACAGTGAGCCTGATCCATCCTTGCTCCCTAACAGCCCTCAGTACAGATCTTCCTGGGAGTACAGCACGCTCTGTGCTTGTGTCAAGGGATAGCAGTGAGGATCTGGGTTACGAGTGTTTTCTGCTCGCAGGACCAGCATGCAGGCTGTGTGCTGTCAGAGAACCACGGGCGGCAGAATAGAAGGATTAGGGAAAGATGAATAGGAGCATGTTGTCATTCTACGCTGTTCAAAGGTAGCTCACTAACACAGACAAAAGATGTGCCTATCTTCAAAGATGGGGCTTTAAGTTGAAAGATGGGGCTTTAAGTTGACTTAACGAGACATTAAGAAATGGAACAGAGATGTGTGAAGTCACGGAGCATTCTTATGTATTCCTAGCCTCCCAAGTGGAGGAGGACTCCCCCGGGAGTGGAGAGCATGTGTTCCGTGTTCTGACAGTATGTAGACTGGTCAAGAAATCATGATGGAGATGGGGAGAGTCAAGGTATTAACAAGAAGGTGGAGTGAGGCCAGCATCCATGTTCAGTGTGAAAAGAAGGCAGACACATTCCAGTTTGTTTGGATTCTGGGATCAGGGTTTCTCAGCCAGCCATTACTGGCATCTGGAGCTAAGTAATGCCTTATGAATTTTAATAGGATTTTTAACAGTGCCCCCCGCCCTGTGCATGTGCGTGTGTGCGTGTGCGTGCGTGCGTGCGTGCGTGCGTGCGTGCGTGCGTGTGTGTGTGTGTGTGTGTGTGTAGGCAGGTCAGAGGCTGACATCAGATATCTTCCTCAATTGCTCTCCATATCTGGAGTTTGCCATTGCCTAGACTGGCTGGCCACTAAGTTCCAGGTTCTCCTGTCTCTGCCTCCCCAGTGCTGGGATTACATTTGCGCACCACCTCACCCACAGCACCATCTCCATGGACCTAATGCTTATGACTTAGTGTTTCTCATCATCTTTGTACACTGATTTTTCCTTCCAGCATGTATATTCAGGTGGGAGGAAGGGCCTGAAGGAGGGATAGCTGCCATCTGGTGGGAAGGCAGATCATGGCCTCTTCCATGATGAGCCACTCTGGAGAGCCTCGGATTGTTCGGAACCTTGATGGGGAGGGGCCGCAGAGGTACTTATGCGAGGAAGGACTGGAGCAGTACCTATTCATCATCTTCTTACGTGTTGTTTCAACTCATGGTCATTCCCCGAAGTTGGTAGCTTTGGAAATGGGGGGTCTTTGTGGCAAATCCTCTGCCAGCTCCTCCTTGGCGACAGGTGGATCATATTCTGTGTTCTGGCCCTGAATGCAGGTTACCTTCTGTGTTTGTTGAATGATTGTTCTTGGAAATTTAATGTTCTTGCCTTTTGTTCTATGGTCCAAGGGGAGAGACGGCATGAAGAATGCATGCTTTAACTTCTAAACCTGAAACTCTGTAAAGGCAGACATACCTACAATCCTCGCTGGGTCAGGAAGGCACCCTGTGCCGTGTGCGTGCCAGGCTGAAGGAAGTGCATAGCCCGTGCCACACGCGTTGACATCTTTCCTGACTGTGTAGAGTAGACGTGAGATGCTGTAGGCTTGATGAAGAACTCATAGCATTGAGCAGGAAGAACAAGAGAGACACCAGGGAAGCAAAGAGGTGCCTTCCAGTCCAGATCAGCCTCCTGCTGCTGCTCCGTGGGAGGGAGAAGAATGAACTTGAACTGGGCAGACATGCACTGAGACAGCTCACAGATCACTGCATGCTCTTGAGGCCAGCTCTGCTAACAGCTCAAGCTGAGCTCTCCTGACAGTCCGCGGGAAGGTCAGATTTCTCACTACCTAGCTTCTGTGATCTTGTCGACATGTTTGAAGGGAGGTGATAGTCCCAGAAGACATCTGAAGGAGGGGAGGCCACCAAAGAGGCCCAGTGGCCCAGTATGGCTGATCTTGTATTCTGCTCAATGGTTCTGTAAAACCCGTTCATAATGAGCTGAGAGCCTCCTCCAACTTCACATGCCTGTAGGGGAAGCAGCAGACTAAACCATCTCCTTTATGCTTGTGATGGAAAAGCCAGGAATAGAACTTAGACCCTAGCGACTCTTAGAAGTGCTCCTTCCAATTAGATCCCAAGATGAAAATCAGCCCTGTGCCTAGAGAAGAATCTCACAGACACTTTTGTTCTGCTGAGATTGTAGGGGTTGGGTTGTAGGAGGAAGGTAGGGACTTGGTGTAAGAGACAGGCTTGGGTCAAGGACCATGATACAGTGCAATCAGGTCGGCTGTAGGGGCTGACTCAGAGTGTGAAGAAGAGCCGCCTTGGCTTCCAGCAGTGGGATGCAAGTCCCTCCAGGAACTCTCATATGTTTGCCCTTCACTAGCCTGCCTGCCTAGTTCTGTCTTACTTAAGGTTGGGGTGGCTCCTTATGCCTCCCAGCCCAAGCCTGGAAAGGTCCAGAATAATGGCAGCTTCTCCAGAGAAATGGAGCCAATAGGCCACGCTTGTGCGCGCGCGCGCGTGCGCGCGCGCACACACACACACACACACACACACACACCCTGTATCTCTCTGTGAAGCTATAAATCCATCAATCCTTGTAAAGATGGTATTTGTATATAGTGCATTTGTGAGTTTCCCGTCACTAAAACAAGCTACCTGAGGCAATTGATCAGTAGAGGAGAGGTTCCATTTTGTCAGCATATGGCTTTGGAGGTCCTGGTCCAAATCCGGTGGTCCCTATGGCTTTGAGCCTCTGTTGAATAGACACATCATCGCAAGAGTCTTTGTTAGAGTGAATGGCTCTACACATACAGCGGGAAGCAGGAGAAGAAGGGAATGAGACCTGGCTCCTACAATCCCCTTTTGAGGGCATGCTCCAGTTACCTACAGGCTTCCCTCTACACAATCCCCTTTAAAGATCCATCTCACCTCCCAATTGTATGACCTAGGAGACCAACCCCTTAATACAGGAATCTGTGGGGGAACACTCATCCAAACCATAGCTCTCTCTCTCTCTCTCTCTCTCTCTCTCTCTCTCTCTCTCTCTCTCTCTCTCTCTCTCTGTGTGTGTGTGTGTGTGTGTGTGTGTGTGTGTGTGTGTGTGTGTGTGTGTGTGTGTGTTTGTCCTATTGGCACTGATGTATTTAAAAGATTGGCTTACAGGCTCACTGTGAGTGGCAGGCAGTAGAGAATTCATACACAGAAGCTAGGGTGCTGTCTGCAGGCCGAGTGTCTTCCCCCAGAAGCCTTAGCTTTGCTGTGAAGTCTTCAACTAACCTGAGTGGAGTTGAATTCACACCCGAAGTACTGGGAGTAATCTCGTTTCCTTAAACTCAGCAGATGGTAACTGTTAGCCGCATTTATACAACGGGCTCACAGTAAAGCCTCGATTTGCATATGATTAAATAGCTGTTTCTGACAGCCTGGTCAAGTTGGCACATACGATTCACATGGCAACCAGCTCTCAGCTTCCTACCCTGAAGACCAGCGCCTGTGAGAGGACAGGAGAGCCAGCCTTCCTCATTCCTCCCTGTCAGAGAGAGCCTGAACCACCACCCCTCACACCCAGGTTGGGGAGCCCTTGAACCCAAGAACCCACCTTTCCCCAACCCATCTTCCAATGGCTGAGTGTGAGGCTGGCCGAGACAGGGAAGAACCCTGTGTCCCTGGGGAATCACAGAGATCCTTCCTGGCTGATCAGCAATTTGAACTCTCTTGGTTAATTGGGTTTAATGTTCTCTCCAGCTCAACATACTCCAAAAGAGTAGTGTGCCCCAGGAAAGGTATCAGCCAAATAGTGACACCCTGGAGGGAGACACTGCTGATTTCACTAGATAACAGCTATGACTCAGGGCAGTGCCCATAGATCATAGGATATAAAAGACCCATGTGGGCCGGGCGGTGGTGCACACCTTTAATCCCAGCACTCAGGAGGCAGAGCCAGGTGGATCTCTGTGAGCTCGAGGCCAGCCTGGTCTACAGAGCGAGATCCAGGACAGGCACCAAAACTACACAAAGAAACCCTGTCTCGAAAACAACAAGAACAACAACAAAAACAGACCTGTGTGTGGTAGCTCATACCTATAATCCCAGAATTTGGGGAAGCTCAGGCAGGACAATTGCCTTGAGTTCGAGGCTGGCCTGGGTTGCATAGCAAATCCCAAGACCTACACTATAGAACCTAACCGTGACCAAAGGCTGTTGCCATGGTCGAGCATGTGCTCACAGGGGTGCTTCAGGTACCCATGTTCTGTGAACAGGGTTAAAGGGGTCAACAGATATGTATATGGTGGAGGGTGACTTGTTTTCCAAAACAACCACATCACAGCCCCAACCCCTGGTACCTATGACTGTGCAGTTGCTTGGAAACAGGAACTTTTTGATTAGTCAAAATGAGGTCATGCTGGATAAAGGTGGGGCCCAAAGCCAGTGCCTGGTGTCCTTTTGAGAAAGCCATATGGAGACCCCAACAAGAGGAGAATGTCTAATGAAGACCAAGGATGACAGAGGCGTGACATGTCTACTAGCCAGTAAATACCAAGGACCTTGGCCACTACCAGGTGCTGAAAGGGACCCAGAACATCTGCTCCCTGAGGCTGCCGTGGGAACCAGTCTATACCAGTCTGTACTGCTTGTTTTTCCCATCGCGGGGACAAAATGCCCAACAAAGGCAACTGAAGGGGACAAGGGTTTATTTTAGCTCACAGCTCCGAGGTCATGGTCCAGCACGATAGTGGAGTCACCGTGGTCGGAGTGCGCCTGCTCACCTTGTGTCCTCAGTCAGGAAGCAGAAAGATGGATGCTGGTGCTCAGCTCACTTTCTCCTTTTTATTCAGTCGGGGACCCCAGCCTGTGAAATGGTGCCCCCCCCCCAATTAGGGTGGGTCTCCCACCTCATTCAACTCAGTCTAGAGACTCTACCACACCTGTGCCCAGGCTTGTCTCCAATGTGATTGTAGAGCCAGTCAGGTTGACAGAATTAACCGTCACTCAGTCTTGCCAGCACCTGGATTCTGGATGCCCGGAAGTGTCATGGGTCTTACCTGAGACTGGTCTCAGCATCAGAGCCTCCATAGTGGCTTCTGAGGCTTCTTCAGCTGACTTCTGACAGATGGAGGTACGTCCATCTTCAGGAAACAGTGGCTGTGGTGACCATGTCCACCAAGCTCACATCTATGCATGGGATGGATCCTAGGTCTTTAGGTGTGTGGCACTTTGCCTCCTTTCAGAGTCCTAGGAAACTCTGCCGGTGACACCCTACCCCCGGTGTCCCGATCATGGCCCGTTTGGCTATGAGTGGCAGGAACACATCACGACCCGCAGCCGAAACAGCTCACTCTCAGGCGAGTCCAGCCTGGGGACTTTCCACAGCCCGCTGCCATCTGGCCCTCGCCAGACAATGAATAATTGTTTCTGCTGGTGGAGAGACAGCCCCAGTTAACACACAGCCCGGATTCACTCAGGCAGCCACCTCTGCCTGTCAAGAATGTGTAGGGAGTGTGTGAGGCCTGGCCCCAGCACATTGAGTGCCACTGTCACCGATGATGACAGTGACAGCTCAGTGACCCGCACCTGCTTCCTTGAAGACACACTGCACATTGACAAGAACTTACCTGAGACTGGTCCCCAGCTCAGAGCCTCCCTGGTGGCTCCTGGGGCGTCTGCAGTTGACTTCTGACCAATGGAGATGCATCCATCTTCAGGGAGCAGCGACTGTGGTGACCATCTCCATCAAGGTCACCTCTGTCTATGGACGATGTGTACCCTGTGCACATGTGGGAACTGGGTGCTGGTCATCTGTTTGTCCTTGTCATGAGGAATGGCACACCTGGGGGCCCTGAGGGATGTCAGTAGTGGCATGCTTCTATTCACTGGACTGTGACACAGTCAGCTCTGGCTTCTTAAGGTTTTGTTTGTGGTGTTGGGGGGGGAGGGGTGTGTGTGGGTATGTGTAGCTGGGACTCAAACCCAGGGCCTTGTTCACTATACCACTATATAGGGCAAGCACTAGACCACTGAGACACATCCATAGCCCCTTATGAGGTATAACTTTCATACAATAAAATGCAGGCTTTTTTAAGTACACTGATTGTATTTTGACAAATGGACTAAGCGATGTACCCACCACTCCAACTGCAACCTGGAATAGCTCTATTAGCGGAGAGATTTACTTGTGATCTTTTCTGTGCAGTTCCTCCCTCACCCTAGCATTTTGATTTCCCTGTCTTGACAGTTCTTGGGCCTCATGGGTGTGGGAAGGGCCACACTGTGGTGTCTAGTACTGGGTTCATTCATGCATTGTCTTATTTTTTAATGAACATGCAATGTAACAGGTCACCTTATGGCGTTTTCACATGTCCTTAGGTTTGATTTCCATACCCCTGACCCTTGCCCTCTGTGTTTTCATTCCCTGATTGCTCTGCCCTCTCACTTTGCTATCATATACATTCTAGCACTTTCCTTACCTGCTTTCTTGAAGTCTGTTACTCTCTTTCCAGGGCCACATGCATCACCTTTACCCTTGAGTCTTTCTTATGAATCATAGTAAGTTGACTTAATATGTTGATAATAAAAGCATTACAGAGGGGAGCCATGGAGAATCCTTTCTGTGCTGTGCCTACCTGAGTCTCTTTGGGTCGCCTCCGGATCTTTGCATAGGCGTCTTCATTCACAGCTGTAAATAAACCACACGTGACTCTCATGTTGCTCTTTAAAATCTATAGCAACAGCCGGGCGGTGGTTGCGCACGCCTTTAATCCCAGCACTTGGGAGGCAGAGCCAGGCGGATCTCTGTGAGTTCGAGGCCAGCCTGGGCTGCCAAGTGAGTTCCAGGAAAGGCGCAAAGCTACACAGAGAAACCCTGTCTCGAAAAACCAAAAAAAAAAAAAAATCTATAGCAACAGTCTTTGCAGGAGGGCAGTGCTCTGGCCCTTCTTGTTCAAGGATGTAGCTCAGCAACAGTGCTGGGACAAGCATCACAATAATTTGACCGTGATGGTCTTCCTGGACAGCTGGTGGCTCCCACTGTCTTATGGTCAGCAGTACCAAGCGTCCCCATAGATCAGTCCGCACCCCCCCCCCATTTAAAATGTTATTCTTAGAACAAACACCGGATGAAGAATTGTTGGACCAAGAGAAGAAATGTTCCATGGTTCTTGCTGTACAGTCCAGTCTGTTGACAGATTGTCCTTCAGTGCATGGAGCGCATGGTGATATTTCACAGGCTCCTTAAGAGGATGAAATGGGATATTGAGCTTAAAAGGCCATTTGTTTGTTTGTTTTTTGGGATTTTTTGTTTGTTTGTTTGTTTCTGAGACAGGGTTTCTCTGTGTAGCTTTGCACCTTTCCTGGAACTCACTCTATAGCCCAGGCTTGGCCTGGCTCTGCCTCCCAAGTGCTGGGATTAAAGGCGTGCACCACCACCATCCCACTACAGCCCGGCTTCCTTATCTGCTGTGCACCTCATCTGTTTCCATAATTTGGCTGTCGTGAACAGTGTGACAGGCGTAGGTATCTCTATAGGAAGCTGTGTCTATAATAAGTGACTTTGGTCCTTTGGGTCATATACCCAAATATGATTTGACTGGATCACATACAGAGTTAAGGGTGAACCACAGAATGGAAGAGAATTTTTGTCACTATTCATCTGGTAGGGAATTAATATCTAAAATATAGGAAGACGTCAAAGAAGCAACAAAAGAGTAAATG
This sequence comes from Peromyscus maniculatus bairdii, assembly GCF_049852395.1. Taxonomy (NCBI): domain Eukaryota; kingdom Metazoa; phylum Chordata; class Mammalia; order Rodentia; family Cricetidae; genus Peromyscus; species Peromyscus maniculatus. The sequence goes on from NC_134865.1 coordinate 73,635,511, forward strand.
ATCCAATCAATAAGTGGACAGTAGAATTCAGAAGAATGAAATTATGTCCTCTCACGGCCATCAAAGGAGAGGAGGGATGGGGTAGGATCTCACAATCCTTTTTGAGGGCATGTCCTTGATGACCAAAGGATTTCCCACTAGAACTCCCTTTAAAGCCTCTGTGACCTCCTGATCGTCATACCTGGGGAACTGAGCCTTCAACACATGAACCTTCAGAGGACACTCAAGATCCAAGCTGCAGCACTTGGACTTGAGTTGGAGCTGGTGGTCACTGAGACTGAGCCCTGGGCACAGGACCTGATGGCTACAAAGCCCATGGTCCAGGGACTTCAAGTCAGATGTGCTGTCCTGTCTGGGCTTACCACAGTCTGTGCTCTGGCTCCTGGCTTCTGTCACCGACTGCCTGGGATACTGAGTAGAACAGCTGACCTCTCTGGACACTCACGCCCCCTGTAAGATTTGGGGCTGATGAGGAGACCAGCAAGGGTGCTCAGCATCCTCGGGGCTTGCAGGGTGGCTTGGAGCCCACAGCTCTTTAGACACCTATAAATCTCCATTCCCTCCTGGGTGGAAATAAACAAAGATGCACTATCTGGACAGGTATAAAATTCCACGATTCCAGGAAGGAACAATCCTGTGGCTGAGCTTTTCAATCATATTTATTTTTTTCTAGTGCATAATCTATTTTAGGAATGCACTGAAGATAGGATTTCAAACTCCTTTTCATGCTGGCTAAGGCAACATCTTCATCTGATGTTTACTCCTGTTTGGGACAGGAAGCAGTGGTATAAGACCTTAACATGTGAACTATTGCCCATGAAAGGCATGAGATTTTCAGCAAAGTTATTTTAAACCAATGAATTGGGGGTAGGGAATCTTGATTTCTTGGCTTTTGGCTCCCGGCGCCTGAGTGGTTTCTAAAACACATACCTTATGTAAGTTGAAATAATGGAAATTTGAAGCTATTTAAACGACTTCCCAGCCTCCCAGTCTCCTTTTCATAGTTTCATAATAAACGTCATGGCTTAGAACATGGGGTTATTTTTACCAGAAAGCAAAGAAAATGGCATGTTTGGAGGCAGTTTCTTTAAAAAAAAAAAATTCACTTCACAGTTTACATTCCCTAAAGAGAATCAACTAATTGAAAGGTTTGGGAAAGATTTGCATCCAACAGAAAGCATAGCTCTGTGGGCTTTCTGTCTGTGGAGGGGCACTGTGTGTGGCTGATAGCCTAGTGCCAGGGATGCAGGGCCAGACAGGCCAGGCTCACAAAGCCTTCTGGGCAGGCTCTTCAATTGCCCTTCAGTTAAATAGGAGGCCAAAGGCTTGACACCTCAAAGGCACCTCCTGAATGCTGGCCTGGTAGCAGGTTGTGCCAGGACCTGGTAGTATGAGCCTGGCCAGCATGGCTAGAGCTGAGAGCACACCTTGGGATGATCCAGGCCATACAGGCAGGTAGAGCCAGACCGTGCTGAGCTTGGAAGATCTGGACCAGCTTCAGCATTTGTCTTCTGTGGATGTTGAGAAGCTGCCTAGCTGCTAGGTGGAAACAGATAGGAGGCTAGCTAGAAGATCAGAGTGATGGTCCAGTAGTAGATGCTGTCAGAGGTGGAGATGAAAAGGGAGACAGATTCAAGAATGGTTTGAAAAATAAGCTTTCTCAGTCTCTCTCTCAGCTCCCAGGGAGGCTGGTGATTTAAGTCAACTTACTACAGGATGTAGAAACCATCTTAGATAGTTTACACAGAAAAGAATTTCATTCAGGGAACTAGGTACTCAGAAAAGTACAGGAACAGCTGAGGAAGAGGCCTGAAAGTTTGGGTCACCCCCAAACTCATATGAGAAATTCTAGCCTGGGTGTGGTGATATATACTTATAATCCTAGCACTCAGGAAACAGGCAGGAGTCACAAGTTTAAGGCCAGCCTGAGTTATGCAATGATACTCCATCTCAAAAAAGAATTGCAAAGAATCTTAACCCCCAAAGTGATGGTGTTAGAAGGCAGACTCTGGGAGTTGGTTGGGTCATGAGGACTGTGCTTTCACCACTGGGGTAGTTAATATCCCTAGAAACAAGGCTCTGGCAAACCTGGTAGCACAGCCTATAATATCAGCTACTGGGGGGGGGGGGGCTGAGTCTAGAGGATCCACAAAGACAAGGCCAGTTGGACCTTGAAGTGAATTTAAAGCCATCCCAGGCAACTTAGTGAGTCCTTGTCTCAAAATTAAAAAAGCAGTGGGGATATAGGCAGTGGTAGAGTACTTGCCTAACATGCATAATGCCCATGGTTCAATTTCCAGTACCATGGGGGGTGGGGATGACTCTGGAATGCTGCCTGACCCCATCCATGTGTGGACACAGAGATGGCAGCTTCCGTGACCTAGGAAGCAAGGCCTTGACCTTAGACTTCTGGCCCTCTAAAACTATGAGAAGCAAGTTTTCTGTATTTAGTAAGCACCTTGGGTTAACATCTTTTGTTACAGCAGCACAGATGGACTGAGGCAAGCAGGAAATAGAAAAATCCAACCCCAAAGCTCCCTGCTCAGAAATTAGGATGTGGGGCTGTTGTCAGCAGAGCCTGCCGGTGTCTGTAGCCATGGTTGCCCATGGAAACAGCAGTGAGAAGACAGTTGACCTCTTTTCTGCTCTGGAAGTCCCCATGGTCAACAGGACCTATTTCACAGTCAGAACCATAGCCCAAGCAAGCCAAGGCTCATCAGAACACAGTGTATGATGGTGTATGGGACTAGTCCCCCATGGGAAGGTCCAAGGAAGGAAGTAAAATGGAAACTGGATGCATCATGGTCTTTTCTATATCATAGGATTGGAGGAAATGGGAGATCTTAAGAATGTGCCAGGATTTCCTTCCTGCAACCCATGTAGATGGCGGACCATGCACTGGGGTTTGGGGTGCCTACATGATTGCCAAGGTTTGTGTGACAATGGCTGCTTGGCAATGTTGAAATTTGGGAGGTGTCTGTAGAGATTAGAAAAACAAAACCACAGAGAATGAGCAGAGAGAAGAGAAGACAGGGAGGAGGCCCTAAGAACACAGCATTCAGGGGTCCTGCCCGGGACACGGAGCCAGCCAAGGGAGATGAGAGAGGAGCAAGAGAGTCAGAGAAACTAAACAAGGAAGTCTGAAGAGGTGGAGCATACAAGGTGGATATCTCTTCAAGCATTTTGCTAAGTGAAAGATGCTGACTGAAAAGCTTTCCTGTAATAAGACTCCATTGATAGGACCTTCTGTAAAGGACACCTAATAACCCCTAGTGGCCAGGATTTGGGGACTAGGTAGATATTGATTACAAATATTCAGCACGAGGGAGTTTGGGTGTGATGGAACTATTTTGTCTTTGAGTGTGATGTTGGATACATGCATGACCTCACACATTTCTAAAACTCAGAAAACTACATGCCACAAAATATAGACTTTATCATATAGAAAATTGAGAGATAGCTGGCTGGATGATGGATAGATGGATGGGTGGGTGGGTGGATGGGTGGATGGATGGAGAGATGGATAAGTGGGTGGACAGGCAGATAGATGAATGAAGGATGGATGGGTGGATGACACACACACATATATATCTTCATTGCTTTCTGCCTTGTTTATTTTATCTTTTGAGATTTAATTTTTTACATGGGTGGGTGGGTGTTTTGCCTACATGTATGTCTGCACACCACGTGTGTGCCTGGTGCTTATGGAGGCCAGAAGAGGGTGTCAGATCCCCTGGAACTTTAGTTACAGATGGTTAGCTACAGTGTAGGGGCTGGGATCAAACCCAGGTCCTCTGGAAAAGCAGTCCATGCTCTTAACCACTGAGCTATCTCTCTAGCCCTCCACCTTGCTTTTTTGAGACACAGTCTCTTACTGAACCTGAAGCTCACTGTTATAGCTTGTTCAAGCTGACCTGCAAACCCCAGAGCTCCGCCTCTTTCCATGCTGGGTCTACAGTCAGGTGCTGTCATACCTCACCTTTCACATGAGTGCTGGGAATCTGAACTCAGGTCCTCATGCTGGTACATAAAGTTCTTACCCACAGAGCCATCTCCTCTGCCTGAGCAGCAGTAAGTTCTGTCAAAGGTTTTAAGGAGACTGAAGAATACCCATGCTTGTAGACGAATTTCTTTTTTTTTTTTTTTTTTTTTTTTTTTTTTTTTTTTTTGGTTTTTCGAGACAGGGTTTCTCTGTGTAGCTTTGCGCCTTTCCTGGGACTCACTTGGTAGCCCAGGCTGGCCTCGAACTCACAGAGATCCACCTGGCTCTGCCTCCCGAGTGCTGGGATTAAAGGCGTGCGCCACCACCGCCCGGCTGTAGACGAATTTCTAAACAGTCTTTTTAAATAAGGAACACAGAGTCAAATACAGAGTTAAAAGCCCAAGAGATCCGAGCACTAGCAAAGAGCCAAGACTACCTTTAGCTCACCACTCGCTGCCATCCTTCCCCTGAGAGAGCTTTTTATCCTGTGTGACTTGTCTTTTTATTGCCTTTCTGTTCTGCCTTCTCACTGCCTCTAAACCCAACCACATGACTTGCTCGTCACTGCCTGTCTGTACAGACCTCCAGGTCTCTATGGTTGGTACTGGATTAAAGGTTCGTGTCACCATACTTGGCTGTGTCCTTGACCACACAGAGACTCTGCCTGCCATGTGATCGGATTAAGGCATGGCTACCACCATCTGACTTGTGTTCCTGGCTCGCTAATGACCTCTGATCTCCAGGCAAACTTTATTTATTAACATACAAACAAAAATCACATTTCAGCACAATTAAAACATCACCACACATGCTGGCTCTCCTCTGGATCCATGGAATTTGTAGTGGATTGTGGGCTGCAGATGAACTTGACCAGTGAGGTGCCAGGCATATCTCTCTTTCCAGGAGCATAATCTCTTGTCATGGCCCTTTGAGATCCCAGGAAACAGAGCCTGCCCCTCAGATAAGGGCCTTGTCCCTCAGAAGTCTGCCTGTTGTAGAGAAGATACTCAGCTGAGGAAAGCCACATATTGGTTGAGCTTCATCTTGGGTTCTTCACCTGTGCCCTATTGTGGTTGTATGGCTGTAGGTGACTCCTTCAGCCTTGCAGGCCAGGTCATTCATCAGTAAGTGGGAATGATGAGTTTCTTGGGATTGTCTGGGAGATTAGGGCTTTGAGAAGTTGCCAATGTGACCTTCAGGCCTTGACATGGGTGCCCTTTCTATGGATTCACTTCATGTCCTCCACTTCCCCCAAGTCAGTGGTGGCTTGCTCAACCCATTGGTCACTGCCCCAGAGGCCTTCACCATTGCTCAGTGTAGTGGTTTGAATAGGAATGGCCCCATAGACTTGTGCTTGAATGCTTGGCCTATAGGGAGTGGCACTATTAGGAGGTGTGGCCTTGTTGGAGTAGGTCTGGCCTTGTTGAAGGAAGTATGTCACTACAGGGGAGTAGGGGAGGGAAGGCTTTGAGGTCTCATACGCTCGAGCTATGCCTAGTGTGGTAGACAGTTCACTTTGTGTCGCCTGCCGATCAAGATGTAGAGCTCCCAGCTACCTGTCTAGCACCATGTCTGCCTGCATGCTGCCATGATAAGAGACTAAACCTCTAAAACTGTAAGCAAGCCCGAGTTACATGGTTTTCTTTATAAAAGTTGCCATGGTCATGATGTCTCTCCATAACAATAGAAACCCTAACTAAAACAGTAAGTTGTTAGCTTGTCCCATGCACTGGGCCAGATGTGCCACAGGGGCAGATGCCTGAGACTCAGCAATCTGCTTAACATTTGGTGTGGAGTAAACACTGGAGGTACGCCTATTCTTTCAGGATAGGGGTATTCTCACATTAATAGGCTTCTGCTTTCTCAATAGCTTTGGTGGTCTCTGAAAGTCAGGTCACCCTCCAAGATGCAGTTGCTGTACTCAAGGAGGCTCAAGATACACAGACTATTATTCAGCAGTTCCCTGAGTACAGGTTCACTGAGTGGGTGCTCTGGAAATGCCCACTGAATAAATTCATACATTTTGATGAGCGGCACCACTGGCAAAAGTATAGCTTGAAAAGGACTATGCCGGCAGAAAATCACCAAGTAGCTTTCTGTGTCCCCCATGCTAAAGTGTTCCATGGGGACTTCAAGTGGCAGTGTGTAGGTGCTGAAGGAATTGTGGGTACTAATAGACCCAGGGCCCATAGGGTCTCCCCTTCAATGCTCACGAAGGTAGGTAGCAGGAGAGATCTCCCCAGATGTCCTGAGCTTTGCATACACGCCAAAGCAGAGTGCAAAATGGGGAGATACTGTGTATAGGGTTGCCCAAGTATGTCCAGAATCAGAAGTGAGAGACAAGTCCTTCTGGGGCCAAGGTCCAAAGGGAAGGCTGCCTTTCATCATGTTGCCTTCCTGGCTCCCTCCTCCTCCTGGACTCTGGAGGATGCTGGCATCATCCTACTTCCCTGAGCTTTGGGGGCCTGCTGCAGGACCTGCAGACAAATCTCTCCTCCCCCCACACCTGCCACCAGGGATTTCTGCAGCTTAAAAGCTTAGGTGTGACCTCAAAAGCCGTGTGTGCCCTGCTGATCCCTCCCTCCTCCCTGGGGTGGATCTGAGCAGTGGGGGTGCAATGAGCCCTCTCAGACCTGCAAGCCGCACATACTTGAACATGGTCTGGGTGCTCCTCATCCTGGCAAGCTGGAAAGAAAGAGTAGGTTTCCTGGGGAACCTGGAGTGACTCTGCTCCAGCAGGCAGGTTCTCCTGTGGCCTGTTACAGTCTGTGGCTCACTCTCACCGTCTTTGGTCATGCCCCCTCCCCCACCACCAAAACCGTTTTATTGTCTGTCTTACCTTCACAACCCAAGGATGCACATCACCTGCAGCCATGGGGACAGAGTGTGCTGGTACAGTAGCCTACTGGGAGGGGTGGTATGGCCCTCCACTCACTGAAGCCTTTGCTGTCCAAGCCAAGGAGTGCTGTACATATTCACCCAGCCTTGTGTTTTCATAACAGATTGTCACTGAAGAAGCAGAGGGCCCTCGAGGTTAGGTGACTCAACCACAGTCCATGGGTAGGTGGATTAGTTAGTTTCTTTTCTGTTGCTCTAACAGAACATCATGACTAAAGGCAACCTACAGAAGGATAAAAGGGATAAGGCTCCATCGCGGTTAGGGAGGCATGGCAGCAGGCAAGCATGGTGGCCGGAGCAGGAAGCAGAGAGATCACATCTCACCAAGTATGAAGCAGTGATCCCATCTGCCATGATGTTCTCCCTCCAGCAAAACTGCACCTTCCAAAGCTCCCTAAACAGACCAACCAGGGACCAAGCATTCAAATGCCAGCACCAGTGGGGGACATTTCTTATGCAAAACACCAAAGTAGATGAACCTGAGGCCCTGAATTCAGAGTCTTGGATTCTGTCACCCAATCGCTTTTCTCTCTGAGGCTAGTACATGTATATCTCAGCACCTATATCCCAATGTGTGAAAAGCTTTGGGTGGGCATGATAATAGGGGGCCCATAGCAGCTGGGAGCTCTACAGGTCACCTACTGATTCGCTGTCAAAATTAAGACTACGGATGACATTCACTGTACCCTGCAGCCTTCCAGCCTGCACTTAGGGGTGTGGGGAAGGCAGCGGGGCTGTATGAAAAGTCTAGTCGTACCAGGGACAAAGTGATTTATATAACCCACAGCTCCATCCTGGCTGGAGGCCAGATGACATGTCCTCCACCTCTGAAAAGCAGAGATTTATTCTCATTCTCAAAGATGCCCCCAGGATTGTGTAAATTGCCAGCTCTCCTCACACTGGCTTGAGAATCAGGAAATGTCTTGAAAGCTCTGGGCAGAACCACTGGCTTAGGATCAATGCTGCAAAGTCCCAGAGGTTCTGCAAACAGAATCCCAGCCACAGGGATGTGGACTCTCTTCTTCTATAATTCTCCATCCCCAAGTAGCAGATGCAGGCCCTTGAAGCGTTAGCTGTAGTTCTTTAATAAGAAGTTTGATTAGAAAATAAAAATATAAAGAAAGGGATGAAGACATTTTTCTTTAAGTACTTCTTGCTTCAAAGTGGGCAGGCTCTCTGGTGCCTGGATAGCTGCCAGATTCAGTTTCTCGTCAAGGGAATCTGATGTTGAAAAGTGAGATTTTATAACATTCGCTTTCAGAGCTTAGGGCCATGTTGTATTTACAGAGCAGGATTTCTGTCTAGGACATCTATTGAGTGCCTGCTGTGGACCAGCTATCTTTCCAGATACCTGAGGGATGGCAATTGTGACCGCATCCCAGTAGCATGGGATAACGCACAGTGAGAAGGGACTATTCCTCCACTGGCTATGGGCATTCTGAGGCAGATGAGTTGTCCCTGGGCAAATTATGTCATTGTCTGGAGAGCTCCAAAAGCCACCCTATTTCTCATTCCACCAGCAGTGTCTGTCTTTCTGACTGCAGCTGTCCCGGTGTGTGCGAAGTGCATTATACTCTCTTTCAGGACCCAAGGCAGATCTAAATCCCAATCAGCTCTCCAGTACTGGGATATCTGTGACTAATCCAGCAACCAGCATTTTCCTAAAAGCACCAGTCTGCCCCACACTGAGATCCAGCTGACCTCTCCAGTTAGTCCGAAACCAGGGAGTCCTGAGCTGCTTGGTGGACTGTGGTTCTCGGGTGGGTTTGCTGATGGTGCCCTGCTAACTAACACCTTGCTGTCTCCTTTTCTCTTCCAGCGATTCATGAGTTCCCCACAGACCTGTTCTCCAACAAAGAGCGACAGCATGGCGCTGTCCTGCTACACATCCTCGGTGTAAGTGTCCTCAAGGGGCCAGAAGCCACTAATCTTCTGGCGCAGGAACGCCATCTGTATAGTGTATAATGACCATAGAGCAGTGGTTCCCAACCTTCCTAATGTTGTGACATTTTAATATATTTTCCCATGTTATGGTGAACCCCCCCAACCATAAACATACTTTGTTACTACTTCATAACTAATTTTGCTACTGTTGTGAATCATAATGTAAATATCTGATATGGAACCCCCAAGGGAGTCATGACCCACAGGTTGAGAACAACTGCCATAGAGTATCTGAACTCTTCTTTAATTCTTGTAACAGCCTGGGAAGAGACTAGACACTAGGCTATCTTGCCCAACAAGAGGCGTTTCTTAAATGTCAGGTGACTTAACCAGCGCCACCTAGTGTCTCCACTCCCAGCACAAGGACATGGTTCTTTTCCTGTGCCTCATTTTCTACTTGCATAAAATAGGGGTGATGGCCCCCATGTACACATCAGGACTAGATGTCAACTGCATCAGACGTGGTGTGGTACACAGGTCCTCTGTACATGCTGGCAGCTATGGTTCCTGTGACTGCTTTCCAAATCTCTTTTGCCACATTTCTCATTCTCCTTTACATTCGGATGAGATCCAGCACATTCAGGGTGGTTGGCCATGGCCATCTCCTCTGCATATTCAGACAAACCCTGATGGCAGACAGTAGAGTTCAGTGACAACTTAAATGGGAACGAGGAAGTCAAGCCCAAAGTATTTCGCCCCCCCTGCCTATTTCTACAAAGATTTGTTGATTTATTTATTTTTGTGTTTATTTGAGATAGCGTCTTCTGTATCAAGGCTGGCCTCAAATCTGCTGTGTAGTTGAGGATGACCAAAAGCTTCTGATCCGCTCCCCCCACCCACCCTTCCTCATGCATCTCCCAAGTGCTGAGGTTATAGGGGTATGCCACCTTGTCCAGTGTATGTCGTACTGAGGATTAAAACCCCAGCCTTGTGTATGCTAGGCAAGCAGTCTACTAAACGAGCCAGCCCCAGCCCCTTCATCAGTAAAATTCTTCGTTACAACACAGCCACTCCATCCATTGCTGTGATCTCTGTGGCTGCCTCGAACTCACAGAGACCCATCTGCCTCTGCCTCCCGAGTGCTGGGAGTACTGGCGTGTGCCGCCGCCACCCACGTTCTGTGGCTGCTTTTGAGCTTCAGCGGCAGGACTGCAAAGCTGCATTGAAATACGTGGTCTCCAGAGCCCAAACTGCTTTCTGGCCCTTGTGGGAACCAGTAGAAGATGCTGTTGAAAGATTGCCAGAAAGTGAAGCTGGTCGTGGTTGGCTTTTTTTTTTTTTCCCTCTTTCAAATCAGCCCCAGCAAATTTCCTCCTGTTCAGCAGTTAGGCTGCTCAGCACTGCTTATAAATTTAAATTCTGTCAACCACTAGTCTTTTTCTAGAGGTAATTTAATTCTCTGGTGGCAAACAAGGACGTAAGATGACGAATGAGTGAAGTTGTGATTGGCACGATAAACCACTAATGAAAGTGGCAGATAGAATGGGAATTGTGGCCAAGTTGTGAACTGCGGGCCTGTGTATTATTTCTAGGATGGAGTTATTATCTTCCAGACATCCTGGCATTTACATTCCATCCCCTTTTACTAGAAGATGCAAATTCAGCTGGTTTTCCCCATAGTTCTGTGGCTCTGCCTCATAAACAAAACTTTTATGTTTGAACCTGAGGGTCAGTACCTCAGAAATTTGGCAAGAACCCTTCAGAATGGTAATTACCAAGCTAAGACTGGAGGACTGAACCCAGACCATTACTGGATTGTATGAATAAAGTTTTATTAGAACACATGCACACCCATTCCAGAGCTGCTTTGGTTCTATAAGAGCAGGGGTAGTATATAGCAGAGACCATTTGACCTACAGAAGCTAAAATATGACTCCCTCCCTCCCCACATGTGTGTATATTAGGGGTAGTCTCTCTCTCTCTCTCTCTCTCTCTCTCTCTCTCTCTCTCTCTCTCTCTCTCTCTCCCTCCCTCCCTCCCTCCCTCCCTCCCTCAATCCCTCGCTCCCTCTCCCTCTCTCTTGTGACATGTATGTGTTTGTGTGTGCATATCTATGCATGTATACATGTGCACACACATGGTTATGGAGGCCAGAGTTCTATATTTGATGTTCTGTTCAGTTGGGTTTCACCTTATTTTTTGAGATAGCACCTCTCGCTGGACCTGGGCTTACCAATTCAGCTAGAGCGGTTGTTCATCAAGCTCGCCTGTCTCCACCTCCCCAGAGCAGGGGTTACAGGCATGTGCCACTGCACCCACTTTTTACATAGGTGCTGGGGATCCGATATCAGCTCCCTATGTTTATACAGCAAGCACTTGGTCAACTGAGCTGTCTTCCCAGCTCCTCTTTTTTTTTTTTTTTTTTTTTGGTTTTTCGAGACAGGGTTTCTCTGTGTAGCTTTGCGCCTTTCCTAGAGCTCACTTGGTAGCCCAGGCTGGCCTCGAACTCACAGAGATCCGCCTGGCTCTGCCTCCCGAGTGCTGGGATTAAAGGCGTGCGCCACCAACGCCCGGCTTATTTTTTTGAAATAGGATCTCACTAGGTAGCCCAGGCTAGCCTGGAATTTGTAATCTTCCTACCGAAGGATCCTGAGGGCTGAGACTGCAGGGATGCACTGCCCTGCCCAGCTCCAGATCTGTATTTCTGTAGCAGTGCTGGGGGAAAGTACAGGCCTGTGTGGCCTGGATTTATGACTGTCTGCTGCTCAGCATTCTGTTTCCCTTCTCTAGGCCTCGGTTTCCTTGTTCGTCAGGGAGGATATGGGGAGACTAATTCTCAGTTGCTGGTGCTGTCCACTTGTGCTTCTGCCTGGTGTGGGTATTAGGGACCTTGCCTGAAACCAGCTTTCCCTTCACAGGCCCTCTACATGTTCTACGCCCTGGCTATCGTGTGTGATGACTTCTTTGTCCCATCCCTAGAGAAGATCTGTGAGGTACGTGCAGAGGACCTGGAACCCTCCACAAAGCCCTGGGGGACTAGGAGCATCTGTCATATAGATGACACGGACAGGAAGTCTGGGATAGGACAAGACACACTCTGGTAGAGAAGACCATCATACAGCCGCCTGGTGCCACAGCCAATCAATGTCAGTGATGACGTCCTATCCCAAAGCTCAGCAGAAGCCATGGACTCTGTGAGGTCACCCTCCAGGCCATCATGCTCTAGAAACAGTGGTTCTCAATCTTCCTAATGTTTCGACACTGTAATACAGTTCCTCATGCTGTGGTCACCCCCAACCATAAAATTATTTTTGTTGCTACTTCATAACTGTAATTTTGCTACTGTTATAAGTCGTAATGTAAATATCTGATATGGGAGACAAGGGGTCATGACCCACAGGTTGAGAACCACTGTTCTAGCTGCCATGGGGTGTGAGCCAAATCTGGCTAGCAAGGGAACAGGCAAGCCTGTGACTGCATTGGCACATCTCCCATAAACCATGGCTGGCAGTCCCAGAGGGGACCCATGTTCCCTAAGTGCTCCCCTGGGTGGACACTAAGCCATGGTGACAGGATTCCTCTCTGTCCCCCATTTACACCATGTTCTCCCTTTAGCTATTTTGTTCATTTATCTTCCCTTTCCCATGTGGAAGACCCCGGGCCCCTCTGTGTTGGGCCATTCTTGTAGCATCCAACCAAGTAGGGAAAAAACTTTTGTTTGCAGCGCTTGCCATGTGCACCCCCTTGGGGATTTGCCACCCCTCGCCCAGCTCTTTGAGGTCATAGTGTCAGGGTGGGGACAGATGGCTCCTAGGGACAGATGCCTGCCTTCAGCTCAGCTTGTTTCTGGGCACAGCCAGGGGAGCATTGTGTCACAGAGCCCAGACCACCTAGGGCTACCTAGGGGTCCCCTGTCTTCCATTTTGGATCTGATGATGGGCCTCCATGGCTGGAACATGGCCTTGCTGAGCAGCATGGACTCATACAAAAAGTTCCTAACCTTGTCCCACGCCAGCTCAATCCTGGGGACAGGCCCTCTGGGTGTCTGAGACTCTGTCTGGGTGCTGGGCTTGCCATGGAGAAGCATCCAGAATGTAGGAACAGGCATGTGTTAGGGTCCAAATCCCACAGCCTCAGGACAGCTTCGAGATCCTCATTATACACCACTGCAGACTCCAGCCTGTTCTAGGCTCTAGGGACCCACAGGTCCAGCTCTGCCTTGGTGGTCCAGAGGGGAAGGTGAGCCTGTGGACTGCAAACCCTCATCACAGAATCCGTTCGATGAGGGTAAACAGATGGGGCCTGAGAGGGTGTGGCCGACTCTGAGAATGCTGGGAAGGCTTCCTCCAGAGTTGTGAACAGGGATCTAAGAGTGTAGAGAATGAAGAACAGATAGATGGGTCAGGAGGGAAAGGGAGAATTGAAGTCTGGCAGACGGCATAAGGCGTGTGCTTCTGGAGGAGAGGCCATGGCTGCCAAGCTGGGCTCAGTCCAGCACTGGGCCACTGAGAGCTTTTTGCTGCCCACCAGCACAGTGGCTGTGTCCACTCCACCCTGCCACACCCCAGTCGCCTGTGTTCTCCCTGTTTCAGAAACTTCATCTGAGTGAAGATGTGGCTGGTGCCACCTTCATGGCTGCAGGAAGCTCCACTCCAGAACTGTTTGCTTCTGTCATTGGTAAGGACACCAGACAGCTAGGACACCGTGCAGAGAGAGCCAGGGCTTGTTGCCCGGTGCAGTGGGGCATTCACCAGCTCTGAGGCTCAATTTCCCTACCTGTAAGCCCAAGGAGTCAGAGGGGCAGGAAGTAGATTGGTGGTTTCTTAGAGCGTGGGATCCTAATGGGCACTGGGCTTCTTATGAGATGACAGTGTTCTAAAACTAGATTATGGCTTGGGTTGTAAAATTTTGTGGATCTGCCAAATTGCTGGACTGCATCACTAGACATGTTAATTATGTCTCAATAAAGTTATTTAAAAACATGGGATGGCTCAGCCAGTAAAATTGCTTAGCATGCAAGCCTCAAAGCTTGAGTTCAATCCCCTAAACCCAAGGAGAGAACCCACTACTGAAAATTGTCCTCTGACTACCACACATGTACACACACACACACACACACACACACACACACACATACACACACCATACATATGATGACGATGATACATTTAATTTGATTGAATGGCAAAACATAAGTGTGTGGGAAGAGCAGGTTCCCAGGGCCCCACTCTCTGGCTTGGCCATTATCTCATTCCAGGTGTGTTCATTACCCACGGAGATGTCGGTGTGGGGACTATTGTGGGCTCTGCTGTGTTCAACATCCTATGTATCATTGGAGTGTGTGGACTCTTTGCTGGACAGGTCAGTAGATTTTTTTTTCTTTGCCTGCCTAACCAGTACCCTGTGGGATGGGGGTGAGCTTCTCCTGAGATAGTTGTCAAGGTGGCAATGGGGACACCCTGATGAGCCTGGTCATGTCATTTATCTACATTCTCCTCCGAACCCATGTCCCCCCCATGCAGTGACCTTGACACTCCTTCCCTGCCACCAGCTTGAGAGCCATGTTGGTGGACCTGGTCAGTTTATGGTGGGCACTCATGCAACAGCAACAGCTACTTAAGAAGGATCTCCTTGGACCCTGGTTGGAGTGAGGTCTTGGAGCCACCTGGGCTGCCCACCTCCTCTGTAGGCACAAGGCTAACTGTGGTCAGAACACATTTGACAGGAGGTCAGAGTCTCAGGGAATGTTAGGCTTGCCTCACAGCAGAAGATCATGGCAAGGCCCTACCTTGCTCAGGGTGACAGAGGTAGGCAGCTGGCGGGACATGGTGATGCTCCTTGTCTCTACCTCAATGGCCAGCTCCTGCTGTGAAATGTGCCTAGCCACCACCACAGAGGACTAGAGCCAGTTTCTGATTTTCCCACACGTGAGAACTTTATTTGGTTCTGTTGTCTTTCCCAGCTGTGTCCAAGAGCTAGAGGTAGGTGGGGAGGCACCCCGAGGCCCATCCTTCAGCTCTCTGGGCAGCTGGCTGCATTCCCAGCCTCTAGGCAATGGCAGCTGATGACTTGTCTCTGCCCTGGCAGGTGGTGCGGTTGACATGGTGGGCTGTGTGCCGTGACTCTGTGTATTACACACTCTCTGTCGTCGTGCTCATAGCGGTGAGTCACCCCCAAAATACCCCAAGTATTGGGTGGTCAGGGCCCTGCGAAGGCACAGGTGCCTGCCTGTCTGTTCTTGACCCTATGACGAGAGAGGTCACAGCAGCGACAGTGGAATGTGTTGACCCCTCACTGTGTTCACATGGGCCCCTCACACCTCTACCCACACCTCTACCCACACTACACCTCCCTTTCTGAAGACCTCATCTTTGGTCTCGGCATAATGCAACTAAATCCAGGACTATTTTGATGATTAAAAGCCTCGGGAGATATATATATATATATATATATATATATATATATATATATATATATATATATATATATATATGGTGGAAGTTCAAGCATGAACTCACATGAGGCCCTCCCAACCCTACATTGAGACCCACCCACTCTTCAGACCTGCGTCTAGGAAGCAGGTTTCAAGCTGGGTCATCACCTAGATAACCAGGAGACTGTGGCTGGAGGAACATGATCAACCTCGGCAACTTGGGGCGACTGTATCTCAGAGTGAGAACTGTAGAAATGTGTGTAGCTCAGTGGCCGAGTGCTCGCCGAGAGTGTGCAAGAAATGGCCTGGATTCAGTCCTGCAAAGTAAATAAGAAGCAGCAAGTTTCTGGGTCCTGTGGCACTGCAGCCCAGGAGAGGGCCGCCTCAAAGCCATCACAGGGGGCAGCTGGGAGCCAGGGACAAGGGAAAAGGCAGAGGAGCCAAAAGAAGACCCCTGGGGTCCATTAGTGTGGAATATACCCCCGCAGGTCCCAAGGGCTGGGGGCGGGCATTGTGGCCGATACAGTGAAACACACTATCAAGTGCGTGCCATCCATAGGGGAACAGTTTTGATCTCTACAGTGACGCACAAGGACAGAAGCCTGTGGCGTACGGATTCCAAGGACATGGGTGACAGTTTTCTACCTTTCCAGACCCAGGGGTACGACTGCCCTTATATTAGTTATCTACTGCTTTATAACAAAATTCCTCCGAAGCTGGGCGTGGGTGGGGCGCACCTGCAGTCAAGGGCCAGAGGTATAGCACCTGGGAAGCTAAGGCAAGAGGAATGTGAGGCCCAGGCCAGTGTTGGCTATTATAGTGAGATGCTGTCAAATAAAAAAGGGTCCCCAGACCTAACAGCTTATGACAGCAAGCAGTGACCCCGCAAGTGAGAAATCTGGAGGTGGCTGAGCTAGGAAGAGGAGGGTCTCAGGACACACAGTCCGGTGAGCATCCTCTTCAGGAACACTCTGGTAGCTGTCTGCTGACTTCAGGGCCTTGCAGGCCATCCCACAGTGTAGCTTGCAAGGCACCTGCCCTCACAACAGAGGTGAGGAGGTCAGAAGGCCAGGTTACCAAAAAGCTGTGACTTCCACCTTGAAAATGGTCAGAGGCAAGTCAGCAGCTCCCACCCTCCCCCCATGTTCAGAGGGAACATAGATAATCAGTAGGATTACCAAGGCCAGCTCAGAAACTGCCCACCACACTCAGAAAATGACATTGAGAGGGGAAACAAGATACCTATGTGAAATTTCAAAAGATAAATCCATAGTACCTTAAACATACCATAAATGGGCAATAAAAATAACTCATAAAAGCCTGACGTTCTTTTGGTAATCATTTTGGCAGAAAGTCCCTGGAATATTCAATGATGTCATCTGTTGCCTGTCCAGAAACTCTCCCAACTCTCCACTGCAAAAGCAGACCGGTGCCAGTGTTTGGGGCTTGACCCCAGGGGTGGTGCCCCCCTCCCCACTGTGAAGTGATTCCCCAGATAATGAATTATTCCTCATAAAACACTAAAATGACCCAAGAACATTCTCCAGTTTTCGTAAAATTTCCTGGCTGTGAATTAAATATTCCCTTTAAACACTTGGATTTGTGCAGTCGAGTTAAAGTCAAGGTCATTGTTTTTCTGTTGCCTGGATATTTGTTGTAACGTATTTACTATGTATTTTACATATTACATATTTCTCATCCCAAATGTGAAAAAACCTCACAGTGTGGGACTGTCTCCATGTCTTGTTCTCCTCACATTCTTGCTGTCATTGCCCATAAATACCAGTAGCCCTCCTTTGGGCTGTATAAGCTAAAAATGTCCCTGTAAAAGCGTCCCAGATTCTCCTTCTTCCTCTGTCAAGTGTCCTCAGAGCCTTGGGTCCAAAAGGCTCCCAATAATTGTCTGGCTAGGGTGCTTGAAGTGACTTCCTAAAACAGGGCCTGTGTGTTCTGCCCATTGCAACAGACAGTAGACCCAAGTCCAGACAAGAGCCCCTAGCCTCTTCTGGTACCATACGGGACCCTTTTGTTTTCATGGTCAGGTTGTTGGGAGCATCCCTGCCACCTCCTCCTACACTTGACTGTGGAGTCCACCCCTTCCCTTAGCCACAGAGCATCCTTCATTTGTGTCTTGTCCCAGAGATGCTGGATGGAAAGCATGGTAGTTGGGGTTGTGTAGAAAAAAAAAGAACTGAGACCAATAGATGAAGTAGTAGGTAGATGTAGATGGATAGACTGAAAGATGGGTAGATGGACTGATGAATGGAAGGACAGATGAATGCATGGACAGAGATGTATTGGGGAATGGGCTCAAGTGATCTTAGACCATGCCACCTGTAAGCTGGAGACCCAGGGAACTCAGTAACACAGCGCAGCCTTAGTCAAGGGCTGGAGAAACCATGGCACCAACTGGTATAAGTTGTAGAGTAAAAGGCTGAACCTGGAAGGAGAAGGAATAGGGTCATAGTGACCACCCTCAGGCCTTTCTACTCTGAGTCCTCAGCTAATTTATGGTGTCCATTGTAGCTAGAGTTTTCCTGCCTTGGCCACAGTCAGGACAAATCTTTGTCACCCGCCAGTCCCACAGCCGCTCAGACCCAACCAAGTAAACACAGAGACTTATATTGCTTACAAACTGTATGGCCATGGCAGGCTTCTTGCTAACTGTTCCTATATCTTAAATTATCCCATTTTTATAAATCTATACCTTGCCACATGGCTGGTGGCTTACCGGCGTCTTTACATGCTGCTTGTCCTGGCGGTGGCTGCAGTGTCTCTCACCTCAGCCTTCCGCTTCCCAGAATTTTCCTCTCTCCTTGTCCCACCTACTTCCTGCCTGGTCACTGGCCATCAGGGTTTTATTTATATAGAGCAATATCCACAGCAGTCCATCCATCGTGAGTGAAGGTAGATCTTCCTTTCTCAGTCCACTGATTCTAATGCCAGTC
Source organism: Peromyscus maniculatus bairdii (assembly GCF_049852395.1). Classification (NCBI taxonomy): domain Eukaryota; kingdom Metazoa; phylum Chordata; class Mammalia; order Rodentia; family Cricetidae; genus Peromyscus; species Peromyscus maniculatus. Next base: position 73,653,656 of record NC_134865.1, read on the forward strand.
CCTTCCATGAACACCCTCACAGACACACCAGAAATAATATTCTACAACTATCTGGGTACCCTGAAGCCAGGCAAGTTGGCACTTAAAGATTAGCCTACTGTCCCTCTATCACTTTTCTCCTACACACACACACACACACACACACACAGCCTTCATTTAGACAGCTGGTTACTCTTTGTTTTTAAGAAAACTAGCCTCAAAGCCACACACGTGTGACATATACGTAGGCATAGGTGTATAGCTGCCTTCTCTGCATTCTCTTGAACTTTAGTAACTCTGTTCTCGTAGCAGGGGAAGCTCCTGCCAGGTCTGCCCCAACAACTACCTGTGCTATAAGAAAACACAGGCCACCTCTCTTGGAATGACCACACTGAGCCAGCGGGCAGAAGCACATGTTCCCTTGTAATAAGTGTATCCCTTTGTTTTCTTTGCTTTCTAGTTCATATATGATGAGGAAATTGTGTGGTAAGTTTTTAACATTTTTGTTGTTGTAGTTGTTGTTGTTAATTGCCAGTTGGGTTACCAAATCATTTTCAGATTTATTTCTGCAAACATGGATTTGCTAGCTTATGGAAATGATGGGGCTATCATTCTAACCAGCCTTGCCTTTGTCCTATTAGAGTGACAAGAATCATTTCCTCTAAGTTACCCACCCAGCTGCTATCAAGATACACATAAAACTAATGAGGGCAATTATACTTTACATGAAGATAAGCAAGAATGAGAAAGGATCTGGTTGTGGGTCTGTTTCTGGGAGGGGGAGGAAGCAGCGGTGCCCTGGCAAGGCAGTGAGTGAGGGATAGGGTCTCAGATGCCACCAAGACAAAGGCATGTCATGCAGATCCCTCCCTTGTGACTTGTAGAGGAATCAAGCTCAAGGGACTTAACGGTCTTACTATAAAAATCAAGGAGCTGGGAAATACCTGCCTCACAAGCAGAGAGGATCTGAGTTCAGATTCCCAGCGCCCACATAAAAAGCCAGGTATGGGAGCACACATCCTAATCCCAGCACTGGAGATGCGGGCACAGGCAGATCCCTAGGAGCTCTCTGCCATCCTGTCTGGCCAAATCAGTGAGCTCCAGTTTCAGTAAGAGACCCTGTCTCAAAAAACAAAGTGGAGAATGATTGGGGAAGCTGCCCAGTAACAACCTCTGGCCTCACATGCATGTGGGTGTGTATCTGTATGCACATATGTATATGTACACACATGTATACCATGTGCATACACATCAAAACCAGAAAATTTTTTTTAAATAATTTTTGTAAGAAAATACAAGGACTTGCTCATCTTTGTGACACTGAATAGAAGTTGGCTTTCTTTTTTTTTTTTTTATTATTTTTGGAATTAACTTTCTTAATTGGAATTCATGAAGCACAAACTTCTGAAGAATAAGTTGATTCTTCTACCCTCCTCCATGGGGTGTTTTGGCATCTCAGTTCATATGCCACACAATTGCCTGGTCACTGACATGGTCCAGAATATGCATCCTGTAGGTGACAACTTCTGAGAATACACTCCGATGACCACTAAGAACATCAATCGCTTGACAAGAGTGGCTTTATGCCCAGCACCCAGAGAGCCTTAGTTAAAGGCCACTCCTGGTCTAATTTCTTCAGCTGTGGGTGGCTTGGGACAGTCATACTGAGATGGTCTATAGGTCCATTTCTGGTCCATGGGCTGCACGTTAGCAAAGGATGGACTCCCAAAATGACTGGCCAAGCTCAGTATGCAGAGACTTCAGCACATTGTCAGAGAAGTAAAAACTGTGTGGCTTCTCAAGTTTGTGATCACAGATGCAACCCCACTCCCCACACACATAGCTTGTGGAGTTGGGCTATATCTACAAGACAGCGGTGGTAGAATGTTCCCAAAAGACAGTACCACACTGTGCTAGTGGATGGCCCCAGAGGTTTCTGTGCTCCACCATGCCCCTCATCCAGGGGTTGGGCTTTTTCCTGCCTGCTCCCATAGCCTCTCTGGTCCCTAAACAGACTCTTGAGTGGGCCTACGTTCTCTTAGGGCTAAGGCCATGGGATTTGGCATCTGGGAGTGATAGCTGGGCATGGGGCTCTCCTGAGTCCTGGAGACCACTATGATTGAGAAGAACCAGACCCAGCCTTCTCTCGGTTACCAAGAGGACTCTCTGTGATTAAACATCCCTAGGCTGGGATGTCCCACCTGAATCCCAGGGACAGAAAAGCAAGGGTATCCCACCTTGCCACTAATCTTGACCATGCAGCCCCAGCTTGTGGGCGCCATGACCTGCTGCACTCTAACCACACTCTCCTTTATCTCTCCAAGGTGGGAAGGCCTGGTGCTCATCATCTTGTACGTGTTTTATATTCTTATCATGAAGTAAGTGGCCTCTCCCCTTCCTTGAGACCTGGAGGTACCCTTTCCTTCATATCCTACTCATGTCTTTTGTCAGAACAGGGAATACACTCCACCCCATCTTCCAGTTCCTTTGGGGAAGCCTTCATTCTCTAGTGGACATCATTCAGGGCATCCAGTGTGGGGAACTGGCTCAGACACTGGTGTAGTCCATCCCCAGGTTAGGGGACAATGTTGGGTGGTTGATGTAGGGCAAATAGACACTGCTTTCTGAAAATGAATCCCCAGCAAAGACCTGTGTCCCTCCCTGCTCTGGGCAACTCCTCTGCACCAGGGTAACCACTCTTGCTGTTTCAATAAATCTAGTAACAATACCATTCTCAAAAGGCTCAACTTAACCTCTGCCCCAGGGTTTATCAGATGCCACTTGTCGGCTCCACTGCTTATGCTGGCAACAGAACCCCACTCATATTCTGGGGGTAAAAACACTGTATTCTGGATTGGGAAACCTTGAGCCACTTGGGAAGCTGCTTGAGTCTGAACTACCTTAAAATGACCCATAAGGAAGACTAGACAGCCTCAAAGATGAAGTTCTGACACATGCCTTAGTACAGATGAACCTTTAAAAACTCAACAAATATATATATAATGGCTATTCCTAAAAGGCCACTGTTAGATATAATTCAGTGTTCACCTGGTATCCCAAAGGGTCAAGTCTGTGGAGACACATAGATTAGAGGTCAGTGAGATGCTGGAGTGATGAGGACTGATTAGTAGGTATAGGCTTGCTGTTGGGATGATAAAAAAAGTTGGGGAATTATTAGTGATGATTGTATAGTAGTAAGTATAATCAACAACACCAAAGTGTGTTCTTAGAACATAGGAAATAACTATAATGATAAATTATATATATATATATATATATATGTATATATAATACATACATATGTGTGTATATGTATATAACTATAACAAAAAATAACTACTTATGAATATTCATGAGCCTAGCTACACGCAGGTTTCTCTTCTCTCATGTAATTAAAAAGACAACACCATGGGTGTTATGAGGGTCCTCGCCTTTATGTAAAACATTGTATTGTATAAATATTTCACAAAATGTATTTTCTAAAGTGGGGAATTAAAGTGTCCAGCAGCTTGAGAATTGCTCAGTGACTGCCAATCAACAGCTTTTTAGTGAACAACCAGCAGAGAGGCTTAGAGATGGAGAGCCACTCTCTTCTCTCAGGGGATGGCTGTGCTGGTCATGAATGACATGGGAGGTAGATGGTCACCAAGCAGCCACTTGAGCAACAGTTGCGTTGGGGGGGGGGGGGAAGCATGGTGGTGATGCCACCTTTGCATCTGTCCTGTTGGTTAGACTGAATTGCTTTTATTAGGATAAGCTCATGCGAAGCATTAAATGCATTTGGCTGTAAGGCTTCTGATACCCCCAGGAGGGCACTATAGCCCAGTAGAAGCAGGTGCCTCCAGACCACACATGATCCCAACGTTCCTGCCGAGAACCCCCTTCAGCTCCGTTAGAGAGCCTCCCCGGTTACCGCCCATGCCCAACGCCCTGTTCACTGTACGCCTGGTACCCCACCCACCTGGGACTGCTCTGACCTCCTGCCTTACCTGACTCACAGATACAATATGAAGATGCAGACGTTTTTCACAACCAAACAAAAGAGCATTGCAAATGGTAACCCAGTCAGCAGCGAGCTGGAAGATGGTAATGACCTCTATGACGGTAGCTATGACGACCCTTCTGTGCCATTGCTGGGGCAAGGTAAGGCTGAGCAGACAGGAGCTGTGGACCCTTGTGGAAGCCACTCTTACATAGACACACAGAACAGTCACACACAGACACACACACACACTCACACACCGTTACCATCAACCTTTAGTCATGCACACCCCAAATGAGGAAAGAAGACCCACATTTGAGATGTTGCTCAGATTGACATTCACTTAAATAAGAAAGGCTAGAAGGGGAAATTCCTATAAAAGAAAAAAAAATGAATTAAATCATTGACATTTTCCCATGCTTCCAGAGGCAGGTGGGAAGCCTGATTGACTTTAGAGATGCAATGTTGTTACCCAAGAGAAAAGCCCAGAATAGGAAGCTTAAGTGACAGAACCTAGGCCTCTCTGTGCATCTCAAGTGCCAGGCCTTGTCCCTGAGAAATCCATCCTAGAAAGTGTCACCTCCAAGGCTTGCTAACACTTACCTAAAGGGACAGCCTCAGAGCTTCACAGGCAGCCCAGCCCAACCCAGAGGCCTGTTTGCAGGCCCACTCCTAAAAGCAGCTTCATTACCCTGGCTCCTGTGGGAACTGGGAGCCTCTGGAGCCAGGCTCTGTCTTCTTGGTCACAGCCTTTGAATTTTCTTGATCTGAGAGCTGCTTTCTTGGAAATAGCCTCAGTTCTTAATAATCCAGCCAGTTGTCAGGTAACACCCCCACCATGGGACAGCTGTCCCATCTAGACCAGCATTAAAGCCTGAATGGTGCTTGGGTTAGGAAAAGGAAATCCAAAGCTATGTGACATCCTTGGTCCACTCCAGGCGTCCTCCACCCTTATTCCTCAATGCCCCAGGCAAGTCTCAGCCTTTCATAGGGGTCTTTAACTTGCTCGTCATATCAGGAGTGTGTGGTCTCAGAGGTTCTCCTTGCCTACGTTGGTAGCTAAGGAACCTGTGTTCCTCGGCCCTCTGCAGCCTCTGTCTTGGGCAGAGCAAGGCAGAAGTTTCCTCTCGGATGCATTTTGCACAAGTGTCTCCTGTCCTGTCTTGGGTTTTCCAAAGAGGAAGGCACTTGCCACAGATGCTGTACTGAATGACACATCTTTCTACGTGGAAGGAGGAAACCCATTGAGACAGGAGAGGGTTTTCAATTCAGGGGAACCCACTCTAGCCACTGGAGGCACACCCATGAGGGAGAGAACCAAGGAAGCCTATATCATGGAGACGAAGGTGTTACACATGGTGTTTCCTAAATTCCCAGCAGGCGTCACAGGGAGCAGGTTGTGGAACATCATCCACTAAGGGGAGGCCCAACATTGGCCATGATTTGGAATTTAACCTCCATAGTCACAGGGACTCTGGGGTACCCATTGCAGGTCCCAAAGTCTGGCAGGAGAGAGGCTGCCCTGCTCAGCACATAAGTGGCACCGGAAGGTCCTTTGAACCTGGCTGGCAAAGAAGAGATATCTGAGTGGAGAATCAGGACGCACCCACTTCCTGATGAACTGCCCAAGAGCTGCCTCCTGTCCTGAGGCTGGCAGTGAAGCCCAACCCCAGTACCCTGTGAGAGCCATTCCCAGTACCCTGGGATCCCCAGCTCGAACTTTCCCAGGAAGCCCAGGCTCCCCAAGCCTGCTGCCCACATGCATGGCCCATTTCTGGAGCTCTGTGGTGACTCTCCATCACTTTTGTGCTCAGAGACAGTAGGGCTTCATGGGTTTAACACCACCATCTCTACGTCCAGGGTAACTTCTAGAAAGTTGGAAGACCGGTCACAGAGCTGGTCCAGGCACTGGGACTGAGGGAGAAGCCAGCCTCTTACCCCTTGTTAAACAGATGCATTTATAGGGGAGGCCGTGGGAGGAAACGGTCCCAGAAGGTTAGATAAGGAGGCACAGGCCTTGATTTCTGGGTTTGTGGACTCAGGGGTTGCATCCGATCTTGACTATCCCCAGAAGACACTCCCTGGGACCATTTGCAAGTTGCTACAACGTAATTTCCCCTGAATAGAGTGGGAGGAACAGCTTCCACTGACACCCCAGGACTGAGATGACCAGGACTTCCCACTTTGGTTGTCTAACAATGTTGCCAGGAGATAACATCACTTCCTTTGCCATCCTCAGCCCCCTGGCAAGTGGCTCTCCAGCCACACCACAGAAGAGGATGTCTGAATTGCCTCCTGACGTTTCAAGGAGTCCCTTGGGCTGGGCTTGTAACTCAATGGTAGGGTGCTTGGCTGGCACACACAAGCCTCCAGGAAGAATAAATAGGAAATAACCTGCTCTCCCCAACCCTGCATTTCTCATATAAAATCTAAAGCTTGAAGCTCAGCTTATTTGTAGGAGAAGCAGGGAGAAGCCCTTTTGTACTTTAATATTCTTAGACACCATGTAGCTTCAGCCTCCTGACTGGTGCTCTGGTGGCCTTGTTCACAGCCTTGCAGCCAAGTCTGCCTGGCCACCGGCTGCCATACTGGATGAAGCTGATCGAGCTCAGAGAGCTCCCAAGGGGCCCTTCCAAGCTGCCCTGGTGTTAGACACAGCCTAAGTTTAGGAAGAGACGGGAGAGGCAATACCAGGCCTTAGATGGAGTTGCCTGGAAAGCATCTTGCGGTTGAGTACCCTCTGGTCTACCACTCGCAGCTTGGGCATGATGGGGGGAAGGGAGGCAGGGGTCATGGCTCCTGCCTCACCGGCTCCACAAGCTTTTGAGGCCAAGTGCTCTCCGTGGGGTACCTGTAATGAGGCTGGTTCTACAGATTGGAGTGTGGTACCTGCTACCGGGGTTTGCTGGTGCCCCTCCCTCTGGCAGCCCAGAGCATCGAGGCTCCCTGTGAAAGGAGTCTGCTACTAACACCCTCCTTCATGTAACCCCTGGCATCCCCATCACCAGCAAGAGCTCTGCCCCCAGATTCTGCCGCCGCACGCTAACCCACCTGTGGCCATCTGTGCCGGCCTCTGTGTCCTTAACTCTTCTTCTAAATTGTAAGTAATCTGTTCTCATCCTGGCCGTAACACATGCTTTTAAGCAATAGACACAATCCGTGAGCCAAGCCCCACACTGTCCACCTCTGTGGAGGTTAGTGTCCATCTTGGACAGGCGCATGGGCCTCCGGCTATTTCTAATCCACCCGCCTCCTGTCTGCTGAGCCTTGCTGCCTGTGTGGGGTGTAGTGTTTGTGAGTGTGTTTGCTAGGGTGGGGGTGGGGTGGGGGGTGGGGCTGTTTGCTGTGCATTTTGTGCATTTTTATACCATTAACTTCTGCATGACTTTGCCCTCTGAACCTGCTCCTTGGTCACTCAACTCTTCATGCTGGATGCCACAGGATCTGGTAATGGGTGCAGAGGAACATACCTGTTTTCTTAGCCCCTTCAAGGGGATATGCTACTTGCTTCAAGGTGCTGTGTTCGTGAGTGGTTTGATTACTTTCCCTGGTACCTGGAGTGCTATGCCAAGCTCCTATGGACACAGGCACAGGACTGGGCCTTATGTTCTGTCTCCCAAGGGAAAGGAATGCGTTGGAGAGGGCAGCCAACCACTTGGAGGGTGTCAGGGTTCATCGAAGACACTGAGCCTGGACAGCAGCATGTCCTCAGACAACAGACTCCTTCTAGGACCCCTGACATCTAGTTTAGGGCCTAGGGCCAAATCCTTGATCACCCTGCTATCCTTCTGGGGAACAAAATTGGAAGCAGCCACCCCAGTAGCAGTGAAGATGACTCACTTTAAGACAGAGAAAAGGACCACAGGAAAGGTTATGGTGACATTGTCCTCTGTTTCCCAGCATTTCCCACTCCTAAAGACCCTTATTGACTTAGAAAGTGTCATCTAAGTGTCTGAAAATCAGGGTGGTGGTGGTGGTGGTGGTCCTGACTTGGTCATGAGTGACAGGTGCAGGGACCTGTCTATGGCATAGGAAGGTTATCCCAGTGAGTCCTAGAAAAGACACTGAAAGACCCTTGCAGCCAGCCAAGGCTGAACCCCAGAAAAGAGAGATCTGAGAGAGTCAGGCACCGACCCTTAGAGGGGCCAGATATAACACATGGTTGGCAAAGTACCTGCTGGGTCTGTCTAACTTGCTGAGTCATGGGTATTTCAGAAGTCAGCCAAGTCTCTGAGTAGCTACCAGCTGCCAAGCATAGCCCCAAGATGTTGGCCATGCAGGGAAATTAGCCCCTATCACTAGGGCACTATCCTTTAAAGATTCAACACTGATCATGGGGTGTGGTCTACAGTGAAGGAAAAACTTCCCTATGGCAAGACCCCTGTGGTGATGGTGGATGAGATTATGAGCTCCAGCCCTCCCAAGTTCACCTTCCCTGAGGCTGGCCTGCGCATCATGATCACCAACAAGTTTGGGCCCAGAACCCGACTACGGATGGCCAGCAGGATCATAATTAATGAGGTAAGTTAACCCAGCACATGGGTACAACCCATAACCCTCAGACTGCGTGTGGTGGAGAGTGGCTATGAATACAACCCAGCACATGATTGTAACCTTCCTTAAAACATAATTTTTTTTTTTTTTGGTAACTCAAGTGCATGGTTCTCAAGCATGAACTTTGCAGATGATAAGACCATGTTGCATGTCAAAAGGTTGGGCACACTGGCTAGCAGAAAGTGAGTGATCTTGGGTGGGTCTGGCAGTTCCATGGGCCCTATCCCCTTAGGACTCTTCCTAGAGTCTCAGGCATGGGAGGAAGGAAGGGTGGGGGCCTACAGAGGCTTGTCATGGAAGTTTAAGCAGAAGGTGGAGGCACACCCCCCCCACCCCCCCACCCCCCGTCTGAGGTATTTCACTATTTGTCAGTTGCTAGAGTTGAGCTAATTAGAGAAAGCGGAACCTAAAGTCTGGGTGGTTTCTTCACAGTGTTAATTAGGGAACCAAGCATGAACACACTCCCATTCTCTGTGGATTATGACCCTTGAAGAATCACCAGTTGTCTTACTGTTCCATTGCTGTTCACCATGACCAAGGCAATTTATAAAAGGCAGCATCTAATTGGGGGCTTGCTTACAGTGTCAGAAGGTTAATCCATCATCCTGGCAGGCAGTGTGGCAGAAGGCAAGGAGGCATGGTGCTGGAGAAGTAGCTGAGAGCTCACATCCAACCCACAAGTAGCAGTGGGCAGGGATAGTGCCGGACAGAAGGAAGGAGACAGACAGACAGACAGACTGGACCTGTGGGCTTTTTATTTTTGTTTTTGTTTTTTGTTTTGAGACAGGGTTACTCTGTGTAGTTTTGGTGCCTGTCCTGGATCTTGCTCTGTAGACCAGGCTGGCCTCGAACTCACAGAGATCCACCTGGTTCTGCCTCCTGAGTGCTGAGATTAAGGGCGTGCCTAGCTGGTGTGGGCTTTTTAAACAGCCATTTTTATCTTTTTTGCCATGGGACACAAGTCACAACACAAAGGGGAAGCAGCAGGACTCAGGACCTCCTGGAGGCAGATTCCCTCCTAAAACATCAGGGGAGTGGACAGCTTGTGGGGACCCAGCTCCAAAGTCCCCCTACCCAGCACTTTTCTTTAAGACTTCTACATTCTTGGAGTCAAAGCCCACCCCCAGTGATGCACCTGCAACAAAGCCACACCTCTTAATCCTTCCCAAACAGTTCCACTAACTGGGGACCAAGCATTCGAACACAAGTCTATGAGGGCCATTTGCCTTCAAACCACCACACTGGTGAATAGAGATGGCCTCTGAGGATTTGCTCTTCACACCTGGCATTCTGGGTGTCTTCTCATTTGGAAAAAGTAGTCATAACTTGGATATCACTCAACCAGACTGCAAAGATAATATGGTGTGCTGCTCAGCAGCCTAACCTGTTTCTGGGCCTTCCTTTCTAAGTGCATTCTAGGACTTGCCAGACTCATTCTCCAAAGCATGCAGTGGCCAGAGGATGGAACTTAGCACATGGGTGTCTGCAAAAGCATTATTTCCCAGTGACTAAAGGGTGTCTCTTTGGGACACTTGTGCTTTGATTTGTGGCTCAGTGTGTCATATGTGTGGAAAGTCCATTAAGCAAGGAAAATGCCTTTCTGGGCTTTAAATCATTCTGGTCTATGTTAGTGAAATTTATTTCAGGGAAATTTTATAGAATCCTGCCCATTTATCATAAGCATGAGAATATTGCCCCCAGGGTGCTTTTGGGGTGTGATAAATAACTCTAAAAGACTTGGGCAGTGGCTTTATAGTGTTTTTCATCACACATGGATTTGAGGTTGTTGATTTGTTTGAGAAATTTAGGCTAGTCTTTACTTCACAGTGTGGTCCAGGCTGGCCTGGAACTCAAGATCCTCCTGCATCAGCTCCTGTGGGCTGGTCTTACAGTTATGTGCACCACACCAGGCTGGAGAAGCAGGTTTTGATGAGCTTGTGAATATGAGCTATTGGTGCCACAAATGTTTTCAGCTGCTGGGGTTGCCCTGCTCTGTAAGGCAGCCTGAGAGCCACAGAGGCTGGCCCCAGGAGAAATGAAGTGAGTTCTAATCTCATACCCACCACTAAACCTCTCAGTCTCCTTGGCCTCAGTTCCTGTCTGAGGTTCCTGAACAGGATGCTGCCAGTTTTAAATTTTTCATCCACATGCATTGGAGAGTTGTGCCTGGGGCCTAGGTAACTTTAAGGACTGTTGTTTGAATCTTAGATGGTCTTTTAATAAAAAAAACCCAGAGCCAGATATTGGGGTAAAAGCTGAAAGATCAGAGAAGCAGAGCAAGCCACAGCCAACACCTATTATTACTTCACCAACTCCACAAATCCTCTGACTGAAATCCTCTGAGTCCTCACCCAAAAGAGTCTCAGCTGACTGCTTTAGTTCCTGTTTCCTCAAGCCTTATATACTTTTCTCTGCCCTTCTACCACTTCCTTGGATTAAAGGCATGTGTGCTTCCCAGTACTGGGATTAAAAGTGTGTGCCACCACTGCCTGGCTCTGTTTCAGTGTGGCCTTGAACACACCGAGATCCAGATGGTGTGTGCCACCACTGTCTGGCCTCTATGTCCAATCTAGTAGCTGGCTCTGTCCTCTGATCCTCAGGCAAGCTTTATTAGGGTACACAATATATCACCACATTAAGGACAGTCATCATAGGATGGAAGAGTGGAGGACAAACCCCACAAAATATCCAAGTTCAGACTTACTTACTGAGGTGTTCTGAGGAAATAGCTCAGTCAGTAAGGGGTTGTCTCAAAAGCACAGGGACCTGAGTTCGATCCTCAGAACCCACATTTAAAAAGACAGGCCTGTTGTCATGTACTTGCAAATCCAACACTCATGTTCCATTTCAGACAGCTCCCATTGTCCTCCACATGAATGGTCACCATTGTATGCACACCTACACATTTGTACTTGCATATACACATCTGCATCTGTATGTGCACATAAACATGCACATGTAAACACACACACACACACACACACACACACACACACACACACACACACCATGCTTTTCGTGGCTTAGGAATCTTTGTTTCAAACCTACATGAGGACAGCTCAGAAGTCTTCAGAGCAAGGGTGAACCTTCACTATGAGTGGCAATGCCCTCCATGAGACCGCCAGGATGGGTGCTGAGTACCCCATTATGGAAGTTTGCTAAGGGCCACAGCTCCATCCCCAAGTCTCTTGTTGAAGTGGTAGGGAAGGATTTGAATGTCATTGTGGAACACCCATGACCTGTGGGGCTGATCCATAAGCTATGACTGGAAACGAGGAGAAGACAGCTGAATGAAGAGATAGGTTCTAGAGAATACGAGGCCTACTTATTTCTTCATTTCTTTTCTTTTGTTCTTTCCTTCTTTCTTTTCTTTTTTCTTTTGATATAGGGTTTCTTATAGCTCAAACTGACCCCAAACTTACTAGGTAGCCAAGCATAATCCTTGATTAGGATCCTACTGCCTCCAGCCTCCAAGTGCTGGGGCTCCATCATTTGCCACCAAGCCGGGCTCATTCAGTGTGAGGTTCAAACCCAGGACTTCATGCATGCTAAGCAGATACTCTACCAACTGAGCTATGTCCTCGGCCCTGTTAGTTTCATATAGCATGTCTTCAGTCCATGCCTGTATTCAAAGAAGCCCACAGATCAAGCAAGACCAGCCAGGCTAGGGTGGCACCAAAGCTACTTTTGTCATTAGCCATGGCAAAGGGGGTGGGAGAGAAGGGGATGGGTTTGGTGCAAGCTGCTGGCTTTGGAGAACACCCTCATCAGACATGGAAGGAAACTCAGCGGGACGATCCATTGACCAACATCCTAGTAAGATGTTTGGAGCAGTTGGTTGTTGGAGAAGGGCTGACTGAAGCTGGATTTCAGACTAGCACACATCCAGAGTGGTTCAAGTGCAAAGGGCCGACTATAGCAAGTGTTGTCGAGGATGGGAGGCAACTGATGGCTCTTGTTAAGAGTCGGGAGATTGTAAGAAAGAGGGCATTGCATGGTTCTGTGTCACTCAGCTTGGTGTCTGCGTTGCTTCCTGTCCCCCCAGCGACAGAGGTTGATCAACTCGGCCAACGGTGTTAATAGCAAGCCACTGCAGAACGGGAGACAGGAGAACATGGAGAATGGAAATGTTCCTGTGGAGAACCCTGAAGACCCACAGCAGGGCCAGGAGCAGCAGCCGCCACCACAGCCGCCACCTCCAGAACCAGAGTCAGTAGAGACAGTCTTCCTGTCCCCGTTCTCAATGCCTGGTGAGTCTGGGGGTGCTGGCTCTCTAGCCATGCTTCTGTGGGTGCCGGTGGGACCATGCCTAGGTCTTCAGTATGGAGGCCCTGACTCTGGAGTGGTAGATTGGTACAAAGGGCTGACATTAGGTCACCAGGGCACCCTAAGGCACTGGATAGGCATACTGTCAGTATTACGGGTAAGAGTTGGGTAAATGGAGACACCGCTGAATACGGTTGGAGCCTGAGGGCCAGAGAGAGGCAATCTGGCCCTCAGAAAGCACCAGTAACTCCTAGTGGCCACACTTGAATGCTATGGGCAGCTGATCTGTCTTACAATAAAAAGGCAGCAACCGGTAATACTGTCTCTATGGACCCTGGTGAGCAGGGGGGTGTTACATGCACCCAGGCCTTGATGCAGAGGTCAAAAGAAGGTGGCACTGGGTGCCCTGCTCTGTCGCTCTCCATCTTATTCCTTTGAGACAGGGTCTGCCACTGAATCTGGAGCTAGGCCGGTGGCCAGCAAGCCCCGGCGATCTTCCTGTCTCTGCCTCCCACAGCACAGGGGTTACAAGCTCATACAGCTGTACCTGGCTTTTTATATAGGTGCTGGGATTCGAACTTAGGTCTTCCTGCTTGCATAGCAAGTACGTTTACCCGCTGGGCCATCTCTGTGCTCTCTATGGACATCCTTACACTCTTGCCCTTCACTTTCAGGAGCAGGACACTTTTGTCCACATATGACCTCATTTCTAGATGGGCTAGTCTAAGGTAAAACTTCTCCTTACTCAGTTTCACCAGACGTATCTGGATGCACTTCTGTAAATAAGCTAGGTCAGACCACAGGCTGCCTCAGGTCCTCGAGCATCCTTCTGTCTCTCTTGGAGTCTGCCCTCCAGGCCTAGGGTCACCTAACTGCTGGGTCCTTGCTGAATTTACCTGCTCTTTTCTCTCCCGTACCCTCGGCTGCAGCCACACTGGCCTCCTCACTGCCGTCCCTCAAACACAGTGCACATGTGCCTACCTTGATGCCTTCACACTGCCCTTTGCTGGAATGCACTTGCCTCAGTTTTCCACACAACTTGCTCCCTCGCTCCTGCTCCAGTGTCACCATATCAGGATGGTCTTCCCAGGTCACCTGACTTTTTGTTTAAGATTTATTATTTTTATTTTATGAGCATTGGTGTCTTGTCTGCATGTGTGTCTGTGTGAGGGTGTTGGATCCCCTGGAACTGGAGTTACAGATAGTTGTGAGCTGCCACGTGGGTGCTGGGAATTGAACCTGGGTCCTCTGGAAGAACAGCCAGTGCTTTTAACCACTGAGCCATCTCTCCAGCCCTGCCCCTAGGTCACCTTATTATAAGTGCTTTCTATAATTTTGTACCTTGAGTGTCTCCCTCCACTAAACTATCAGTTCTTTGGGGGCGGACATCTTTGTCTATTTGACTTCTGTATCCCAGCACCATGTCTGCACCCTTGGAAACCTGTTGCGTGAGTAAACTCAAGAGTTTGCCTGTGAGAGGATCCAGAACCCACCCTGTGTTGTTCACTGTACTCAGCCTTCCAGGAGCTCTCTGCTGTCCTAGGTGGGCCCCGGAGTCCTAAGCACTGGGATCCATTCCTGGGTATTCTGTCCTGCTGCCCACCATCCTAGGAGGCAGCAGAATTCTGGAACTTTCCAATCCAAAGCTTCATATTGGTCTAATAAAATTTCTGTGATTAACACCTAATTCACTAAGCACCTGCTCTGCTTTGGCCACATCTGTGTAGCTGGCCTGGGCCTGCCAGTCTGGGACCCTGGGTAGCTGTATATGGAGATACAGGCTCTCCTAGAACCATAGACTTCCCTGGAGTTTCTGGATTCGAAAGCCTCCATGGTATGTGCCTTACTTCCACTCCAGGGTGTAGTCGGATTTTTCTTTGGGCTGCCAGCTCACAAATAATGACACAGAGACTTATTATTAATTAAGAAAGCTTGGCCTTAGCTTAGGCATGTCCCACCAGCTCTTATAATTTAAATTAACCCATTTATTTTAATCTATGTTCTGTCAAGTGGCTCATTACCTCATCTCTCCATATTGCCCATGCTGCTTCCTCCACATCTGGCTGGCAACTCTACCTTCTTCTTTCCATAGTTCTCTATCTGCCCGGAAGTCCCACCTATACCCCCTGGCTATTGACCATTCAGCTCTTTATTAAACCAATCAGAAGGCGCCTTGGCAAAGACACATCTTTACAGTATAAAAAAAATATTCCACAACACCAGAGCTCTTCCTCAAACTCAGGGCCTAGCTCCAAGCTTCTCTGGAGTAGTTCAGGGATTTGGCTGGGTTCCAGGAACTGCTAGACCTGATCAAACACCATTTTTCCCCCTATACCAAAGATAGACCCCCCAAAATGAAATCTGAGGGGTCTCTGGGGAGCTTTGTCCTGGGATTCAACCTTTCTAGGCCTCCTCTGCCATCCAGATGGCCCAAAGGAACTGGTATCTGGATCACCAGAGATGCATCCCTGTGTCCTGTGGGACCACACGCCATGTATGCTCAGCCCATTTGGCTGACCAGGGTGAATTTGGTAGAAGCTGTCTCTGAGTTATCTGGGACCCTGAAAGTCAAAAGGAGTGGTCTTCTCCAGATCCAGGCTCCCCCATACTGAGGTCCCTGTTAGGACACACTGATGAGGAGGCCTTCCATAGAGCAGGGGCCTAAGAGAGCAGTCCATCCTCCCAAAGCCTGCTCCAGGCCAGTAGACCAGTTTGGGCCCTGGCTTTATAAAAGACAGGGACACAGGCCTTGGGTTACGTCCTGGGTGCCCCTTTACAGCCCTGGGTCATCCCACCACCGGCCCCATTCCTCTCCAGGGTCTATGGGGTTAAGTCAGGGGAGACAGGGCTATGGTAATCAAAGGACCAGTGCGGGGAGAGAGTTGGATCAGGGCCACAGCAAGAAAGGCACAGTCTGGAACTTGTGATGACAATCCCTTAGTTATCTATGTGCATGGGCCCCCACTCTGAGAGGTGGGTATGGGCAGCTCTGTGCTTCCCTCTGCCACTTCCCACTGGCCACTGCATTGCCATCCTGGTCCCGAGATGTCCAGGAGGCTACTGGAGAGACACGTGAGGGTCGCCACTTGCTCTGTAAAGTAAGGCAGCCCCTTGGAAGGGTGACTCATTCCTGTTTCCTCCCAGCCTCAAATGTGGCAGGAGTAAGTGGAGCAGCTGCTAGGACCTGCCCCTCTCCCCTGCATCCAGATCTGGAGCACCTTAGGGATATAGCTGTGGGGGTCTCTGGATGGGTCACTACATAGGACGGTGCTGATGCAAGGGACCCCACTCCCACCCCCTGTGCGTGCCCCAGCTGCCTACTAGGTGACTGCTTTGTGATTCCCCCCTGGGCCCTTTGGGGAGGACCGTAGTTGGCCCACCTTCTTTCTTGGTTCCAGGATGTCCTTAGGTGTGGCCTTGACCTAGCCAAGAACAACAGCTTCCTTGGCTTCCCCTCCATGCTGGCTCCATGCTCAGGATCCAGCCTGCTTCCCATATCCACGGAAAGCTCCCTTTGTGTAGCAGAGCTGTTTACAGGGTTGCCCATGCAAACTGTAGTCCCTCTTCTTCCTCCCTGGGAGCAGAATAGCCATGGAAACAGTACAGGGTGGTGGCGGTCCCTCTAGGTGTGGACAGTGACCTGGGCCAAGGGAGGTAGAGGTCGAGGTTCATAGGAAGTTGGAGGAGGCCAGTGAATACCACACCCATGACCTCAGTTCTGGGCCTGCTTGGCCTCCTTTCAGTTCAGCTCTGCTGATTTCACAGGCCTCAGGCCTCTGGTAGCTCTGAGGTGCCCCTTAGGGGTCCATGAGGCTGCTGCTTTCCCCACCACGGCCCTCTAGGAATACCAGAGGCTAGGATCTTTGGAAAGGGAGGATGCTGTCCCCGGGGCCAGCTTGGAAGCCATGTAGCTATATCAAGGGCTCAAGAGACTGGTGTCAGCCATACCCATGCTGATGCTTTTGTGTTGTTTCAGGCAGGCTGGGGGCAAGCTCTGGAGTCCAAGGTGCTAGATTTGAATTTCAGTCCTGCCTCTCCCCAGCTCTGTGACCCTGGGCCAGCTGCTCACTTCCCCAGCTGCTCACTTCCCTGACCCTCTACTCCTCATCCACACAGCAGGTTGCTGGCACTTGTATCCTCAACAGTTCATATGATGATATCATCAGGCCTTATACCGTCCAATGCATAGTAGGCACTCCGAAGAATTCATGTGGACTGCAACATGCTTCATCCACATAGTGTGTGTTGTACCCAGCTTCCATCTATTCTGATTCGACCACAGGCAGTGTCCTAGAAAAGTCACAGGCTCAGGAGCCCCTGTGGGCCTGGGCCTGCCTCCATTTTGAAGGTCAAAGGAAGGAAATGGCCGCCGCTGAGTGCCTGTTACATGCCAGGCAGTTTGCCGTTATTCACCTCGTCGGTCAACATCTGGGCACTAGGCTCTGTTCTGCCCTTAGGACTGCAGTTCGGACAGGGCAGGCCATGATCCCTGTTCCCTAGGAGCTTCCAGGCTTGCCAGGTAAATCTGAGTAGATGACCACGTGATGTGTTTTCTATCAGGTGCGTTCAACCTGAATGTAGCCCAGGCTAGCTGTGAATGAAGTCATCACAAAATCTACCTGCTAAAATATCAAGACTTTTTTCCTTTTAACTGGGCATTTCTCAGTCATGAACTTTATGGATGACAGTGTTGTGTCACAGTGTCACATGAAAAAGAAACTGTGTGTGCATGTATGCACACGCTCATACTCGCGTGTGTGTGTGAATGTGTGTGTGTGTGTGTACGTGCGCGCGTGAGAGAGAGAGAGTGTGTGTGTGTGTGTTGTAATAACCCACGGGCTTTAGGTTAGACATCCCTGAAATTTAATGTATGGCCCAAGAAAGTTCTACTTTGCCCATTATGGCCTAGCCACCCCCATTACACATGCCCTTCTTCCCCAACTATAGCCGCCCAGAACAGGGCGCAGAGGCCCTCCTTGGCCATCCAAAGGCTAGGGCTGTAATGCCCAAGCCTCCCCATAGCCTAGACCCACCTTGCTGATGCTGGTTTCCTCTTCCCACCCTGGCCCCCAGAAGCTAGGGTGTGGTCTCCCAGGGAAAAGGAGAATCATGGCCTCCTGTGGAAACCAGGGTCTCTAGTCCTTGCTCTGCCCTAACCAGACCCTGAGCCCTAGCCAGAGGAAACCCCACATGTGAGTTGTTTGTAGCTGTGTTATGATCTGGGATGCCCTGAGTGTCCATGGGCGCCTTCCTGACCCTGCAGTGGAACTGTTTTCTCCCACTCTGTATTGTACCTACCAGGACCTTCCATCATCAGGTCAGCCAACATCTGCTGGGACACATGCCAGGGGCCAAACAAAACAGAACACCTCTAGCTGTCTGTACTAGTCAGAGTGCTGGAACAGGACAGCATAGACTGGTCCCTGTAAGCCACAGGAATCTCTCCTCACACAGTGCTGGAGGCCTGAAGTCTTCCCTCAGGGTGGCAGCATGACTAGGCTCTGCCAAGGGATGCCCTTTTGGCTGCTCATTGCATGCTCAGCTGCCTGCCTCTGTTTGGTGCATGCACCTGGAAAGAGAACATTCAGAATCTCTTTCCCCAACTCTCTGTGTGTCCGTGTGTGTGTATGTGTCTACTTGTGTATCCATGTGAAGGCCAGAGGTCAACCTCACATATGTCTATGTGTGTCCATGTGAAGGCCAGAGGTCAACCTCACATGTGTCTGTGTGTATATCCATGTGAAGGTCAGAGGTCAACCTCTGGGCTGGCTGGCCAGTGAGCCCCAGGATTCTACCCATTTCCATCTCTCTAGTTCGAGGATTAAAAACAGCAGCACACCTGGCTTTTTATTATTATTATTACTTTCTGTGGATTCCAGAGATTGAACTCGGGTCCTCATACTTACAGGGCAAGTACTTTACTGGCTAAATCATGTTCCTCTTCCTTTGCCCTTCAGAGCTCACTGAACCTGAATTGCCTCCTAAATGCCCTGACCCCAAATACTTCAGCTCTCAATTGAAGTAGCAAAGGATGCAGTTCATCATTCCAGGATTTCTCAGGGCATCTACCCTTACACCCCATCTTCCTCCGCTCAGTGGGGCTTCTGATAGTGTTCTGGTCGGGAAGGCCTTTGGGTCCTTCCACCCCCAGTTCTGGTACTGATGAAAGCATCTCTGCCGAACTCCTGGGACTGCCGCCTCTTGGGTGGGACACCCTATCTGCAGCTCCTAGGGTGATGTGCACAGCTCCACCCGCTCTTCTCTGGGCCCCAGAGACTCTTGGAACTTTTGTCGGAAATGAGCTTTCTCTTTCCTTGGTCATGGGAGCTGCCAGAGACACCTCACACTCAGTGTGCAGCCTCTAAGTCAGGGTCATGATTTCAAAGACTTGTCCCTTCCGGTCACTCCCCTGTCAATCACTCTGTGCACCCCAGAGGCATCAGCTCACAGACCAATATGAACAAATCCTGGCTGAGCACTTATTCTCGAATTCAGCAGCTTTATTAAGACATAATTCACACCTTTTCATGGGTTTGCCAGGTTGTGCAATCATCACCACAGTCATTATTAAGGGGTTTTATCATTCCCCCAAAGAAACTGTATAACCATTGCAGCCCATGCCCCCCACAGCTAACCTACTTCCTATCTCTTTAGAGAGATAACCTGCATGTTTCAGACATATGAAATCATGTGATGTACAACCTCTTGTTCCAGACTGCTTCTAGCATAGCGTTTTTTAAGGCTTATCCACATTGTAATGTGTACTGTACTTTTTCTTTTTAGTGAATATGCCACACTTGCATAGACATTTGGGTTGCTTCTACTTCTTGGCTTTAAGTAGTTTTAATATGGTTAATTTATCAACTACTTGTTAACATTAGTTTGCCATGTTGGGGAATCAAACCCGTATCCTTGTGCATGCTAGGCTAGTGCTCTACCACTGAGCCATAACTCCAGCCCTGTAAGTGGTTGTTCAAAGAACTAGTAGAACCTCATGCTCTATTTCAGGAGGCTCAGTATTTTTTCTTCAAGGAAAGCAGTAGTTCTCTGTGGTTAGCAGCAAATTGTCTCTAAATGTTAAAGTTTAAAGCATTATTAGGAATTTTTAGACTAGAACCCTTATATTCCAAATAGGAAACTGAGTCGGTGCCTTACTCAAGGGGAAATCTCCACCAGGCCTAAACCCAAGCATCACATCAGTTTTCTAGGAAATCCCAAGACCCATCCCATCTACCAGATCAGAGGAGCACTGGCTGGGACACCCAGGACTCTGTGTCCGGGATCCCTGGGCTTTTCTGTGATGCCTGAGGCTGGCAACAGAAGCAGCACACCTTCTTTTGCCCAAAGGGGGTTGTTAAGAAGAAGCTTGTCAGGCTGTGCTCAGTGCTGTAGCCAATGCAATTCTTCTGCAGCCTACTCCATGCTCATGAACCCAAAGCCACAGAAAAGGGGGAAAGGGGGGCCCACCTCTCCTCGCTTCTGCTTTTCAGATTGAGGAACCTTCTGGGAAGCCAGAATGAGGAGGAGGGGGAGGAGGAGGAGGATGCCCTTCACTTTCTTTGCAGCTTCTACAGACAGGGGGGTGGGTGGGTGAGGTGGGGGGGTACATGGCAGACCACGGATATGACACCTGGCCATGGGAGATGCTAAGGGCCACCTTAGTACCCCAGTGTCTGCGGGTCAGTCATGGTGAAGTTGGGGAAGCAATAAAGCACCTTCACTGCTAACCGAGACCTGAGGCTGGGGGAGCCCGGGGAGCCCACAGAGCCTAGTGAGGCTGAGAGATGGGTGGGCTCTAGCTGCATAGCAGGGTTCTTCCCTACCCCCCGGTGGTCCCTAATATCCGCTCAGCATCTCATGTTTGTACTTGGACTCTGCCAGGGGCCCTGCTAGGAGAGCTAGTGGAGTCCCATTTCCCTAATGAGGAGTCTGGGATTAGGCAAGCCCCATATAGGTGAATAGGAGCCACCGTTGGGACTGGCACCCAGGTCTGACTGTCTGTAAATGGTTGCCTCTGACTGTGCCCTCTTTTGGCTTCAATGAAAATGGTACGGACAATGGGAAGGAAGGATGCGCTGCTAGCTCTGTGTCTGGTGAGCACTGGGCCCTAGAGCCCACTCTGTTGAGAGGGCCGGATGGGGCCAGCAAGTACTCACAGTCCCTCAGGGCTTCTGGCATTCATCCACCACTGAACCCATTCTAGGGCCTCTGAACTCAAGGCAAGTCCCTCAGAGGCAGAGCCTACATTTGAATCCTCAGCTTTCCTTAGCAAGCCTGAGCATCCTTGAGGAGGTGGGCAGGGGGTAGGCAGGACTGTCCCACAGCTGAGGACCAGGAAGCTCCGAGGGGCTGGGCCAAGGGTCTCGTGAGTCCCCAAATGAGGGGACTCTGACTTCTCCATAGACAGAGAGATGCAGGTCAGGGCTGTCCTTCCACTTGAGGACAATGGTCTCTGGGACACAGCACAGCTATGCTCTCAAGAAGCCGAACAGAGTTCCCTTAGTTGCTCATCAGCATGAGAGGAAGATCAGGCCCTCAGGAAGGCCTCCAGGGTCTGCTGCCGGGAAGAGACTCTTCCTGGGGGGTGTCCCTGTCCACCAGCCTGCCAGACTACCTGTGTGTTAACCCTGAGCAGGACCTGCCCCCAATCTTACTGATGTTTAATGTTTCCCCACATACCATCTCTCCCATGCTCCCCTTCTGCAAACCTCAGCCACAGATCTCTACCTACTGAACTCCTCTTTGACCCTCTAGAGCCCTCAGGATCAAAACCCATCTGTTCAGAACCCCAAGCAGTGCTTGAAAAGGAGGCGTGTGATAGGTGGAAGATAATGGGGTGAGGGACAAGAGTAGCTCTAATTAGTGCTTACTCTGTGCCGGGCCCTGTTCAGCACAACCATGTGCATCATGAGAAACTTGTCTTGCTCTCCCAATTTTCAGCTAAAAACCAAACAAGCAAAAAAAAAAAAAAAAAAAAAAAAAAACAACCAAGATGCAGAGAGGGTGACTATGCTCCCAAGATCACACAGCTATGTGCACATCAGTGCTTGGATTCCCATTAGCGCTACAGTTGGTTACAAAGCTACAGTGCCTGTCAGAAAACAGCCAATTTATTGAGAAGAATAATGAGAAGTATTATTAATGAGAAGAATCTAAATTCATCAATGTCATAAAAATAACAAAAATTATTGGTTGTAAAGTTTATTCCCAGGATTAAGAGGATGAAAGAACTTTTTAAAGATTGTCTATTATTTTTAATTGTGCATGTGTGTGTGCATATGAGAACATACATATCAAACAGGAGCTGAAGTTGCAGGCCATTGTGAGCCCCCTGAAGCCGGTGCTGGGAACAGAACTTGGGTTCTCTGGAAGAGCAGCACATGCTCTCAGCCTCTAAGCCATCTCTGCAACCCAAAGCCTGGAGAACCTGAACAGACTTTCTTGTTGCTTCCAAAGCTATGGGATAATTGATGGTGCATGGATCGTGACTGTTGGCACCTGCCAGCCTGTGGGTAGAGAGGGACTCCCACGGATCTGGAATCGTGAGACTCAGCAAATAGCACAGGGGAGCAGGGTGGAGATCTGAAGAGCTAGTACCATCTCCTGCCATCTGAGATGCTTAAATAAGCCATTGGATTTCACCAACCCTCCACTTACTGAGCTGTGAAGTAGGGAGACTACCATCTCCAAAACCTGATACAGAAAGCAGAATATTTCCAAACAGTGCCTGTACAATGGGGGAGACAGTGTAAATGTTGGCCAATGACAAGACAGCACTGTCTCCCCCACACCCCACCCCATCTCCTTCCCTCCCCACAGCTGAGGCTACCTGTGGAAGGAGAAGGCTCAGTTTGTGCCGTTACTATTGCATGAGCTGTTCGTTAGTCTCCACAAGGTATGGTTTAACTTTATAAAATGGATTTTACCAAGTGGAGTTTATCCCAGGAATTCCAGTTCTGATCAACACATATGATCAGTCAGTGTCACCAGACCTGATGGCACAGATCTGTAATCCCAGCTAGCTGGAAGGCTGACACAGGAAGATCTCAAATTCAAGACCTGCCTGGGCTACAAAGCAAGTTCAAGGCCAACCCGGGCAACTCAGGAAACTCAGTCTCAAAAGAAAAAAGAAAAAATAGTTGTAATATAGTATAGTTTAAGGCAGCAGGCCTTAGGTTCCATCCCCAGTACACACACACACACACACACACACACACACACACACACACACACACACACACACAGGGTCAGGGCAATACTAGACAATGTAATATGACCAAAGATCGATAGATACTCTTTCTTGATTAAAATTTTTTCAGAAAGCATTTAACAAAATCTCTTCAACCTGATAATAAGTAGCAATGAAACCCTGCCACTGTCTGTGCACACTCAGCGGAAGACTGAGAAGTTTTGCCCAAACTCAGAAAATGGACAAAGGGTTAAGGTAGATGTTTCTCTTAAGATGTACAAATGACCAATAAGCCCTAAAGGATGCTCAACATCTAAGTCATTAGGAAAATCCTAATTAAAAATGCAGTGAGGCCAGATGTGGTGGCTCACGCCTCTAATCCCAGCACTCAGGAAACTGAGGTAGGAGGATTGCAAGTTCAAAGCCAGCCCAGACTACATGGCTGGACTGTTTGTTAAAAACAAGCAAAAAACAATGATGTGCCACTTCACAGCCTTTACATGACTGAAATCAAAGAAGAGAGTTGATAACAAATATCCAGAAGGTGGAGGGAAAGGACTTTACACATTACTGGAAGGGAAGTGAAATGTTACCACCATTTTAGACAGCACGCCAGCTGTTTCTCAAAGAGTTAAACAGAGTTACTATGGACCTGCGATTCTACTCCTCTGCTTCCACTCGAAACTAGTTAGAAATATGACTTCTTCTTTTTTTAAAGTGTATGGATGTTTCGCCCACACGTATGTCTGCACCACTATGTGCCTAGTGCAAGGAGAGGCCAGAAATGTGTGTGTGTACATATATGTATATACATATGTATGTCTCAAAATAAAAAGAGGTAATACAGCAAAGTGGAGAAACAAAAACACACAAACACTTGTATTCAAACCACACTATTCATAGAAGCCCAGAAGTAGGAATATTCCATTAATTAAAGGATGAATAAGCATAATACGTTTCATACAGAACTGAGGATGCAGCTCAGTAGCAGAGCACTTGTCTGCACTGGCCTAGCAGATGCCAGGCATTAGGTTCAATCCACAGCCCTGGAAAAAAAAACATATTCATATTGTTGAAGATTATTCATCTGTGAAAAGGAATAAAGTGTTAGCACCTGCTACATGAACACAGTGCTAAGTGAAAAAAAAAAAAACAGGCACAAAAGGACACATTTCTATCCCATTTAGCTGAGCTGTGCAGAATAATTAAATCTGAAGGTTCACGCCTTTAATCCCAGCACTCGGGAGGCAGAGCCAGGCAGATCTCTGTGAGTTCGAAGCCAACCTGGGCTACCAAGTGAGTTCCAGGAAAGGCGCAAAGCTACACAGAGAAACTCTGTCTCGAAAAACCAAAAAAGAAAGAAAGAAAGAAAACAAGTCCGTGGTTCCCAGAGTTTAGAGGAAGTAGGGAACGCTATTAATAGGTATGGGTTTCTATTGGGGATGATGGACATTATTTTGAATGCTGTCATACTTAATGGCTATGTAAGTACTAAAACCCACCTAACCAAACACTTCAAATGGGTGACTTTTTGATGTGGTACTTATATCTCCAGTGTTTTCAAATGGAGTTAACCTGCAGTGGGGTTCTCCCGCTATGGCCCAGCCTAAGAGCAACCACTAGGAACTAGTTAGAATTATGTCTCTGTCATCGCCACCTCCTCCTCCTCCTCTGCCTCTTCCTCCTTCTCCTCCTCCTCCTCCTCTTCTTTTTGTAATGTGAATGGATGGCCTGCATGTATGTCTGCACCACTTGTATGTCTAGCACATGGAGAGGCCAAAAGAAGGTATCAGGTCCTCTGGAACTGGAGTTACAAGCAGTTGTAAGGTGCTGGGAAACAAACTTGAGTCCTCTGGAAGAGCCGCTAGTGCCCTTAACCACTGAGCTGTCTCTCCAGCCCAGATAAAAGTATCTTAGGTAACAACTCCCTGTGTCTCCAGCTACTGCAGGCTGAGTGGGAGGAGCCAGAAGTGGGAGGCCAACCTGAACCACAGAGAGGAGATACAATATTTTTTGAAAAATGCAAATTTCCAGATCCTTCATCCAGACCTTCCAAAGCATCAGACCTGTAGGCTGGTCAGATCCTTCCAAGGGGTTCTGCATTTGAGAAGCAGGAACACTGTCTAAGCCACGTGGACACTTAGCTCCAGGGCCCAAGAATATCTCTCCAGCAGCCAGGGGTGCAGTCTACCCCCAGGACCACAACTTAGCCACTCCCTTAATTGAAGTGTCCAATTAGTGAACCATCCAAATTAGTGTGAGGTTTTCATCAACTGCTACATCTGTTCTTTCCCTCTGGCATGGTGGGCCATCTGTTTGGTTACAGTTCGTCTTAAATACTTTTTTGTCACATAATTAAGTTGTAATGTTCTACTTCAAGGGAGAAATCATTGAGTTAGGGAAAGAAAGAAGACCTTCTCCTTGGTGTTGACATATCTATCAGTCTGTGATGGCGCACAGGAAGGGAAAGGCTGGGCGCCAGGAGAGGCTTCCAGAAGCACTGGGGTAGCTGTCACTTGGGAGGCAAGAATGCTACCACTGACCATCGGCACTGGATGTTCCTTGGGGTGGACATTTTTCCCATCACCCTGTAGCCTCATGGCCTTTTAAAATTATTTCTTGGTGGTGTGTGTTTGTAGTCCTCATGCTGGGAGAGTGGAGACAGGCTAACAAGCCTGGAGAAAATGGCACCCAGTTCAGAATAAAAGCAAGGTGGCTAAGTCCCAAGGAATGACATTCAAAGTTGACCTCTGGCCTATATACTCACATGCAAGCATATATATGTGTGTACGTGCATGCACAAACACACACACATACACACACACACACACACACATACTGGTTTCATAGAATGATATTTAGCTTTCACTATGTGTAACCCCATTATTTTCTATTTCTTCTTATGGAAATACTGGTTTTATCCACTAAAGTGATTTTTCTAATCCACCAGTGTAAGACACCCAACTGTTAAAAACCACAACAGTAGAGACAGGGTCTGCTAGAGGATTGTTTCCAAGGAAACTATGGTAGGTGTTGATGCTAACTGCTTGGGTGGGGCCAAGATGATGACAGATGTCAAAACAATATGCAAAGCCCATACCAGCAAAGGGACAAATGCCTGATGCGATTTGGTGTCTGTGAAAGAAATGTGCTCTTCTGCAGTGTTGTGTCTATCTGCAGAGAGGTTCCTGGGTACTTAGGTGGCCAGGGTCACAATTCCATGAAGTTAATTATTCTCCTATGCATGGAGTCTTAGAATGCCTCAGCCTTCCTCAGCAGCCCGGATGGGTTGGGATGTAGTTGACAAGAGGGGAGCCTGGAATTTGGGCCAAACCATGGGACAAAAACTGTTCTCCTGTTTATGCTGGGTATACCCAGTATGGAGAGGTGCCTTTGGAAAGAGATAGGAGACAGATATTTTCCTAATTGCAGCATCTGGATGGATAACCAGCTGACTTGCTGATCTCAAGCTAACCACGTTTTCTTTGCTCCTAATAAGCAGTCTGGGTTAGTCTGTTGTCATTGTTGATTTGTTTTGTTTTGTTTTTGTAAGTAAACACACTTTGATTATAATTATTTAGGAAATAATAATGCGCACATAGACAGCTCTGAAACTGATGAACTCCAACCTGCTCTGACATTTAAAAAATGGAGATATCCATATGCCATAAAATAGATTCTACATTTTCTCTTCTGTAGTCAGAGAACAATATGACCCTTGTCAGTATATAATTCCAAAATATTTTTATTATAAAACAAAACAAAAAAATCACCAAATACATCCACCAATGAAGATTCCCAGTCCCGTCTGTCTCCCTGGTGACCACTGGTCTGTTTCTGGATTAGCCTCTTCCAGACATTTCATCTAGATGGAGTCTAGCACTATGTGGCTTTTGTGTCTGGCTTCCCTCCTTGTGAGGATCATTCCAGCACCCCTCCCTATGAAGGCATGCATGCCTCAGCATTTCAGTCTTTCCCTGGTCTGACATAGCACAGCTGGCTTATGCATTCCTCACTGGGGTGACTGTGTGAGCATTTGAGTTTTTGTGACAACATCTGTCTTCATCTCTCAGGTGTGCATGGAGAAGCCAGGTAGTGACTGATGAGGCCGCTATGTTGAACTCTTTAGGGGAACTGTTGGACTATTTTCTAAGGAGTCTATACATTTGTATTATTCCACCAATATGTGAGATTTTTACTTTTCCACATCTTTGATAATATTTGTTATGTCTTTTTACTATAGTCATAGTTTTGGGTGTAAAATAATTTTAATTGTATTTTCTTAATGACTAAAGAAATTTACACTTATGTATTTCTTTTTTTTTTATTTTTTGTGTTGGGCATTATAAAATAGGTTTGATGGCTATTTGTGTCTTTGGAGAATGGTCTGTTCAAAACCCTTTTCTCTTGAATGTGCACACAGGTGCACATGTGTATAGGAAGTGTATGTGTGTGGAAGCCAGAAATCAGTTTCAGGCGTCATTTCTCAGGAGCCGTATACCTTGTTTTTGAGACAAGTTCTCCAGTTTAGCTAGTCTGTCTACCCCACACCCCAGGGATCCTCCACGGGCCACTCCTTCCTTCTGCAGTTTTTTAACCTAATCCTCGCTTCTCTTTGTCTTGTCTTGGGAGGAGAATAAGGTCCTGGGTTTTCAAATGGTTCCCACTTCAACATGGGCATTTACAGTTAGACATTTCCTTTGGGGCCAGTCTCCACCACATCCTGTGAGTTTTGACCTTTTACATTTTGTTTTCTGTTTCCTGCAGTATTTCCTAATTTCTCCCGTGATTTCTTCTCTGACCTCTCAGTTACTAGGACTGGCCTATGTGACTTCCAATTGCTTGCAAATCTCCCAGCCTTCCTCCCAACATTGAGTTCTAATCCCATTCCCTGAGGTTGGCAAGCACACACTGCCTGATATCAGTCCTTCTAAACCCACTGGGTCTTGTTTTACAGCCCCACGCTCAGTCTGTTCTAGAGAACTGTTGGTGTGTACTCAGAGGGAGTGTGTGTACTTTATTTTTTTTTTTTTAAATATTTGAGGGCCAATGAGATGGCTCATTGACACAATGTGACTCTTGACACAAGCCTGATGACCTGAGTTCAGTGACCCAGACCCACATAGTAGAAGGAAAGAACTGGTTCCCACAAGTTGTCCTCCGACCTGCACACACCAGCACTGTGACACAACCCCCCATGCACTCACACAAAATAAATACGTGCAGAAATGTGTGTGTGTGTGTGTGTGTATGTGTGTGTGTGTGTGTGTGTGTGTGTAATAAAATATTTTGTTTTTGTCATATGTGCACATTGTGTGTGAGTGCAGGCATGCATGTGTTGTGTGGAGGCTTGAGGACAATTTTTAGGAGGCAGTTGTACAATAAGTCACTAGAGCTTTTACCCACAGAGCTACCTCACCGGCCCCAACACGTGCCTTTCTTGCATGCACATACTGATGCTCTCCGTCAGCTCTGGGGTCTTGCGCACGAGTTCTCAGCGTGCCTTCCAGCGTCTGCTGCCTCATCCCATGTGCTGGGCTGCATGCCTGGTGCTTCCCACACTCCGTGTCACACCATCCCTGCAACAACCAAGACAAGGAGAATGTTCTTATGAGCAGATGAAGACAGCAAGATGCCAAGCGCTCAGCACCGTGCTTGCCACACTCCATAGGCCAGTTACTACATTGTCATTGTCCTAGTCTGACCCTTACCCTCAGAGGAACAAGTAGAGTTGATGGAATTACTCCAGGCTGTCTGACTCCAGAACCCATAGCCCACCTCCCCCTCACAGCTCCCCTGGACCAGTGTCATCCTGCTCTTGGCTCACCTTCCTTGTCTGGTCAAATTATGGATTTCAGTGGACTAAAGCTGATCAGCCAACAAGCATTGAGTCCTCCTGCTACTTCCAGATGACATGCTGGATGGAGGACAATTCCATGGCCTCAGTTGCTTGAAGTCACAACAAGTTTAACTTGAAAACAATAAACCAGGAGTGGACTAGCAATCGCATAACCCAATATCTTTCTCTCCCACCCCTTGCTCTACCCCACCCCCCTTTGCAGAGGCAAAAGGCGACAAGGCTAAGTGGGTGTTCACTTGGCCCCTCATCTTCCTCCTCTGCGTCACCATCCCCAACTGCAGCAAGCCCCGCTGGGAGAAGTTCTTCATGGTCACCTTCATCACGGCCACGCTGTGGATCGCCGTGTTCTCCTACCTCATGGTGTGGCTGGTGAGTGACAGCCCCTGCCCAGCCTCTTCTAAGCTCCGGTCCCCCCTGTGGGCAAGTTGCTGGCCTTGCTGACCTCGGTCTCTTTCTCAGTAGAAAGTGGTATTGACATAGGACCGCAGTACCTTCTGTGTACCCAGAGTGAACGCCACGCTTTGTTCCCTCTAAGATGGGAGCAGGCATTGGAAAGGGAGACATGCAAGAGGCTACACTGATGGGCTGAGCAGAGTGAGCAGACACCAGTCCTGGGCCCCTCATTTCTAGGGTTCCCAGAGGAATGTAAAGGAAAGAAATGGGGTCGCTGAAAGGTAGCAGGAACCCTCTGTCAAAAAGCTGCCCCGTTTTGTGCCAGACACACAGGACAATTTTATAGAAGCCCCATTTGGGCCTCCTAACATCCCCCATGGGATAAATATTTTTAGTGTCCCTACTTTGCTGATGGAGAAACTGAGGCATGGAGAACCCACAGTTGTCTGAATAGCTGGGACTAATGATGGAATTGGAAAACCCCTGTTTCCTGCAGGGGGTTAGGAGCAATAAGGTGGGGGGGGGTAGCTACAATATGGCTGGATTTCCATTCATTGTGAAGCTCGTCTGTCAGTGCACGTACCTCATTAGATCATTTCCTCTTCCTCCTAACACAGAGGGCAGCATCAGGGAGGTGAGCAGGCTTTGACTGCTGAGGCAATGGGGCCAGGAGAAGTTCTTTGTGAGCCCAAGGGCCTCTTTCCCTTCACCCTAGAGGAAGGATGCAGGCTAGCAGGAAGGATAGGCTGTGGAGAGTCACCTAGGGACCTGCATATGCTAGGCAAGTACTTGGTACTGAACCACATACTCTGCCCAAGAGAACACATTTGAAGCCTGGCCCTGCCTCTTAAGACCATTACAGTGGAGCAAGTGGCTGACTGACCCAACTCCTAGAGCCGAGGTGAGCCCCTCCGTGAAGTTGGGGTGACCACCACTGCCTCTCAAGCCTGTTGGCCCATTCATTGTTAGACATCCTGCTCTCCAACCAGCCACTGTCTCATTTCCCTTTTTCCCAGCCCTGTGTGGAGAGAGCCCAGTTGTTGGATCCTGAATAGTACATGGTACATTTGTTGGCTTGTTTGTTTGTTTGTTTGGGGGGCTTGAAATATTTCCTACCCACATCCCTAGAAAAAGATGCGTCTCAAAGACGATAATAGCCACACCTTAAAGGAATTGAATCTCACATCTTACTTTCCCTGAGCAAAATGAAAAGTGAGCCATCTTTACATTGTAAAGGGACCAATGATGTTTACTAAGTCATATTCCCAAAATATGACAAGTTAAAAAAAAAAAGTAGAGTATTTTGTGAACTTTGAGTAGGCATGGGAATTAGGAAGGTCAAATTAAAGAATTTGAGAAATTCTTTCCTCTCTCATTACGGAAAATGTCAGCACTGTTCAGTGAGCTCTAGGTGGCAAAGAGATGGGACACTCCCACCTTCAGTATCTTCATTTACAAATCCTGCTTTTGTTTTGAAAACCAGACTCCTAGCCCAGGTTGGACTGGGGTCATGAGCGCCACCCTACTGGGCCAGTATGGCTTTGAGCACTGATGGCCTCGGTTTGGGGAAATAAAACCATCTTGATGATAAGAGGGGATAAAGAAGACAGTGTCTCTGAGCTCACCTTGACCTCTAAGATGTGCCTGCCCTGGTGGCCAGTGCTGGCTTCCATTATGTCCTAATGGGGCACCAGGGAGAAGTGAAGCCACCGGGCCATCCCCAACCCCTCGCCTTAAAGGCTGTCACCTCTAAGGGGTTAAGAAGAACCACTTACAAATGTCAGAGGTGTACACCTTCAATCCTAGCTCTTGGAAGCAGAAGCAGGCCAGTCTCTATGAGTTCTAGACCAGCCAGGCTACAAAGAGAAACCTTGTCTCAATTAAAAAACAAAACCAAAAAAAAACAATGCACCAATGTCAGTATCAAGCAGAGGGACCTTCAAATGGACTGTCCTTTCTAAAGCACAGTTGGGGACACTGGGGAACAAAGAGAAGCTGGGAACATGGCTTCCCATCTGGAGGCTTGGAGCACTGGAGTTTGAGTCCAGGGTAAAATAAGGTTCATGTGACATTCCTGACCCCAGACCCTGAAGTGTGTGGGCATACCTACAAATTGTGCCCATCTTTTGTCCACCCACCCCCCCCACCCCCCACCCCCCCCCACCTCCCGCTGCTTCTTAGCCATACAGTTCAGTAGTTTAAAAAGGAGGCACTCCTAGCAACTCCACTGTAGCTCAGTGGCCCCCTTAAGATGTCCAGCATCACCGATTCAAACCTTGTATGTCACAGCTAGTGGCTTGCGGAGATGCCTTTGGTCAACAGTGTGGACTTGGTAATGATGAATCAGTTGTTCTTTTATCCCTCTCCTGAGCCCCTCCTTCCAGGGCCAGGGCATGTTAGCAGTGTGCCACTGTCTGAGAAAATGAGGGGTGTGTGTGTCTGTCTCTCTGTCCCCACTCAAGAGCAGGAGTACCTGGTAGTGTGTTGGACCCTCTCTGAGTGTGGGCAGTATGTTCAAACTCATCTGTTGCTCTTCTCCCAGGGCTGTTTCTGTAATCCACACATACTGGCTGAGCCTGGCACTTGGGAAGCACCTTTAGCCTGGGGCTCTCAGGACGCTGAAATCTGATGGCTCTCATTTTCTTGTCCCCATAGAATACAAACAAATGATTGAAATAGAAGGAAACACTGCACCATGGCCATGTGGCCCTGGCCAGGTATTCACATTACACTTCCTCATTGCATTCTTGCCACTGAGCCCAAGAGAGAGCAGAGGCTTAGAGAAGCAAGCCTGATTGTCCGAAGTCATACAGCAGTTGCTGGGACTGGAACCATTAATTAATGTCCTAGTTTCATTACTGTTGCTGTGGAAAAAAAAAATACCTGGACAGAAAGCAACCTAAAGGAACTTAGGACCACTAGTCATATCACATCCACACTCAAGAACAGAGAGAGACGTGAATACATGAACGCTTAGTGCTCAGCTCACTTTCTCCATGCTTCTATAGTTCAGGACCCCAACCTAGGGATGGTACTGCCCATAGTGGTCTGGCTCTTCTCATATCTATTAATGCAATTAAACAATCCTCCCACACACATGCCCACAAGCCAACCTCATCTAGACAATGCCTCATTATTACTATCTTCCCAGGTAATTCTAAGGTTATCTTAGGGTTTCTATTGTTATAATGAAAAACCATAAAACCGTGACCAAAGCAAGCGGGGGGTGGGGGGGGGTGTTATTTGGCTTATGCTTCCATATCATTGTTCATCATTGAAGGAAGTCAGGGCAGGAACTCAAATAGGGCAGGAACCTGGAGGCAGGAGCTGAAGCAGAGGCCATGGAGGAGAGATGCTTACTGGCTTGCTCCTTATGGCTTTCTCAGCCTGCTTTCTTACAGAATCCAGGACCACCAGCCCAGGGATGGTACCACCCGTCGTGAGCTGGGCCCTTGCCTATTAATCGCTAATTAAGAAAATGCCCGACAGCTGGATCTTATGGGTACATTTTCTCAATTGAGGTTTTTTTCCTTTCTAATAACTCTAACGTGTCAAGTTGACAATTAAAACTCTCACAACTGAGATATGATCAGTTCTGAGGGATATCACTGTTGATCTCTCTGAAAAGAGGCAAGCTGCAGCCAAGGGGTAAACCAGGGTAGTCCAAATGCCTCTAAGACTTTCTATCTGACTGCCCTAACTCTGCTCCTAATGGCTTCAGCTGCCTTGCCAGTGTCATTAGCTCAAATGGCATTCACTGGCAGACTGTGACTATGCATCAAGATCTTCTTGAGAAGCCTTTGATCCAGCAGGTCTGTGTCTTGGAGTTTCTCCTTAAGGAAGTAAAAAGATGACAATTCAGACATTGACATACAGACACACTGATGCAGAGGAGATTGGAGCATTTGGCTGGGAGACCATGCTCCACTGTGAGCAGCTGGTGCCCACGGACATTGGTACTTAACCTCTCTGTCTCTCGTTTGGCATAACAATAGTGTCTTCCTCACCAATAGGCAGAAAATAATAGGGTAGATAAGATTATGAAAGTGAGGTGGTTTGAAAGAAAATGGCCCCCAAAGAGAGTGGCACTATTAGGAGGTGTGGCCTTGTTGGAGAAAGTGTGTCACTGTGAAGGTAGACTTTGAGGTCTCATATGCTCAAGCCACACCCAGTGAGACAGATGATTTCCTGTTGCCTGTGCAAGATTAGAACTCTCAGCTACCTCTCAGCATAATGTCTGTACGCACAACACCATGTTCCACCATGATGATAACGGACTGAACTTTCTGAACTGTAAGTGAGCTACCCCAATTAAATGTTTTCCTTATTAAGAGTTGCTGTGGTTGTGGTGTCTCTTCACAGCAATAGAAACCCAAACTAAGACAGAAGTTGGGTGTTGCTTTGGCAGGCCTGACCATGCTTTTGTTTGAAGGAATGTGGAGCTTGGGACTATGGATTAGAAAAGCAGTTGAACACTTTAAGTACTGCTTGATGGGCCGTTCTAGTAGGAACATGGAAGACAGCAGTGTTGGGTGTGGTTTGAACTGGGGATGGGTAGCAGAGCTGACTCAAGAAGTTTCAGAGGGGAGGAATTTTAGTATGTTGCCTAGGGATCTTTCTTGAGATCTTTTGGTGAAGAATAGGTGAAGATATAATTTGGTGAAAATCGAAGAAAAGGGTTATAGAATTTGCTTCCATGACTAAAGAAAGCTGCTGAGGCCAGGCATGTGTCAGGGAAGTCTCTGAATGGAGGGCTGGAGAGGCCATTGCATGAAGCTATGAAGTTGAAGCTTGGATTGCCTTGGAGACCCCAAGATGTTAGAGATACCAGAGTCATGAGATACCTGCCAAGGAAAGCTGCTAACTGGGAGTGGAATCAGCCCAAGAGAAAGAAATGTGTTGCATTTAACCAAGTCCAAAGGAGTTGGAGATCTGAAGAGTACTTTGACATCAGACATAGAGATGCAGACTGTGGAGTTTGCCTAGCTGGTTTTTGGTCTTGCTTTAGTACAGTATTTCCCCACTGTGCGCCCTTCCCTACATTTTGGAATGGTAATTTATATCCTGTGTCATCATATGTCAGAAGTATGTGATCTACTTTTTGATTTTGATTTTATAGGGGATTACAGTTAAGAGATTGCATGAATCTCAGAAGAGACTTTGAACTTTAGGTTTTTAAATAAGTTTGAGACTGTTATATCAGACTCTGGGAACTTTTGAAGTTGGACTGAATGCATTTTTGCATTATGATATGGCTACGAGCTTTTGGAAGTGGAATGTGGTGGTTTGAAAGAAAATGGCCCCCCAAGGAAGTGGCACTATTAGGAGGTGTGGCCTTGTTAGAGTAGGTGTGGTCTTATTGGAAGAAGTGTGTCACTGTGGAGGTGGGCTTTGAGTCCCATATATGCTCAAGTCATGTCCAGTGAGACAGATTAGTTCCCGTTGCCTGCACAAGATGTGGAACTCTCAGCTACCTCTCCAGCACCATGTCTGCCTGCATGCTGCCATGTCCCACCATGATGACAATGGACTGAACCTCTGAACTGTAAGCCAGTCCCAATTAAATGTTTTTCTTTATAAGAGTTGCTGTGCTCATGGTGTCTCTTCACAGCAATAAAAACCCTAAGACAGAGAGTAAGATACCTTTGTAGACTGCCTGGGATACAGTAAGTCCTCAATAGGGATCCAACAAGAATCCATCGAAATATTAGTGGTGGATTAGTTATAATACACAGGCCATACAGTGAAATCTAAGCATCATTTTAAAATGTGTGTAGGCGATGGTTGCTAGTGGAGAGGTATTCGTGGTATATTATTACATGAAACGGACAGTTACAAAATGAATAGTGGCACACGCCTTTAATCCCAGCACTCGGGAGGCAGAGACAGGTGGATCTCTGTGAGTTTGAGGCCAGCCTGGGCTACAGAGTGAGTTCCAGGAAAGCTACACAGAGAAACCCTGTCTTGAAAAACCAAAAAAAAAAAAAAAAAAAAAAAAAAAAAAAAAAAAGAATAGTGATAATATGAGCTGACCTCCCTTTTTTCCCAAAAACAAGGATGCACACACCTTTTCAAATGTTCTCAGACCAGCAGCTTCAGGGTATTAACCACCTGGGAATGCAAGTTGTTAGGCCTCACAGTGGGACTCTGGGGTGAGGCCTGGTGATCTGGTTCTAATAAACTCTCCAAGGGATTGTCTATGTCCTCAAGTCTGGGACCTACCTACAGATGTAATGTGTCAATAGTGGTTGTCGATGCTCTTAAAAAATGGTAGTTAACTGCCATTTTCATTTTATTTTATAAAGATGTTTAATGCAAGACTGGAGAGATGGCTCAGTGGATAAAAACACTGGCTACTCTTCCAGAGGACCCAGGTTCAATTACCGTCACCCATGTGGCAGCTCACAGCCATCTGTAACTCCAGTTCCAGGGGATCTTATGCTTCTTCTGCCATCCTTGGGAACTACATGCACACAGAACTCTCATGCACATAAAAAATAAGTAAAATGGGGGGAAAATTAAAGAAAGTTTTTAAAGCCATAAGCAGATACTACGTGATCAGGGAAAAAAAAACATGCAAAGATTTCTCTGCTGAGCATGATGGTGCACGCCTTTAATCCCAGCACTAGGGAGGTAGAGACATGAGAATTTCTGAGTTTGAGGCCAGCCTGGTCTTCATAGTAAGACCCTGTCTCAGAAAAAAATTTTTTCCTTAAGAAGGTGAGGCCGTGGCTCCATTGGTAGAGTGCTTATCTGGTATGCATAAAGCCCTGATTTCAGTCCCCGGTACTACATAGAGCAGGTGTGGTGCTGCATGCCAGGAATCCCAGCTTTTAGGAGGTAGATGGAGGCAGGAAGACTCCAAGTTCAAGGCCAT
This sequence comes from Peromyscus maniculatus bairdii, assembly GCF_049852395.1. Taxonomy (NCBI): domain Eukaryota; kingdom Metazoa; phylum Chordata; class Mammalia; order Rodentia; family Cricetidae; genus Peromyscus; species Peromyscus maniculatus. Next base: position 73,689,756 of record NC_134865.1, read on the forward strand.
CCTTAGCTACATAGCAAGTTCAAGGCCAGCCTGGGCTACATGGGAACTTGCCTCCAAAAATAAATAAATAAGTAAACCATATTCAAGATTTTTCTCCTAATTACACCACCATCACATTTAATTTAAAAGCACACTGGGTAAGGAGAGTTTGCAGGGTTGTTGCATCGTGAGTTCACTCCGATCTCTGACTCTGGCCTCTTCTGCAGGTGACTATTATCGGATACACTCTTGGGATCCCTGATGTCATCATGGGCATCACCTTCCTGGCAGCAGGCACAAGTGTTCCAGACTGCATGGCCAGCTTGATTGTGGCAAGACAAGGTACGGATTGAGCCTCAGCCTCCTGTGCCCCCTGGCAAGCTCCCCATCTCCACTGGCTGAGCTATGGCTCTTAGAACTGGCAGTTGTCAGGTCCCGCCCAGAGGGTGCCATGATATTTAGAAGTTGTCATCTATTAGATTCCCTTGTGGGGTGACTACTGTTGTATCACTATTCCTGAGGAGACAGGAGCACATATCTCTTCACACCATACAGGGTACTAATGACAGCCCAAGAAATGACTCCATCTCAGTCTAGCCTGGGGAACCAGAGACTTTAGTGCCATTACTTACAGAGTATGGTGAGGGAGGGCCTGGCTACTACAGGAATGTGGGTAACCTCCAAACAGCTGCATCATAATAAAGTCCCACCCCACTGTGGATGACAGCCTCATGGAAGCTGCATCATGGAATCCGTGCATCCCTCCCTCCTGCTTCTCAGCTGCACAGGTCCTGGTTGGGAGGGGATGCTAGAGCCAATAGGTCTGTGTAACCAGGAGGCAGGGATAAGTGGTGGGGAAGGAGGATGCTAGAGCCAATAGGTCTGTGTAACCAGGAGACAGGGGGTAAGTGGTGGGGAAGGGGGATGCTAGAGCCAATAGGTCTGTGTAACCAGGAGGCAGGGGTAAGTGGTGGGGAAGGGGGATGCTAGAGCCAATAGGTCTGTGTAACCAGGAGGCAGGGGTAAGTGGTGGGGAAGGGGGATGCTAGAGCCAAAAGGCCTTGTGTAACCAGGAGGCAGGGGTAAGTGGTGGGGAGGGGGATGCTAGAGCCAATAGGTCTGTGTAACCAGGAGGCAGGGTTAAGTGGTGGGGAAGGGTGATGCTAGAGCCAATAGGTCTGTGTAACCAGGAGGCAGGGGTAAGTGGTGGGGAGGGAGATGCTAGAGCCAATAAGCCTTGTGTAACCAGGAGGAAGGGGTGAGTGATGGGGAAGAGGATGCTAGAGCCAATAGGCCTTGTGTAGCTGGGAGGTGAGTGGTAGGGTAGAATGCCAGGTGAGGATCTAATGATCCTCATTCCTCTCCTGCTTGGGAAGTCACCCACAGGCCCAACTGTCACTATGGTTCTCCTCATTTCATTATCATGACTACAGGGCCAAAGTTATCTCTGCTCCAGGATGGATATGGGATGGTCTTGATATGCCCAGAAGAAAGAAAACCACACTACAGCAAATACTAGGATGGACTCCCCTAGATCTTTCGAAGTATTTTCCTGTGTGGTTGTTTTAAAGGAGATGGGTCCTGAGGTCACAACATGAGTTGGGAACAGAGCCTCAACCTAGAAGTCATACAGCAAATGACTGATTATATGCATTAGTTACTTTTGTTCTGCTATGGCCAAATTACCTGACCAAAATGACCTAAGGGAAGAAAGCTTTCTTTGCTCATCGTTTCCAGAGAGCTCAGCCCATCACAACAGGGACCGCAGGGTAGAACATGGCACTAGACATAGGTGGTAATGAGTGTTTACATCATGGTGGATGGGAACCAGAAACTGGAAGTAGTGACCTACTTTCACAAGTTAAACTCCACTTCCCAACAGCTCTACAGTGTCCCCAAATAGTGCCACCATCTGAGGAACAAGTGTCCAGAGCATGAGTCTGTTGGAAACATTTTAGATTCAAGCCATAACAAATGAGAACCATGTCTGTCTCAGACAGGCATCGTGAAAATCCTAGACAACGGCTCTTTCCTGTCCCCCTGAATTCTAGAAGATGTGAAGCGTTTTGCTTTGTATGTTGGGTTTCTTTTGGGTTTGTGAAGTGACCCAAGTTGAGCAAAATGAGGAGGGATTCACAGTCTTTGACCCAGAAACCAAAGAGCTGCTAAGCCTGGCCTTTCGTTCTCCGCTCCTCTCTACCAAGGAGACAGCTTCCCAGAGTGGGCTAGTGCATGTCTTCCTGGTAGGCAAGAGTTTTGAAAGTCCATGTGATGGAAAGGCCGAACAGGAAGCATGTCCCCAGGAGACAGGAGAAGAAGGCACCGCCAGGGAGAAAGGCTGGTTCTGGAAAAAAGACACATTCCTCTCAGAGATGCAAAGGCTGAGACAGTGGCGTGAAGAGAAGACAGTGTGAGATCGTGTTGAGTGCTGGGTAGACAGGTGCCTGTTGTAGAAAATTAGAGGCCATTGGAAACAGCAGCTGAGGGGAATGGAATTTAATTGGGTGACCTTTGACATTAGTATGTTTGCTTCCTAGGGCAGATCAACACAACTGAACTTAACCTTACTCAAAGTCTGAAACCCAGGGCCTGGAGCCTGGGGGGCCTCGCCACCCTTCAAATTCCAGGAAGAGCCTGCTTGAGGCCTCCTGTGAATTGGGGCTCTTTGGCTTACTCAGCCTGCAGCTGTACCCCTCTCGGCTCTGCTTCTGTTGTTCCAGGCTGTGTGTGTCTTTGTGTTTCTGTAGCCATGCTTCCTTCTTATAAGAACAGCCGATGCTGGGTGAGAGCCCACTTAGTTCAGTTTAACTTTATTTGATGGCATCTGTAAAAATCCTAAATTCAGTCACAGTCAGAGGCTTGGGGTGGACATGAAGTGGAGGCAGGCAACACCTTACACAAATACAATGAGTGGAAAGAAGGCTGAGGGACGTGGGGCCCTAGCTGGCATTCAGTCACATGAAGCTGGGAAAAGTCAGTCTCATGGATACTCCACAGCACACAGGTGACAAAGTCACCTCTGGGTGAGCACCAGGGAAAGACAACAAGACAAAAGGATGTTTGGTTTAAACCCTGGCTAGCAGGAAGTATTGCAGTTTGGCTGGTCCCAGTGTCAATGAAGAGTCTTATTTAGGAACAAGGACAAGCAGAGTCCTGTAGTAGGACACAGTCTCACACTAGCCATGGCAGAAGAAGTGTGAATATGGCTAAGGTTTGGAGTGCAAAGCTGTCATAAGGTAACAGCGATGTGATCCACAGAACCGGGTAGACATGAAGCTTCTCTATGACAAAGGGTTCAGAGTCAACTGTGTGAAGCAGGAGATCACGCGGGTTCCCTGACAGGAGCTTCTGCCATAGGCCTCTCTGAAGGCTCCCTACAGGTCAAAGTGTAGCAGGCAGAAATTGACAGGGGCGCTCACAATATTCCCAGACCTTCAGGCCATGCACTGTCCCTGTTCAGTCACGACCTGCATGTTACAACAGACCCAGGTGACTTATGTGCCCATTGAGGGGTGTGTCACACTGCCCTAAGGCTCCCAGCCACCTGTGCAGCCCAGAGAGTTGCTTTGAGACACAATCATCATCATCATCATCATCCCTCATTTCCATCTCCTATATCCCCCACCCACCTCTAAATTCCAACATCTCTAGCCCGTCCTCACCAGGTACAAGTAGCTGGTCCCAAACAATCAACTGCACAGTTCCTTCACATTGCTAGAGTCTAGGAGCCTAGTAGACCAGGGTCATAGAGATCCAGACCTCAGAGCCCTAAGCTGCCAAGAAGCTGAAGTCTTTCATGCCAGGGAGGGAGAGGCATGTGTTGGGTGTCATCAGAGGACAGTGGTGAGAACGAGGGAGAAGGAATGGCCTGGCACACTGGAGGGTAGTGAAGAGGCGGGTCTGGATGCTGGATGGACTTGCTGATGAATGACGCAGCTACCAAAGCAATGTTAGGTTGTAGACATTGGTGTTTCAGGCTTGTTCCTTCTGTGCCCTCATTTGTGGGTGCTGGAACAATGTCAGAGTTCAGCCAACACGAGTGTTTTCTTAAAATGTGTTCTAATTCATGATCCCCACCTCAAGAGAGGATGTGCCTCAGCTATGTGACCAACAGGATCTTGGACAGTGGGGCAGGAAAGGGAACAATGGCCTCTGATTGCAAAGAGAAAGGTCATCCTGCAGAAACCACAGGAATGTAAGGGCTGATGCTCTGTGGTCCCAGATAAAGCCATGGATGCCACTGTCTTGGCACAGCTATATACATCATGGCTTGGTGGAAAGATACTCGACCAGCATCCTGAGACTGAGCCTCTAGCAAAGGATTAGCCCTTGGTCACCTGCCGGGTGAGAGTGGTAAGGCCCATAAAGGTTTCCTAGAGAGATCTGAGCTTACTTCACCCAGCAGGGCTGCATTAGAAGATGGCTTGAGCTTGACCACATGTGTGGTTACCAGGTGATTGGAAAGGGTCTGCACTTGGCTGTGCTGGGGGGACATTTTTTGCTCCACCCCTTGGCATTCCTATAAATAGCCCTTGAGAAGAAACAGGAGGGGCTGGTGGATAAGGATCCAGGCCTTCCCAAGGTTATCCTGTGTTTCTGTTTCTCTCTTCTCTATCCTTCTATCTGAATCTCTTATCCCTTGCTCCTCAAGATGCCCTGGGGTAAAATGTGGGAGCCAGTCTCCCAGCTGGCCTCCCACACCACCCGAACCCAGCAGAGATGGAGGAACTAAAAGAGGCGGAGCCAGTGGTAGGCCCTTGAGAATGGCAGCAGACAAACCTGAAGGAGAATAATGGTGGAGCCTGTGTTCTTTTCTAGAACCGGTATTGGCAGAGGGACTTAAACAGTGTTTACATCTCACATTTCTGAAGGCTGGAAAGCCAAGGTCAAGGCATGGACAAGGCTGGCACCTTTGGCAGCTGTGAGGGAGAATCCTCTACTTGGCGACCTTTGCCCTGGCCTGATTTTCTCCTGTGTACTGTTGATATCTGGATTTCTCCTTTTCCTAGGACACCAGTCAGTCAGGCTGGACCATGGTTCAGCCTAATGCCTTCATCATAAGCCATTATCTCCAAATAAGGCCGCATTCTGAAGTGCTGGTATGGGGTTAGGACTTCCTCAGAGAGGAAGTGGGGGTTCCCTGAGACCAACTCCTGATGGAAGGAAATGTGTTGCTTATCCCCCCCAGGACTTGGAGACATGGCAGTCTCTAACACCATCGGAAGCAATGTGTTTGACATCCTGGTGGGGCTTGGCATCCCGTGGGGCCTGCAGACCATGGTTATTAATTATGGATCCACAGTAAGTCCTGCCACTTCCTGAAGAAGGGCATAGGTATGTTTCAGAGGGAAGGATCTGTCCACCCGGTTCCAGCCCGGAGTTCCGGGGAGATGTGCTGCCAATGTGGGTCCTTAGGGCCCACTTTGTCTGATGGCTTCTAGAACAGTCTAGTCTTGTCTGCAGGAGTGAATCCGTGCTTGCTACATGCTCATCAGTGTCTTCCTCTTGACTAAGCCCACTGGCACCTATCCCCATCTTGGGCCACTTCCTGATGAACCAAGTGCAGACTTGAACCTATGGCTCCCCCTTGTCACAAGGTCCTGACCATTCCTGCATGCTCACCAGAGGGAGCCCTGTGTTTCTTGAAGGAGAGAATGAATATTCTGAAGAGGGCTGGGCTTTGGGAAAAGACTGGCCAAAACTCAAGCTTTGGGCCTGTGTGCTTCACTTTCTAGGTGAAGATCAACAGCCGGGGACTGGTCTATTCCGTGGTGCTGTTGCTGGGGTCCGTCGCTCTCACTGTGAGTTTTACCATTTCAGAATGGGAGGGAGCATCATGCACACTGCGTTTCATCTAATTCAGCCTGGCTGTGCACACCTCCTGTTACTTGTCTTCCGAACTGAGGGACAAAGCCAAGGAGATGTATATATTCAAAGATACCCAAAACCTACTTTTTCCTTTTTCTTTTCTTTCTTTCTTTTTTTTTGGGGGGGGGGATCAAGAATAACTACAGACACCATGGTACTTCATCCTGTGCAAATGAGATGTCACCAGCGGACCTGGGAGATGAGCTTGGTCAGTTAAAGCCAAGTTAGAGTCCCAGAACCCATGTTGTTCAAATAAGGGGTCATAATGATGCACACTTGTAATTCAAGTGCAGGAGAAGCAGAGTCAGGCAGGCCATTAGGGGTTCTCTGACGACCCAGCCTAGCCAAATTAGAATGTTCCAGGTTCAGTAAGAGACTCAAAAAGAAGGTGAATAGTGTTTGAGGAATGACAGCCAAGATTATCCTCTCGTCTCTACATGTACCCACACGTGCACACAAACATGTCTCAAGGGTTGTCATGTCACATGATTACATTTCATTTCTTTCCAACTGATCCAGTGAGATAGAAACTCTGCTCACCTGCTGAGATGACAAATAGATATGACAGTCTTCGGGACAAAATGTAACGACAGTGCGATCCTCCCAGCTCTCATGAACAGACCTATGCTGGGTACTTTATATCTGTGGTATTTTGTTCAGTCCCCACCACCCCTGATGAGGAAGGTACTATTATTCCCATTTTGCAGAAGAAATCAAGGCTCAGGAGTTAAGCAATTTGCCCAAGGCCACAGAGTTAGCAAGTGGCAAAAATGTGGTTTGAAGCCAGGTTTCTCTGTCTTTACAGATCTCTGTACTCTGTGGAGGCAGCTGTGGTCCAACCCAGAAAAGCCTTGATTCAGGGATAAGAGCAAGGGCACTTGGGGTGGGGTGGGGGGAGCTTGTTCCCCCAACAACAAAGGGAGGCCCAGGCAGAAGTTCACCCAGAATGGCTCAAATGAGCCTGGGAAATGAGCTGAAGAGAAACAATTATGATGCCAAGTTCTGAGGCAAAGGGGAAGGTCTGGTTTCCTTAGGGAAGGGCCATGGTGAGGACACATTGGACCTTGAGGAAGTAGCCTGTCTCCTAGGGGAGGGCCAGTATATGAGAGTTGTTACCGTGGATCAGCCATGTCATGGGGCAGGTCTCAGAGTCTAGTCTCAACTGGACCAGAAACTTGACTACATTTTACAAAAAGTTCTGGAGCGCACACTGTTATTTTTGGTTTAAAAGGCCTCTGAGTCTGTCAGCCCCACCAAGTCTAGCTCTGCTCTTGTCTCCTCCCAGGTCCTTGGCATCCACCTCAACAAATGGCGCCTGGACCGAAAGCTGGGCATCTACGTGCTGGTCCTATATGCCGTCTTCCTGTGCTTCTCCATAATGATAGAGTTTAACGTCTTTACCTTCGTCAACTTGCCCATGTGCCGAGAAGATGACTAAAGCTGAGCTGTTGCCCGGAAAAGAAACTGCTGTGGCCACCATGATGCTGGCGTCCTCTCTCTCTCCTTCTCCACACAGGTCTCTCCTGCCTTGGCAGCCACTGTCAATTCTTTCATGAGCTGGAAGGATGGGCCACCATGGTCTTTGTCCGGTCATGGGCCAGGCTGCTGGGTATCTGTCCCTGCATGGCAGGGTCCAGGCATCATTTGAGCAACTCCACAGACTCTTGGCTGCCGGCTGCGGGGATGCATCGTGTCTCTTCTCTCTTGCACACTTTAGTCAACAGGACTTCTGTGTGCTGTTTGTCTTTCTGTCCCATGGGCAACCTCAGAAATGAGTCAGTCAGTGAACGTGAGGTGTCCTAGATGAGTGCAAAGTAGGACTGTGGTTGGCCAGTGTCAACTCTGGGCCTGGAGAAGGCAGATTGTGTCACGATGAGCATCCGACTCTGCTGGGAACACTGGAAACTTGGAAGAGACAAGGCATTCACCTGCAGGGAATTGAGACCACTACAGTTATAGGAAAAATAGGAAGAGTGGAAGCATTATTTCCCAGTAGAAGAGAGAAAAGCAAGCAAATACTGTTATCCTTTTTATTGACACATTCAGAAAATGAGCAATGAAATATTAAAAATAAAACGTCACATATAGATCATCATACTTGAAGAATATCATTCCACACAAAAGGAGAGGATCATTGACAGGGACCAAAAAGGTTACCCTTGGAGAAAAAAAAAAAAAAAAAAAAAAAGAATCCTTTGCGTGTCATCTTGTGCTGGCTCCGGGACGATTTGGTTTGGAATATAGCAAAAGGTGGACGACCACACAGAAACAGGTGCTAACTCAGAGACACAGTGGGCAATGTAGTCACAGCTACACATTTCAGACCTTAGGATGCCATGCACCGCCCTTCAGGTTTGTAACGGCTCTGTTAATGCTCTGCTTTCAAAACCACCCCACTGAAAGACCCAGTTGTTTATATTCCCAACCAATTGCAGAAGCAATGGCTAATGACAAGAAGAGAGTGCCCACGAATCACTCTCCTGGTTGGCCGAAGCCAAGTGGGAAAAGCATACCTTAGAATTTTTAGAGCTAAGTCTTTTCAACTTCAGAGTTTGCTACACATGCAAGGCCAGGGATGGGAGATGGACCCAAACACAGGCAAATATGAAACATTGTTTGACTGCTTCATAGCTTTGGAATCTCTGTGTAACAGATTCATAACTATAAACCATTCCTGGGTTCTAATGAGAAAGCACAAATTAATTTTATATAGTGAGGTTTTTATTTTTTTAATGTTTCTATTGCAAAAGTCTATCGGGTCTGATGCACTTTGAATACTGAGATATTTTGCACAGTAGAAGGCATGGGAATGAGCCAGGGTAATGAGTTTAGTGATTTTAACCTTGGTGGCTACTGTAAATCCAGCAGCTGAGTCCTTCTGGGCCCATGGTGGAATCTGTAGTGATGTTCTCTAAATTTCAAGGGACAACGTGTTCAAGCTTGTGTTCCCTTAAGCAGAACTATGATGAGACCTCACTCCCATTGCCCAGCCTTCAATTCAGGGTTCACATCAGTATTAGTAGCTCAACTGAGTCAAGGCTTTGCTTTTCATCTATCTGGATAAGTTTGGTGGCCTCCAGAGTGAGACTACAGATTTCCCTTAAAAAGAACGGCTAAGCTTGAGTGAAGGAGCCTGAAGGTGCCTCAGTATAAACTCAGCTGCAAGAGGCTTCAGGGTTGCTCTAAGCCCTAGTAGCTCGTACACACACACACACACACACACACACACACACACACACACACACACACACACACCTCCACCTCCCTTTCACAGGCACATGCTAGCTCTGAGTGCTTCTGTCTCCCCTTTGAGCCTCCTAACTGCTCTGTGATGTAAATTTGGACATCACGTGGATCTAGTTTAGCTTCAGGACGTAGCGGAGCTGGGGCCAAAGGTACCCATCACCGGTCTCGATTTAGCTAGTACAGCTGATTGGCCAGCATGGCCCAGTGGCATGAGTGTGATTTTGCCCTGAGTGGAGATGTAGGAATCTTATTTCTTGGGTCAAAACCAACCTCTCAGAATATTAAATTTACCCAGAAGTTTCCCATATTCTAATGGCTGCCCTTTTTGAATATCCCTATTTTTTCCTGAAAAGAAAAAAAAGACCAAATGCTAATTTTTAGATGTTGTTAAGGCACAAGCCACAGCCTCTGAGGGTCCGCACTGTGTTTTGATCCTCTGAGTCCTCGTATAGCTTTTCAGAGACCATCCCAGCTGCCTTCCCCCTCCTTCAGGATTTGCTGGAAGCTATAAAATGTCTCACAACTGCAGTTAGAAACAGAAAACTATGCTTTGAGCATGTAGGGCACACCTCTTACTAGTTTTCTTTGGTCGTTATGTGCCAATGTCCTCAAAGGCCCAGATATGAGAGATGTCTGGGCATCTCTCCTATCTGGGAAACTACAGGCTGAAAGTAAAAAGTTCTCTGTTTAACTAAATAATTTTTCCTCATGAGTTTAAAGATTCATTTGGTAATATAGGCTTTTGTTTTTAAAAAAACATCCTTCCATTACTATACAGAATTACTTTCTTTGTTTTATCCCTAAAGCTAAATTAGCATGGTGTAATTACTTCTGCTACAAAAAAAAAAAAATATTTAAAAAAAATACACAGCTTTTTTTCTCTTCAGAGGCAGAAAAGCAAGCACATTGCTGTGTTCAAATGGAAGGTGTCTGTCTCTCTCCCGACCTCTGTCCTCCCTGAATCCTTCACAGGACTGAGGTGGGGCAGCCTGTGGACAGAGACAATGGGGACTAAGAGGGGCTTGGGTCATTTCTCCTGGGAAAGCAGGAGAGAGTCCAGAATAGCACTGGAGGCTGCTCTCTGTGGCCTCCCCCTCCCCGGGTGTAAGATTGGGCTGCTCTTGTCCCATACCACATCAGTGGCCTTCTAGCCCACCTTGGCTTGTCTCCCCAGGAAGTCAGCAGCGAATAGCAGACACTTTTGAACCCACCAAGGCGCTGATGTCCACCTACACACTACCCCAATCCTGCCTAGGCCCCTGGGGGAAGGTGTGGTCCTCTCTTTACCGCCTGCCTCCCCTCCTTTGTAAGATCCCCTTGTAAATGGATAGAAAAGATGGCTGTGTCTTGGTAGGTGCATAAGGGACAAAGAACTTGCTGGTTAGAGTTAAAAATCGCCGGGAGATTGAATCCATCAGCCAGGTTCTAGATACATGCCAGAGGTGTTCTGATGTCTCCCAACACAACCTCCACATGGGGTCCTCCTTCTCTGGGGCAGTGAGCAGATGTATCCAGGACACATCCTGCGGGGATCCATACCTGGGAATGGCTCAGATGCCATGTCGTGTCCATAGAAACTTGTAGAAAATTTTGAAAATGCTCTCTAGTTAACTCTTGAGTGACAAGAAGTCCTAATTCCTACCAGTTGACTAGCTAAGGCCCTGCCTCCCTGAGCCCAGCTCCCTCTGTCCTATATAGACTTGCTCAGAGAGCAAGCACCCTGCTTTCTCCAGGTGTGAACACTCCATCTTGGTTCTCTGGTCTCTGCAGTTTGTCACATCCCATGAGCCCCTCAAGGGTCATACCCCAACTAGACTTCCTCAAAAGTCTAGAGCAGCAGTTCTCAACCTGTGACTATCAACCTCTTTGGGGGGATCAAACAACCTTTTCACAGGGGTCACCTAAAACCATCAGAAAACACAGAGATTTACATTATGATTAATAACAATAGCTAAATTGGGAAGTAGCAACTAAACTAATTGTATGGTTGGGGGTCACCACAAGATGAGGAACTGTATTAAAGGGTCGCAGCATTAGGAAGGTTGAGAACCACTGGCCTAGGGAAGGGGCTCTTCCTATTTTCTAGGCAACTCTTCCCACTGTCAGTTATGTGGGCACAGGAGAGAGACTTTCATGGGCTCTACCCACAGGGCAGAGAAGAGGGCACTCTGAAACACAGCCAGCCTTCTTCCTGTCTTGCTTGTGTAAGGCTTTGCCTTGCTGCAGAGCGTTGGTGCCTGAAAGGCATGTTCCCCGGGCACCGCCAGCAGAGTGGTCCCATGTTGGGTTTTTCTGAAGCCACAGCATCATCTACAAAGTTCACATACATGAAGCATGCAGTCAGGTTACCAAATATATATAGTGTACACACACACACGCACACACACACATATATATATATACATGTATGTATATACACTATATATTCCCCCCCCATCAAAAAAAAACTAATATAAGTAAGTTTACAGTCTGGTGTGGCTCAGGGCTGTATGTTGGATACTCCTGATGGTTATTTTTTGATAAAAGGCAGCCTCAACCTGGGTGCTCACCTTGTGATTCCCTTCATGTCTGATTTGAGACAATGTCCCTTCACCACAGTACAATATAAGCAAATGCATGTCTTCACGCAGTTGGGAAAAGGGGCACTTTTCTCCACCTCTGCCACCCAAGAGGAGCTATCATTTTAGGAAAGCCAGCTGAGCGGCTTAGGAGCTTTGGTGGGCCCCAGGGCAGGGGAGGGGGGTCCGTTAAGCACTATAGCTTCTCAACCCTTTTTGCCTTCCAGTTCCCATGCAGCTCTGCTGCACCCTCAAATACTCACACACACCCGCATACCCACTTCTGCACTGCTAGGGAGTCAGGGCTCCCCATTGAGGTGTCCTTCACCCTGTGTTTCTTAAACTCTTCTTCTATTCCCACTGTTTCTGGTCCAGTTGTCCAAGTTGGATAGCTTCCTCTTACTCCCTTCAGCAGGGCTGAAATCGAATCTCCTCTGGTGTGCCCTGGTGTAGTCCTAGGGCTCTGGGAAGCGTTGAGAACACAGTCTGCTTCTGTGAAGGTCAAGGCTGTGGCTGCGTGGCTTGTCTATCCCTTACATTGGCAGGGTCAGGGCTTGCCTGCTCCTTGTTAAAACCCAGGATACATGCCAGCATGACCCACAGCTCTTCCCACAGTACTGCCAAAATCAGAGCAGGGGTTGGCTAGGCACAATGCTGGTTGGGGCTTTTCCATCCGTGAGTTCCAGAAAATCCTTTATCCTGGAGAGAGCCTGGGCCTTCCCTACTCCATCCTTAGAAAACAAGTTTATTTGTTGCTGTTTTTAGCTATTAATAGAAGAGACCATGTGGCTTTTGGTTTGATGTGATCAGCTTTACTCTACTAAGGAAGGGTCCAAGACAACACTCACCCCTCATCACTCTAGAATTCCCAACAAGGAAGTTTTGGGGTCCACTCCAGAGGAAACACAACAGTCCTCTTCCAATAGGAGGACTTTCCTACTTCTGAACATGCCTGGGACCGAGACAGGGTCACTCTGTTCAACTAAGGGAAGTGCTCTGTTGGTGGGGGGGATCTCGCTGCTGGGTGTCCTGCCTCAGTTTGAGTCACTACCCCTCTGAGCTGTGGACCCTGTGAATATGCTCTGGCTTCTTCCATTTGACCTACCCCAAGTTCATTTGGGGACCCAGCAGACAAAGCTGTGGCTGATCCACAGTGGCTGACTTTCGGGGATCTCCAGTCTGTGGAGGGTTGGCTGCTAGTCTATAAGACTGGATGTACATTTCAGAGCACTCACTCCTGGCAGGGTGCTCACCCCCGTGTCTCCAAAGTCCTTCCTGATGTCTGATACAAAGGCAGCTTTGATCACCCTGAGACGACAGAAGGCTGCCAGCCAGCTGTGCCAGCTGCGCCAGATCCGGGGCAGAGGTCAGACCGCCAAGGCAAGCTGGGCGTGAAGAGGCCAGGAACATCCAAGATGCCAAGGGCCAGGCTGGGCACAGTTTCCCCGGGGGATTTGGACCTTTTCTCAACACAGCCTCGACTTACCAGGTCACAGGCAGATGGAAACAGAGGAGTCTTGAATCTTAAAAGAGCCTCCTTAAAAACACTCCAAACCGAGAACTTGTGAGGCCATCCATCCGCCACCGAGTGCCCACAAGACATCCGCGTAGCATGCTGGGCTGAACATCGCTATCTTTGTTCATTCTCTAACAGGCAGAGCAGGAGCAAGGGGTTGGAAAGCTGTAAATAATAAATATATTTATGCCGCTATTTATTTTTTCAATAACTGTGACCTCCTGCACTGTGAATGCTCTGTGATATGAGATTCCTAGTTTAATAAAACTGTCATTAAATTTGAATGAATTGATATTATTGGTTCCTAAACACTGGCATGAGCTTACTTTTATTGTGCAGAAAAACAATCTAGAATATGAATCTAAAATATGAAACTAAACCTTTATAAGAAACCTAGCAGTCAGTATTGTGATACAGTATATCAAAACCCTGTACACTGTCCATACAATAAAAAAAGCACAAGTCACCCCTCCTGATAGATCTTCATCCACCTTTTCATAGACACAGACGTGTATTTTTTTTAATTACATTGGAATAACAGCCATTGAAAACCATTTCTATTTGCATATTGAGAAAAAATAAACTTCAAAAAAAAAGGACGAGAAGTTGGAGCTCTTAATTACAATAGTTGGAAATGGATAAACAGAATTGGGCTTGTGGTATACCCAGACTAGCTGCAATGAGCCCAGATGGCACCACCCTTTCCTCGTGGCAGCCAAGTCATCTCACTGTGCCCCACCACACGCTTTAAAGGGCCTCAGCTTAGTTGTTACTATCTTGAAATCCGTGTGTGTGTGTGTGTGTGTGTGTGTGTGTGTGTGTGTGTGTGTTGCACATGTTGTAGACACTTTTGAGTGTGCATGTGTACATTTGGAGACCTGAGATTGACATCAGGTGGTGTCTTCTATGGCTTCCCACCTGACTTTTTGAGGCAGTATCTCTCATTGAAAACAGCACTGCTATATAACTGAGCCATCAGACCACAGAGATACTTTTTATTATATGTATTTACTGTGGGAGGGACTCATGTACATACCACAAAGCCCATGTGGAAATGAGAAGACAACCTGTGGGAGTCGCTTCTTTCCTTCCACCATGATTGAAGGATCCCGAAGACTGAACTCAAGTTGTTGATCTTGGCAGCAAGTACTTGGATGTGCTGAACCGTCACACTGGCCCCACAGAGATACTTACGCTTATGCACTATTCACAATAGCAAGGAGATGGATCAGCCTAGATGCTCATGGAAGAATGGATGGATAAAGAAAAGATAGCAGACAGAAAGTGGAATTTCAGCCATAAAAAATTTATAAAATATGCCGGGCAGTGGTGGCATACACCTTTAATCCCAGCACTTGGGAGGCAGAGGCTGGCGGATCTCTGTGAGTTCGAGGCCAACCTGGTCTACAGAACGAGTTCCAGGACAGGCTCCAAAGCTACACAGAGAAACCCTGTCTCAAAACAAACAAACAAACAAACAAACATTATAAAATTTGCAGGAAAACGAATGGAACTGTAAAATATTAAGTGAAATAACCAAGATTCAAAAGGACAAACACTTTATGATCTCTCTCATATGTCTTAGCTTCTCATTTTTATTTATTTATTTGGTGGGGTGTTGTTGTTGTTATTGTTGTTGTTGCTTTTAAGACAGGGTCTCTGTGATTCTGGCTGGCCTTGAACTCAAAAATATTTGTCTGTCTCTGCTTCCCAAGGGCTGTATTAAAGGCATGGACCACCACAGCTGTATATACCATATGTCATATTTATGTGGGATGAGTGTGTGTAGGGGCCAGGAAAATAGAAAGGGGCCTCTGAGAGGGGAGAGTGAGTTGAGGGGGTGGAGGAGGGGAATAGAATACTTGTGGAAACTAGAAGGGAAAGGGTGCAGTGGGGGAGTGAGGAAGGACCAACCTAAACAACCCGTATAGGAAAGCACGGTAATGAACCTTGTCTATGCGCTGACTAAACAAGCATGGGCTGAAGAGACTCAGCAGCTAAGAATACTTGCTGCTCTTGTAGAGGACCTGGGTTCAGTTCCCGGCATCCACATGGGAATTAATAATCACCTATAACTCCAGCTCATGGGCTCTGACGCCCCTTTCTAACCTCTGAAGGTACCAGGTACACATGTGGTACCAGACATGCAAAAACACATGTAAATATAATAAAAATAACTAAAAAGAAAAAAGAAAAAGAAAAAAAAAGAAAGTGAATGAAAAGAAAGCACCATTTGTTATGACCCCACTACTTGGCAGACAGTTAGCCACCTCCTACAGACTCCTCACAGGCTGCTGGGACTGGGCTCCTGGATGCCCACCTTTTAGAGGAGGTTGGCCCCAGGAGTTTAAGGAGTTTACCCAAGGCCACACTGTGGGGAAGAAAAGAAGGGAGCTGAGACCGGAACCCTGTCATCTGAAGCAGAGAAAGATGCTGTCTCCTAGCAACTGAACACCCTTAGCAGCCCCCCAGGAGAGTGAGTCCCCATTTGAGGATACGTTGACCTGAGGACTCAGGGGCCTCAGCTGAGATAACAGCAGAAGCCCAGGCTGGGACCATGGCCTGGTGACCACCAGGCAGGATTGGGTGTCCCTTCATCCTACCTGTCGCCAGTCAGTTTCATGGGAGCCTCCCTTGTTCACGTGGAAGATGGCCTGAGGACACCAAGGTGATTCACAGAGAAAGTAGATGTTCTCCCCAGAGAGACATGAGATGGACACTAATCAATTCCAAAGAGTGAAAAAGAAATAATCACTACTGCCCTCAAGCAGTTGGGGAGCAACCAGCTCTGCTAAGACACAAGGCTCCCTGCCCTGGACTCTGGGGGAAAAGACCTGTGAGAGAGACTAGTAATTCCAGAAGCTTCCACCATGGGTACTAACGCTATTACAGGCTGTAATTCATTTTTCTCTCATCACTAGCTAAAGATGGAGATATGGTCTTGTCTCTAGGTCTTTTCATACACCAGCTCATCCCCTAAAGATGTCCTTCCATTATTTCCTCCATTTCTTAAAATTTCCTTGAAAGCCTACTCAAGGGTTTATGTGATGATACCTGCCTATAATTTCAGGGATTATAGGGAGGTTGAGGCAAGGGGATTATATTCTGGGTTAGCATAGGGGATATAGGGAGACTCTGCCTAAACAAACAAACAAAAAGCTTACTCTAAGAAACCCTGACTGAAACAGGGTGAGAGTTTGCTTCTCGTTCCTGTAGATGAGAAAGTTCAGTGCACTCCATGGTGCCAGTGACCCAGCATCCTTCTAGGCTACTTCCTCAAAGTCCAAAAGTCCTGACTTCATCTTGGCTGCAGCCTCATGAGCACCCTTGAGTCAGAACCAACCAATTGAGCAGCTCCCAATTTTTTAGCCAAGCAAGGGTCTGGTGGCTGATGCCTCATATCCTAGCACTTGGACGGCTGGGGAAACAAGACCTCAAGCTCAAGGCCAATTGGGGGTCCATAGCAACACCCTGTCTAAAAAAAAAAAAAAAAAAAAAAAAAAGACATAGATTGATCCTGACCCATAGAAACAATATAAAATGGAGGGGGGGGGGCATGGATATTGTTATTTAAAGCTATTATGTTTGGAGGTAATTTTCTATCCTTCAGTGGTAAATAACACTGTATATACAATATTTCCACCATGTATTCCTGAGTCCCTAGCCCAGGACTGCATGGATGAAGGGGAAGGAGCTTCTGATTGCCTACACAAGTTCTGAGGGAGGAGAAAGGAGTCCTGTCACACCTGCCTTGTCTTTGTGTCAGCGGTACTGTAGCAGTAGACGCGGCCCAGAACTGTGACCAGCCTCCTGAGGAGTTCTCCGAAGCCTTTCGGGACCTCCACCCAGGTAAAGATGGATCCTTGACTTTGCCACAGAAGAGAATTTTAGAATGAGCCAGTATTAAGTAGAGTTGAAGTTTATTAAAAACAGGACGAAAAGCACCCAGGGAAAGAGCCTGGCACACCCAAGAGTATAGGTGTGTTTCTCAAATAAGAGTAGTTTTTTAATGTCCTAGAGGCGACTGCATACAAGATTTTAGAGACCTGGAATTTCCTTGCTTAAAGGGTTTCTAAGGGTCCCTGCATCCCTTAAATAAACAATTTCTATTTATTTACATTTTTGAAATTTAACTTTTGAATAAATTTTAACTTAAATTTGTTATGTTTTTAAGGGACCCTCCTTAAATAAACCCTTAAATAAATAATCTCTATTTACATTTTTATCTACTTTCTATCTATCTATCTATCTATCTATCTATCTATCTATCTATCTATCTATCTTTTTTTTTTTTTAGTGTGGTAATTAAAGTTATAGGGTGGTTCCTAAGGTGCCAGAGATAAGAAGACAATCTAATCAGGTAAAACCAGGAGCCACCAGGGTTACAAAGGAGACTAGACTACACCTTTTTACTATAAACTGAGTAGCTGGGGAGATTCCTATAGAATTGCAGGTTTATGGATGCAAAGGGAGAATGGCCTTAAAGAAATGTTAATCGAGCTGACATTCTGGTTCCCAGATGGCAAGAGGTTACAGCCAGACTTTAGCCAAACTCCTTTCCCTTCCCGTGTAAACATAATTTTCCATCTTTCTGATCTGCCTCCCTTCCCTCAACCCGAGCACACAGTAGGGCTGCATTTGCCTGGCTGGCAGTGGGAACTCCGCTCTCCAGGATGAGCGTGACCTCCTGGCTTGCCTTCTGGCAGATGAGGCCGCTTGGGGCGGCTTAATATGTAACCACTGGCCTCTTGTCAAAAATGTAGCTGGGCTTCCCAGAGGTCACTGTTGCAAAGTCTCTTTCCATCCCCTCATTCTCAGGGCTGCCAAAGGGAAGGCCCAGCTGGGCCAGCAGGGGAGAGCCTGCCTGAGCTTGCTACCAGCAGCTGGTGTTCAGGGCTGAGTCTGTCTAGGCTCCTTTTTCTTTGTGGCTATCCTACATTGTCAGGGGCAAGAAAAGAATCTTCCAGAAAAATGACTCTCTGTGCTTAATGTTTTTAAACCACACTGTCAGCAATTTAAATGACAATAGTGACTCAGGGCTTTGCCTTTTAATGATAATAAATTACACAATACCCTTCGTTATGAACTCTGTACAGCATGTCCACAAGTCATTTTTGTGATTTTTTTGTCAGCCTCTTGTGGCTATAACAACCTCTTTGCAACTGATAAATGACACAAACTATATTATAACTGATCATATTTTTGCTTACTACCAAAGGTAAATTGTGAAGGCACGAGTCAGGACTTCATCCCTGATCACACAAGTGACTTTGCTCTGTTATCAGATAATGGTTTTTGAAAAATGATAGGCAAGATATTGAATGTATTTATCAGAGTGTCCTTATGTGTGAACCCAAGCTGTGACACAGATGGAGGAGAAAATGATGAAGTGTGCATAGTTTTAGGCTAATGTCAGCGTCTTTTTGATCAGGTTTCATCCCCTCCCCAGCTTGGTTAAGGAAAAAGTCACACACACACACACACACACACACACACACACACACACACACACAAAACCTTCGGGCCAAGTATGGGTTCTTATTGCTATGACCCATCAGGGTCCGGCATTTTTCTATTCACGGGGCAGGCATGTGACCAATTGCACATGGAGTTTCAGTCCATAATAGGAGGAAAGCTTTTTCCTTTCCTACAGCATAGACAGACTACGTGATCCCGGTTGTTCTCATGAGCGACCTTGAAGCCAAAGGAGAGCTAACCTTAGAGAGGCTAATCCCAAGGAGGACAGAGCAGGGAGAGGGCTCGAATATCAGTGACTGATGGCAACACCCAACCCCTGGCTCCTTCTTCACATATGAATTCAACCACAGCAGACAGTTTCCAAAGATGGCTGACAAGCACTATTCTGGTGCCGGTTATGCACCTGACTTGGCTTTGACAACACAAGGTAAGATGACGTCACTTCTGTGACTAGATGCCACCTCTGATTAGATGCCACCTCTATGACTAGATGCCATCTCTGTGATTAGATGTCCCCTCTGTGATTAGATATCACCTCTATGACTAGATGCCACCTCTGTGGTGATCAGGTTGTGTAAGACCAGGACTTCCCAGCTTTGGTGCAAGAGCCCTCACTTGGCCATCCCAGTCTGAGCACATGGAGGAGTGTGAGGAGCCGAGGGAGGTGGCTGAGGTCCTCAGCCCAGAGCCTTTAAGGATCTCAGCCCTGCCCATGTGCCTGCCTGGGGGTAGACTCCTCCCTGGCTGAGCATGCAGATGGGACCCCAGCCTGGCAGCACTCAGCTACTGCCTGGGAGACAAGAATATGAGACAGGCCTCAGCATGTGCCCAGACTACCTCAGAGATAGGGGTGTGCATGTTTACTGCCCCTTGTGCTTACCAACAGCTGCTGCCTCTCCCTGCAGAGCCTGGTGGCAGGTCACCTCGAACCCTCTTCAGCCAGGGCAGATGTTTGTGTGTCTGTACGGCCATGGCACAGGGTGACTGATTTTGCAATAACAGTATGTCCATACTCCAAAGCCTTAGGAAACGGGGGTGTGGGAACCTGTTGGGTGTCAGAAGAAGGTGAGAACCTACAAACTGCTTCCTGCTGATCTCTTTTTGCTGAGTGAGACTTCCTAAAGAGCCACTGTGTCACTGTGACAGATTCTCTGGTCAGGTGTTTAGACCGGCTCATCTGTGGCACTTCTACCCCATCCGACATCAAAAGAAGCACCTGAGTGGCAGTTATCTGACAGCAGCCGTCCTAGCATGGTTCAGTGCCTTTGTTACTCTGTCCAGGGCTCAGAGCCAGAAGCCCCAGGCTCTGATCTCCTCCCCCAACACACACCAAAGGACCCACAGGGCCTGACCAATAAGCTTCCTCGTCCAGTCCTCCAGCTTCCAGCTAGGTTGGCAGTCCAACCACCACAGTCACAAGGGGTCGGGAAGGAAGCCTATGTTTCCTTCCTGGTTGCTCCCCTAGGTTCACCGGGAGCCTCTGCCTGGTGGTATCTGCAGGGCACAACTATTTCCGGGTCTGGTAGCCACCTGCTCCTCCTCTTGGGAGCTTTGGATGGTAATAGATCTGGGGGTTGTGGCGCTCTCACTTGTACCTCCCTATTCTTTCCTTTCCTTTTTCCTTTGATACAATGTCTCCCCACATAGCCCGGGCTGGCCTGAAACTTGCTTCAGCCTCCAGAGTTCTGGGATCACAAGCGTGTGGAGCCACACCTCGTTCCTGAGCATTTCTTAAATCCTTCTCCTGTCAATCTAATCAGAAGAGTCATCTGTTCCCTAGGTAACAGGACTGACACAGTGAGGGTCTAGTTACAATACAACTAACAATCACAATTGTTACAATTTCTAACGGAGTGCATTCCAGCTTCTGTCCAAAGCACTCTCCTCCCATGGCTCTACCAGTACTCCAGACATCCTGTGAGGTAGGCCGTTTTGTTATCACACCTGTGAGGACAGTGGGGCACAGAGAGGCACAGTAACTAGGCAAGATGACACAGCCACTACGTGGCAAAGCCTAGCTTTGAACCCTGAAGCCCTTGCTCTTCTTACCCACTGCAGAAAGACAAAATATGCTGTTTGCTAAAAACCAGAGCAAGGTTTGCGAGGCTGTTGAAAAGCAAAACTGGGCTATGAGGCCTTTGTCTTTACTAATAGCCCCCCAAACTCCAGGAAGCTTAGAGTTGGCCTTGCTTAAGGCCATTTTTCCCTCAAAGCCCCACTCCCCATTTTCCTACTGGGGACCCAGCAATTTGGAACCTTGTATAGAGGGAGGAGGAGGAGGCTGAAGAGCCCATGGAGGTGAGCACTAACCCAGGAGGATCCAGAGATACAGATCAAGTTCTCATACTGAGAATGATACCTCATCCCTAAATGACCTCAGTTTTCCTCCCCCAACAGGGAGAGAATGGAAGGTACCAGGGGATGCTGCCACCATGCTGAGCTGGAGTCTCTGCATTGGTTTTTCTGACGAAGCCCCTGGCTTGAAGCACAGGAGACCCTGGGCCCCCGTGGTGATCTCATGAGGACAGTGTGTGCATGGCTTCCCTTCATCTTGGCGCTCTTAACTAGTAGACTTTTAGAGCATGGTAGCCCAGGCTGGCTTTGGCTACTCCAAGTTTGTACTTGTCTTGGTTACAGGAGCTTGGCATGAGAACAGACTGGGATGTTTCTAGTCCTGCCAGCCAAAGTCCCAGAGAGGCATCTATTGGCCCTGCTGAGTTATACACTTATCTGTGAACCAAATCCCAGTGACAGGTATTTGGAGTTCTCTGATTGGTCAGATGTGTTTCACATGTTTCCTGTAAAATGGAGGGGGAGAGGAGGAAAGGGGAGACTCTTTAAAGGAAACCTGGGTTCTGTTGCCAAAGGGGTGATCAAAAGAGGATCTTACAGGTACAAATCATGATAGGCCCTCATACCGCCCTCCTGGGTGTTAAGATGCAAGACTGGGGGGCGGGGCAGTGATGAGGACTGGAAAGGGAATCCAGGAAGAGGGTAAAGACAAACCGACCACACAACATCACTAACAGTGTCCACTCAGCCTTCTGGAATCTTGGCAGATTACCCCACCCCACCCCCCAGTCATTTATCAGCAAGAGTAATTCCATGATACATACCTGAGGAATTGTGCCTTCTCAGAAGGAAGGCCTGGGACTGTTCTGTGGAACTCAGGCTCTTAGGTGTTTGCCTAGAGTCAGAGCAGTGTCCTGAAAAGAAACTTATGGGGTCTGGGCGTGTAGGGTTAATTGTATCAGCCTGAAGAGCCTGGCCAGCTTGCAGTATAGGATGGCCCACCAACCTAGGTCCAAGGCCACCTAAGAATGGCCTGCCGGCTCATCTGAGGAACAACAACCAAAGATTCCTTCCTGAAGGGGGTGCTTTCTCCCACACCTCGTCTGTGTTCACGCTATCACAGATGAACGATGGAGGCTCTGAGAAAGATGTAACCACTGTTGCCTGGATAGTCCTGGGGTTGGATTTGAACACATGGCTGTCCTCTGTGCCCAGCCTCCAAGCAGGAAGCTACAGGGGTGTTGAGGGAGATGGTAAAAAGTGTGACTGTGGCCCAGGGAGGAGTTAGTCTTAGAGAAGAGATGCCTGTAGGGCCTTGTGGTGACCTGAGAGGGAGACCGGCAGCAATTTGGATACAAAGAGGGGACATAGTGTGGGCTGGAATGGCTGGGGTGGCCTTCTGGAGACCACACTTTTGTGCCTTTCAAAAAAAAAAAAAAAAAACTAGTTTGATTGGGATGCAGTTTACCCACTTAAAGTGTATAATTTGATGGTTTTCAGGATAGCCACAAAGTTGTGTAAGCGGCACCACAGTCAATTTAAAAACATGTTCATCACCCCCAAAGAAACGCCATAGCCATTGCCAGTCGCTCTCCACTCTCCCTTTCCTTCCCCCAGCTTCTAGCAACCACCAGTTTATTTTCTGTGTCTGTGAAATTGCCTGTTCTGAACACTTCATACAAATGGAATGTGGGTTTAGTGACTGGCTTCCGTCACTTAGCATGTTTTCAAGATTCATCCATGTGGAAGCACCATTTTGTTGGGGCCCCACTCATTTTTGTGGCTGAATTATATTCCCTGATTGAATATCACTTATCAGGTGTACTCATTCATCAATTGATGAATGCTTGATTGCCTCCACATACTGGCTACTGTGAATGGTTTGTATTTCTTTCTGTGCTGGAGACTGAATGTAGGGTCTCACATACACATGCTAGGCAAGCATTCTACCACTGAGCTCCTGCCCCAGCTCTGGATATGAATAAGGCTGATATAAACAGTCATATGCAAGGTTTTCACTGGACACACTGTGATGGATCGCTTTAACTGTCAACTTCACACAACCCTAGAATCACTGAGAAGAGATTCTCAATAAGGGATGTCTACATTAGTTTGGCCTGTGAGCATGCTGGTGAGGGATTGTCTTAATTATGTTATTGATGTGGGAAGACTCAGCCCACTGTGGGCAGCACTATTCCCTGGGCAGGGTGTCCTGAACTACACATGAGTGGAGAACTGAGTGCAAGCAGGTAAGAGCAAGCATGTACACATTCCATTTCTCTCTGCTCTTGACTGTGGCTGTCATGTGACCAGCTGTTTGACATCCCTGCCTTGACTTCCCCACAATGATGAACTGTAACCTGGTATTGAAAGCTGAAATAACACTCTATGGATATGCAATTGAGGTAGGATTTCTGAATACAGGGTAACCTTTTTGAGGGACTGCCAAGGCCGCTTCCCAAAACAACTGCCCCATTTCCATTCCCAGCAGGAGGCTGTTAACTATGCTTTTCTCAATTCCACAGGCTGATTTGGAGGAAATGACAAGAGAGAAGTGGTGGTGAAGGGTGTGTGGACACTCGAGCAGAAGTGTGTAAGATGTGGATGGACGTTGGGTTACTCCTATAATGTCCAAGACAGTCCCAAGCACAAAACATTTCATCTGTTCCCAGTTGTCTAAATAGTGCCCAGGCTGAGAATGAATTAGACAAGGTGATATTTTGAGGTCTGCTCTTACCGGGTCTCACGGGCTTAGCAGGCTCAGGAGACGTTTTTGAGTGCCTGGGCACTTAAAGGAGAGGCCACAAGCCTTGCGGTTTTTGTAGAAGCTGGCAGGTTTTCTCCCTCTGCCTTCATCTGGGTGTGGTACCTAGCACAGGTGTGTTAGATGTCAGGCTTGCCGGACGCTATCTGCACTGTTAAATACTGAGCTTATCAGCAGAGGTGGCATCAAAGGGAGACAGCATGGCCACCTGTCAGGGATGTGGAGGAGGTGCCCTGCCTTGGCAGCTGAGGATGGGCTGGGATGGAGAAGCTCCCAGTCAGGCCCTGGGCCTCGTCACCTGCCGGCCCTGAGCGCCTCGCTGCCCGGTGCCAACTTGGAAACTTTCCTATAAGTTTCCCTCGCAGGCTTCCCGCGGGCCACGGCCACAGCCAGCGCAGCCCTCGGACCCCGGCACCGCCCGCCGCCAGGCCCGGCCCCAGGGGCGCGGCCCGGCTTCCGCGATCCCCAGGGGGCTCCCGGCTGCAAGCAGCCGCCGCCGAATGGCTTCTGACAAAAAGCCCTTGACCACCAGGGCCGGCCTCTTCCTGCGAGCCCCGCGCGCAGCGATCCAGGAAGTGGAAGGCAGCGGCCCCGCGCTTCCCCACTGGGCGCGCGGCTGGCGGCGGCGCCTGGCCCGGCCCTCGGCAAGGGACAGCGCTGGCGCCACGCGGAGGTCGCCGCGCCCCTGAGTCCCGCGAAGCCGCGTCCCCCAACTGCGGGCCCCACGATGAGACGTGCTGAGGCGCCCGCGAGTGCCCACCCTGCCGGGTAAGTCGCAACCCGCGCCCGCCTCTCCCCAGGTGGCCCGGGTCCTGCACCTTTGCTCTGCTGGCAGGTTTTCTTGGGTGCTCAGGAGGGACCCTGGGCTGAAGACATCTTGGGTGTCGTGTTGAGATGAGACCCCCCACCCCACCCCACCCCCAGCAGGGACCAAGGCCAGACCTAGCTTCTACAGGGAAAGGGGGCGGCCCTGGTGACTGCAACACTTGGCCAAACTTTCAAACTCAGACTTTGTTAACTGGAAAAACAGCGCACATTCCCCGCGGCTGGGCGGGTTTGGTTAGAGTATATCTGTATTTGTTGTACTTGTTCGAGCCCGGTGTGTCTGTGTAGACATGGCTCCTGCCCGGGCTGAACTTTGGATGCAAGCACTCGTTGTCCCGACCCAGCCAGCCCCGTGGACCCCAATGCACCGATGCTCTGCCTGAGCCCCCGACCCCCGACCCCCACTTGCGCCCACAAATCCCTTGCTCCCTCAGATCCTGGGGCCAGGAAGAGAGTAGGGTAGTAGGATCAAAAGCACCGACAACTTCAGGCAGCCCCACCAGGCTGCTGATCCTCTGCCTGGACTGAGGCGCCACCGGGATCCCCTTTGCTAGCCCGCTTGATCTCCTGGGGGCGGTGATCTTTGGACTGCCCTCTGCATCTGCAAAGCCTGGTGTAAGGAGGGTCTAGGGTGCTCGGGTACTTATGGTTGGTGGGATCCCAGGGCACAGATTCATCGTGAAGTGGGTGAAACTAAGTGGTTTGGGGACTGCCATTCGGAAGAGATTCCTACTTTCGTGCTCTTCCCTACTCCCTCCCCCCACCACGAGAACTGGGACACTGCCCAGAGCCGCGCACCGCTGGGAATCTGTCATCCAGCCCAGTCCTGAGAGTAGCTCTGGAAGGGTCAGGTTTGAAGCGGCACCCAGTAGGAAGCGATTGCTGGGAAAGCCTTCCAGGACTTTCTGAGGTGCCGTGGCTGATGGGCGCATTTGGGGTGCCATACTTTGTATTTCCATTTAAAAGTCCCGGGCCTAGTCCCGAGTGGACTCCCGAGGCTGGCTGCCTGTTTTAAGTCTGTGACCTCATCTCCCATGGCCTTGGATCTCCACTCTGTAGAATAGGAATGCTGTACCGATCTTGTGCGGTCGGGGATGGAGGGGGTGGGGGTGGGGGTGGGGGGTGTTGAGGGGCAGTAGGATGTAACTGGCCCTCATTCCGGTAGGAGGGACTGGCCCGTCGGGACCCTTAAGTCATGTAGATGTGGCTGCCTCCTCCCTCCTACCCCCAATCCCAGCTACAGTCACAGCCCGGAAATTCTGTGTTGATGCTTCCCTTGGAAGTGATCTCTGCAGAGACAAATGTCATCCGCTGGGGAACTGGGAATTCCGATGGGGAGGGGGTCTCCTGGGAGCAAACTGGGTAGAAAAGGAGGATGAGGAAGGAAGGAACCAGGCTCTGACCTCATCTACTTCCATGGCCCGACCTATCTCCTCCTGCCTTGCCTTATTCATGCTGGCACCAGTGATTTAATCCGTGCCTCAGTTTACCTACAAGGATAAGCAGTAGTCTCTACTCCTCACAGGTTGTTTTTGAGAGTTAAATTAGTCGAAAGCATTACACAGATTGGCTGGGAGGCGACATCCTCAATGGTTATTATGTTCATTATTATTGTCATCTGTTGGGTGGGACCCTTCCTTTTGCCAACTGGGTGATTGGGACAAAGTGATCTGACTTCTCCGCCTCTGAAAATCCAGAGTCCTAGAATCCCTCCCTCACTCTGAGATTGGATTGGATGGATTGTGGTGTGTGGGAGTGAGGAGTATGTGTTGGTATGTGTGAACCTGTGTGCTCATGTGTGTATAGAGGCCAACACTGATGTCATGTGTCTTTTTTAGTCACGCTTGGCCTTCAGTTTTTTTGAGACACGGTCTCTCACTGGACCTCACTGATTCAGCTTGACTGCCTGGCCAGCGAGCTACCGATGTCCCCCAGATTTTACATGAGTTCGGGAGGGGCAGATTCAGAGGCTCATGCCTACACAGCAAGCCGTTTACTGGGTGAGCCATCTCCCCAGCACCCAGAAGAGCTGTATTTAAGCATCTGTCTACAGGACAGTGCCTGGTACATGTTCAGCACTCTGTGAGCAGAAATTTGCTGCTGAAAATGCTTGATACTCTAGAGGTCTTTTTCGTGGGAAAGATTCCTAGGTGGCATGTGTGAAACCTTGTGCCTGGGGCAGAGACCTCAGGGCAACATTTTCAAAATGACCTTTCATACCCCGCCACTGGCAAAGGGCTTGCTACCATGAGTGGCCACCCTCTGTGTACAGAAACCGAAGTGACGTCTGCTTCTAATAACTCTGGTCCCTGCTCAGGGGCTGGTCCCTTTCAAGTCCTAGGGGGTACTTTCCAACACACCCTGCACCTGAGCTACATATCTAAAAATCTCAAAGGCCTTTCACCCCAAGGCACCCCCAGGCCCTGCTGCTACCAGGACTGGTCCTGAAAGCTTGAGTCTGTCTTTGCACCCTACTGGTCCAGAGCCCTTGCCTTTCTGGGGTGGGAGGGATTCAGATGGTGGGGGGGGGGATGCTACCTGCAAGCAGCCGCTTCAGTTCTGACCCCTGTCCTGAGGGTCTTCGCAAGCAAATTCTGCTTCTTCTTGAACCGGTTGGCTGGGAGAAGAGAAAATGCAGATAGGTTGCGAGCTCCTGGGGCAGCCATTTTTTTTTCCACCCACTGTTGCAGGAGGGACCCTGCCGTAAATTTAAGACTGTTAACAACTCCTAAAGCTGCCTCTGCCCACTGACTGGTGTCCTCTGAGGACCTAAGTTGGGCAGGGAGGCATGAGGAACCCTCAGAGCATTCTAGACAGGTGGTCAGAGGGAAGAGAGGACACTGAGCAGAGGTTAAGAAAATCTAGAACATTCTAAGGGTAGGGCAATGTGGTTAGCGGGAGCCAGGGCTATAGAAAGTGGGTCTTGCAGGGGTTGAGCGGTCTCTGGTGAGTGCTCAGGGCCCAGCTGAGGTTTGCACAGAGGGTGATGGACTGCAGCTGGACTCACAGCAGCTGGGGTGGGGGTGCTTAGGTAGCCTTGTAGCCAGGCATAGACAGGATAGACAGTTTGAGGCAGGAGAAGTTAGAGTGGCAGCCTTTGTTGATGGACTGAAGTTAGATGAATGGAATAGGAAATAAGGGGCAACTCCAGAGAGGCTGAGATGGCGGAAGGCTACTGCTTGGGGTCAGACACCCAACTGTGTGAAGTCCTAGGAGAATGGTGTCCCACAGAGCCTATGAGAGCTGGAAGTTTTCTAGGCCCAGGGGAGACCTGGCAGGCACCCGACACTGCCCTGCTCTAGGAAACACACCCAGTGCATTTTCCTAAGTTTGCTATGTCGAGGGCTTACAGGTTACTTAGAATTGTATTTGTAAAAGAATTCCTCTCTTAGAACAAATGTGGTGAGCCTTGACCCAATCCGTCCTCAATGTAACAACGAGGAAACAGAGATCCTGAAAGAAGAAGGTGAACTTGGGTCTCTGAGCCTTTGGCCTGACATGATACAGGGGTTCTTGACTTTCAGGGTCTGATGTCTTGGGCAGTCTTGACTGGCATCCACCTCCTGACAGAGAACCTGACCTGGGGCAGTGAAGGGTTTTCTTATCAGGGATGTGGTGTGGGGGGGGTGCAGTTGGCATGGCATGGAGGAGTTTAGGCACACCCATCCCTGTTGCCCTCCTTCCTCTCTTGGTACCTGCCTGTCCTGGGTCCCAGTCTGTGTGGAAAACTTAAGATGTTACCAGGCGCTAGCCTTCTAACACAGATGGGGTCTGGACATCACAAGTGGAGAAACCCACAGTGTCTCTGCTGGAAGCAGAAGGCAGCCATGGTATCAGAGGCAGCCCTGTCCATCCTCTCCACCTCCCACAGCTAGTCTGCAGAGGGAGTGAGAACTGGCCTTCATGGTCCCAGGGTGGCTGCAGTTTCTTCCTGAGGGCCTTCCCCCAGCTTCCACCTGTCATGGCCAGTGAATCATTCCTTGGTTCGTGTCACTAGACAGTGACGAATGAGGCAAACTGGCAGGCAGCCATGAAGCAGAGAGGGAGAGCAAGTTTGGAGAAACAAGGAGCCCGGAAAGGCTTGGAACTGGAATCCTTTGCAGGCCTGGGAGGGAGGGTGGAGCCCTGCCCTCCCCAGAAGTGGATGACCCTGTACCTTCTCCAGTGACCTTGGAAAAAGAAGACATTGGCCAGGGTTGCAGGATGTGGGGGGTGGGGGATTAGATAGAAAAGATACAGGTGTATGGAGGTGGCCTCCCAGCTACTGTAGAGAATTGTGTGCCCAGAAAGAGCCCAAGCACAGGGGAGAGGATCTAGAAGAACCTCTGAAAATCTTCTGTGCCCCTCTGTCAGTCCCTCCTTAGTGAAGGGATAGGTGACTATGAGTCATCTTGTGCCCAGTGAGTGGATGACTTAGTTAGGGTTTCTATCGCTGTGATAAAACACCACGACCAAAAGCAACTTGGGGAGAAAAAGGTTTATCTCATCTGGCGCATCTGCCTCACAGTTCATCATCCAAGAAAGTCAGGTCAGGAACTGGAAGCCATGGAAAAATGTTCTTAGTGGCTTGCCCCTCATGGCTTGCTCAGTCTACCTTTTCATAGTACCCAGGACAGTCAGCACTGCCCAGAGAGCTGGACCCTCCCTCACACATCAACCATCAATTAAGAAAATGCAGCCCAGGCCAATGTGGCGGGAGCATTTTCTCAACTGAGTTTCCCTCTTTGAAAATGACTCTAATTTATATCAAGCTGACATTAAATTAGCCAGCACAGTGGGTTAGTGCAGAGCCGACCACTAATTCTAGACCTTTCTGTCTAGGCATCTGCTGCCCAGAACCTGCCTTTTATTCTCAGAATCAGGACCATGGAAGTCTTCCCCAACAATGGACCTAAGGATCAAATCCACAATGTTAGTGGCTTTTGTAGCCTATGCCCCACCTCTCCTCTGTCATCAGAAGCCCTTATGACCATAGTGGCACAGTGTTGCTGATAAGAAAGAGAGTGGCTGTTTCAGCTGCTTGGAAGAGTCTCAGGCTAGGCGAGGAGAGCAGCATGCCTCTCCAGCCCCTTGTCACCTTCAGGTGCATGCTTACCTGTTTAAAAAGCCCCTCAAGGGAGCTCAGACCCCAAGGTCTCTACACCCTCCCTAGTCTAGAAGACAGAAAGGGCTAGATTCCCAGGACATTGAAAGGGGACCCACTCCACCATGGTCCTTAACTACCAGGATGGTATGAGCCCCTCTCAGGGATGGGCAGAGTGGACCATCTCCTGAGCCTGGAGAATGGAGTGGGCTGGAAGTGCAAGTTCTGGAGTCCCTGGCTGCCTCGCAGGGTTTCAGTTGCAGATCTCTGAACTCGGAGAAACTCAGAATTTTAAGGCGCTCTCGTTGGGGGAGGACTGCAGGGTTGGTGGGGAGCCTGTCTTTCTTTGATCTGGAGGCTGCATATAGATCATCTGTAGAGCTAACGGATATCCTGGGGTCCTGTCCCCTCTCAAGTTTGAGGATTGGTTTCCTAGGAAGCAAGTCTCTGCAGCTCTGGTCCCCAAATAGACTCTTATCTCTGAGCCACTGTTCCAGGGACATCCAGTAATTCCCTCCAGTGCTGACTCATGGGCAGCAGGAATGGAAATCCTACAATAAGACTAGGGTACATCAATAGGGCAGGCAGTGAGTGCTTCTCCTGCCAATGGCTAGAAAAGCAGTCTTCAGAATAGTCTAGAACATGCTATTCCCTTTCCTTAGAAACAAAGGCAGATTCAGAAAGGAGCCTTCTGGACCACCTCTCTCTCCAAGCAGCTGGGAGGAAATGCTTTCTCATACCGTGGCGTTTATTTGACAAAACTGTTCTTGTAAAAGAGCTGTGTTTTAAGAGCGCCTGTGGAGAAGACCAATGGTTTTTGGAGCTAGTAGAGCTTTGACTGAGGGTGGGTAGGACGGCTTCTCTGGGGAGAGGTGCCATCGAGCAGGTCTGAGTGACGTCCCAGTGGGCAGAGTAAGAACAACAGGGAAGTCCCAACAACCTTCAGTTGTCAACACTGTGTAAGTCACCTGTGACGTCAGCCTTTGCCAGAGTGGAAAGATGGAGATGAGTGGAGACCCTGCCTGGGAAGGGTTCTTCGGCCACCCACCAGAGTAAGGTCTCCTCACCACACTCTAAGGCCTTCTTCACACCAGTCAGCCAGTCCCTGTGTAGGAGGCCAGGAAGTGACTCTGTGTCCTCCGTTGCCAATCAGTGTAGAGTGCCCTTGAAGGAGACAGAACTGCACAGGCCAGAAGAATCTTTCTTCAGATATCAACAAGGCAAGAGGGAGCTTTCTCATCTCTCTATCTCTCTCAGGCTGTCAGCCTCGACTTTTCATGGAAGAATCTGGAAGTACCTTGATTTCTACTTCAGATGCAGTTCCTCTCCCCTAGATCAAGTCCTGTGAGGGCTGCCCCAAAGCAGGTACAGGCCGATAGTCGATAGCCTCAAACTTTGAAAAGGGTCACAGAGTCCCTCATGCTCTCACCAGTTCCTACTATGTCCCCACTCTGTCGGTAGATTTAAATGCACCAGCCTGAGACAGAATCTTAGTTCCTTTCAGACAAAGTGGCCCACCTCTGCAGGGTTGTGGTCAGGGCTTGTCTGTATCTGAGGTAGCTACAGTGAGCTCAGGCCACATCCTATAAAGCGTTGGCCCCAGGCTCTGGGTCAAGGCTGCATCTTCCTATTCAGGGCCAGGTAGACTAAGGGACCTCTAGTTCTGGCCTGGGAAGGAAAGAATCTATGACAGAGAGGTAGGGGTGGGACCTTAGACAGGCTGTCCTATTGGACACTGCCCCCCTGGGATGCTGGCCTCTTCTTGTTGCCGGCTCTAGGATCTTTAAACAAGCCAAGAGCTTGTTATTCAGTAGTAAGAGATGAGACTTCAGATGTGTTTGCCACCCTACTGGTGACTGGAACCCAGTGGGGATGCTGGAGCCTATGAGAGGAGCCTGTTTTCTCAAAGGCCAAGCTGGCCCAGAAGGTGAGGGACCTCAGGCATTGGGAAGCCCTCCTCTATAGGTTCCCTGGGGCTCAGAGGCTGGTGAGGAATAAGCCAGGCTGCGCTCAGTCTGATGGTCTCTGGCTAATGGGTCAGCTGTCGAGACAAGATTCACTCAGCTCTTTCCAGACTCACGTCTGGTTTCCTCCCTCTCTGCTGGTGTCAGAGGCTGGCCATGTGGATGTGTCTAGAGCATTAAGATTAAAGGACAGTTTCTAAGGATGGCATCTGGTGACACTGTCAGTTAAACCTGTATCTTCCTGCTCTATGTGTTAGGTAGAGCTTCTAAAACCTATTCCTTCTAAAGCATATTCAGGCACTTTTCAGTTGGTAAATATCTTCCTGTTCATTCATCGACACATTCTCCTATAGCCAGCCAACTACCTGCCACCTGTCCACTCATCCATCTGCTGACCCATGCAACCATTCAGACAGCTATCCATCCATCTACCACCTGTTGATCCATCCATCATCCACCCAAGGTCCTCCCACCACCAGCCAGCTCCCTGCCACCTGTCCACCCTCCACTTGCTCTTTCATACAGCCATCTAACCAGAAGTTCAGTCCATCTGTGTACCACCTCTACAGTCATTCATCTGTCCATACATTTATCCATCCATTCATTTTTCCACTCATCTATTCATTCATCTATCTATTCATCTGTTCCCCCATCTATCTGCCCGTCCATCTATTCATCTATTCCTCCATCCATTCATTCATCAGTTTATCTCTATCCATCTAGCCATTCACTGAGCACGTAGACATCTAGACATTTCCAGTTTACCTACTAAGGCATATGTACTGCTGAAGTACAAGGCCCTGTAGGTAACGGTGCTGAGGCGGTACTACCATTGGCTGTGGTGAGCAGGGAGTGTTCTGGCAGGGATAGCACTGGGGTTATGTCTTGAAGGGTAAGTATGTATTAATGACTGAGATCAGGAATATAGGGAAAGGAATTCAATTAGGAGTTAGCTTGAGTGAGAAGTAGAAAAGTTGGTACCAACAGGCCATGTGTGTGGAGCCCTGAAGAGTCTGGTGTGGGGCAGGGAAAGGTGCTGTGTGTGAAGGCATAGAGGGGTTCTACTTGGCTCTCTGTAGAAGAGTTTGGCTTCTATTTCCCATAGTGATGAAGACCATGGGCCTGTTCCTCCACTTAGTGGCAGCTCAGCAGTACTGGGCAAGAACCTGCCACAGCACCTTCTTCCTCTCGCACTGGTGATTGGGTGGCAACCCCAGCTCCCACAGTGTTGTCATGGTGACCAGAGACAGTGTGTTCAGCTCTTTGGGCTGTGAGGCCGTTGGGAACCCTGTGTGCATGTGCACATGTGTGTGTGCTTGTGTGCACACATACATACTATTACACATGTGGATACTATTGATTCTCAAAAGCAGTTTTTATTATCTACTTTAAAAATTCATAGACAAAAATGATGAAATTGAAAGCCTCAAACATTTATCTCTTAGTCTGTACCCAGACCAAATGTGTGTTTGTATAATTTTAATCTGTATGTACATGATGACTTGTGTTCTTCTTTTTGCACCAAAGTTTACTTCCTTCCATGTTTCTACATGTGCTGGGGACATGTGTTGCCTGCCAACCATCATGGCACCATGTGATGTAGAATTACATTGTGTGTGTGTATGTGTGTATGTGTGTGTGCGTGCGCCATGGTGCACGGTGGAGATCAGAGAATAACTTCTTGAGTCAGTTCATCCTTTCCTTCATGTGGGTCCTGAGACTGGAACTCAGGTCACCAAGCTTGGTGAAAGCGCCCCTACCCACGGAGCCATCTCTCTGGCCTGTGTTATGATCATGGAATGGACAGAGCCAACTTAGTCATTGCCTCTGTGGGCTGCTCAACATCATCCCAAGTCTCCTCTGTGTTAAATTAAACCTCTGAAGACATGTGCAGGTCTGAGATTTAGGGATGACTTCCTCAAGAGTAGTTCTTCATCTCTACCCGAGGAATCTCTTGAGTTTGAGATGACAGTGAAGCAAATCTTCACAGCTGACCCCTGCATTTTAGGTGTGCATAACTTTTAAGCCAAGCATTTCTCCCATTTTCTCGCAAGTAGATATAGTCATTTGATTAAGTTCAGGACAGTGAGGTGTAAGGAGGGAGTCAAATTTGCTCAAAGATGCCTTTACACTGAAAGGATTTGTGTTTCCTATTGGCTGAAATGCAGATATCATCTCTGGAACTGAGGCAGCCATCTTGGATTCTGGGGTAAACTTAAATGCAGAAGCTATATGGGGTGCGATAACAATATGGTTAGGGTCTCAAAACACAAAGCATCATTCTTGCTCTGGACTATTTACCCAGAGTTACATGCATCTCCTCATTATGAGGGAGGAACACATATTCATCTTGTCGAAATCACTGCGATTTTACTTTCTCTGCTACACAAATTCTATCCCAAGTAGCAGTTTTAT
Organism: Peromyscus maniculatus bairdii; assembly: GCF_049852395.1. Taxonomy (NCBI): domain Eukaryota; kingdom Metazoa; phylum Chordata; class Mammalia; order Rodentia; family Cricetidae; genus Peromyscus; species Peromyscus maniculatus. Next base: position 73,723,744 of record NC_134865.1, read on the forward strand.
ATCTTTTGTCCTTACCCAGAAATACTAAACTGAATTTTAGGGCTATGTGCAAGTTCTTGTTCTCAGTGGGGCAGAAAGGAGAAAAAGGAAGAGAGAGGAGAGGCCGCCTCCTCTAGGACTAGGTTGCAGGTATGCGAGTTTTAGACTTCACTGGAAGCTTCAGGCTATTTATTCTGGTTCTCGTCTGACGGCAGCGCCGTGTGCTCTGGGATGTGTCATACCTCCTCAAGACTGCCGCATACCATTGTGCAGGTTGTTCACTGCTCAGATGGGCCTGCCTGGCTGAGGGAGCGCCAGTGGGGGAGGGGGGAGGAAATTGCATTTTGCTCAGAGCTGAGTGTCATGACAGCTGTGTGGGAGGCGGGGTGGGCTCGGCCTGCTTCTAGGGAGAGCAAAGAGCACCTTCCTCCAAGCTGCACAGAGGCACCCTGTGGGCCACTGGGGACCCCAACCAAAGAAGACACTAATTAGCATATGTGGGGCATAGAATACTCAGCCCAGAGGAAGCGTGCTGAGGGACAGTAGCCCGGGCTGGGGAGGAGCTTGCATCCCAGGGCTTGGAGGGCGTGCATGCACTCCCCTGAGTGAGGGATGCCAGCTCCCAGGGCCCCACCCAAGCCTGTAGTCACTCTCTTCTCTGTGCCCTTCAGTTGTCCTTGGAATGGACCCAGTCAGTATGCCCTATGTAAGCAGGCTGCAACTCCTTAGCTTGATGAATATGAAGCCGTCTGAGCGGCTTGGGGCCCAGTAGGCATTTCCTGTTTTCACTTGGAATCTCACTGGGTTGGTATGCTGGTTTGTGGATCCAGGTCCTCACAGCCCGGTGGGTGGCTTCCAGTTGGGGTGATCACAAATGCAGGCACCACAGATGTCTATGCCCAGACTTCCATAGTGGAACCCACATGGCTGCATCCGTTCAGGCTGCTAGAGTGGGTGACCCTGGCCGTGGAGGCTACTACAGGAGTCTCGGCTGAATGAGGCTCAGGATCTGGACCAGATCTTGGTAGAGGAGACAGGGTGCAGTTGGGTTGCTGCAAGTTTCCCTAGAAGGGAGAGTGCGTGGGACCTGACCGGAACTGTGTGTGCACATGTCTTCAGGTGGGGAGGGTGCTAGCCCCTCCCCAGGCAACTCCCCAGGGACAGGGCAGCCATGGCTCAGCATGCTCTCAGTGAGGCCAGCACACTGTGGTCAGAGAAGAAGGGTCTAGAGCAAACTGACAGGACGCACCTCTGCCTCAGTTTCCTCATCGTACAAGTAAAGTCATAACTGTTCCTAAATCCACAGAGTTACTGGATTTTGTGAGTTAATATGTGTGAGCAGTTTGAACAGGGTTGAGCATAAAGTAGGAGTTCGGTGACGTGTTTTTCTGAAGGTCTCTGCTCCTCACGCTTACATGCCTGTCACTCAGCCTTCTGGCTGTAACCCAGTTCATAGTGTTTCTATGCCTTGTACAAACTGGTCTCTAGTTCCTGTCCATGTCCACTTTGACTTGCTTTGAATCCTTGGGATGGATGTTTGCCTTCTCTAGTCTTGGCTTCCTCTGTGAATGCAGCATGGAGATGCAGAGGACCCATGTGCTGGTCACCAGAATGAAGTAAGTGGTGGGTGGCCTCACAGCCCTCACACAGTGACACTTCACAAAGGTTTATGACCTCCTCATTCATGGTGACGTGAGGAGAAGGCCTGCTTCTTGGGAGACACCCCCTCCAAATTTGGAGGCTGGGAGAGTCTCTTACAGCTGCCACTGACCAGTCCTCCCCTTCTTCCACAGGGAGCTGAGTGAGCAGGCTGCTTCCAGGCTCTGTGTGGAGAGCCACCTCCCCCCACACACATGCATCTTGGTTTCCCCAGGGTCCTGTGTAGAAGCCAGGCTCAAAATGGCTACCATTGGTATCATGAAATGGGGACATTTCCAGTGGATCCTCATACTCCATGGCTTCTGTTTGAAAATCTGCCTGCTGGCTAAAATTCATGTGAAATTCTCTAAGAGTGCCTGCCAAGCGCTAGCAGTTCTCTGACAGGACAGCAGGTGATAAGGTGGACACTCATCCTTCCGTGGTCTCTCCAATTCATGCTACAGATAGAGGTCCTTGTCAAAGCATCCTTCAAATCAGATGTGTTCTGCATCATTGTGCTTTTTGTTGTTGGTGGCCGTTTTATTGTTCTAAGTGGCCCCAACAGCACTGAAATGTCTTGTTCCTAAGCACAGGAGGCCATGATCTATCTGGGAGATCTATGGGTGCTGCAAGCTTCTGACGGGCGTGAACTGTGATGTCGTGGCATGTGGTGTTTCGTAGTGATGACTGGAGGGTGTGTATTCACTCTGTACATAGCTGAACCTCGGGCTGGCCAGAGGCCCTGAGAACAGGGTTCTGTATTGGCTCTCAGTAGTCACAGAAGTAAGAATCTGAGGATAAGCCTGCCAGCTCCTTCCCTCCTAGGCCTCCAGGCTGTGGAGTGTCTGCTTTATCTGTGGTCTGCCTAGAAAAGCACACGCTGTCCCTTAGGCCCTGCCTGGGCGGGCCCTGGGACTTCCCTCACCTCCACTGAAGTCTGAGTTTAGGAAGACCAGTGTCTGAGGAGGTCAGTAGTCTGTGCAAGTAGCTTTGGTTCTGTGACTCTAATAGAACTCTTGGGAGTGTGACTACTGTGTGTTATTGAGACAGGAGCGGGGCTCTGAGCATTCTTGGCTGTGCCTTGGTTACCCCAGCTTGCACCCTGAGGATCTACTTCTGACCACTCTGTTGAGAATTCTCTCTATGGTCGCCGTCTTCCAAGGCTGGAGTTCTGGTGCCCCTTGGCAGGTGAGGAGACCAAGGCAGTAGAGGTGGAACCAGAATGGAGCTCCGTCCCAGCCAGATCCTCTGCCTAGCCATGAATCCCCTGAACCTTGCATCTTTGTGCCACCGATGAGGCTCACACCTGATGCCTCCCTCGATCCAGGAATGCCTTGGGTCCCTGCTGGACTGCCGTTTGGCCCTCCCATCCTCCCAGCCCCACTGCAGGGTGACACCCGAGCTGGAAGGCACAGAAAGGATGTCAGGCCACACCCTGTCCTTGGAATTCCAGGGGCACTTGAAATGGGTGTGTGGAGCATATGCCCTGAGTCTCTCCCTTCAGCTCCCACTCTCCCCCACCTCAGGACCTCACCCTACCTCAAGTTCTCTAGCCAGTATCTTGCCAGCTCCTGCTGCTACGACAAAATGCCCAACGTAGCAGTTTGTAAACAGTAGCGGTTTTCCCTCTCACAGTTTTGGAGCTGTGAAATTCAAAATCAAAGTGCCAATAGGTTCAGTGTCAGGGGGGGGCCATTTTCTATTTCTCACAAGGCTGCTGGTTCTGTCCTCACATGGAAAGGGGCCAAGCTGTGTTCTGGACCTCTGTTCTGAGGCAAAATATCCATCCACAAGGCTTCACCCTCCCTCATGATATAACCCCTTCCCAAAGGCACCATCTCCTCATATCATCCCATAAGGTAAGGCTCTGCCGTGGGCATCTGGAAGCACACAGACAGGGGTCTGTGACAGCCAGTGTCTTCAGCTTCCTCCAGCCTCTCACCTGAACACTCACACCTGTCGCATGTCACATCTGATGTGGTAGTTGGGTGTAGAGTAACAGGGAGTAACTGAATGGTAGGGTTTCGGGCCAGGGCAGGCAACTCTGTTTGGCTTTTGGAGGTAGCCCGGGAGGTGGCTCCCTGAGAATCGGCAGGAGACTCGTCAGCCTAGGGTGCACAGAAGCACACATGACAGCCAGCAGAGGAAATGTGGCCACAGCCGCTGTTTGGGAGGGCGCCAAGTGACTCCGTGTCACAGGTACTGGAGAGACGTGATGCTTTGGTGGTTTGTGCAAGACGCGGGCCAGGCCTGTGTCCTGTCTGCACCCTCTCGTTCTTAGTGGTGACCCAAGGAGAGGCAGCAGCTGGAAGCCAGCCTTGCGTTCTGAGTCACCTTTCCGTTCAGAGATGGGGACTCCTTTGTCAAAGCATGCTTCCTCCCTACAGGCATCTCTGCCCTCCAGTAGCCCTGTGAAGCCAATAGGGGCACATAACCTTTGTCTTGTTTTACTGCTGAGGAAACAGATTTGGGGCGCGGGGGGGGGGGGCGCGGGGGGGGGGGGGAGTAGCCAGAGCTCACACAGCAAGTCAGTAGCAGAGGCTAGACCAGATGATTGCTCCCTTCCCAGGGCAGTACTTTTCCTACCCTACTCAGAGCTGTGCCAGTTGGATGGACAGTGGCCATAGCTGACCATTTACTGAGCCAGATGCCCTGGTTCTGGTGCTCCTCACAGCAGCCCTTCTGGGTCAGTCAGGATTGGTACCGGGACTGGAAGAGTAGTATGCGAGTCTCAGTACACTGCAGGCAGGTGCCTGGCTGAAGTACTTGGTCTCTGTCCCCTTCTGTGAGTTGTGTCCCTTCCCCCACATCCTGAGCTCCTGTGTCAGTGCATGGTGGTGTGTGTGTGTGTGTGTGTGTGTGTGTGTGTGTGTGTGTGTGTGTGCTGTCTCTCCCTTCCCTCCACCTCAACCCTGAGTAAGCAAGCAGCTTACAGGGCCAGAGGTGGGGTGACAGTGGGCGGTGGGAGACACTATGTACTGTAGTACTCAAAGCTAGAATGGCTGACCTGGATGGGGACTCTACCCCTGGCTGGCTGTACCTCAAGCCTCCTTGGTCCAGTTTTCTCAAGAGCTCCCTCCCTGGGAAAAGAAAGCAGCAGAAACAGGGAAACAGCACCAAGCTGGGGGGGGGGGGTGGGGGGATGGGGGGTTCAATAGAAGCCTGGGAACCCAGGGCAGCTGGAGTCAACCTGCTAAAGCCGAGGCCTGGCGTCCAGCCTGCCCCATGCAACAGTTCCGGGGAGAAAAGCCATTGATGGCAGGGTGATGTTTCTTTCCTGAGGGGCTTTCCCAGCAGGGCTGCACAGTAAGGATATGAGATTCCCCGTCCCAGTCCCCTTTTCTGTCCAATCGAAACCAGATTGCAAGTAACACACGTTCATGAACCCCCTGAAAAGGCAAACAATAGAGAAGTCTAGATCTGCCTTAGCCCCGGGATAACCACTGGCCTTGTGCAGCTCTCCACACATTAAATGCAATTAGTGAAGGCTGCACCAGGTGGTAGAGGTCTGCCAGGTTGCCAGCATCACATGGACTTCCGGGAGACAGCACCAGCTACACCACAAACTAGCAAAACCTGCCAGCAGCCACTGACTAACGTCTGGAATGGGCTAGATTCCTCTGGCCTCATCATATGGTACTGGCACTCGTGGAGTATCCTGGAGACAGCATTCCTGCGCTCAGACAACTCCACATACACAGTCCCGTCTGATCCCCCTGGCTTCTGGCCCTATGGATAGATGAGGATATTTCCCCTACTTTGTTTTTCCCTCCAGAGGAGGGATCTGAATGTGTTAGTTGGCTCGGATAAAATACCCAACAGAATCGACTCAAGGAGGAAGGGTCTGTTCTGTCTCACGGTTTCAGGCTCCCATCATGCTCACCGGGCTCGGTTGCTCTGGGGTCTGTGTGTTAAGGCAGAGTGTCATGGCAGGAGATGTCTGCCTCACCTGTGGCTGGGCAGCAGTGAGGAAACGTCACTTGTGAAGTAAAGCCACCGCCCCCCAAAGCTCATGGAACCATGATCCATGGTGAATGACTGCATGGATGAGGTTGGAGTCCTCGCAACCTGTCACCTCTCGCAGGCCTCACTTCTGAACTCCACTACCTTGGGCCCTTCACTCACAGGTTTTGGGGAGACACTTCAGATCCATTCTGTGATGCTGGAGCACAGAGAAGGCAAAGAGCCTCAGGTGTGGGGAGTGCTGGCCCAGTCTTTCCCTGGCACTGTCAGGGTGTCCAAGGTGCTCCTAGGCACTGAGCCGCTCCCCCTGTCCCCCCCCCCCGCCCCCTCTCCCCGCCCCCCCGCCTGCCCAATTCTGCCCTGTGTCACACAAGAAACCCCGACAGGCAAGTAGCAAGTAAGTCTGGAAGGCTTGTTCCTGGGTCTCCATTCTTTCACTTGTGTGTGTGTGTGTGTGTGTGTGTGTGTGTGTGTGTGTGTGTGTATACACACATCACATATATGTGCCCTGTATGTGGAGATCTGAGGACAACCCTGGGCTTAGGAGCCTTCTGCTTTTGGCTTGAGATAGGGTCTCTCATTGGCCTGAAATTTCACCAAGTGGGCTAAGTCCACCTCCATCTCCCATCTCACCATCTCTTAGATCACAAACACGCACCACTGCACCCAGCTTCTTATGTGGGTTCTAGGGTTCTATGTCTACCTTTTTTTTTTTTTTTCCTGAGGCAAACCCTTTGCTGACTGAGCTTCCCTCGGCCCTATTTTTCTACCTTCGTAGTTTCCCGTTACTTTCTGATAACAGCAATTAGTATTAATATAAACATACAGAAGTGTAGTCTGTACAGAAAAGTAGAGAGGAGACAGAAATCTCTGGATCTTGATGTGAAGAAGCCCATGGTGCCTGGTGCTCTCCCCATGTAGAGCCAGGGCCGGGTTCCCCTCTCCTATGCCAGTGGGGGGGAGGGTATCTGTCTTCACGGTTATCCCTACAAGCGCTAGTCAGATTTTCAGCCTTTCCCTCTCCATCCTCCAACCCTCCCTCTCCTCCCTCCTCCCCTCCTCCCTGCTCCATTCTCAATACCCCACCACCACCACTCTGTTTAACAGAGAAACTCAGGACATACTCTCTTCTGTCTGTCTGTCATTAGCCACATCCAGTCATTCTTCCATAGCAGTACATAGCCTCCTCCGTTTTTTGTTGTTGTTGTTGTTGTTGTTTGTTTTTGTTTTGTTTTTCAGTTGCATAATTTGCCCCTCATTTCTCTGATCCCTTACCAATGGGCACGTAGGTTGTTTCCAGTCATTTCTCCTGTACAGACAATGCTCCCATGACTCCAGGGAATAGTGGTTGTTCCAGGAATCATTTTGCACATGGCAGCTCCATCTGTGAAGATGACTCTTCACAGCTGCTAGGTTAAAGGGCCTGTGTGTCTGCAATTGTGTTATAAGTTAAAAAAGTTAACCCTCCATGGAAGCTGTACTGCCCAACATTCTGGCCAGCTAAATGGACCGTAGGAACTTTTTTAATGGCTGTCTATTATTTCAGCATGTGCTAAGTTTAGCATCTAAAGTTGCTTTCTCTGTAGATCAAGTATGGATGGATATTGCCAGTTGCCTATAATGCTGATGTGTCTTCATACATCATTCTTTTTTCCTTCTTCACCTCTGCTCTGTGCTGGACCAAGGTTGTAGACAACCTCAGCACCAAAACACAGACTGGGAAGGAGAGGTGCTCTGCATGGATGGGGTGTGACACCTTCACAATTTGATTTTTTTCCCATTTTCCTCAACTGTGAATCATGCCACAGGAAACACATTTGCATTCTTGAGAGAGCTCTTTGACGTAGATTCTAAAAGAAAAATGGCCTACCATAGATACACTTAGCCCAAAGAGGACTGAGCTCTGTGAGTGGGACTGTATGGTGCTGCTCAGCTGCACATGGGGAATCCTCCTAAGGAGAACTTGGCTTTCTTGGAGTTTCCAGCCACCTTTGTTATATCCCTAACCCACAGTGTAGTCATGTGACTCAAAATCAAAAAAGACAGCAGGATGACATGGAAGGTCCTCCATCTGCCCCCTCTGGGCACCTCTTGACCACCTTTCTCTCTGTCCCTGCACAGGTATCCTGAGATCATCCTGATAAAAGTGTGTAGCACACATGCCCAGGGCTTGTCCCTGCCATAGGGACTTGGGTCCTGTGCCTTTGAGGTTTTTAACTTCAGTCCTGGCCAATACATGGATCACTGAATCCTGCCTTCTCCATACCTTCTCTATATCTAGTGACATTTCTTGGTGTCTCTTTGGGGTGGGTGCAGGATGCCAGCTGCCTTTTGTTTTAAAGATTTATTTTGTTTTTAGTTGTGTATGTTTATGTCTGTGTCTGTGTGTCTGTGTGTAAGTATATGCACATGTGAGTGCTAGTGCATAAAGTCCAAAAGAGGTGTCAGGTTCCCTGGAACTGGAGTTACAGCTGGTTGTGAGCCACCCAGTGTGGGTGCTTGGAACAAAACTCGGGTTCTCTGCAAGAGCAGTACATGTTTTAATAACTGAGCCATCTCTCCAGCCTGCTGGCTGCAATGCTTACTTCAATAGTATTATGCTTAGCCTAGAATTGGATATAATGGATGGGTGGATGGATCGGTGGGTGGTACCAATATTATTGGGCATCGCTTTCACTGAAGCACAGCGTCAAGCTCTTAGAACCAGTATACAAAGTGCTCAGGCTCCCACCCCCACTTAAATACATGTGCAGAGAGGCAAAGACAGGAGCTGTCACGTGCATAGGCCACCCAGCTGGAACTCTTTCTGCAGGCTTCCTGGTTTTCAAGCTCACATCCTCAGCAAGTTAGTTTTTTGTGATTTTAGTATACACTATGGCCATCTAGGAAGAGGGAATCTTAGTTGAGATAATACCTCTCTTTTAGTTACTTTTTCATTGCTATGACAAAATACCATGACTAAGGCAACTATAGAAGAATGTGTTTATTGGAGGATGTGAGTCTGTGGCAGGCAGGCAGGCAAGATGCTGGAGCAGCAGCTAAGAGCTTACGTCTTATTCCCAAATTGGAGGCAGAGAAAGAGAGCTAACTGGGAATGGCATGGGCTTTTGAAACCTCAAAGCCCACCCCCAGTTTCATAGCTCCTCTAACAAAGCCACGCCTCTTAATCTTTCCCAAACGGTTCTACCAACTGGAGACCAAGCATTCAAATATGAGCCCATAGGAGCCATTCTCATTAAAACCACCACAACCTCCATCAGATTGGCCTGTAGACAAGTCTGTGTGGCATTTTGTAAACAGACATTTCTCTCCCGATTGCCTATTCCCAAATACCTGGCAGCTGCTTCCCAAATAATTGACTCAGAGCTTAATATAAACTATAAATGCTCAACCAATAGCTCAGGCTTATTACTAACTAGCTCTTACATTTTAATTTAACCCATATTCCTTATTAATGCTCTGTCACATGGCAGTACCTTTATTAGCATGGCACATTCATCTCCTGCTCCCTCTGCATCTAGCTGGCGACTCCTGACTCCGCCCTTCTTCTTCCCATCATCCTTAGTTTGGTTGCCCTGCCTATACTTCCTGCCTGGCTACTGGCCAATCAGTGCTTTATTAAACCAGTTTGAGTGACAAATCTTTATAGTATACAAGAGGATTATTTCATAGCAGCATTTTGTTGATCAGTGATTAATGTGGGAGGCCCCAGCCCACTATGGGTGGTGCCACCCCTGGGCAGGTGGGTCTGGGGTGTAGCTGAAGTTTTCCTGTGTCCCACCTGACCTGCAGTCAGGACAAATCTCTCTCACCCACCAGTCCCGTAGCCACTCGGACCTAAATAAATACACAGAAGCTTATATTAATTAAAACTGCTCAGCCATTAGCTTAGGCTTACCACTGACTAGCTCTTACACTTAAACTCAGCCCATTTTGTTAATCTATATGTTGCCATGTGTTCCGTGGATTTACCTGTGTGCCATTACATGCTGCTCCCTGATTGGTGGGCTGGTGTCTCCTGACTCAGCCTTCCTCTTTTCCAGAACTCACCTTGTCTGTTTATCCTGTCTATACTTCCTGCCTGACTACTAGCCAATCAGCTTTTTATTTATCAACCAATCAGAGCAACACATTCACAGCATACAGAAAGACATTCCCCCATCACTGGGGTACGTAAGACAGCAGGCTGAGCAAGCCAGGGAGAGCAAGCCAGTATGCAAGCAGCTTTCCTCCATGGCTTCTGCCTCTGCTCCTAGTTTGGTTCGTGCCCTGACTTCCCTCTATGATGGGCTGTAATCTGGACCTGTAAGTCAGATAAACCATTTCCTCCCCCAAGTCAGTTTTGGTCAGCATTTTATTACAGCAATAGAAAACAAATAAGAGCATACCCTAGGGACCAAGCAACACACCCCTGGTCATACCGATGGCCAAGAACTGGTACAATCACCTGCAAACTGGAACCCGATGGGAGTAGACAGTCCCATCCAAGACTCAGGGAGTGGGGGCAGGGTAGTAGGCTGGGCCTACTCAGGTCAAACATTAGCAGGAAGGAATCCTGTGATCCAGAGGAAGTACTGAAGGAAGACAGAGGGACCCAAATCAGGTGAGTGGGTGTCTAGGGCCCAAGGTGAAAAGAAAGCAGTCAGGGATGGAGACATAGAGGACATGGCACAGTGAGCAGGTCAGAGCATCTGAGAAGCAGGTTTAGGGCTGGCCTATCCTAGTGGAGGCTGCCATCCAAAGAGCCTTAGCAATGCCTCTGTGGTCTCTGTGGGGCCCGTGTGTGTGTGTGTGTGTGTGTGTGTGTGTGTGTGTGTGTGTGTGTGTGTGAGAGAGAGAGAGAGAGAGAGAATGGGGGCACAGTGAGTGTGAGTCCAGAGGGAACGCTGGAACCCATGGTAGATTCAGGAAGGCAGGGCCGGGAACTGGGCTGTGACTATTGACTCAGGAGAGACGAAGGCCTCTGTAGGTAGACACAGAACGCATGAAGGCTTCTGACTTGCCAGACCCCTTGATGTGGCCTGTGACGTATGACCTGAGGTGACCTGGTCTGCTCTCATTATTTCCGGGGGCCGGAAGACCTGCTTGAGCTGACTTCCCTTCTAAGAGGCTGTGGGCAGCCTGCAGAACTGGCCAGTGCTGGGCAAAACTGTGGAGGGCCTATCTTACCATACAAGGCTTTCAGTGTTAGGAGAAGGAGAGATCCATGAAACATGGGTTCTGGTCACTGCCTGTGGGTACTGGCCTGCACCTCCAACAGTCATGCCACCCTGGGAACAGGCTGCAGGTGTCTGTGGAACAGGGGTGAAAGAGGTCTGAAGCCAGCTACTTCTCCTCTAGCCCACAGGCCCCCGAGCTCTGCTATTGGTCCTGCTTCTCTGCAGCCTGGGCCAGACGGGGAAAGAGACAGCAGCTGCGGCTGAGTAGTGCACACTCAGGGGAAAGGATCTGGCAGGAGAGGCGAGGCTGGCCTGGCCTCCTGCCTCTTCTGTGCTGTCTTCTGGGGCAGGGCCAGCCCAGCTAGAAAGAGAAGCCTTCGGAGGCCCACAGCCAAGGGTCAGATGAGTCATAGAGACAGGGAATTTGCAGGGCTGGAAGGACCTTTAGTGTTTGGCCTGCGAGAGAGGCCCAGTCAGTATATAGAGCAGCAGGCACAGCTGTTCTCCCGCATGGAGCACCCCACAGACATCATTAGTTGATCCCCCACGTTCTTGCTCTGTGGTGCCCTCAGCATAACTGTCTGAGTATTGCCAAGCAGCTGGGGTTCATGTGGGGAAATTCAACCTACCAGGCATCTGAGCTTGAGCCCAACCCTCTTGTTTTCCTGAAGAGGCTGCTGAATTGAGAGATGGGGGAGGAGAGGTGCCTGGTCCACGATCAGACTCCATGCCCAATGCCATCCCTGTTCTGCCGACAACAGCATTTGTTATGAAGTCCTCAACTCATGAGTCCTTGTCTCCCTCCATTTCTACAGTCTAACTCCACCCTCGGACAAGTTAATCTGCTACAATTTCTCCAATTATTGATCTGTAGAAAACTGATGCTTGCTACCTTAGGTCTTATTAACAAGAGTTAACTGGATAGAATGTGGTCTGTCCGTAGAAAGCAATGCTGTCTGTCCATAAGAAACAAAAGGTTGCTAGAGAAGCCCTGATAAGCTCCACCAGTCACCACAAGGATGGGGGTGGACCTCAAGAACGTTCTGCAAAGTGGAAGAAACTAACCAGTGCCCAGGTCCACTTACAGGAAATACCCAGACTAGCCGAGTCTCTAAGGAGAGAACAAATGAGTGGTAGTTGGTGATGGGGGATGGGGACTGACCAGTGGCTAACATGTTCTAAGACTAGTTGTGGTGATGGCCGCCCAGCTGTGACAATAGTAAAAACCATGGAGTCAGATACTCTTAGAACTATTTCAAAAGTGACGGCTTGGTCAGCATATTTCTAGAGGTGGTGTGTGCCAGCGTGTGGCTTGGTGTCTGTCTGGAAGAAGCAGCTGACAGATGTTCCTACTGAGTGCTTCGTGGCAAAGGGACTGCTCAGCCTGGCTGGTACAGATCCTAGAGAAGGAGGTGCTGTGGTGGTTAGTGAAGAAGCTGCTGTGGCCTATGGCAAGGCAGAATAGAGCCAGGTGGGGAATCCAAGCAGAGATATAGGTAGAAGGAAGGCGGAGTCGAGAGAGACACTGAGCGCTGCTGGGGGTTAAGGGGGGGGGGCAAGATGTAATGGAACACAGGTAACACCACAAAGCCATGTGGCAAAACACAGATTAATAGAAATGTGTTGAATTAAGTTGTAAGAGCTAGTTAATGATAAGCCAAACAGTGTGTAACTCATATAAGCCTCTGCGTGTTTATTTGAGACTAAACAGCTATAGGACCAGGAAGGACACAGGAAAACTTCCGTCTACAGAGAGGTGTACATTTTGTCATCACAAAGTTGGGGGGGGGGTGCTATATAGGGGCAAGAGGTTGTCACCACAGCCCTGCAAAGTGCAGAAAAAAGCAAGAGCCTCTCGATGAATCTAGAGCTCACCAGTTGGCTAGACTGGCTGGCCAACCAGCCCTGATCCTCAGCACTGGGATTACAGATGCACATTGCCACAGCCAGCTCAATCCTTGTGTTTACAGCAAGCACTTTATCAACTGAGCCATCTCCCCAGCCCTCACCCTGCTCACCTCTGTCCTAGTAGGACTTACTCCCCAACACTGCCTATTGTCACTAAGTCTCGACTCCCTCCTGACACTGGTTGGAGGGCCTCATCTCAATAGCAGTAGCTATTTGCTCTGTCAGTGATGGACTGAACTCTTGGCTCTGCTGTCTCCTTTAGTTCTTACCTCACCACTAAGGTAGGTGACATGGTCTCCCTGTTTTACCAAAGACTGCTCACAGGATGCAGTGGCCCCAGAATGAGGCTCTATCCTTTCCCTGAGACTGTAACCTGCCTTATGCTACTGTGAACATCCTAAACCCAGGCTTTTGGGTCTGATGACCTTCAGTATCGGCTGCTGCTCTTTGCCCAAAGTCCTGTAGCTGCCACAGGAGAGCGGAACAGTTCCCAATGGCCTTCATGGCCTTCTGCTATGATGTCCTAGAGGTGGCTGCCCAAGCTGCTCCCTAAAAATGCCTGGACCCCAAGTCTCTGGGTGGCCATAGACTGCCCTCCCAGGGTGAGCTCTCCAATTCCTTCCTAACATGGACGTGCAGGCTTCTGACCTGACTCCGAAGCTCTGACAAGGCAACGCACAGATGTCTTCTGCATGGAAACCAAGAATTGCTGTTGAGATTGAGCTGCCTGGGAAGGTAGTGAGACTCTGTTCCTCCCATCACATGGGGTGGAGGGCTTATGCCAGCAGAAGCAAAAGGCTTGGGTTCCTCAGACTACTTTCCCCAGCACCTCAGAGAAGGGGGTACAAGCACATGGGCTTTTTTGTTATTTCAAACAAATATTGGCGCACAGGGCTGGTGGGGTGGCTCAGCAGGTAAAACACACTGCTGCCAAGCCTGACAGCCCTGACCTTGATCACCAGGACCCACATGGGAAAAGGAAAGAACCAGCCAGCCTCTCACAAGTTACTACCCTCTGACCTCCATGCTTATGTTGTGGCACCTGAGCTCCACAGCCACGCATACTGAATAAAAGTAATTTAAAAGTTAGAACTATTCCAAGTCCAGAGAAACCTACAGAGAACTCTGCGATGCCCTGTGTAGCTGCAATCCAGCTTGTAACATCCCATGTGTTACCACATCTGCCTTGAGTCTTTCTTTTTTAGTAGTCTTAGAACTCTGGTCGAAGTGAGCACCCTCACACCCCACCCCCGCTGCCAGGGAACACCCTCACCTCCCTACTGGGGAGCACCCTCACCCACACTGGTGAACTGTGGCCACAGAGGAGACATACAGCTGTCGTGAATGCTTTTGGACTCAGTAGTTTGCTTATTGCTCTCCATATTCTGGTGTTTTCGTTTGTTTGATTTTAGGACTTTCTCTTTGGGCTTCATCCCAGACTCCTGGGGTAGCTGCAGGAACAGAACAAAGAATTCCTGTGGCAGCTCCTCTCTCATCGATGTGAACACTCTGTCTCCCTTCTCCTCCTCCCCTCTTCTTCCCTGACTCAGTAGAACATGACGTTTCGGGCCTTGTTTTTGTTGTTGTTTGGTTTTGTTTTGCCTTATAGATCTCAGTGACTTATTCTCAGAGCTGAGGACATACGTCCCTTTCTCCTCTGCCCCAGGGATGAAATGGGAAATGAGCACCAGTTACATAGTCTTTGTGCATGTGTGTGTGTGTGGGGGGGGGGGGTCAGTTGCCTTGTGTTGCTGAAGATTGCTGGAAGTTTATCTTATAGAGTTATAGATTTATCTTCTAGATTGGTACTTTTTGAGGGATACACATGGTGTGTGTAGGTGTAGTATATGTGAGCAGGTGATGTGTATCTGTTCATGTGTGCATCCATGCATGCTAATATGGCGACCAGAGGTTGATGCTGGATGTCTTTGTCCATCATTCACTACCTTATTTTTTGAGACTGATCTGTCACCGAACCTAGAGCTTGCCATTTGGTTAGACCGCTGGCCAGCCAACTCCAAGGATCCTCCCATGTCTGCCCCTCCCTCCAGCACTAGATTACAGACACATGTTCTCACACTTGTCTTTTGTATGTGTGTTGGGGATCTGAACTCAGGTCCCCCTGCTTGCACAAAAAGCATGTTACCTACAGCCAGCATCCCGCCCTGAAATCTGCTTTCTCCCATTTTTTTAATTGGTACATACTACAGCAGTGGTGGCCTTTGTCACCATCTCCAGCAAAGGGGGGTGCTGGGAAGTGTGACAGCGTCTCACATCTCAGATCTAACAGATTGTCATGTGAGGGGGCACAACCTTCCATTCTTAGGGTACGTCCCGCCAGCCCCCATGCTTGCCTAGCTTTTAGGTCCTGAGAAATGGTCCTCCTTAGCTGCTGTTTTGTTTCACAGTAAGTGAGGCACAGTGGGCATGAGGAATGGGTGGATCTGGGAGCGATGAACAGGCAAGTGACCGAAAAGTGTAGGTACTTCTGGGAGAAGCACATGTGACCGCCAACGTTGTTACCCAGCAAGAGCTAGCTGAACTGTTCCCATGGGCCAGACATCACCAACCCCATGGAGCAGATGAGAAAACCGTGGGTTTAAAATGATTTTCATCGTAGAAGCAATGTGTAATCATTATGATTTGATCCACCCCCCTGCATGTCTCAGAACTGTCTATAATGATGCCTTCCATGGCCGTCTGCAAATTATATTCCTTGTGCATATTTATATGTCTCTGTATGTATCTGTTCCCAAATAAGATTTAAAAAAAAAATTTATTGAATTTTCTTTGCCAGCTACTATAAAGATATGCAAATGTGGAATTTTTTTTTTTAAAAAAAAACACCTTTTTCTAAAGTTAAAGATTTTAACTTGTAAAAAAAACCCCTCTTTTTATTGCATTGATCATTTAATTATTTATTACATGTGGGGTTATGTGTACTATGAGGTACGTGTGAGGTCAGAGGACAAGTTGTAAGAGTCAGTTCTCTCCTTCCACCATGTGGGTCCTGGGGATCAAACACAGATCTTCAGGCTTGGCAGCAAGCCCTTTACTCACTGAGCCGTCTCATTGACCCAATTTGGGGGAACTAGTGCAATGGTTAGAAACAGATTCCAGAGCCTGACCCGAGGCTGTCTCATCTTAGGACCCTTAACTTGATCCCACCTGCAAAGACCCTCTCTCCAAGTCTCCTACATGGGCACTGGGGTTGAGATTTAGACTCTTTGAGGCACTCAGCTCAGCCTGTGCAGCAGGTGTGAGGGTCACAGAGAGTTCACATCACCTCTGTGAAGCTCTTCCTGCCTTCTTTCTCTGCGGAGTCCTGTGCAGAGTGTTCGGGCCTTGCCAGAAGTCATGATGATAGGTGGGGTGACATGGCTTATTTCCTAGACCTTCCATCTCTCAAACCCCCCACTTTCTGTCCAAGTCTACACAAGAGGTCTCAGTTCTCCCAGTAACGCTTCCAGGAGCTCACCAGGCAACCAAAGCCTCTGGCTCTTGGCCAGGAAACTTCTGCGCTCTCCTCCAGGCGGGTGGTAGCCAGCCAGCACCCAGGCTGCTAACCCCACTGCTCTGTCTTCTTCCCACTGAAGTTCATTAGGCCTGTGACAGGGCCCATTCCTTCTTCCAGAGCTGCTCAGAACATCCCGGAGAAGCTGGGTGCCGAGGTACACTGTGGACTTCTTGAGCAACTGACCACAGGCACACGGAGGCAGCAGAGTGTCCCTGGGCAGCTGTGGGAGGGGAAGGCTATGAGGCCACTAAAGCCATTGCTTGAGCCACACACCGGAGGAGCATCTGCCTTGGAGGGCTTCTCTTTGAGGCAGAGCTCCTTTGTAACCCCTGGCCTAGTTCCTTCATGCTGTCAACTCCATTCATGATGGCCCCGTCACTGTCACATGTCACGCCTGCTTGCTTCTTTATCTACAATCAAAGATCTCAGGGTACAGCGGCTGCAGCATCTGCTGTCAGGACGGAGGGCGTGGGTGTCAGAGTCTCTGCTCTGCCAACCGATGACAGGCACAGTGCCAGGAGGGTTCAGCCACCACCACTGACAGCAGGAGTCACAGCCACAGGCAAAGCCCAGAGTGGGCCAGCTCAGCATGTGCGATCACACCTCTTCCCTGTGGACAGTTGAGAACTCAGGTTTCCCTGTGTCATCTGTCTCTAGCTTGGTTATGGCAGATACCGTGGGGCTTTGTCCCTTGGTTCCTGTCACTCTTCCAACCTAGTATGAAGTCCACACCTCCCTGAGGCCTTGGTGTCTCCAACTTCTATACCTTGCCAGGAGACAAGGACTGTGGCCTTTGACATCTTACAGAGTCCTCTAGGCAAAAAAAAAAAAAAAAAAAAAAAAAAAAAAAAAAAAAAAAAAAAAAAAAAAAAAAAAACACCACCCTAAGGGCTCCGAGCCAGCCTCTGTCATGTTCACACTCAGCATGGACCCCGAGGAACCTCAAGGAGCTAACTTTCTGGAAAGCATCTTTGGAGCCCATGTTGGGCTGACCCATGGTTCTTGTCACGGCCAGCTGTGTGGACCGCCCTGGCCTTGCCTCTTCATCCACCAGCTGCACTTAGGGCATGAGAAGAGTCCTCCCTGTAGTTTTCTTGATCAAGAAACTTGGATTCTCTTGGCAACTGTGTTTGCGTTCATGCCAGGCTGCATGTTTCCTGTACACTTGAACTCATGGGTTGCCACCAGAGCCAGAAGTCTCGGACAGCAGCACACAGAGGTGAGCACCGTTCACTCCAGTCAAACGTGCCGGAAGTCCTCACATGAAGTCCGCACACAATAGGGGATTGCAGCAGATGGAGAAGAATGGCAGCTGGAGAGCGGAAGGATAGGAACACATTAGCTAGCTCTGCTGAATTACAGGAAACACTGTGCTAAATCTTCCACAGACTGCATCAGATCGGCACAGTCTTCCTGCCAAACAAAGACATTTTTTTAACAGTAATTAAACTGAAGCCCAGAGAGGTAAGATAATGAGCCTAAAGGCACACAGTGTGAATTCAGAACCAGGCTTCTGGTACAGCAATCAGGCTTCATTTGAATGGGCTTCACAGGATGTGAAGAATTTTATCTTAGTTTCCTGAAAAGGTAAAATTGAATGTTAAACATGCAGAAGAGTAGATTTTGTAGTGAACAGTCATATCTACCACTTACCCTTAATGTTTTCCCGTTTGCGTTATTACGTGCCTTCATCTATCTGAAAGTTCCCTTTGTTTTTTGTGCATTCCAGAGGAAGTTCTAGCCCTCCCTGAATATGTTAGCATATGGGTTGTTAACTACAGAGTTCAGTAGACGACCGCTCTCTGCAACTTTAGTATAAAATGGATGTGAACAAAGTAAACAAGCACACGGATGGAAGTATGCACTGTTTGAACTGTGCATTGACTCGTGGGATCTGTTTTCTTTGCCCGTGGCTTTGATGCAGTGTGGGCATTCGTGATTCACCCACGTGGCTATTCATCGGTGGATCTCTTTGTTGCTGGCTGCTCCCTTGTGTGGGGAGCCCAGCCTCTTCATCCTCCTTCTATCGATGGGTCCCTGGGCCAGTTTGGAGTTATTGTAAGTCAAGCTGCTGTGACCATTTCCTTACCCATCTTTTTACAGATGTGGGCTTTTGTTCCTTTGGGGAACATACTGAGGAGTGAGACCTGCCATGGAGACCATGTGTTCAGGTTGTGACAACTTGCCCTGTCATTTTCCAAAGTGGTTGTACCAATGTACATTTACACAAGCAAATCTGAGAGCCTTCTGGTACCTGAGCCATCCTCAGAAAAAATGGTGGGGGCGGTCCTTATTTCAATCTTCCGGTTGCACCACAGTGTCACCTTGCGGTTTTAATTTGCATGTCCCTAATAACCAAAGATTTCTAGCACCTTTTCACCTGCTTATTGGCCCATGTATGTTGTCTGTGGAGAATCTGTTCAGATCTTTTGACTTCCCTTTTTTAATTGACTTGCCTGTCACTCATGAAGTATGTGTTTTGCAAATATTCCCGTCCAGGTGGATGGGCAGAGGTGCATGTGTCTGGGTGCACATGCATAGTAGGTGCACATGTCTGTGGAGGGCAGAGGACAAACTCGGGTGTTCTTCAGACACCTTCCAACTTGTTTTTGGAGACAAAATGTGGTGGTTTTAATAAGAATGGCTCCCATGGGCTCATATATTTGTCATGCTTAGTCATTATGGAGTGGCACTACTTGAAAAGAATTAGGAGGTGTGGTCTTGTTGGAGTGGGTGTGGCCTTGTTGGGGGTTGAAGGAAATGTCACTGGGTGTGGGATTTGAGGTTCAAAAGCCCAAGCCAGGCCCAGTGCCCCTCTCTTCCTGCTGCCTGTGGATTCACACGTAGGGTGCTCAGCTGCTTCAACACCATGTCTGCCTGCATGCTGCCATGCTCCCTGCCATGGTGATAATGGACTGGACCTCTGAAACTATAAGCCAGCCCCAATTAAATGCTTTCCTTCATAAGAGTTGCTGTGCTCATGGTGTCCCATCACAGAAATAGTAACCCAAAGACACTAGATCTCTCACTGGCCTAGAACTTGCCAAGGAGGCTAGGCTGCCTGGTGAGGAAGCCCCAGATATCCACCTGTCTCTACCTCCTCAGTGCTAGAACTGCAAGTGCGTGCCACCATGCCCAGCTTTTTTTGTGGATTCTAGGTATCAAACTCAGATCTTATGCTTGCCTGGCAAATAACTTTACCTCCAGTCACCCCAGACCTGGGCAGAAGTTTTCAACTCTAATTCAACGATTTTTTTTTTTTTAAATACAGTAGTTGTTTTTGACATCTTGTCTCATATCTCTGTTTATCAGCTGCAGTGAGTCAAGAGCTCCATGGGAACTATAGGCAGACAGGCAGTTCAAGCAGGAGACTGGAGAAAGATATGTAGGTTCTATGGGGGGGGGGGGGGTGCTGGACAGCTGCCTTTCAGGGGGTCCTTTCAGGATGAGAATGCCTTGAATAATAGGGCACTGGCCTGAATTCTTTAGCAAGTGGGAGCCACAGAAGCTCTTGGAGCAAGGATGCACAGTGTTAGGACCACGTGACTCAAGCTAGTGTCTGGAACAGTTTCCACTTGGTCACCCGAGAGCAGCAGCCTACAACTCAGGATGCAGAGAGGAACGTGGGGGAGAGGGAGTGGAGCCACCTCCGCAGGTCTGCAAAGATCCCAGGCTTAGAAAGCCCAAGGTCCGTCCAGGGAACAGGGTTCAGAGGCTCCTCCCCTCAGCGCTGGGGTTCCAGGGGAGCTGCTTGAATACTCAGAGCCAAGGCTCCCAGTGACTACAGAACTCCTGGGGTCCCTTGCCTCTTCTAACTTCACCTTCCAAATTCACCCCTGTCACCCGCCCCCATCCCTGAAGTTCCTCCTGGACATCTCTCCCCCAGACACCTGCAGTTTTCAGTCTAAAGTGATTGTGTACTGGGGTCCTCCTTGGCCTTCCAGGCTCCGCCCCCGGCCCTTCCACTGCAGTTCTGCTGTCCAGTCTACCCCACCCACTACCTCCTTTCCATCTGAAATGCAAATGCCTAGATGGTTCATGGAGTCTCTCTCTCTCTCTCTCTCTCTCTCTCTCTCTCTCTCTCTCTCTCTCTCTCTCTCTCACCATTTTGCACACTGTGGTCACCTGTGCCTAGAATGCTCTCAGCCTATATTTTCAGTATGGACCAGTCCCTCTTAACCCAGTGACCAATGTGTGGCAAGTCACATTGGATGGTGCAGGTCTCTCTCATTCATGGTGGTAACTACATGGGTGTGGACAGGTCAAAATGGAGCTAGCAGTATACAAGCCATGTGTACATCTCATAGCCTCCCAGTTGTTCTTCAATTAAAAGGTTTCAAAACCCTTCTTCAGGATCTACTCAGATGCTGCCATGCTTCCTTGAGTCCAGCTGGGCTGAAGCTAGCCAGTGTGTCCACTCCGCTCCTATTATTATTAGTCCCTTCTTGCGCCTTAGCCGGCTGTTTCTGTGTGTGTCTTACTTGCTGTAATGATACATGCCTTAGGTGGAGACTTGTCTGTTGATATCATTCCCCAAAAGGGCCCTGGCCACATAGATGTTAAATGAGCAAATGGGGTTAATTCAATCCCTACTTGTTGTCCATCCTCCCATGGTCCTCCGAGGGATGCACTGACCATTTGATTCTATGTCCTGTCTCAGTCCTGTTTCAGATGCTGGCAAAGGAGAGGGAGAAGAAGATGAGGAGAAAGATGGCATGAGGCTTGGTTTGCCAACGACCGCAAAGAACTGCATCCCACGCCGGGGCATCAGTGTCCTGGAGAAGCTGGTGAAGACCTGCCCTGTGTGGCTGCAGCTAGGGCTAAGCCAGGCAGAGGCTGCCAGGATCCTGCAGCGGGAGAGCGCTGGGGTAAGTCAGCTCTGTCCACTCCATTGAGGCAGGTATAGCTGTGAGGAGCTCAGGATGCACCATGGCTCATCAGCAGATGCTCTGGAGTCAGGCTTTGGGGTGGACAAATGGCCTTAGGTTTCTGGGACTCATTTTTGTTTCTTTGAAATGGAAGCTTTAATATCTCCTCTCCATGTGCTGTTCCCAGGACATGGGAAGAGAGAGTGAACAGTAGATGGTGAATGGGTGAGTGGATGGGTGGGTGGATGGGTGGATGGGTGGATGGGTGGATGGGTGGATGGGTGGGTGGGTGGGTGGGTGGGTGGATGAGTGAATGCATGAGTGGGTGGATGGGTGGGTGGGCAGATGGGTGGGCGGATGGGTGGATAGGTGGGTGGGTGGATAGGTGGGTGGGTGGATAGGTGGGTGGGTGGATGGGTGGATAGGTGGGTGGGTGGATGGGTGGATGGGTGTGTGGGTGGATGGGTGGATGGGAACATGAATAGATGAGATGATGGCTGAGCAGACAGAGATGACCAGATGACAGTTGATAGAATGAGTCAGAGCACCTCCCCTGCTCCTGTCACCCCCACACATTTTCTCAAATGCTATTCCCTTTTGAAAACAGCATGTAATTTGTTTTAATTATAAAAGTGATCCATATATGCATTTGTTATTTAAAAAAAAAAACAAGCTGGACAGAAATGAACAAAATTGTCAGAAGTAAAATGTCTAATGAAGGCTTTTTCCACCTACTCAAGGCCAACTCACTCCCCAGAAGGCATTTTAAAAAGTTAAGGCAAAATACACATCACATCACATCACATCACATAAAAACAGACATTTAAAGTGTACCACAGGAATTTAGTATGCTGTGCATTAGTATGCAGCTACTGCCTCCATATGGTTCTGAGACATTCTCTTCAGCTCAAAAGACAGCCCTGTCTCCATTAAGCAGCGCCTATCCATTTCCCCCCTCCACCCCAGGATCCACTATACTTCCACAATCATTCTGAAAGAGACCAACATTGTATCCTTTGAGTCATCTTCCAGACAGTGCCCCACACCCTAGCAGCCATATTCCCCAAAGATTCACTGTGTCCGAGGCTCTCTCCCACTGTCTTCTCAGGAATGAGCCATGACCCCTAACTACCTAAGGCAACTATTGCTGCAAACAGAGGGGAGTTTCTGTCCACTAGTAACTCCCAAATACCCAGCAGCCACTTCCCAAATTACCACACAGAGGCTTATATTAATTATAAAAGCTTGGCCAGGGGTTAGGGATTTAGATCAGTGGTAGAGCCCTTGCCTAGCAAGCACAAGGCCCTGGGTCCGGTCCTCAGCTCTGGGGGGGGGGGAGCTTGGCCAGTAGCTCAGGCTTATTACTAACTAACTCCTACCCTTAAATTAACCCATATTTCTGTTTATGCTCATGGCTTGTTACCTCATTTTTACATGTCCTACTTGCCTGGCAGTAGCTGGCTAGTGTCTCTGCTGATTCCACTTTCCTTCTTCCCATCATCCTCAGTTTGGCTTTCCTACCTAACTTCCTGCCCAGCTACCTGCCTGTCAGCTTTTTATTAACCAATGAGAGTGATACATATTCATAGTATAGAAAAGGTTTGTTCCATAGCATATTGCTACTACATCTCAGGAGTCACGGGGACTGAGTGGCAGAGCCAGGGTTTGAACCTGGGCTGTCCAGGGCTCCTAGAATCTATCTCACACTGTGTCTGATACTGGAGACTCTTGCTTCCTAGCTGTTCTCATCTGGGTGTGGCTTGTGGCACTTCTCTGTCTCCTGGGAGTCATCCTCCATCTAGAACATGGGGCTCAGATTCTCCCACCCCCCAAATATATTACATTCACAGAGCTGTCATTGGTGCCTGAAAACTGGGAAGACTGGAATCCAGGGGACCTCTAGCCAAGTCCCAGCCACCCTGCCACAGGGTGTAGGGCTGGGAAGGTGATAATATCCCTACCCCAGCCCATGGGTCAGCCTGAGTGTTCATAGATGCCTCTTTTCCCACAGGGGTGCACAGCAGGAAACGGGGGGGCAGGGAGATGCCATGGCCCAGAAAACAAACCCACTGTTTATTCCTCTCTCTCAAAAGGTTTCTAGTCCTTCAGTGACTGGGGCCCACACAGCAGGAACCCCCAGCAGCCTGCACCTTCCCCTGTGAGACAGGAGTCACTCCTCCATTCCTGTGAGGAGGCAGCTTAAAGGCAGGTCAAGGAGCAAGCTGGTGCCTGGTGTACTGTTCGTTGCTTTTTCTGTTGCTGTGACAAGCACTGTGATGGGTCCAGAGGAATTAAGAGTCTGTCATGGAGGAGAGATGGCAGGCGTGGCTACTGGAGTAGCCAGCTAAGAGTTAACATCTTGACCCACAAGCACAGAAGCAGAAAGAACGACCCAGACATAGGTAAAACTTGTTACTCTCACAGCCCACCCCAGTGGCATACTTCCTCCGGCAAGGCCACGCCTCCTGAACCTACCCAAACAGTGCCATCGGGTGGGGACCAAGTATTCAAATGCCTGACACTGTGGAGGGACATTTATCAGTCAGACCACCACAGCTGGCCATCAGGAAGGGTATGTCTAGAGTGTGTGAAGGAGGGTCTATAGTCAGTGAATAGTAAGGAACAGATCCACCCCACCCCACCCCACCCCCCATCTCTGGAAGAATATTGATGGGAGTCATACCACAAACTGGGGCGATAGAAGTTGTGGTCTTGTCAGAAGTATTTCTGTGGCCAGAGTTAGGCTCAGTGGTAGTGTGAATGCCATGTTTAGCAAGCACCCCGTTTTCCCCATACCATCCTTTCTTCAAAAAGCAAAGAAACTTGACATCTTCACAGAGCACCATCCCTGTGTTATCCAGATGTCACCTTGTCATTAGCAGGCTCTGCTTTTATCCTATTTCAAAAGCCACGAGGAGGCCTGAGTTGTTTTTTCAGTGCCAGCCTTTTAGAGCCATTGGTATCCAATAAAGAGTCCTCAAGAAGCCACAGAAAGCGAAAGAGGCTGGCAGAGGTTATTATATACACTGACTGAATCCCCCTGGAAAGTAGTGTGGAGTGTACACCTCAGGGCTCTGTCACCTGATGGTCTGGGAGCTTTGTGCTGTTCATCAGTCTATTACTATTATATGGGCTTGACAGTTCATTTTCCCATCCTTTCTCTCTGCCTGTTCTGTGAGAACAATCACCTGCCAAGAACAGCCCTGAGGTCAAGAGATGTGGAGCTGGCTACAGGAGGCAGGGCTAGAGTCTAGAAGTCTAGGGAAAGCCAGGGCTGGGTGGACAGCAAGGCTGCTAGTCCTGGGGTGTGAGGTCACCTGCCTCAGGTTATGAGGCTAGTGAGTGGTGGCCTACCTGGGGCAGAGTGGGGACTAGAGCAGCAAAGGAGAAACAGGAAGGAAGCAAACACAGTCACCTCATATCTCCATATTGCATCTGCACATTAACCGTGGATGGAAAATGTTTGTGGGGACAGTTACACTGAACAGTACAGACTCTAAATGATACAGCCTAACTCCTGTTCACACAGCATTGGGCTGGCTCCGAGTTGACAAAAGATCCCAGGAGGGTTTAGAGACTAGAGGAGGATGTGAGCAGGTTGTATAGAGATTCAGGTGTCTTAGCTGAGGACGGGGATGTGTTCTGAGAGGTGATCACTAGGCTATTTTATCATTGTTGAGCCAACGTCCCATAACATACTTACACAAGCTAAGATGGCCACTTGCCAATATTATCTGAACCTTGTAGCCATTTCTGTCAACTAGATATAATCAGCATCCCCCTTCCCAGATGAGGAAGTTGAAGTACAGAGATGTTGCCTAAAGTCACACAGCTAGGAGAGTGGGGCTGGAGAATATAGCTCAGTGAGTTCCAGGCCAGCCTGGACCACCATGTAAGACACTATTCCAAAGAAAAAGGAAAGAGAGGCACATGGTGTGATCTTCAAAGATGCTGGGAAAGCCCTTTGCTCAATATGCTTCCCACAGAACCAGTGCGATGATGTCATTATTTTGAAAAGCACAGACACCATGGGTGGTCCCTGTGCTTTAAGACAGCCCAGAGACCTCCTGGGTCCACCTCCTGAAGCATTGTGAGAGGCAGCCTTTGTCACGCCTCCAGCCAGCTCTCTTGCCCATCCCCAGTGTCTGTGTGACCTTGGCCACATCTACTTCCTTCCTCCGGACCTGCCTCTACTCCCAGCAGCCTCTTCTATGATAAGGACTTGGGAACACTGTGGCCCTTTTTAAAAGGAAAAAAAAAAGTCGTATGTATCCAGCAACAGAAAGTTGCCTTTATTCCTTCTGCACTCAGGCTGGTTTGTTGTTTCAGTTAGCATGGTTTTAGAGTTACGGAAAAGTTGCAAGCCCAGAACAGAGAGTGCCCTGTACCCTGAGAACAGAGCATGCCCTGTGCCCACCCACATGCAGGCCCTGCCGCTGACAGCAGCTAACCAACACTTGCCACAGTTTCTGTACCAGTCCTGGCACATCAGTGTCAGCTAAAGTCTGGGCTTGCTCTTGCCTGACGTCCTCTGTCGGCCCCAGGACCCTTTCCAGGACTCATATGCCATGCAGTCATCATAGCTCCTTTGACTCCTCTTGGTGGGGACAGTTAGTGAGATTTGAGGAGGACAGATGGGGCATTTAGCAGGATGTCCTCCATTGGAGTTTGTCAAGTGGTTAAGCATGAGTTGACAAGTCTCGGTGGAGTAACAGAGGCAAAGCTGGGACCAACCCATCATTCAAAGGTTCTGTGTTAGTCATGATTTTTGCTGCTGTGATGAATTCCCGAGAATTAAAAACCGATTAAAAGATGGAGGATTTACATGGGCTCATGGTTTGAGAAATGTAAGTTTGTATTTGGTTAACATTGCTGTAGACCTGAAGTGATGCTGAATGGCATGACAGAGAGCCAATGATGAGCAAAGCCCACCACCCTACAGTAGACAGGAAGTAACAGAGCAAAGCCCATCACCTCGTGGTGGACAGGAAGTGATGGAGCAAAGTCTATCAACTCATGGTGGACAGAAAGTGATGGAGCAAAGCTTATCAATTCATGGTGGACAGGAAGTGACAGAGCAAAGCCCATCACCTCATGGTGGACAGAACACACATAGCCAAACAGGAAGGACCTAGGGCCATATAAAGACCCGCCCCCAAATGACCTATGTCCTTTAGCCAAACCACATCTCCTAAGGTTTCCAGAGCTCTGAATTAGCACACTAAGTCAGAGACCTTGGCTTCAAGTCTTCAACACATGAATCTGTAGGGGGCATTTCCTATTCGAACCACAACAGATACCAAATAACAATGCAATTCGTCCTGGCGGCATTGGCTTTGCCTGCCCAGTTTGTGATGTCTCTCCACCTCAACCTCATTCTTGCCCTCCTCTTTCCCTAATCTTTGGAAGGAAAGTTGCTCTGCTGTAAGGAGGGGCATTACACCCTGCCTCCTGGATGACAGGGCTCCAGAAAAATTAGAGTTCTGCATAAGATGCATCTCTTTCCCCTTGTCTGCTTAATCATGCCCATCAATATGTAATCCTAAGACTAGTTTTATACTTTGGATGCAAACTAGTTTTCAACCTTGTGTGTGTACCCCTGCTATGGGGGCCAAAGGTCAACCTCAGGTGTTGTTTACCAGGTTGGTATTTATTTATTTATTTATTTATTTATTTATTTATTTATTTATTTATTTATTTATTTATTGAGAGTCTCATAGAACCTGGTCTCATTGTACCTTCAATAAGAAGGCAAGGCTAGGCCAGGCAGCAGTGGTGCACGCCTTTAATCCCAGCACTTGGGAGGCAGAGCCAGGCAGATCTCTGTGAGTTTGAGGCCTGCCTGGTCCATAGAGGGAGATACAGGACAGGCACCAAAACTACACGGAGAAACCCTGTCTCGGAAAACCAAAAAATAAAAGAAGGCAAGGCTAGCTGGCCAGTGAGCCCCAGAAATCCTGTGCTTGTGTCTGTCTCCTCAGCGCCGGGATTTAGTGTGTACCATCACCTTTTGCAAGGGTTCTGAGCCACAAACTCAGGTCCTAATGGCTTGATGGCTTGCAAGACAAGCGTTTTACCCACTAAGCTATCTACCTGGATCCTAATATGCAATTCTGTGGAAAGCTGTCCACAGAAGTCTCTCACATGGATTGTGACGGTTAGCTTTTGTCAGCCTGACACGATCTAGGGTCATCTGGGAAAGGGAATCTCAGTTGAGAAAATGGCTCTATCAGATTAGCTTATAGGCAGGTCCGAGGGGCATTTTCTTCTTGATGACTACTATGGGAGGCCCTAGGCCACTGGGGGTGATGCCACCTCTAGACAGGAGGCCCTAGGTTGTATAAGAAAGCAAGCAGAGCATGCTTGTGGGCAGTATTACTCCACAGTCTCTGCTTGGGTTCCTGAGTCCAGGTTCCAACCTCCAGTTCCTGCCATGACTTCCCTCCATAATGGACTGTGAGCGGTAAGATGAAATAAACCCTTTCCTCCCCAAGATACTTTTGGTCTCTGTGTTTGTCGCAGCAAATAGAAAGCAAACAAGGACATGGCTCTTGTGTCCCTTGGACCCCAGCACTCCACAGTCGTGAGTACAGATGTCCTTGCCTGCTTTCCGTTGGAGCACTTCCTTATTTTCTGGCCATACAAGATGCTGTTATCTTGTACACTCTCTGCCTCAGCCCAGGGACCAGCCACATCCTGTGTCTCCAAGGACTTCTGCTTCCTTTGATTAAGGAACTCTCCTAGAAGCCAAGGTCTGTGTGTGACCTAGATCTGTTATGACTGAATTGTCATCATTTCTAGGTTGAAAGACAGTTTTCACTTATTATTTATCTATTTTATGGAGGAGGGATGCACATGCCACAGTGGGAGTGTGGAGCTCAGAGAACAACTTGTAGAAGTTGGTTCTTTCCTTCCGCCATGTGGGTTTGGGGGATCAAACTCAGGTCATCAGGCTTGGTGGCAAGTGTTTTTCCCTGCTGAGCTATCTCGATAGCCCTTAAAAGGTAGTCTTCAATAAGAGAAGCCTCTGTGGTGGAGAGAGTTTAACTTAAGAGCTGTGGGAATGCATGTTGTCAGATGGACTGGCAGACGATGGTTTGGCAGATTGCAAGAGTGCTAATTCCATTCCGACAAGCTTCTTTGGTAATACAGGGAAGTCCTATTTCCCTCTGCATGGGATGAGGCTGAGAAAGGTGGCATTGGCAGTGGTTGGGAGGTTCAGTGGTCCCCTCTCTCGTCCTTGTGGCATCCCTGTGAACAGGGGCACACTCTCCATCCACACGTAGGAAACAGCCCTGCGAGGGGAACACATGGTCTGAGTTTGGCTCCCAATTGTGGTGTCTCATTTGGTTCCACCACTGGCTGCCTTCAGAGACCCAAAAAATTACAGCATCAGCCCCCCAGGCCAAATGCTTAGTCCTTTGGCTTGGCTTAAAAAGGAGGGATTCTTCCACCCAACATCCCCAGACGTGCTGGGTGATGGGTGGGGGCGCTCTGTGTGGGGCTGGGACATTTGGTCTCCCCCTCAGTGCTTGAGAAGCTAATCCATCCGTTGGCACCAAGTTGTGTTTCTCCTCTCTGAAAGAGAAGCCGTTGGCATGCTTTAAAAGCTCCCAAGGTGACTCCGAGCTGTGGCCAGCCTTGAGAAATGCTGCCTGGGCCTTACCATGGCCGAGTTGTAAGTCAGAGGAATGATAAGCCGCAGTTTCTCCATGTCTCATAAATGAATCTTGGTCAATGTGCCCTTCAGTCCATTTCTAGGTCTCTGATCTTCTGCATGCACTCCCCAGCTCTGTTGGGGTGGGAACCCTGGGGTGAGAGGTCCTTGGCTGCCAATGAACTACCACAGCTATATGAGCCCAGGATGGCCACTGGGCTGCCCATAGGCATGATGGGAAATTCCTCCAGCAGCAAACAGTTCTGGTCCAAAATGAAAGATGAAAACATAGCCATTTAGAGTGTATCTAGATTGGAGTTTTTATTTATTTGAGGGGATTACTGTGGCCCTGTAATTCTTTGCCTGAGTCTTTTTCCATCCCAGCTATTGTTGAAAACATTGACCTGTTCAAAACCCATCCTATCTTATCCCAGTACTTGGGAGGCGGAGGCGAGGCGGGTGAATCTCTGTGAGTTCAAGGCCATACCCTATCTCAAAAGAAAACCAGACATCCTGGTAGGGTATGATCTGTGGTTGGATATGCCTGCAATCACAGCTTTCAGGAGGCGGAAGCAGGGGAATCACTGCAAGTTTGAAGTTCTGCTGGTCTCTATAGCATGTTTCAGCCCAGCTTGGACTACTTAGCAAGACACTGTGTCAAAAAACAGAACAACAAAATTACTCAGAGACAGAGGCAGAGACGGATCTTTGTGAGTTCGAGGCCAGCCTGGTCTACAGAGTGAGATCCAGGAAAGGCACAAAGCTACACAGAGAAATCCTGTCTTGAAAAACCAAAAAAGAAAAAAACAAAATTACTCCATACTGGCCAAGACAGACAGGGAAGGATTACGAGTCATCTGCACCAGCCTCAGATTGCTTTAATTCATCACAACATGAGCTCTCTTGCAACCTTGGGGGGAGGGGCTAGGAAGGCCCCCAAAGTGCTGGAGCAAGAAGAGCTTTGGAATCCTACAGGTTTTCTTCCCTACAGAGCCAGCTCAGAGAGGGCAGGTGACCTCCCTGACAACACAGAGCAGTTCTGCATTGGAATTTAGAAGGACACAACTATTCAGACTCAGTGCCCAGGCCTCTCACCATCATCTCGTTCAGAGATCAGCTGGGGGAATCCTGGCTGTCACAGAAGTGAGACCCCAATGTGGCATGTGGCCCAGTGGCTTACACTGTTCGGGGAAGGCCATTCTGCTTTCTAGGGGGTTCCTAGTGGATTGTCTTAGAGGAGCTGATGAAAGGAGACGGGGGACAGAGGAGCCAGACCCAGATGTCAGGTCAGGTAGGTGAGGACCCTGGGACCGGCGAGGTCTACTGGTGCCCTGGTGAATCGGAGAAATGGCTCAGGAGCAGGAACCTTGGCAGTGTGGGCAGGAGAGTGAACCGCTCTGTGACCAGTCACCCTGGTAAGCATCCAGGAATGAGCAGAAGGCCCTACTGCCTGCTCCTGTGTTGCTCACTCTGGCGCCTCTCCACTCAGAGCCGAGGCCTGAGGTCTGCAGTTTGGAATTAGGCCTGTCAGGTTTCCTTGCCACAGGAGCCTCCTGCCCACCTGGTGGTCACTCTTCTGGTTCAGAGATGCTTAGGGCGATAGAAACGCTAGACTTCCAGGCATGTGCTACCAGATCTAGCCAGCAGCATTCTCCTGAGGTCTACCGGGCAGGAATGAAATCACAGATTGTGTAAGGGTACCATCCCAACCCTGCTCACCTCCCCCAGGCCAGGGTGGGGTTGGAAGCTTCAGCCTGGAATCAGTCTTCAGTCTCCCTCTGAAACCAAGGGCCTAAGAGCCTCCTGTTAGCATAACCCCATGTCTGGTCAGAAAAGGTCCTTAGAAAGGACAGATGCCCCTGCCTCAGGAAGTTCCCAGGGTTTTGAAGCTCTGTACCAAGAACTGGAAACAAAGACCAGCTGTATTTCATATTGTGCCACACCCACTCAGACACTCATTCACACGCGTTTCCTCCAGCCCCGCTGGTTCCCATGGATCTGTGGGCAAGGAGGCAAACTGACCTTGAACCTCTGTAGAAGAAACAAAGTGACTTCATATTTTGAGAGACATTTTTGGGACAGTTAAAGTTCAGTGTCTCAACCATTGTCTCTGGGCAGGAGTGAGAGCTAATGGAAGCATCTAGAAACAAGCAGACAGACTAGCAGCTCCTCTTCCCTTCTCTCTACTTCTGCTTCTGGTTCTCATGCTCTCTCCACCCTGCCCAGAAGAGAGAGGCTAACCACCACCCCCCTCCCCCACCCCACTCCCACCCCCACATCTTCCCACTTCAGCTAACTTCCAGAAGGGCCATGCATGCCCATGAAGAAATGACCTTTAAGAGCCTGGTGAGATAGGGGAGGGTCATGCCTGAGACCTAGAGTCAAGGGCCTGAGTTTAAAACCCATCTCTAGCATCTCCTGTGCTGTCTTAAGCATTACCTGGCTCTCCTTAACACTGTTTCCTCCTAACCACACCCCCTGTAGATTTAGTATGAGAAGTTGCAAGTTCAGGCTTGGGGCCAACTGGGGAGATGGTACACGTCAGCTGCTGTGGATCAGGAGCAGTGAGCTCACTAGTGTGTTTTATTAACAACACTGCACTCATGCCTAAGATGACCTGGCAGTGTCACGGTGGGATTAATAATCAGTAGTTGTGGTAGCAGAATCTGGAGCCTAAGGAGAGGTCTTCTCCAGAGCTTCCCACACTTGGGGTCATGTCCTCACATTTGGGGATGTCCCGGTGTCCTCGCTCCTCAGCCAGCCCTCAACAGCTTGGCTACACTCCTGGCCTTGGGAATTCCAGCTGAGCTGTTTGGGACCTGAGCCCAGGAGACAGAGTCCAGGGGCAGTGTGAGCACGGAAAGAATGGGAACACAGACCGGGTGCTTCCCTTCTGTTGACAGTGTGTTCCAGGAGGCTACGGGTATTCCAGAGGGTGTCACCTGGGAAGGAAAGGTGGGCTTGGGAAGGGCCAGCTGGACCTGCAAAGAACATTATTAAAGAACAGTTTATAACACAGGAAGGGCCTATCATTGTGATTGCACCTAGGAGGCCACTGCCTCTGGGGATCACTCGGAAGTGGAGCCACTACATGATCAGAAGTGGTACAGCCTAGGAGTCTATAAATAGATGGTTCCCGTTCTGAGCTGTTCCTGGTGTCCGTGGTCAGCTAGTACTGGCTTAATAGAGCACAGACACACATGTCCCCTGGCCCAGAGGGTCGTCTGTTGAGTCTGTCAACTCAGAGGGAATTTGCAGCAGAAGACCTGGAAGAACTTCATTTCAGGTTAGTGCAGAGAGCCCTTGCATGGTGAAGGTCCTGGGTACCCTGAGGCTGGATCCCATTCAGCCCCTCACAGCCAGGAAGCCAGTGACTAAGTTTATATTTATAGATTCCCAGGTTGTACCACTTCTGATCGTGTAGTGCTCCACTTCAAATGGTCCCCAGAGGCAGTGGCCTCCCAGGCGCAGTCACAGTGAGAGGCCTCTCCATTGTTACCAACTGTTGTTTTATAATGTCCTGGCCAGGCCAACCTTCCTGAGTTCATCCTGTGGTCCAGGCAGGTATTTACTCAGACACCACACCCTCCTGGGGTGTAGTGGGCGGTGATAGTCAGGGTCTCTTCGCTTCTCACCTGTCAAATGGGGACCATAACAAAACTCACACCGTGGGGTGATGGAGAGAATGGAGCCAGTGAGTATATGATATACCCTGACAGTTCCTGCCACAAAGAGCTCCAGGTTAACTGTCTGCTATTTTTAACAGGGACTGATAGCAAAGGTCCATAATCTCAGCTACTCAGGAGGTAAACCAGAGGATCAAAAGTTCAAGCAAGGCCCATGTGGGCTACAGAGTGTGTTCAAGTCCAGCCTGGGCAACTTAGTGAGACCTTATTTCAAATGAAAATGAAAGGAAGGCTGAGTCTGAAACTTAGTGGCAGGGCCTTGCTTAGCACCCACAAGGCCCTGTGTTCAGTCTCCAGTACCATAAAGTCCAAACAAAATAGCTATTTCTATTTATTGATTTTTTTTTTTGTTTTTTTCAAGATGGATTTCTCTGGTAGTCTTAGCTGTCCTGGAACCAGCTCTGTAGACCCTGCTGGCCTCGAACTTGCAGAGATCCGCCTGCCTCTGTCTCCCAAGTGCTGGGATTAAAAACTTGCGTTACCACCACCTAACTGCTCTTTTTTGTTTTGCAAAGGAGAAAAAGTATAAATTTTCTGGTACCTATGATTGTTTCCAACAGTTTCCACCTCCAACCCCACCCCTCCCCAAAAAAAGCTGGATGATAAAGCCATGAGTTGAAATTCAACCAACTCCCAACTATGAGGGCTTTTCTGAGCCTAGATCCTGGGCCACCGGCATACAGAACCCCACCCACGCCCATGCATCAGCAGTGGAGAAACTGAGACTCCACTCTGGATATGGGTCAGGTTCACTTTTCTCAAGGGATGTGTGACCACTTCCTCTTCGAGTTTGTTTCAGATACCCTCTGGATGATTTCCACCCTGCCTCCATCCCTCTTCCTCCACCAAAGCTTCCGGTTCACTGAGCCTCTGCTTCTACCATTTCAGATGTTCCTCGTTTGCCGGGACAGCAGCCTGAAACGCCTGGTGCTGTGCGTCCATTTCCCTTCGCTGAAGGACAGCTCCACCGAGGTCCTGGAGTACCCAATCAAAGAAGAAAAATCTAGTAAGTTCTCACCTCACCTTCCTCCCTCCAAGCTACACAGTAGAACCTGCTAGCCACAAATCCTCCACTCTGTCCCCATGTTTGAAACTAGAATGGGGAAAATCATTTTTAGAGTTGGGTTGAAGGTAGCAGTTTGGATTAGGTAAGAGTTTGAGAGGAGACACGTTTCCTGTATGTTTCCTGTGCCCACAATATATGGACTAGACCTTGACCAGGTTTGTTTTAAACTCAGCTTATCACTCAAATGTTAAAATTGCCAGACATGGTAGTGCATGCTTGGGTAACTTGGAGGCCCGCCCAGCTATGCAGTGAGTGTCAGGTCACAAAGTATCAAATTAGAAAGACACTATTTCAAAACACTAAGCAAAGTCACTGTTAATTTTCACTGTCTCTGCTCCCAGCTTGATTGTCTTTGCTTCCCAGTATTCCCAGTAGCCATAGTCAAGTTCTTTCTTGTTTGTGAGCACAAAGGATGATAGAGAAAGGGAGGAAAAGGTGAAGAAATAAGATGTCTAGTCCTGGGTTTCAATGACATATTAGTACATTCTCAAATTGTGATTGTGATCTTGGGTATGTCATGTAGCTTCTCAGGCTTTTTCTTCCATCAAATGAAACTAACGATCACTGTCCTACCTCTGTCCCAGAGCCTTTGAAACGGTCACATGAGCAAGCACTTCTAAAGACAGGGTGTTAGTTCTGGGTGTGCACAGGACTATCAGAGCAGAGCTGGGTTAGGGAGAACCTGTCTGGGGATCTTTAGTCCAGGCTAGCCTCAAACTCATAGGCCTCCGACCTCAGCCTCTCCACTGTCACACTGAGAGGTGCACACTACCATGCCTACATCCTGGGGTGGGTTTGTACTGATCAAGACATCTTGGGTCTTGGATCTCGTCTGGGCTAGGTTCACCCATCTGCACTAACTTCTGCATCCTTTCAAAGGCTGTGTTCACGGGTTAGGTTTGAAAATCCAAGAAGCCTGTGATGAGAATCCATAGGATAAACTGGGTGGTGGTGCATATACACCTTTAATCCCAGTATTAGGGAAGCAGAGGCAGGTGGATCTGTGTGTTCAAGGCCAGCCTGGTCTACAAAGTGAGTTCCAGGACAGCTAGAGCTGATACACAGAGAAACCCTGTCTCAAACAAACAAACAAAAATTCATAGGTTATTCCAAGCACCAAATGATGACACCCAAGGTGTCCCCTGAACCTTGTCACCCTCGTCAACCACAGAGTGACAGCAGCTAAGGAAGCTACAGTAAATACTCTCCTGCTTGTTGTTCAAGACACTGAGAAAGTACATAGAGAAATAAGATGACGGTCCTGGCCTGGGGGTGGGCGTCTCCAGTCAGGTTGGAGGGCTATGCTAGAGCAGGGCAAACAGATCTCTATTCCTCTCATGATGTCGATTGACAGGTGCTACTGCCAAGGGACCTCCTGTCCAAGTGTATGGAGGGCCCAGATTCTCCCTTCTGTAGGAAGAATCTGGAAAGCTATCTAAGAGGGGGAAGCTTTAGGGCTGGGTCCTAAATGTGTGAAGGTGCTTGTATTAGTCCAATCAAAGGCTGATTTTCTACAAAAGGAAAGTAGAGCAGGTTCCCATCCTGCTTGGAGGGGGTCTTTCCAGAGACTCAGACCACGTGAATAAAACATATCCTATGCTTGTCCCATGGTTACAGAGAGTGCATCTTGTGGCAGGAACACACGGCACCTGCCTTCTAGGGTATCAAGTGAAATAAGAGACAGCAGTGGAAAGGTGTTTACTGTCTCGGGCAATGTGGCCATGTGGAAAATCAGCCAGCTGCCACAATACCAAGAAATGGCTTAAAGTTTCAGGAAGCACAGGCAAGACGCGCCTCCCTCAGGAACCCTGCATGACCCTGCTGCTCTACCGCCAGCACGTGGTCTCCATATTTTAGGGTTGGGTCCAAGGTAACAGTTAGACTAGGAAAGGAGTCTAGGTGTCTCCTATACCCATATTTTATTGACAAGAACTCAGTCATATGACCAAGCCCACCTGCAAAGGACACTGGGAAATGCAGTCAATGCAATCTTGTGCCCAGGAAAACAGAGCTGCTGGATTTTAATGAGCTGCTAGGTGTTGCTCCCTGAGTATGAGGGTAGAGATGCGGAACTAGGAAAAGGCTATGGAGTCAGGGGGCGAGGGTGGAGTTCTCAAAGAGGATGGGGCCGGGGGTGCTGTGGTTTTTTTTTTCTAAACCACTGGAATACATGTCCCTTGGTGACTCAGAAGGGGTGGAGTTGTTTGGCTTGTTTTCTGTTTCCCAAGAAACCTGGGTCATTTTTCCTATGGCCCGGGGAAAGTGACCTTCACAGTGTCTTGGGCACCACATGGTCCTGGATGTGTTTGCGACCCCTAGAGAAAGTTGACCAATAGGCCACAAACTGATGGTCTGGAATTTCAGGATTGTCCTACCTCTTACTGAGAGTCATGACTTCTGCGACTAGGCTGCCACACATTAGTTACCTCTGAACTTTTAGGGACCCAAGTGCCTTGAGTGAGTTTCAGCCTGTAGGACTGGAAAAGTGGTCAGGTAAGGTTGTGCCCGGGGCTCTGTGGAGAGATTACTAGTTCAAGGGGGGTACCAGAGGTTTTTGGAGGTGACGGGGAGAGTGTGGCTGACCCAGAAACTGCCTGGGCTTCTGTTCTGCTCTTCTGTCCTCTATGCCTTTCCACCTGCCTGCTGCTGCCTTTGGGGCCATCACATGGAGGCCTCTGCACCTTAAAGACAACACACCCCTTGGAAGGCAGGGTGGCAGTGTGATTTCATGTCCCCTTTCCAAGTCTGAGCCTGCAGAAGGCAAACAGAGTAGAATGGTGGTAACTAGAGTTAAAACAGACCCAGTTCAGAAGCATTGCAGCCATGGGAAGGAACCCTCAGCACAGAACTGGCTCAATCCTGATCCGGCTTGCACAGGTGGGAATTTATAGCAAGGTGGGGAGGGATGATTCGATGGGGTGCTGGCTGAAGGTGGGCAGATTGGCCCCACTTCTAAAGGATGGGAAACAAGAAAAACCCAATTGGGTATAGATGGTGATCAGAGAGGCGGAGCAGAGGTCCCCCACGCACTTAAAGGGGTTATTGTGTGCCGGGCGGTGGTGGCGCACGTCTTTAATCCCAGCACTCGGGAGGCAGAGCCAGGCGGATCTCTGTAAGTTCGAGGCCAGCCTGGTGTACAAAGCGAGTTCCAGGAAAGGTGCAAAGCTGCACAGAGAAACCCTGTCTCGAAAAAAGGGGTTATTGCTGAAACAGGAAGTACATGGAGGGACTTCTGAGAAGGTCCAGGAGCCTGTGACCATTTAGTTGAGTGACGTTCTGTTACAGCAGATGGACAGTGTTACTAGAGCTATGAAGGTCAGAGCCTGGGCCCTGGCAGGCCCAACCAACCGGGCTGGGCCACTGGTTCTCCATAGGCAAATTAAACAGATAATAGTGAAAATATGAGGAAAGAGAGCCGCTCAGTGTCGGGAGAGGAACAAATAGAGATCCCGTCACCGTCCCCCACAAAGTCCATCTTCAGGGTCTTGACATGAGGCTTCAGTTGAGGGTGAGAGGTCTGCATAACTAAGCAGCCCTGGCCAAGGGGTGTGGTCATCCCTGACTGATCCCTGAGCCCATCATTGTCTGGATCCCAGTGTGTCCTGCAAGGTTGTTTGAAGTGTTATCAGAACTGTGCAACCTCTTTCCAGGAAATAAGCCCTCCTCTCGCTGGCCCCAGGAGGACCCCAGCCTTCTCCTTCTCCTAGCTGACACTTTAATTCCTTGGCGACAATGACTTCAATAGTGTGATAGCCCAGAGAAAGGGGCACCAGTGTCTCTTGAGAGTATCTTCATTTCTACCACAATGATTGCACCAGGCCATTCAGAAATGGGAGCACTGACGTCTCAGGCTCTTGGTTTCCTCCAAGGGCCACATGGTAGAATTCCCTGCATTTTTAAGGCTTTAAATAAATTCAGTGTTTAGCTTTGCCCTGAAGGTAATCAAAATGCAAACCAAAGTCATCCAGGCAATCTGGTTCTTCAATCCTTATTCTTCCACATTTACCACAAACACAGAGATGCCCGTGGTTTGTATATTTTGTTCTCTCTTTACATTACTCTGCTGCTCCCAAACCTCTTTCCCTTGAGGTCTGCCGCCAGAGCAAGGCCAGTGGCTATTTCTCTGCCTCAGCGATTCTAGGTCCATCCCTCCACCCTCTCTTTTAATTCTGTGCTGTTACTGCCTTCAGGACTCAGCCCTGACCGTGGGAGCCACCCAGCCTGGTAGACTCTCACCTCTGCCTCCTGCCACTTGTGTGACTAGGGCAAGATGCTCCACCTCTCCGGGCCCTGGCACCCCTGTCTGTGAGGTAGAAATAATGATGGTGCCTTTGTCAGAATCCTGGAAGGAATCTGTTGTCCAGAAGACATAGAATGTGAGACTTTGTGGCCGGGATGGCTGCAGTGGAGCGTCCTGAGGAGGAAGTGGGAGCGCAAAGGCCCAGACCTAGAACTGGAGCTTTCTGGGTTTCCCCACTCGAGTGGAGGGAGGAGACCAGGGGATGCCCCAAAAGTGAGTTTTGCTTGACCACAGCTTTGCTTTGAGGCACTTAGAATCTGCTCTCTTCTCCTTCTCCTCCTTCTTCTTTGTTTTTGTTTTGTTTTGTTTTTGAGACAGGGTTTCTCTGTGTCACAGTCCTGGCTGTCCTGAAACTCACTCTGTAGACCAGGCTGGCCTCGAACTCACAGAGATCCGCTTGCCTCTGCCTCCTCAGTGCTGGGATTAGAGGTCTGTACCACCACTGCCCAGCTTCCCTCTCTGGTTTCTTTTTTTTTTTTTTTTTTTTTTTTTTTTTTTGGTTTTTCGAGACAGGGTTTCTCTGTGTAGC
The DNA here is from genome assembly GCF_049852395.1 of Peromyscus maniculatus bairdii. Lineage (NCBI taxonomy): Eukaryota > Metazoa > Chordata > Mammalia > Rodentia > Cricetidae > Peromyscus > Peromyscus maniculatus. The sequence goes on from NC_134865.1 coordinate 73,762,014, forward strand.
TTTGCGCCTTTCCTGGGACTCACTTGGTAGCCCAGGCTGGCCTCGAACTCACAGAGATCCACCTGGCTCTGCCTCCCGAGTGCTGGGATTAAAGGCGTGCGCCACCACCGCCCGGCTCCCTCTCTGGTTTCTTACAAAGATTTTTCTTTGAAAAATCCTGATTCTGTCAGCTGAGCTTGTAGCAGTAACAGACTGCCCTAAACCTTAATTACTTACATACAAAGTAACATGGACGTACTGTTGTACTACACATATGATTATGACAAACATATACAAAGTAACGAGCGTGTTCTCACTGATGTGACATGAACGACCTGCAGCTGAGTTTCTTCACACTGCAAGGCTGCGGAAGAGCCGTACCCATCCGGGGAATGAGAGAGAAAGCAGAATTCCATGATGACTCTGGAAGGTTCCACTCAGGAATGGCAGCCACCACTTCCCTGCATAACTCATTGACCAAACCAGGCCACATGGCCAGGCTGGAGCCCAGTGGGGTGGGAAGAATAATCTCCCCTCATACATGTGGCCAGCAGGAAGGGGAAGTAACTCCAGAGATTAAGCAAAAGAGGATTTACAGCAGGGATGCACCAGTTGAAGGAGCAGAGCGAAGGGTGGATGGGGCTATGCCAGCTTCCGGGAGTAAGCCTGCCCCTTGATGGCTGGTATAAACAACCTGTCCTAGAGGACACTGTAGCAGGAGCATCCTTTATCCTAAATGCTTGAGCCAGGAGTGTTGCAGACTTGCCCCAGATTGTGAAGTATTTGCACATGTGTAATGAGTTGTCTTGGGGATGAGACCTAAGCCTAACAAGGACACTTATTTATGCTTTATACATGCTGTATAACATAGCCTTAAAGTGGTTTTTTTTCTTTTATACTCTCTCCAATGCACCTGCCTTTTAACTCTGCTTGTCAGTTGACATCAGGTGTAGAAGTTTTCACTTGTGGCAAGATGTCAGTGGACCAAACAGTTTTGGAGTTGGGAGCCTTTCAGATTTCAAATTTCCAGAGAGAGAGAGTGCTCAGCTGGACCTGCTTTTTCATTAATATGCATAGAGGTGGCGAGGATGATAAACAGATTCATGGGATGGCATTTTCCTAGTGGTTGCTGAATAAAGGAAGAAGAAAACCCATTTGGGACTGTCTCTACCAGAGCAGCCCTGAGGCGGTGTGGTAGCCAGGCCCATGCAGGAAGTGGGCTCTGCAGTGCACAAGGCCTGAGCCACAGTTCTGTCACTCACACCTAGTCCCTCTGGCCCCCTGACCCTTGACTTTAGAAAGGTCTGTCCACGAATTCTGAGTGAGTCGTCACTCTCAGGTGTGAGTTTTACATCAGGTTGGGTACATCAACACCTGGAGAACAGCCCGTCTCCTGGGCAAGTATGGCGAATTCTCATGCTGTTTGGTGTGGGGGTTATCACCAATGGATGCAAGGGAGAGCTCTCGGGGTGAGTCCTCCTGGGCAGTAGAGATGCATATAGGCATGGTAGAGTGTTGCCAGAATGCCTTTAACTTCTCTCCATACTCTTGAGGGTAATTGTCACCAGCTGAAACCCTAGAATGAAATCTGACCTGTTTTTGACTGGAGATGGCTTAAGGCCATGAACAGGTGAGAAATTGTTATTCATAAAGGAGGGATTGGTGTAGAGACTCCTCCATGTTTTAGCAGGAGGTGAGGTGGGTTTGACTGCCTTGTGGGAGATCTCACAGGCTTGTCAATGCAACCCCCCTCCCTTTTTTTAAGAACATGAATTTTGGATAGGATGACTGTAGGTCCTAGATTTTTATTCTTGTGAGATCAGGTAAGATGCCTGATGTCCTTGTTACCGTTTCTCTATCTGTGAACTGAGGGGGACTCCCCAGCATAGCTGTGAGCAGATCCTTGAAAGAAGCTATGAGCGGGGAAGCACTCGGCATCTTTGTATCTAAATGTAGACACTTCTGGGAAGAAGTCACGAGCCCCACGTGTAGCAAGTGCTGGGTGCACAGTGGCAGTTATAATTAGCACCCTGCAGCTCACACCTCGCAACCCCTCATTTCCTGTACTGCCCGTCCTGAGGACTGCTCTAAAAAGCAGATGCGTCCCGGGCTGCTGAGTGGCCACAGGAGCTTGGGCTAAAATAGCCATGGTTTACTTCATTCTGCCTTCATCATTCCTGCTTGGAGCTTCCAGACCTGGAGTTGTGTCAGGATGAGGCAGGGAGGTCAGTTTAGCTCTTAAGAGATCTACTGCAAAACCTTAGGAAACCAAGTTAACTTCTTCCTCCTGCTCCTCCTCCTCCTGCTCCTGCTCCTCCTCCTGCTCCTCCTCTTCCTCCTGCTCCTTCTCCTCCTCCTCCTCCTATTCCTCCTCCTCCTCTTTTAGTTCTTCATTTTGAAGATCTCACAGGAGAGCTCAGGCTAGCTTCGAATTTGATCTCTTCCTGCCTCAACCCCCTGAGTATTGGGATCACAGGCATGCACGACTGGGCTCCCTACTTCCTCATCTTTCCACCTCTCCATAGTCCTGCCTTCCCTTTGTATTTTTTGAAGCCCAGGGTGGCCTCAAATGAATCTTCTGCCTCCTGGGTGCTGTGATTACACACCTAGTTTTTTTCTTCTTCTTTCAATAGATTTTGAGTCACGGTCACGAATGCCACTGTTTACCCTTCCATGTTCACCATCTTGTTTTATCATGAGCTTTCTCAGCTCCATGCTGCTAAGCATGTCACAAAATGTATCCCCAATTAAGTATCTTCTGAATGGGTTTTGAGGGAAGACACTTATAAGGGGACTAAGACACAGCCCCAACCCTGAACCAAGCGAAAAGAGGCGCCCACAACTACACACAAGGCCACTGTCTTAGGTCCTATAATGTAACCATGCTCTTGAGATGTCAACACTCCTTATTCCTGACTAGGGGAGATCAATCACCTGGGTCCCTTTGGGGCTGGGGAGTTGAGAAACAATTGTGAGGAAGAATTTTGGGGAACAGGCTTGAGAAGCTGAAGCCACAGTCTTCTATGTCAAAGTTCAGAAACAAGGAAGGCCGGGCTGGTCAGGTGGTAACGGAAGAGACAAAACCAAGGCATCGAGGGTGGAATTGGCTGGGTCACCAGCAGCTGTGAGGATTTGGTTTGAAGTGTCATGGGAAGGTTTTGAGCAGGAAGCAGCCCAATGGGATAAATGATTTAGGCCCCCTGGCTGTATAACAGCTGGCAGGGACAGCGACCAGTCACAACCGAAGAGGAAAGAGGAGTTGTAGAAGACCACCAATGGTAAAAGCTTTATGACTGCTTAGGTGTTGGGGCTGGAGAGCTGGAAGGCAGCTCTGGGGGTGGACCCTGGAGAAAGAGAGCACTCTGAGTTGTCATGTCCTCCTAGACAGGCAGGAGAGTCCAACAGGTGAGAAGAGGAGCGCTCCACAGGGTCAGTGCCTCGACAGAAAAATAGGGCAGCAACACTCCTCCGGTAAACATGACCATGGTGGCTAGAGGAGTTTGTTTTGTTCTAAGAGAGCCCAAAAAAGATCCAAATCACAGGGTCTTGTTGATTATGAAAGGAAAAGGATGGTGAAAAGAGGTTGGTGTCACAGTGTGTGGTCCTGGTCTGCCTGTGGGTGGTCCTGGTCTGCCTGTGGGTGGTCCTGGTCTGCCTGTGGGTGGTCCTGGACTGCCTGTGGGTGGTCCAGGTCTGCCTGTGGGTGGTCCTGGTCTGCCTGTGGGTGGTCCTGGTCTGCCTGTGGGGGTGGTCCTGGCCTGCCTGTGGGGGTGGTCCTGGTCTGCCTGTGGGGGTGGTCCTGGCCTGCCTGTGGGGGTGGTCCTGGTCTGCCTGTGGGGGTGGTCCTGGCCTGCCTGTGGGGGTGGTCCTGGCCTGCCTGTGGGGGTGGTCCTGGCCTGCCTGTGGGTGGTCCTGGCCTGCCTGTGGGGGTGGTCCTGGCCTGCCTGTGGGGGTGGTCCTGGCCTGCCTGTGGGGGTGGTCCTGGCCTGCCTGTGGGTGGTCCTGGCCTGCCTGTTGGTGGTCCTGGTCTGCCTGTTGGTGGTCCTGGCCTGCCTGTGGGTAATTCTGATCTGCATGTGTGTGACTGCCCACATTTAGGGACTTTCAGCTTCAAGAAACCCATCTAGGGGACAGCAGCTCAACTTGGCTATTTCTGGACCAGAGGCCTCTACTCAACCACCCTTCCTTTGAAGGCAGCGGTAGAGGACGTCAGGGCCAAGCCCTAGGGTCTCCTGGCTTCGGTCTCAGGCCTGGGTGATCTTGGCTCAGCATATGTTTGAGCCCATCTATCTGTATTGCTGTAACAAATAACTGGAACTGGGTATGGTCTAAAAAAGAGACATTCATTTCTCACAGTTTTGGGAGCTAGGAAGGCCAACATTAAGTCATGGGCAGGTAACACTGTCTGCTGAGAGCTACTCCCTGCTCCAGCATGGTGCCTTACTGTTTCATCCTATGGAGGGGCAGGGAGCTGTGTTCTCCGTGGCAAGAAGTGGAAGGACCAGTGAGCTGAACCCTGCTTGAAGCTTTGTAAAGACTTAAGACTGTGGTTTAGTGGTAGAGCACTTACCTAGCACACATGAGGCCTGCATTTCATCCCAGCATCACATATTAAGTCAAATAAAATAATTAAGAGATGGGAATGTGGCTACACTGGTTGAGTCCTTACCTAATATACATACATAAAGCCCTGGGTCCAATGCCCAGGCCTACATAAACCCAGGTGTAGTCCATGTGCTTGCACACTGAAGAGTAGAGACAAGCCTGTCCCCGGGGCTCAGTAGCCAGTCAGGCTAGCCGAATTGGTGAACCCGAAGGCCAGCAAAAGACTCTCTCAAAAATACGATGAATGGCTCCTGAGGAACAACACCCAAGGTGTTCTCTCTCTCTCTCTCTCCCTCTCTCCCTCTCTCCCTTCCTTAAGTCAAAGAAAAGTCAGAGTTAGAAACTTCACCCCCTTTTCAGATATGGATGGATGGATGCAGCAGGCAGAAACTCAGTAAGGACACAGATGAGCTCAGCACAGCCTACCAACTGGATGTGACAGACCGCTAGACCCGCGGACCACTTCATCAACACAAGCATATACACATGCCTCTCCCGTTTAAGGGAAGCATGCATCAAACAGACCACACTCTGGGACGCCCTGTGGTGTGCCTTAAGAGATTATGGAGAACAGAAACCAGACCAACCACATGGAACCAAAGTAGGAATCGACAAGCAGAAAGACAGTGGCACATCCCTACTAGATTAAACAACTCATCCACCATAATACCATGTCAAAGGAAAAATCTCATGGAAATTTGTAAATACTTTAAATGAAAATCCAAACTTCTCAAAATGTGTATAGTAGGCAGCACCTACGGGAAATATATAGCATTGAATGCGTACATTAGAAGAGAATGAAATCAGATTTCCTATTCAGTACTCTCACTTAACTGGCTCTGGAAACTAAAGATCATGTGACATGTGGCCCTCATTCCCATCAGTCACATACGGGCCCATTATACCTCTAAAGAAGCTGTAGAAAGAACAGACAAGAAATGTGTGTGGACATACCTAAGACCTACAAAGTACAGGAGTGGTCCAAACACTGCTGTGTGTGTTTCTGTATTCATCTGTTTATGAATATGAGTACTTAGCATTTATTGGCTCCTGGTGATGATAAGGTTTCTTGTCTTCAAGTCTGGCCAGGGAGGCAGTACAGGCAGTTACAGAATAGTGTGATTAGGGCTCTTGTAATCAAGTAAGAGGGTGAGGGATGGCATTATACTATAAACCAAGGTTCCAGAGAAAGCACAGATGTGGCGCTCAACCAGAGTTGGCTCCTAAGAGTCACTAGGGCACCTGAGTGGATGGGAGCAAGACTAGACAAAACCAGACAAGGGGCTTGTGTCCTGTAGTTCTCAGCACTTCCCTGTGAGGAGGCTTGAGCTGAGTGGAATACCTGACAGTGAGGACATCTAAGGAGAGATTCCTAGGAACCTTAGCTCTGGGGAAGTTTGGGGAAGTTGATCTGGCTCACTTCCCAGGTTTGCTTTTGCCCTGGGAATTCCCAGGCAGCACTACCCTAAGAAGAATGAACAGCAGTAGAGCCATTGTGAGATTGAACAAAGCCCTGGCTGGGTATCAGTGAAGTGGGTTCTCATCAGGCTTTCCCGATAACTTGCTGTGTGTCTTTGTATAAGCCACTCAATGCCTCTAAGCCTCCTGGGAAAGGGAACTCCAGACTTCTGGCAAGTAATAGATTCAAAGTGCCCTGGAAGATATAAGGCCCCACAGCTTTGCCCAACTATATGTGTCCCACACACCTAGATCAGAAAGCCTCCCCACAACCTAGAAAATACATGGTGCCGTGTCCAGACAACCTAACTGCCTTTGGGGAAGCCATATTAGTATGTCTCACCAACAGAGGCAAGAACTTCTGGGAAGTTCCACAAAAAAGAAAAAAACAGACTGGTGTCTTCTGTGGCTCTTTGTGCCTGTCTCCTCTCACTTGTCAGAATCAATGAAAGGTTTGTCTTGCTCTTTGTGGCACAGCTGACTCAACCTTTATTATGTTTATTGCTTCTGCCTTGGTTATCATAGAGTCAACATTTAGGGAACTTGCCCTAGAGGAATTTCCCCTGCTGGAATGTTCCTTTGGTGTAGTTCCCTGTCCAACACTACCCTTAGCACCTCCAAATGTGGAAGCCTCCTGGTGAAACTAAACCACTGTCACTGGGCTCTGAAATTGTAAGCCTTCGGTCTCAGTTGTAGGAGACTTACCGCATGGCTTTTGGACTGCCCGTTCTCTGTCTTCACCACCTCTGAAGCAAGTGTTAGGATCTCCTCTTTGCAGATGAGCTAATGGTGCCCAAGGATGTCAACTGGGATTCAGCCGAGTCAGAGATGTATGGCTCTTTCGCCAGAATCCAGTTGTTTCTGGTCATGTCTCTGTATTCTTCATTCAACGGGCTCTCCAAGGGCCAGAGGAAGATGGCAGAGAGAGAAATAGAGCAGACAATAATCCAGTCGTTAATATTCTCATAATTATGTCATTGTTTCCTCTTTGTGTTCCTGACACAGAGCTAGAGCCAGGCAGAAAAGGAGCAGGTAGGGCTATGTGGCCTTAGTGAGGAGGGCCATGGAGATGAGAGTTCCAGGCCTGACCCTGCCTCTGACAATTGAACATAAGCTGTAGCTAGAGTTTTCCTGCCTTGCCCACGGTTAGGACAAATCTCTGTGACCCGCCAGTTCCACAGCCACTCAGACCCAACCAAGTAAACACAGAGACTTAAATTGTTTACAAACTGTATGGCCGTGGGAGGCTTCTTGGTAACTGTTCTTATAGCTTAAATTAATCCATTTCCATAAATCTATACCTTGCCATGTGGCTCGTGGCTTACCGGCGTCTTCACATGCTTCTTGTCATGGTGGCGGCTGGCATTGACCCCTTCCGTCTTTCTGTTCTTTTATTTCTCTTCTCTGTTAGTCCCATCTATACTTCCTGCCTAGCCACTGGCCAATCAGTGTTTTATTTATTGACCAATCAGAGTAATTTGACATACAGACCATCCCACGGCACTTCCCCTTTTCTTTTTTAAAAAGGAAGGTTTTAACTTTTACACATCTCCAAAGCTAGCTTGGTATATTTAGGAATTTGGGCATAGCTCCTCTTACTACTTCCTGCTGGAGAGGGGCACTGTATCTTATGGGGACACAAAGAAAATTTTAGAATCATGGAGTAGTCCATGAGGCTGTATCATCTGAGCCAGTTGCCTTGAAACGATTCTGGATGTTGGATCATCTGGGCCTTGGTGTCATCAGAGACCTTTCAGGTGGTCTTGGCTGGTCAAACCTGATGTGTCTTAATCTGGAACAAATCCATAGCCTCTGGCTTTCTGTGGAAACAAAAGCAGAGCCTCCTTTCCAAAGCAACATATCCTTACATCCAAATTTTGAAGTCAAGGTACCTTTTAAATATACATTTTGGCATAACTCAACAGCTTTTGCAATCAAATGTTTTTCTTCAGTTACAAATATCAAAGAGAACATAATTCAGATTCTCTGTGTGATAGCCATCCTTATGTGGCTTATTTTTTATATTACCTTGAGCCTATTGCTTTAAACTGCAGCCTTCTAAGTGATGTGGCTGCTGGCTCCACCCACTTCAGCTTCCCAACATGGTTGTGGTACATTTTCCGCCAGCTCTGGGAGCCATTGTGGGTCTATGCTTTTATCAAAGCAGCATGTAGTACAGAAACCTCTTTTTTTTTTTTTTTTGTTTTGTACTAGCAAAGGCTAAATCCACCATGCAGCTTAATGAGCCATTTGCAGAGGCCTCATTCCCACAATACTGTAGGTAGAGCTCACATGCCAGGAACTCGCCATTGTAGCTCAAACATGCAGGCTGCCACTAACTTGAGAGAAACAACTAGGAACTGTTTTATCTCCATTTTAGAATCTTTTTACTCAAGTTTTAGGTAGAAACTCTTGCCCCACATTGGGCGCCATTTGAAGCTAGAGTTTTCCTGCCTTGCCCACAGTCAGGACAAATCTCTGTGACCCGCCAGTTCCACAGCCACTCAGACCCAACCAAGTAAACACAGAGACTTATATTGCTTACAAATTGTATGGCCATGGCAGGCTTCTTGGTAACTGTTCTTATAGCTTAAATTAATCCATTTCCATAAATCTATACCTTGCCATGTGGCTCGTGGCTTACCGGCGTCTTCACATGCTTCTTGTCATGGTGGTGGCTGGCAGTGACCCCTTCCATCTTCCTGTTCTTTCTTTTCTCGTCTCTGTTAGTCCCACCTATACTTCCTGCTTAGCCACTGGCCAATCAGTGTTTTATTTATGGACCATTCAGAGTAATTTGACATACAGACCATCCCACAGCAATAAGCAATCTTGTTCTGGGCTGTGGCCCTGGTAGTGTTAGAACCAGTCAGAGCCCCTGGAGAGAGCTGGCTCTTCCCAGCTAGGGATTAAGTATATCATGAAACCAGCAGGGGCTATATCCAGGGTGGTTTTCCCTAGGGAGCTAATTGTGGCCGTCCCTCCTGCTGCTGCCACTTCCCATCTGGAAAATCAGGATGTGTGAAGAGCCACCCTTGGGCCTTGACATGTATGTGAGCATCTTACAAACCAAAGCATGACGTGTGTGTGTGTGTGTGTGTGTGTGTGTGTGTGAGAGAGAGAGAGAGAGAGAGAGAGAGAGAGAGAGAGAGAGAGAGAGAGTTGGAATCTGAGCACAGTATGATAGGAACACAGATTCTGAAGAAACCAGATGAATGACGTAACTCAGTTACTCATGGCTAGTATTTGCAGTCTTGAGGAACTTCCTCATAGACACCTGAGGTGCTTCTCATTGGCTTCAGCATCCTGAGGACCACAGCCTGTCATTCACAGAAAGGATGCCGTGGAGATTTCCCATGCTTTTCTTTAAGAAATATCAATGGATGGCAGGGGCTATGAAAGAAAAAGCCAGCAGATAGGCTTAGCTTTGAAGTCTAGTAGTCACATACCATGTGGATGAACCTGGGCAGGAGTTCAGTTTCCTTTCCTGTGGCCCATGGAGCCTCCCCATAGCAGACTTTGGGGGAGACCCTTGGAGTCTAATGACGTGTTAGATTGTGTTGGACCCTCTGTGTCTCTGAGGACTGTAGTTTCCTACCAGTCTTGGGACTCCAACAGGATCCCAAGTTTTCAGAATATGGCCCATGGATTGGCACAAGAATCTCCCCCTTCTAGCCTAGCCTAAAACATTGCCCATATGCCTCTTCCTCCATAGAATGATGGCACAAAAATTACTTAGTGAGATTTGGCTAGTTACTGGGCTTTAGGCAGTTATAATGGGACCGAAGGACTATGGTATCATAGCAGTTATTTATTAAGCATTTGGTATGAATTATTTATTTTTTAATTTTGAGATAGGATCTCTCTCCACACCCAGATTGCCTCAAACACACTATCTTCCTGCCTTAGGCTCCTAACTGCTGGGATTACAATTGCTCTGCTAATTTAATCTGCATGTTAGCTTTAGGATATGGTGCCACAGTGTGGCAGATTAAGGTATTTTTTTTTTTTTGACAGTTCTTCCTTCTTGGGGTGGAGTCTATTACCCCTCCCTTCTACTTTGGTCTGTGACTTCTGCGGTCAACAAAATAAGCAGAAATGACTCTAGCCAGTTCCTCATAGGTTTTCAGAGAGCTGGCACTTCTTACATTTTAAGAGCTGAGTTGCCTCCATCCTGAGGAGAGAGGCCTGGAAGGGAGATGGACCTGGCTGACTGTAGCCTTTTAACTCTCTGTGCCAAAGAGCTAGCTCATTTGAGGAAAACATCCTGGACCCTCCAAACCAAATCAGGCCCCACCTGATAGCAGCCAATAAAAAGTCAGCTCCCCAAGGAGTGGAAATGTCGCCCAGCTGAGCACTGCCCATTTCAGACCCACAATAAGTTGTAGGAAGATGGTTGTTATTTCCAAGTCACTCTGCTTTGTCTTTTGTTACACAGCAGTAGATAACAAGAACCAAACTCCTGTTTTCCAATAACTGATGCTGCTCAGAATCACACATTACTGACAGCAAAGCCAGGGTTCAGACCCCAGGAACCCAGCTCCGAGTACCTGCTCCTAGTACTCAGTGGTTCTCCTCTTGGGCCAGTGAAGTGGCTCACCAGGCAAAGGCCCCGACTACCAACTGTGACAACTGTGTTCCAACCCCAGGACCCACTCACAAGGCAGAGGAGAAAACCAATTCCCCCAGTTTGTCTTCTGACCTCCACACAGGCTCTGTTGCCACATGCACTGTGACTTGCCCTTCCTCTGCATATAAATAAATGTAATTTATAAACCCCAAACAAATGCTTCCAAGCTCCATATGATGCTGCATACCTGTAATCCCAGCATTTGAGGGGCTGGAGGAGGAAGCAAAGTTTGAGGCCATCCTGAGCCATAAAATGAGACGCTGTCTCAGGAAGAGGAGGAGGAGAAGAGGAGAAAGAAGAGGAAGAATAGGAGGGGGAGAAGGAGGAGGAGAGGAAAAGGAGAGAGAGGAAGAGGAGGGGGAGGAAGCAGCAGCAGCCACTGCTTCTCTTAGGAAGTGTCTATCCGAGAGGAGTCACGCCCTTGCCATGATTAGAGGTTTATATGCCTTAGTTTATCCGTTTATTCAGTTTAAGAACACTAGGCCCAAGGTACACATAGATGACTATGTTAGAGCAATGTGAAGACTTTTCTGCCCTCACAAGAATCCTCCAAGTACTGGTGATGGGCAGGTGGGTGTGGACATGTGGAGTGTCCTGAAGGACAGAGAGATTTGGACAAGAAAGGAAGTGCGTATCGAGTGGCAGGACAGCTCATGCAGAGTGCCAGGGTGCTGGGTGTGTCCAGGGGAAGTTAAGTGTGGGCAGAATGTGGGTGTGTGGAAGGGAGGGGTGAACAGAGAACCAGATGCCAGCGGAGGCCCACGAGGCTGTCCCAGAGCTGTGCACACAGGCCTTGAGTGAGGCTCAGCCTTTGTCCAGAACCCAATGAAGGTCATGTGGGTGGGGACATCATCTGATGTGCCTTTCACAGAGAAGTTACATGTCTGGGGGGTGGGGGGGCGTCGCTAAAGGCTAGAATTCAAGAGAGACCCTGAGGTTGAAGACTAGAGGGTAGTCTAGGGCAGCAGTTAGGGACAGCATGTGGGACTCGACCCAGCAGTCATGGTGGGCACGAGGAGAAGGACCATGTCCCAGAAATGTCCAAGCAAACTGGCTTGCAGAAGGAAAGGGCTCTGTGGGAGGGACACAGCAAATGGCATGGCTAGCCAGGGCACTTGGTATGGGATTGGCATGCGGTAGCTGCTTACCAAATAGTTACCAAAAATAAAGGCTGGATGAGCTCCTGGTCTGGTGCCAGGATGGGGGCAGTGTGTGGGGTGCAAATTTGAGGGCCCTTTAGCAAAAGGGAGCTCCCAGAATGAGAGGTTAAATTGTACATGTCTCTTCATAATGTTCTTACCCTTGGGGACCAAGAGGCCTTTTCATCTCTGCAACTAGAGGGCAATCTGATGTGCTCTCCTCGGGTGGCAACTTGTCACCAAAGAGAATTTGAATTAAAAAACCTGCTAGAGAAATGTGAAACCTGAGTTGGCCTAGGAGGACTTCCAGCTAGCTCCCAGCTGGCAGGTAGTAAGGGAATGCCCAGGAATGGCCTCCAACAACGGCAGCACCCCATCCTGACCTAGGGCTGTGGTAGGGGTGAATTAGGAGCTATGGCCTATGCCTGCAGGGATCTGGGGAGGGCAGGGCTCTGCTCTACCACCAATATCCTCCGCTCACAACCTACACACAAGTAGACACGGTGAGGAAGATGGAGGGACTCAACAAACTGACCAATAGCTGGATGAGGGGATACCCCCATCCATACCTCCACCAGTCTTGTTCCCTAGAGCTGCAGACTCCTGGGTGAGCAAGGGCTCAGCCTGCCTGAGATGCTAAAGGCAGCCGAGAGGAGAGAAGAAAGTTGGTAAGTCTGGCTCAGTAGTCTCCCAGCAGGCAAAGTACCAGTTGCCCAAGACTGGCCCCTTTGTTCCTGATTCCTGATTCCCACTGTGGCTCTGTGTTTCTGCGTTACTAGTTTAGAACATGGGAACCCAGACCCTTTAGGGCTGAGGTGTCCACTGAACTCAGTTCCAAGCTTGGTTCTTGGGAGTCCACTATGTGCCAGCAGCAGGCTAGGAACTGCTATCCAAAGCACTTCGAGTCCGTCCGTCCGTCCGTCCGTCCGTCCACACCCCACACCCCACCCCGCCAGGTGCTTCAGAGTACCCGTACCAGTTCCTAGCAGGTCCTCCCTTGTTGTATGAGGCTGTCCTGGGCTGGGCATGATGTCAGCATTCCTGACCTCTGACCACTAGGTGCCAGTAGCACTCTCCTGAGGTGCGATAACCAGAAAACTATCTGCACACATCGCCAACCCTGGGGTACCACTTTGCTCCCAGGTAAGAACCAAGGTTTTATCTGGTGTGGTGACTCTCACGCCTTTGAAATGTGGCCGAGTTGCTCTAAGATTAAGCATGAGTGCAAAGCACACCCCAGATCTTTCACACATAGTACGAAAAAGAGAACACAGAATGTCTGCTGGGTGGTGTCTTAGTAGTATGTTAAGAAGCTAATTTTCCATGTACTTGTAAGATCATAAAGTTGAAGTGGTGGTCTCTGGCTATTCATGGTGATGCCTTCATAACCCTCGGAGCTGACCTCCCTATCAGGGTGGCGCCTGGGCCACCTTCCTCCCCACTTACCTCTTCTCTTGACATGTGTGAGCGGCCACAAGCCGCCCTTGGCTGCTTCAGTGTAGCGGGGAGAAGGGATGGTTTTCCCAGGTCCACAGCTCCTCAGCATGCCCACACTCCCACCTGCCTTCTCCCAGAAAACCTCCCATGTCCTACTCTTTATTTAGTCTTCCCTGATGACACTTGGCAATTCGCAAATCTGTCCAGTGCCCCCTTCTCTGTTGGCATCTGAACCTATATATAGTTTCCAGATGAAGTCCCGGCTGCGTCGTGACAGTCTGTCCTGTGTTCCCTTTCAGATTCTGGAAGCCTCTTGTTTGCACTTGCTCAATAAGAAAGGGCAGCCTCCAAAAACAGGAGAGCCTTCTATTTAAACAAGAGTGGCGTAATAAGGAACCGTGCGGCTGCCTCTGTGGGGCTCAGAGATGGTCTTTCACAAATGTAAACCCGGGGAGCATGTAATAAGAACCCAAAAAAAAGATCCTAGAGCTGAGACGGTGGGAAGAAATGAGGCTCGGACCCGGTGTTCTTCATGCTTCGCCCAGGCTGAGCCTGTGGCACCTGTGATGTGGTGACACCCTGTTCTAGAAAACAAGATGTGAGCAGTCAGTGCCTGAGTCAGAGAGAGGGGTGAGCACTCTGCCCAGGAAGGCCTCCCCAGCTGCTGCCTTCCAGTGTCAAGGGGGAGGCTGGCCTGAAGGAGAGGCTGTGTGCTGACACCAGCCAGGGGCCAAGGACTGATTTCCGATGGGAACTCTCATGTATCCTCCCTATCCTCTACCTCCTCTCTCCATGCCACTGCTCCTGAAAAAAGTACCTAGTGAGCTTTTTTGTGTCACCTACCACCACCCGACCACACCTCTGGACCAGCTACTGAACCTTCCTGGCTTCCTGCCTTTAGCAATGACCAAGGCATTTGGAAGGGATGGACCCATGTTTCAACCTCTGCCTGGCCTCCTTGTACCTGTCCCATTGGCTTCTAGCTGTGGTACCCCGGGCAAGACTCACTCTGTCCCCTCCATGCTCCAAATCCTGCCGGGGCCTAGATTGGTGGAGAATCGGGGCCTGGGGAAGATTATCATACACAAACCCAGGCGCTGCAGAGATGGGCGGTGCCATGAGGGTTGGGCTGGCTGTCGGGAGCACAGTGAAGGGGTGCTTCGATCAGCGGGGCACTGGAGGCAGAGGCGTCCCCAGATTATCCTTAACAGCCAGGCAAGAAAGGGCAGTCGCCCCGGAACATTTGGAACAACACTCTCCCAGCTGCCCGACCCTCACTCTGCATTACCCTCCACACCCAGGGTCTCTGGACCTTTGTGGTGCTGTTGCTATTGAAATGGCTGCTCTCCTTCCCTCAGCCCTGGTGGCATGTCACTCTGGCCTTTGCACGCTGACCCACAGCGCCTCGGTCAGCCGCTGCGGCTCTGACCTGCACTCCAAAAGTGAGTCTCAGAAAGGCTTTGCCTTAGTCTGTGACTAGAAGGGGCTTGACTGTTGTGGAGCCTCGACCTGTGGTGGGAACTAGCTCTCCCCAGAGGAGACAGGAGTTTTTCTGGACGGGGGTGGGGGGCAAGAGGGTGGTTAGTCCTTCTGTCATCCTGACTCCTAGTCTGTGAGAGCCGTGAGGCGGCTCTGGCCACAAATCCCTCTCTTCAGCAGGCTCAGGCCTCTCTTCTCCTGGCTCCCTGGCGAGATAACTGCACTGCAGCAGGGTCTCAGCACAAGTGAGACCTTAGACTGTGGGGCCCCAGGACTCAGAGTCATTGTTACTTCCTCCCCCACCTCACCCCACAAACCCCTGCCGTCTGTGGGAACAGGGGAAGCAGGTTTCCTAGGCCTTACAGAACTGAGCTGAGAGGAAAAGGCAGTCCTTCCTCTATGCTAGCCACAGACTGGTCAAGTGGTGCTTCTGGTGCCAGTTACAGTTACTGCCCAGCAGCTTACATACATACATACACACACACACACACACATACATACATACATACATACACACACACACTCACACACACACATACACATATACACATACATACACACACATACACATATACACATACTCATACACACATACACATATACTCATACACACACATACATACACACACACTCACACATACACATATACGCATACATACACACATACACACATACACATATACACATACTCATACACACACATACACATATACACATACTCATACACACATATACACATATACACATACTCATACACACATACACATATACACATACTCATACACACACATACACATATACACATACATACACACATACACACATACACATATACACATACTCATACACACATACACATATACACATACTCATACACACATACACATATACACATACTCATACACACACATACATACATATACACACATATACACACACATACATACACACACACATACACATATACACATACATACACACATACACACATACACATATACACATACATACACACACATACACATACACACACACACACACACACACACACACACACACACAGGACAACTGTGGTCCTCAAAATGGGAAAGGAGTCCACTCTGCAGTATTCCTATGGGAACACTGTGACTGGGAATGGGATGGTCCCTGGAAGGGGGTATTGCTTCCCTTCACTGTGGGGAACCCTGCAGACTTTATTCTCTCCCTAGTCCCCAGGCTCTTATCACCTTCCCTTTCTGTCCTTGGGGTCTACCTTTTCCTGCCAAGGACTTGGCCAGTAACATAGCATCCCTTTGGGGTAGGGTGTCAAAGTTGACCAGGGTTAGATGACACAGCCCTTTCTGGAGTGACAGGGGAATGCAGAGATTAGCTCCATGGTGTCGCCTAAGAACCTGGGTTAGGGTACATCCTGAGCCCACCCAAAGTTTTCCCCAGCCGGGTGTAATGGGTTTTTTCTCTTCTCCAAACCTTCTAAGAGGCTGGCTCTTAGCCTCTCCTGGGGAGGGGTGTCCAGCTTTCCTGAGCCCCTTCCACAGCAATTTCATCATGGGGCAGATCTGATCCACTGATGGATTGTTCAGCCCCTGAGTGTGCAGAGAGGTCTGCCTGCATGCAGGAGAAAGCAAATTAGCCTCTCTCCACCCGCCCAACCCAATTTTCAGTCATCCAGAGAGAACAAGCAGATGGCTCCGTCAGTGTCTACTTCCGGGAAGAAGCTCCTGGTAGGTCCCCAGGCCATGGAAAGGAAAGGTCCCTGAGGCCCTTCTGTGAGTTCATGTCAGTTTTCTCACCCACTGACCCTTTGTTTCTACAGGCCAGGCTGGGGAGGAACTCTGTCCAAGCCCTTTATGTGGGCGTCACAGCTAAACATTTTAGTAAGAGCTATTGTTGACAGCACATGGCAGTGAGATCTCCAGCCAGGGCTACACAAAGAAACCCTGTCTCAGGAAAAAAAAAAAAAAAAAAAAAAGAAAGAAAGAAAGAAAGAAAGAAAGAAAGAAAGAAAGAAAGAAAGAAAGAAAGAAAGAAAGAAAGAAAGAAAGAAAGAAAAAAAAAAGAAGTGAAATATCTACGGTTAGTGGAACTGTCTAAATGTGGGAGGTTGAGTTTCTGTTTCCTAAGTAAATGTGTACCGCACACAGTAATCTTTGGCAAGGTGTATCCTTTTGATGTTTTTGTGTATTCTCATCAAAGCTGGGATGAGGGTCCCAGCTGCTCACCCTTCACTTACTAGTGACCCTTGGCACTTTCTAGTGACCCTTGTCAGAGCTGTTCCATGCTACCTTAAAGAACACAGCATAAAGGACACATTTTCGTTTGTTGAATACACTTGCCCCAGCCACTGGGGATTTGTAGTGAGTAAAACCAGGCCTGATCTGGGCTACCTTCCACAGCGTCTATGAAAAAGTGTCTGTGAGGAGAGCAGTGTGGATAAGACCGCAGAGAAGACTGTGGCTTACATGGGAATGGTGGCCCGTTCAAGTCCCACAGCGTCTTAACTGCCTTGGTTACTTTTCTCATAACGGTGACAAAATTCTTGACCCAAAAAAAGCAGCGGAAGGAGGGACAGGTAAATGTGTATTTTGGCTCATGGACGAAGTGTGAGGTACAGTCAGCCATGTTGGGAAGATGCTGCGGGAACGGGAGGCAGCTGGTCCCTCTGTGTCTGTACTCAGGAAGCGATGAGAGACCCATGCCACTGGCCAGCTCCCTTTCTCCCTCTTGTTAGTTTGGGACCCCAGCCTACAGGATGGTTCTGCTCACAATTGGCATGGGTCTTCCCAGCTCAGCTAAACCTCTTTGGGAACTCCCACACAAAAATGCCCAGAGTAATGTTTCCTAGGGGACTTTAATCCTGTGACGTGGACAGCGAAGTGGACTGCTACATAAACCGTTTCAGAGGGCAGGAGAACTGACTGTTAGTGAAAGTCCGTTAGCCACACTGAGGTGGAATATGCAATGCCAGCCGGGCCTCTCTAATCTAATGGACACATTTAGACAGCATTCTGTCTTTGCTCATTCTTGAATCTTTGGAAAGGTAAGTTAGATTTGGAGTGAATGTCTACAAAGCATAAATCTGACAAAAGGCTTGTGTCTAGACTTTATCTCTCAAAACTCATCGTCAAAAATGAATAATCGATTGGGATTGGGGCTGGAGAGATGGTTCAGCAGTTAAGAGCACTGACTAGTCTTCCTGGAGTTTGAATCCCAGCATCCTCATGGCAGCTCACAATTCTCTGTAATTACAGTTCCATGTAGTGATACATTGTGTATCCTAATAAACTTGCCTGGGGATTGGAGGACAGAGCCAGCCACTAGATTAGACATAGAGGTCAGACAGTGGTAGCACACACCTTTAATCCCAGTACTGGGAAGCACACACACCTTTAATCCCAGTACTGGGAAGCGCACACACACCTTTAATCCCAGGAAGTGACATGGCTGGGCGGAGAAAGGTACATAAGGTGGAGGAAACAGGAACTAAAAGCAGTTCAGCTGAGATCCTTTCAGGTGAGGATTCAAGCTTTCAGTCTGAGGAAACAGGATCAGCTGAGGAGTTGGCGAGGTGAGGTTGGCTGTGGCTTGCCCTGCTTCTCTGATCTTTCAGCTTTCACCCCAATATCTGGCTCAGGGTTTTTTATTAGAAGACCATCTAAGATTTGAACAGTTCCAAGACATCTGATGCCCCCATCTGGCTTCCATAGGTACTACAAGTATATGGTGTACAGACACACATACATGCAGGCAAAATACCAGACACATAGAAAAAAAGGTGGAAATCTGGCGGGGGGGGGGGGGCGGGGGGAGCAGGGGGTGCAAGACAAGGTTTCTCTGTGTAACAGCCCTGAATGTCCTGGAATTCACTTTTTAGACCAGGGTGGCCTTGAACTCTCCATCTGCCTCTGCCTCCCGAGTGCTGGGATCAAAAGTGTGTGCTACCATGCCTGGCTCAAGGGGGGAAAGTTTTAAATGAATAACCCATTTAAAAACAGGCAAGGGATCTAAATAGATGTTTTTGTAAGAAAAAAAGTATTCAGCCATACACAGTCAATAAACATAGAACAATGCTTTAGGGAAATGCAAATCAAAACTACAGGATCCACGTTAGACCCACAGGGACGGCTGCAGTCAGGATGCCAGACAGCAAGTACTGACAAGGATATGGAGAAACCAGAGCTGCCATACATGACTGATGGGAATGCAAAAGTGACGTCACTGTGAAAAATCGTTTGGTAGTTTCTTAAACACTCAGAATTACCATCTGACGGAGGGATTCTGCCTCTTGTATGCAAACGAGAGTCCACGAATGTGTCCGTCCATGCAGGCTTGTACATGAAGATATTCACAGTGGCACTCTTTATATGCTGGAGGGACTATGCCAAGCACCATGCCAGGTGCTAGAGGTACTGTGCCAAACACCATGCCAAGTACTGGAGGTACTATGCTAAGCACCGTGCCAGGTGCTGGAGATACTGTGCCAAGCACCATGCCAAGTAATGGAGGTACTGTGCCAAGCACCATGCTAGGTGCTGGAGGTACTATGGAAAAGAAGAGAGCCGTATACAGTCTCTGCCTTGTGTAGGGCATGTGTTTACAGGGTGACAAAGTGGAATTTCTTTTTTTAAAACAATACCTAATAGCTTTCAGGTCTCTTACGGCTGTTCCATTCTAACACTGATGCTGTAAAAGCCTAGGAGCCAGGTTGGTCCATCTCTACCTATCCCCAGTCCAGCCTTGGTGGAGAGTGCTAAGGTGACAGGCTTCCTGCTGAGAGGCAGATTCTGATTGCTGTCACCCGTGGCCACCTCAGTACAGCCTGGCTCCCACTGGCTGGCACTAGAGCCTGGCCATGTGAGGTCAGCTCTCTGGAGTAGTCTGTACTACGGCTCTTACTGAGGGGCCCTGGGGAGGATAAACACTGTGACAGTCCAGCATGACTGGCTGGCCTGCTGTCTTTGTCTGGCAGGCTCTGTGTGCCACAGGATATTGCCAAGTGCAGAAGTGGGTACCGGATGTCCCCAAGGCTGTGTAAAGGCAATGTGAGGTGTAAGGTGGCATGGCCTCTTGGCAGTGCTGGGGTCTGGGCACTTGTCAGCTTCTGAGGAAATACTGGAACTAATCTTTAGGGAACACCTCTGCCAAACCCCTGCTTATAGAAGCCATTCTTGGGGCTGGAGAGGTGGCTCAGTGGTTAAGAGCACTGGCTGCTCTGCCAGAGGACCCAGGTTCAATTCTCAGTGCCTACACAGCAGCCCACAACTGTCTCTAACTCCAGTTTCAGGGAATCTAATGCCCTCTTCTGGCCTCCCACAGGCCCCAGGCATGCATGTGGTGCACAGACAATCTTGCAGGCAAAGCATTGATGCACATAAAAATAAAACAATAAGAAATTTTTCGAAGAAGTCATACTTGCTCATTATAAAAAAAATCCCACAAAACAATGCAGGAAGGAAAGCTGAGTCCACTCTGTAATGAATCTTCCTCATTTTTTTAAAAAAGTAATGGCTTTTATTTCAATTTTATTCAGATGTGTTTATTTACTGTGCTTGGTATCATATGATTGGCCCATTTAAAGTATATAATTCAGTGGCGTTAGTATATTCAGAGTTGGGCAACCATCACCACCATTTAAGAATGTTTCACCACATCTAAAAGAAACCTCATGTTGCCTAACAGTGTGAACACACACAGTGCCGCTGAACTCTATGCTAAACAGGCTGTCTGTAGTTTAGCCCAGAACCCCTCATCCCAACCTCCCCCACTCCCTACCACCCACCATTCTACCCCCACCCCAGCTTACACACAACCATCCTAAGCAACCACACATCTTCTTTCTAGATAGGGTATGCTCTGGCTTTCCACCCCAGAAGGCCCATTCTACCCTGTGCTTTGTAGGCCCTGCCTATGCGCCTGCCTCAATGGTATGCTGGGCACATGGGCAGGAAAGCAAGACCTTCCCGATCTCTGCCGGCCCCCAGCCTATGGTACGCGCTGAGCATCTCACTGATTCTGCCTGTGTGTGGCCCTGCAGAGGGAAGGATGGGAATGAGGGAAAAGGTTAGGGATAGAGAGGAGATTGAAGGCTGAGAGCTCTGGAGGCTGGAAAGGCAGAGAGGAATGAGAAATGCATTGTGGAAATGAGGGGAGAAAGGGTACAGCCTTGGCATATGGCTTCTGCGCAGAAGCTGCGTGTGCAGACAGGTGTGGCAGTGGAATCCTCCCACTGCCAATGGCCTCTCTGCTCATCTTACCAGCTGAAACTACTGTTTGGGATCATTACTGTTGTCTTGACATGCCATGAGCTATCAGGAGCAGCTCCCGAGAATTTCTTTATTTCATGCTTAAGAGGTGGTATGGTCCTTCCTTTCTGCTGCAACAAAGGACACACATTGGATGATTTTCAGTAACAAAAACTTACTCTCTTATCATTCTGGGGGCCAGAGACCTTGAACGAAGGTGTGGGTGGGCTTGACAGTTTTCGAAGCCTCAGACCCAAGTGTGTTCCTGGTCTTCCAGCTCCAGGCTTCGCCTCTGTCTTCCATGGTCATTGCTTCTCTGTGCCTTGGTGTCCTGTATCTTCAGAAGGCCATCTTGTAAAAGGGGACACCAAACATGGCAATGATTTCCAAACAAGGTCACATGTCATGTTCTAAGATTCAGGACTTCAATATGCCTTGGGGGGGGGGGCTGGGAGGGACAGTTCAGTCCTCAACAAATGGGTACACTTATAATGCTGGTTCACAGTTGTAGAAACTGAGGGCACAGAGAGGCTATTCAACAACCTGATAGAGATTTGATGTCCCGATGCACATACAAGCCTCTAGGCAGGTGCAGTACCAAGTAAAGGTCCTGGGATAAAAGAGGGTTCATCTCATACTAACTTTATGCTCCACAACTCCAGAAGTTTGTGAGGCTCTGTCCAGACAGGCTCCCTCAGGTTCAGGGTGCCCCTTTGGGTCTCAAGGGAGAAAGACCGTGAGCATATGTTGGAAGTTCTAAGACCATGGACAAGATAGTCTCAAGATTCCCAGATGGAGCCACAGGGGACATTCCCAGAGGGCAGAAATGCCAAGGACAGTTTTATTTCTTTATAAATTTTTATATCTAACCAAACAAGAAGCTATTGTCTGTCATAAATCGATAAATATGAATTTTTTTAAAAATCACATGAGCTGTTGAGAACAGTGCTTAGGCTATGGGGGGGGAGCAATTGAAATATGTATATTTGTGGATCTGTGTCACTCTCTGCCCTGTGGGAAACTGGCCCAGGCTTTGCAAACCACATAGCAGGCTGCTGTCACCTAAATGATTGTGTATTTAGGGTTGGAAGGGCTGTTCCCTTGGAAGGTGGGAAACTGAGCATTGAGAGGGAAAGGGAAGCCTGCAGAGCCTGGCTATCAGTTGCAGGGTCAAAGCTAGGCCTGGAAGTCCAGCTGAACCATCTCCTTCTCCTGCATCACATGGGAAAGATACCAGAACTCAGTTCACATATTGTTCAGCACCACCAAGGCCCAGGAAAGCCCAGTGTGGACTCCTGAGTTTAGGGAGCAAAAATTGGCAGAGGTTTGGGCTCGGGCCTGAGACTTAGGCATCATGAAAGCCAGTGTCTACTGAGATTGTCACCAGCAACTCCTTCTACTTTTACAATCTGGAATCCTGTTCACAAAAAAAAAAAAAAAAAGATGACTCTGTATTAGTTGATATCAGCCACAGTAACTGGTAATCCTTGAGCTCCCGTTTCTCACTGCAGTTGGCTCCTGATACTTATAGGGGTCCTTTGGGAGGCACCAGGACCCACAGAGAGCATGGCAGGGGTGTACCACCTTCCGGATCTAGGAGAGCAGCCAGCCCCTCCCCCTGTTGTTAGAGGATACTTACAAGAGCCTTTCTTGTGTCTCCCCAGTATTGTACCTGGAAGGCTCAGTTCTTGTGTTTGAGGACATCTTCAGACTCATCGCTTTCTACTGTGTCAGTAGGTGAGTAACCTGGCCCCAGAGGAGGTTGTGGGGGTGGCTTCCCTTCCTGTCTTAACAGAAGTCCACTTGTTGCAATACACCCATCTGGTTGCAACAGACCTCTATGCAACCTTGGGTGTGTTTGTGGGATGGGGGAGGAAAGAGTAAAGAGGGAGGGGATGCAGTGAGAGGGGACAGTCCCTTGTCTTTGCTCTGGTAACTACAAGAATAAAGATCAGCTCTGATGTTTCCTGGACTCTTCTGGTAAGGACTTCTCTACCAGCCACCTGCCCATCTGGCTCTTGGTAGTCTTTTAATTTCTAGTGTTACCAGCACCAGGGACAGCTTGGGACCCTTGAGACCAACTGGTGCTAGGGAGTACAGAAGGAACTTCCTCTATTGACAGCAAGAAGAGCTGATGCCCCTTGGTGGGTGGGAGCCTGGGATTGTTCAGCTGGGCAGACCACCGTAAGTTCCGCTCCATTCACTCAGAACTGGTTTCCGATCAGCAAGAATTTAAAAATACATTTGGTGCATAACCCATCAGCTGAAGCTGCAGGGCCTGCACAAGGGCTGATCAGATGTTTGGTAAGATGTGTTGGGGTCTTTAACCCCAGGCACCTCTGCTGAAACACATGCTCCACTAATAACACCTCCAGCCCACCCTCCCACCCTTTAGCTCAGCAGAGGAACACTGATAATTACAGCTGATGCTGAGCCCGCCTGCTGCCTAGAGAGGGCTCCCTCCAGCACTCAGTGGGCCCCTGAGAGATTTTTATACCCACCGCTTTCTTTGTTTTGTTTTGTTTCTAAATAGGCTTTCTCTGTGTGTAGCCCTGGCTGTCCTGGAACTTACTCTGTAGACCAGCATGGCCTCAAACTCATAGAGATCTGCCTGCCTCTGCCTCCTGAGTGCTGGGATTAAAGGCTTGTGCCACCACTGCCCAGCCCTACCCACTACCTTTTAAAGATTTTTTTTAATGTGTCTTAATATTTGCCTACATGTATGTATGTGTACCATGTACACGCAGTGCCCAAGAAGGCCAGAAGACAGCATCAGATCCCCTCAGACTGGAGTTACAGACAATTGTAAGTCACTATGTGAGTGCTGGGAACCGAACACAAATTCTCTATAAGGGCAGCAAGTGCTTGTAACCACTGAACCATCTCTCCAGATCACTCCACATTGTCTTTTAAAACCTTGCCAACAACCCCACAAGGGTTGTTCCCATTGCACAGATGAGAAAATGGAGACTGGTAAAACGGCAGAGCCAAGTTTAATCTAAAGAAAGCTCTGCCACCAGCGCACCCTGAAGTAATTCTATTCACCAGCTTGGCCTACTGACTCACAAGGAATAATTGCAGAGGCCCTGGATATTTGTGCTTCACAACACCCCCGACTGTGGGAAGACAGGCCCTTTTGAGTTTAGTTAGTTAAAGGAGCTCTGTCCAGTATTTGGCATGTGCCAGGTACAATGAATGAATGAATAGAAAGATGGATGGATAGAAGGATAGAAGAATGGATGGAGAGGGGGATAGAATAATGGATGGATGGATGGATGGATGGATGGATGGATGGATGGATGGATGGATGGATGGATGGTCCAGATATTAGGCTGGATATTTAACACCTCAGAGCCTCTATTTCCTCTTTTATAAAAGGGAGTGCTCATATCAATTGCTTTGATGTTAGAGGAAGGGTGAGTTGATGTCCATGAAAGAGAGAGAGTACACTGCCTGGAACCCCATAGACTCTCTCATTCCATCTCTGCCATTTGGACTATAGGAGAGTTTTCCGGGCAACAGCTTGGTGCCCAGGGAGATCAGGAGCCATGGTCACCAAGCTTACCCATGTCGCTTCCCAACCTCTCTTCCTCTGGCTGCTACTTCTCCACCATCCAGCAAAGCAGATACCTGTTCTCCTGTCTTCACACTCCAGGGATCTCTGAGGGAGATCATGGGACAGCGATGGCCTGACCATGTTCTGGGGGAGGTGTGTCAGGCAACAAGGCCTGAATGCTAAGCACCTTAAGAGCCAGGCCTGGAGTCAGAAGCCTATCACCTTGCATCTGTGTGACCCCAGGTCCATCATTCGGGCACCCTTGCCTCTCTGTCAGGGGACATTAAGAGTTAGGTATGAGAGTCTCTGACTTTGAGATTCTAAGATCCCACCTGCAGACTCCTTCAGAACCAAACCCTGGAGGCAGCTGAAAATATACTGGAGATGCTTTGTATAGCTTTGTGCCCCCTCCAGGGCATATGCTGGCGAGTATTTGTCCAGTCTAGACTGTGTTAGATCTGTATCCCCCATCACCACACTAAACCCAAGGCCATCCCTGAGCAAGCCCACTGGATTCCTTCTTCACAAAGTGTGCTTCTCATTGGGCACCTGAGGTCCCTGTGAGCTGGTGGCTGCTCATAGAGACATTCCCAGGATAACAGACACTAACCCTAGAGGTTAGTACCCAGTGAAGACTTCACCACAGCAGAAATCTCAAACTTCTCACCCCTAATCTGTGCCTGACAGATTAGGAGCTCCCTCTCAGACATTTGTGAGGGTCACAGGTGCCAAGGCCTTCAGAAACAACGCCCTCTCTGGGTGTGCCCCAGTTCTTGCAAAAAGCTTCTCAGTTTTGACAGTGCCCAGGGGCTCGGTGATGAGTGTGCAGAACTGGAAGCGTGACTGCTGCCTGAGTGTCTGTGTGCTCAGTGCGTCCTACTCCTCTCTTTTTAGTCCCTAACGTGGCCATGCATCACAAGGCTCGTAGTGCCTATCCCTACTGCACTAAAGATTTCTGTTTGGGCCTTAGCAGAGCAGCAGGTATGGATTACTCATAAATCCATTCTATGTGTTCCTAGTGATTTTAGGGATGAGGAGACTGGGGCTGGGGTGTGACTGACCTCAAGGGGCACAGCCAGGTTCTGAAGGCAGATGTGAGCCCTGGCGTGGTACCAGGCTTGTAGAGGAAATGATAAATCTGTTGCTTCCCTTCAGTCTATCCTCTCTGTATATGGGGCTGGGAGGCCCTCCCTCCTCAGGAAGATGATGTGGGAGACTGCCCAGGATGGCAGGGAGAAAACTCAAGGCAGAGGAAACAGGATAGGCAAAGGGCCTGGCCATAGGTAGAGCCAGACGGTGGTGGCACATGCCTTTAATCCCAGCACTCAGGAGGCAGAAGCAGGCGGATCTCTGAGTTCGAGGTCCTCATCTACAGAGTGAGTTCCAGAACAGCCAAGGCTACACAGAGAAACCCTGTCTTGAAAAATATAAATACATACATACATACATACTTACATAGATAGATAGATACATAGATAGATACATAGATACGTAGATACATAGATAGATACATACATAGATAGATAGATAGATAGATAGATAGATAGATAGATAGATAGATAGATAGATAGATAGATAGATAGATAGGAAAGAAAACCAGAGGTAGCCTCAGGAATGGCTCCATGGAGAGGACAGGGCAAAGCCATGCCTTGAGAAGCAGGGGCTTCCTTCCACAGCTGCTGTGAGCCATGCTGTCTTCCACGGTTAGACAGCCCCAAACAGAGCAATATGGCTGCAGCAGGAAGTGGGGTCGAAGGAAGAGAAAAGGCAAGAACAGCCAGGGGTTGCTGAAGTCATCTGGAGCCACGAAGAGATGTCACCCAAAAGGGAGGGGGCAGCCGCTGAAGAAAAGAGGCATGGTTGCGGAGATAGGAGACACCAGGGCTTCCTTCCTGCTGGCAGGATGCTCACAGTTCCATTGCTTCTTGAGCGTATCCATGGTACCAGATGCTCAGCTAAGACCCTTACCAGGATCATGGGGCCTGACCCTCAACACAGCCCTGGTACAGGGTCAGTTAACTCAAACAAATGCTGTTACCCAAGATGAGGAAGGAAGGCGCTCTGGGGGCCCATCCTCCCTCAGATATGCCCCACACAGTGGCTAGGCCACCACCCTCCTCAGGGAGTGGCTCACTGGTCACTCCCACCTTTGAAGATAACTATCATCACAGTGCTTGTGAAGCTCTATTCCGTGTAAGTGGCTCAGAAGTGCTGGTGCTCCAGGCCTTATGACTGGCATTGGAAGTGGGGGATCCCGTGGGGGTCACTGAGCCCCGAAGTCTACAGAGTCTGGTTTCAATTCCAGGTAACTAACATTGGGACCAAGCTGAGCTGAGATGCCCAGTGTCTAGCGCAGTAGATGAGCAGATGGAGACATTAGACTAGAAAATCAATTTTGTGACTTTGTATGTAAGAAAGAAAGTGAGCTGGGCTCTATTCTCCTTTAAAATGCTCTATGTAGGTAGAGTAAGTCTTGTGTTGCTGAGTGTGTGTGTGCGTGTGTGTGCTGCTTTGTGTTTCTTTTTCTTTCTTTCTTTCTTTTTTTTTTTTTCTTTTTGGTTTTTTGAGACAGGGTTTCTCTGTGTAGCTTTGGAGCCTGTCCTGGAACTCACTCTGTAGCCCAGGCTGGCCTCAAGCTCACAGAGATCCACCTGCCTCTGCCTCCCGAGTGCTGGGATTAAAGGCTGTGCCACCGCCGCCCATGCTTTGTCTTTCTTACATTAGTCCCAATCAAAAGTAAACAGGGGTGAGGACAGGGGCCTCCAGAGAGGCGTATAGGTACCTAAACGTGTGCAAGCTGGCCCAAAAAGTGAGGGGTGGTTGTGAAAACATCCACTCTGAAGTTCCCACTTTCAAACTCTATCTCTGTGGTGCCTTTTACTGAGCTTTATGGTTCACAAGAAAATAGATAAGCATGTGTACATGCAGAGCATCTGTAAATTTGATTAATTCACTGTTCAATAGCCTTTGCTTTGGTGGAAGGTCTATGACTCCCATCCACATATTCCCCACCCAAGCCTGTGCTCAGTAGGATATACTTGTGAGCTGTTTAGAAATGCAAGTTCTGTAGCTGGGGGTGCTGTTTATTAGTAGGGCACTGACCTAATATCTTGAGGCCTTGAGCTAATTCCCTACATCACACATGCTTGCACACATGAATGCAAGCTAGTGTCAGCTCTCCTAGGCCCAATGCTGCTAACCTTGGGCAGAGGAGCTCACACTTGGGGCCTCTTCCCAGGAGTTCTGATCTAGGAAGTCTACAGAGAACAGACACTGAAAACATGGCAGGGTCCCTCAGAAGTGTCCAGTGCCCCTTTAAGTTTCGATGGTTGGTAGGCTTACAGACAGATGCCCACTGACCTAGCACTTCATCAGAGGGCTGTCCTGGCATTATCCCAAAGCCCAGGGACTTCACAATTTGGGTGTGACTGAGCCTGTTTTTGGCTGCCTGCCTTCCCCACCTTCACACTGTGCTAAGACTTCTTTAGTTGCCAAACCACAAATTGGATAATTTGCATGTCATTGTCACTGACAGAGGCCACCACTAAGTCCACTAGAGTGGGCTGCTCAGTCGTACTCAGGATTGGAAAGACAAAAAGTCCCATAATCTGGGAGCCATTTCTGTTGGGGTGTGAATGGGTTATACCCTTGCTTGGGGCAAGGGTAGCAAATGCTGTCATCTCTTGAACTATTATATCCCATGGCCGAGCAGGCTCACTAGGAATCTACCCAAAAGAAATACTAGCCAAGAGCAGAATCACCAGGAACTAAAATTCTTCTTTGCAGTATTGTTTGAGCCAATGGCAATATGCAAATATTTTTGTCTTTGTTTTGTTTTTTGTTTTTGTTTATTTTACTAAGAGGCAGTCCGGTCTAGGGATGAAGAGTCTGACCTTAGATCCGATCTGGATTCAAGTTCATACACTGGCATTACGAGCTGGTCTCCAGCCTCTTGTTGCCTAGTTAGGAAATGGGTCTAGGGAAACTACCTACTTCCATGAAAGCATTTGAGAGAGAACCTGTGGAAAGTGCTAGACCAGAAGACAGTCAGCGTAAGCTATGTGCTAGAATGAAAGAAGAAGCAGGGTAAGATACTCATCCAAAGAAGAAAATACACGAGTCTTCCCATGGAGTACTTGGAGGCACAGAAAAGGGGAAAAGTCAGTGTTGCTGCGCCTGCGTGAACTGGAATGTTCTTCAGTGGCAGCTGTTACAATTATTGTATGAAGAAAGCAAGCTGAAGGACCGTGCATGGAAGAAGCAGGCTGTCATTCACTTTTGAAAATAGTTGTGTGTGTGTGTGTGTGTGTGTGTGTGTGTGTGTGTGTGTGTGTGTGTGTGTAGATGGTGGGAATCTGAAGAGGAAGGCCATTTTATTTTAAACACTTGGGTACCATTTAATTTTTTTGTTTTGTTTTGGTTTTTATTTTGTTTTTGCTTTGAGACAGGGTTTCTCTATATAGCTTTGGCTGTCCTGGAACTCACTCTGTAGACCAGGCTGGCCTCAGACTCATAGAGATCTGCCTACCTCTGCCTCCCTGAGTGTTGGGATTAAAGGCGTGTGCCACCACCACCCAGCTGGTAATGTTGAATTCTTACAGCAAATATGTTTCTGTTTCTAATTAAACAAACAGTAACAGACTGTAGGGCTGGACTGTAGCTCCATGGTAGATCATGTGCCTAGCACAGGCAAGACCCTATGTTCCATCCTCACCCCTTACCTCAAAGTCTCACATCTTTATTACATTTATTTATTTATTATTTGTTTGTTTGTTTATCTTTCTGGGTGCACCTGCCATGGTGCAAACACTGAGGCCAGAGGACAGGTTGTGGGATGCGATTCTCGTCTTTCATCATATGCGTCCCAGGGATCTAATTCATCATCTTTGGCTGCAAGCACCTCTACCTGCTGAGCCATCTCTCCAGCCATCCAAAGTCTAGCATTTTAAAAAGTGAAGACAACAGTCGTGTGGTTATCCCCGGCGAGTAATGAGGCCTGGGTAGGAAACCAGAGACAAAATAAATAAATAACAAGTGATTTGTGATGCTAGACAACAGTATTTTCTTTCTTTCTTTCTTTCTTTTTTTTTTTTTTTTTTTTTCCAGAGCCGAGGATCGAACCCAGGGCCTTGCGCTTGCTAGGCAAGCGCTCTACCACTGAGCTAAATCCCCAACTCTGACACACAGTATTTTGTTAGCTGAGTGGTCTTGGGCAGTTTCTTCAACCTCTCTGCCCTCCCCCACCTCCCAGTTACCGGCCGTAAAGCTGGAATGATTGCCTACCTATGTGGTTGCTGTGCGGTAGTAGTGTAATAGTGATGTTAGATAATATTGTTCAGCTAACTGCCACATCCTGTGTGCTGTTCTGGATGGAAGGAGTGCCCCTCCAGGGGGAGGAGTGGGGAACTGGATGATGAAGCCAATGACAACCAGGTCTGGAAGGAAGAGGAGGCCCATGGTGTGGCTTTGAAGGATACATGTAATCTAAGCAGATACGAGTAGAAGGGACTGGTGTCTAGGAACATGGTGCGTTCACTACAGGGAAGTGAGTATATTGAGGCGCAGGCAAGGGGGTGGCAGCATTTGAAGAGCTTGCTGGAGGGGTGGGGCAGCGCCCAGGCTGTCTCCTGTGTGGGGGAGTTTGAGGCTAGGTCCATCTCAGCATCATAAGACAGAGAAGTGAGTGTTAGATTACAGGAAACATGAGAATTGAGTGACCTCTGCTGGCCACTGTGCTAGGCACTTTTCTGGGGACAGAAACCATCCAAAACCACACCAACAAACTAGAGAGTCAGTCAGGAAAACTGGGGTAATGGGAGATGAATCTTGTCAGCCTTTGAAACTAGAGTAGTGAGGAGGGGTGTGGGACCCTGAGAACCTATCCAGAATGGGGTCCAGCCGGACTAGTATAGACAGATGGGCAGTTGACATCAGAAGGCCTCAGGTGCATGGGAGAGTCACGTGATGATGACTGAAGATGCTGCAGTGCCACCCGGTCTAACAGTGAAGAAGCCACAGCCACCCCAAGTGTGCCACAGTCACCCCAAATGTGCCACGGTGCTTTCTTCCCCCATGAAAGATCTTCCCAGAGTGTGGGTGGAGGGTACTAACAGAAGCCACTAGCAGAATCACCTAGCAGAGAGGCCTCAGGCAGGTGTAGGGTGGTCTGGGCCCCCTGCCATGAGGACCCCCTGTCAGCCCCATGGCAACCATTGATGCTGTTCTTTCTTCAGCTCCGTGTCCCACTGTGAACAGGTCTGTTAATCGCCGTGGTGTTTACCGTACATTACAGGGTTTCCAAGACCTCAGACATTGCCCCACCACTGCCAGGAACTGGAAGCCCCCAACCTAGACTTACAAGGAAAGGAGAGACAGACAGGGAGTGTAAAGGACCTGGGTGGAGGGAGATAGCTCTCTGGGCTAACAGGGAAGGCTCCCAGCAGATGACAAGTGAATGGATGAGATTTCTTTGCTTAGGATTGGTTGGGAAGGAGATGGGTGGAGCATGTAGGGGCAGTGGTGGAGCAGGTTGCTAATCTTGGTAGCTGTCTGTTTTTGAGCTCTGCCGTTCTGTGCCCTCTTGGTCCTCGGGTCAATTTCTGCCTTCATGGAGGAAAGACCAGCTAACCGGAGAGAAGAGAGAGAAGTGGCTGGAAGATGATAGACAGGCCCTAAATGCCAGGATAAAACATAGAATCAGGACCAGCTATCCTGGCTGGAGAGGCAGTCTCTGGGATGGAGGCTGGAGGATGGAGGATGGAGGCTGGACCAGGACCCAGCACCATCTACTCACAGCCCACCACAGTGCCTCAGAAAAACCTTTCTCCCTCTGGGCCTCGGTTTCCCTCTGTCTGAAAGGCTACTGAAGATCACTTGCCCACCTACCTCCATGTGGAGGGCAAGGGTCAGAGGTCACTAAATATAATTAAAGGAAGTGTGGGCCCGGCAGGGAAGGAGAAGCAAGGGGGTTCTCCATGCCTCGAGGGCTCTTTCCAGGTCTCTGAAGCTGGCCTGAGATCTGGATCTTGCTGGCAGCTCCCTCAACTGCAGCCCTATCCCTTGGCCCTAGGGACATGTCCAGGTTACATGAAAATCCTAGCAGTCACAGAATGTGAGATGTGGAGCTAGACATCTGGATGCTGGAGAATGGGAACTCTGGCCCTCTAGTACCTGACCTACAGCCTTCCTGTCTTTACAGAGACTTACTGCCCTTCACGTTGAGGCTGCCCCAGGCCATCCTTGAAGCCAGCAGCTTCCTGGACCTTGAGACCATCTCCAACCTGGGCCTGGGTAAGTCTTCCCTGCAGAACCAGAGAATGGGTGGGTACTGAGGCAAGGGGGTACCAGGATTTCTGCCATTGTATTAATCAAGGTTCTCTAGATGAACAGAACTCTTAGTGTGCTGTTGCTGTGAAGAGACAGCATGACCACGACAACTCTTATAAAAACATTTAACATTTCATTAATCCCAGCACTCGGGAGGCAGAGGCAGGTGAATCTCAGTGAGTTTGAGGCCAATCTGGTCTACAGAGTGAGATCCAGGACAGGCTCCAAAGCTACACAGAGAAACCCTGTCTCAATAAATAAATAAATAAATAAGTAAATAAATAAATAAAAAACCAATAGAATGAATATTTCCTTGAAGTAGTAACAATCTCAGACACATGAGAGGCTGAGAACCTTGCAGCTGCTTGGTTTGGAGGACCAATGCCTTGGTCCTACAGTGGCTGTCTCACACTGGAGAAGCCTGGGACTTAATACTTGTTCAACCCACAAGGCTGCCTGCTGCGGCAGTCCCAGCTGGCACCAAAGACCTAGAGGGTTCCAGGAGGGAGCCACTGGTCCTCTCAACACTGGAGGCCTAGAAACCCTAGCTGCACAGGAATCACCCACTGCAACAGGGTAAATGAACTCAGCAGTCAGAGAGAAGGTCAGGCAAGCAAAAGATGAGTAATCTTCCTTCTGCCCTGCCCTGTTTCATCTGAGCTGCTACACATTTGGGGTGGATCTTCCCACACCAATGAAGGCATCCCTCAGGTGAGGATCCCTACTCAGGTGATTCTAATTTGTGGCAAGTGGACAATAAAACCAGCCATCACATCAATGATCTCTGCAGAGACATCCTTGGATGACACCAAGCTGGATCCTGAACCTTAGTTTGGGAGCCAACCACCCTTGGCCCAGACATGTGGAGCCACTGAATAGGAAGATCCTTGGGGTTCTAGACAGAGGGCCCCTGCATAGCCAGGGACCATCATTAGGCTGATTACATCAGCAGTGGCCCCGAGAAAAGCAAGGCCAACACCAAGGCAGTTCTGAGGGCTGGCCCACATCAGCCCTGCTTCTTCTGGCCCAGCCCTGGCCGTGGCCCAGCCCTCATGAAGAGGAAAAGCAGCATGGATGCTATCCTAGTTAGAGTGACTACTGTGTGATGAAACACCATGACCAAAAAGCAATTTGGGGAGGAAAGGGTTTATTTGGCTTACACTTCATCGTGACTGTTCATTGACAAAGGAAGTCAGGTCAGGAACTCAAACAGGGCCTGGAGATAGGAGTTGACGCAGAGGGGTGCTATAAAGGGGTGCTGCTAACTGACTTGTTCCACATGGTTTTCTAAGCCTGCTTTCTTATAGAACCCAGGACCACCAGTCCAGGATGGCTCCACCCACAATGGGCTGGGCCCTCCCCCTTCAGTCATTAATTAAGAAAATGCCCTACAGGCTTGCCTATAGCCCAATCTTATGGAGGCATTTTCTCCATTGAGGCTCCCTCCTCTCTGATGCCTCTAGCTTGTGCCAAGTTGACATAAAGCTAGCCAGGTTAGATGTGATGGGGAACTGGAGTGTGCTCCTCATGCCCTAGGTCTTCTTCATGTCCAGCCAACCAATCCTAAGGTGGGGTTGGGAGCATCTCCAACTTTCATTCTTTTGCATAAAAGAATATATTAGCGACCCAGACTTCCTGGGCTCTTCATGGGTGTCTAGCCATACTGAGGTCTCTGCAGGCAGAGGTTTGGTCACTGCTGACCTAGGGCTGGGCCTCATCAATGCTGGCTCTGAAGAAGCCAAGATCTCCAAGCTGGTAGTTGCTAGGACACTAAGCCAGCTTGTGTTGGGGACAGGAATTATTCTACTTCTGTGTGGTATCCAGAATAGTGTGTTTAAGGCAGATGGTTGTAAGATGAATTGCTAAACGGTCTTATTAATAAAAAACTTGGAGCCAGATATTGGGGTAAAAACTGAAAAATCAGGGAAACAGAAAAAAGCCAGCCATGTTCCTACTGCTAGAACTCCTCAGCCAAAGAGAGAGAGTTACTTCTTGTGTACCCACCCTATATGCCTTTCTGTCCCTGCCATTTTACTTCCTCTCTCTGCCCAGCTACATCACTTCCTCTTTCTGCCTAGCTCTGTCACTTCCTGTCTGTCTGTACAGACCTCCAGACCTTGGTTAACTAGTGTTGGGAATAAAGGTGTGTACCACCATGCCTGGATCTGTTCCCAGTGTGGCTTTGAACTCACAGAGATCCAGATCTCTGCCTCCCAAATGCTAGGATTAAAGGCATGTGCTACCATTGCCTGACTTCTATGTTTAATATAGTGGCTGGCTTTTTCCTCTGATCCTCAGATAAGCTTTATTGGGGTGCACAAAGAAAATATCACCACATTTCCCCTTTTTTGTCTAAAAATAAAAAAAGTTATAACTAATATAAGAAAAACTATATACAATAAGTACAATAACTATATACAATATATACAGGCAATAAATACATCAACAATGTCTAGTCCATTTGCATTTGACAAATTCAGAGAAAATATTCCATTATCTATCCTATTTTGGTGAGTCCAAAATGAACCTAATTCACTTTCTATCCTAACTTATATTACCAACAGAAAACTATCTTTTTGTTGTTGTTGTTTGTTTGTTTGTTTGTTTTTGTTTTTGTTTTTGTTTTTTTTGAGACAGGGTTTCTCTGTGTAGCTTTGGTGCCTGTCCTGGAGCTCACTCTGTAGCCCAGGCTGGCCTCGAACTCACAGAGATCTGCCTGGCTCTGCCTCCCGAGTGCTGGGACTAAAGGCATTTGCCACTACCGCCCAGCTAGAAAACTATCTTTTGATGTCCTTCAAATTTATATACTTCACACCTCTTAGTGAGTTTCTTTCCTGAAATTGTTAACAAGGAAAACTGTAACTACAACTATCTAATCTTCAACTCCCTCAGAGACCCAAGAAGGAAATAATATTACCTAGTAAAACAGGAAGGACAAATAAGCAACTTCCAAAAATGTGAGTTATGACAGAAACAGCCAGCTGCCTGGACAGTCACCCAAGGTTTCTCTGCAATGTTGGGGCATCATCTTCGGCCTACAGGCTTAGCATATCTGACAGACTTGTTTGTGAAACACGATGTACACAAGGCCTACAGCTTGACCCCACATTCGGTGCGAGTATTCCATGTACCAGATGAACTTAAATTCTGCCAATAACCTGTCACAATTCAGGATTTTAAATTCTGGAAATTGCTGGAATTTTTGTAGTTTTGGAATTCGGCTTCCCATTTTTCTCTGCTTGTGGGTGGCTTCTCCTTTATTAAATGCCAGTCTACCATTGAGAGGTTAGACTCTGTCAGCCTAGTTACTCCTTCAAGAATAACTGTTTCAACTACTGTTCCGCTGCACACCAGGAGCCATTGGTCCACTGCCTGCTCAGCTGCCTTCGAAGGAAGGGGCACTGTACCTTTCCTGGATTGCAAAGCCACTTCAGCGATGGTGCCATATTGTCTTGTCTTGGCCTCAGAGGACACCTGTTGCCAAAGCTGCAACCACAACTTGTCTTGGCAAGGGTCGGTAGTCGTGTGTGTGTGTGTGTGTGTGTGTGTGTGTGTTCTGCTTGTCCATTTTGGACAGCATTCTGTCAGCAGTTGATGAGAGGGCGCTTTCTTGCCCAGTGGCTAACTTTTGCCACATTGAAAGTTAACTCCATATGCAGTTTCTTCAATGCCTGTATCTTCTCTGAAGTAGATTAGTACCGCCAGGAGCCAACATGTCTCATCATCATAAAAAAGAAAAAAATCTGTTATTAAAACAGATATTCTTAAATGCCATGTTCTGCAGATCTCTGTAGCATTTGAAGATGACCTGTCTATCTAAAATATATCTCTGTTTGACCTTGAAAACATACCTAATATGACTGCAAGTTCAATTGTAATGACTAACTACTAACTTTCATTTCTCTATATCCTAATAGTTGGTAATAATAACTTTCAAGGATTAGCAAATTGCATTAAATTGATAAATGAACTGTGTAGGTACAATATCTTGAACAAGATTAGAAATATACATACAGTATTTTCTAACAAAAACAATCTCAAATTTATATCAATATATATAATTTGTATATAATATACAAAAATCCAATCCAATGTAAAATACTTAAAACTAGTAGTTGCTTTCTAAAAGTAGATTCAATAATCTACCCTTTTATCTTATCATATCTATATAAATCAATCTCAATTTTGTAGCAATAGATGAACAGCCTCTGTAGCTAGTGGTGGGGCAGAGGCCCCGGACTTCAACACCCAGAGCTAAGAGATGTCTATAGACAGGGCTTCTTCATTAAGATTCAGCTGTTCACAGGACACTGTCTGCAGCTGATTCACAGACCAGAAATACCAGGCATGATAGATACCAATGTTGCCTAAATGGAGGAGAACTAGCCCAGATTGAAGAGCCAGGTCACAGAGGAAGTCAGGGGCAGACCTCAGACCAGAGAAGACAACCCCCACCCCCAGCTCCCAGGCCAGGCTGTTCTCCTCCCAGAGGGGTCTGGAGATGGCGGTGTGAAAGAAGAACTCATACCCATTCCATACTGCCCCTTAACAGACTCGGCTATGCTGGTCCACGGAGTTACTGAGAGTAAGCATTGAACTTCACACACACTCATTGGCCCTGTTCTGAGACTCAAGCAGGAGTCCCTAGGGCGGATGTCCAAGGTTCTCTGTAGGTTCCTCCTGCTGGGACAGCCTGGGACCACTTGCTGGATAGAAACAAGCTACTCAACTTAGGAGAATTGAATTCCTGGCTGGAATAGAGTGGCCTCAGGCACAGAGTGAGCTGGAGATGGAAGTCACCATGCAGGAAGCCAACGGTGGTGCAGACTGGCCTGCCAGCAATGACTTCTTTGAGGCATTAAAAACCAAGTGTGTTACACCTAAGAAACCACCTGGAAGGTTCTGATCGATGAGGTATCCCAGGCGCTGAAGACACAGAGCCAGGCTTGGCAGATTGATTTTTTTTTCCCAGAGTCAAGGAAAGGTTGGCTTTCCAGTCCATCTCCTGAACAGATGGAGACCCGAAACTGTCAGATGCCTGGCCCTGGCACATGCAAGCAGCAGCCTGGCCAGGCTTTGTGTGCTCCGATTATGACTGCAGAGTGCATCTGCCAGGGACTCGGGCACCCAGGGCATTGTGCCGAGCACATGTGCGTCATTCCTCTACCAAACATGTCCAGCCTTCTGACATTGCAACGGGAGGCTATCACCTACAGAGTTCACACACAAGAGCCATGCAATCAAATTATAAAAAGAAAAGAAAACGCAATGTTTTTAGTAACTTTATGATTTTTGTACTAGGCTGCATTCATAGTTATCCTGGGACCCATGAAGCCTGTTGGTCAAGGATTAGACACACTTGTTACAGCAGAAAGCTGAAACCTACTCAAACTTGCATGGAGAATTCCTAAGAAATGGAGTCCAGGGCCACTGGGCTTTGTGAGCAACAGCCTCTGCTCTGTAACGCAACCCATTGCACTCTGCAGCCTGCTCAGAGCCCTCCAGTCCTCCAGTCCTCCAGGCTCTGCCTCCATCTCCATGCCCACCTAGCCGCTGTTGCTCAAAAGGACCTCTAGGGAGAATTGGGATAATTGTTACCCAGCTTCGGGGGTGGGTCCTTGGCAACAAATGTCCTCTTGATTCAGTCAGTATTTCCAGGCAACTCAGAGGCATGATGGGAGGCAAATTCACTGACTTAGGTGCATACATTCATTATTAGATTTTATACAACACACACACACACACACATTTGATAGAGGAAGCCATGGGACTCAAGGTGTCTAACAAGCTTCCTCAACTATAAGCGGAATGAAGCACTGGCTCATGGTACCACATGGATTGAAACACGATGTTTAGTGAAAGAAGCCAGGCTGAGAAACACTTGTAAGACTCCCTCGTAGATGTGCTCAGAGGAGGCAAATCCACAGATGTGGAAAGCAGGCTAGCGCTCGCCAGGTTGTGTTGTCGTGGCATTCAAATCCCCTGGGAAAGGCCAGAGATGGACTCAATTCAAACTTAGATGAAATGAATTTACTCTTCCTGCTAGCAGAAGGACGGCAACCTTGGAGCCAAACAGCATGCCATGCCAAAGGGGGCTGAAGGAAGGGTTTGTAAAGGTGGATATCAAAGGTGTTATCAAAGGTGTTGCAGTTACCCATGGAAACCACAGCTGGGCAAGAAAATTGTTTACTCCCCTCAGTCGTTTCTCTTGCCCCTTGTGTAGTAGTCAGTCCAGTCCCACAGCAGTAAGTGGGTTTACAAAAGCAGAAAGCAAGTGGTTAATACCTCACAGTCGAAACGCCATTACCCTATCTTATCTTACCTGCAGGCCACTAGGAGCTCATAAGCATTCCAGGGCCAAGGGCAACAGCCCGTAGGGATGCCTGGTACAATATTAAGTTTCTTTAGCCATCTCAGGGGAGTTATGTGTAAATTATTACACAGGTCTGAGCACTCTGGGCCAAGTGTCGCCAATTGACTGGGATAGAGCAGGCAGTAACACAGTGCCATCAGATTAGGGCTGGCTGGCACATCACCAGGGTCGGGGTCTCACTCCTGTGATAAAAGCGTGTTTGGACTCATGATTTGAGGGACACAATCCATCGTGGCAAGAGTTTACGTCAATGGGAATGTGTGGTTGGGACATCTCACATCCCCACCAGGAAGCCAGAGAGGGTTAGAAATTGGACCACGCTATAAAACTCCAGGTCCATCAGCCAGTGACCCACTTCCTCCACCGAGGATCACCAGCTGGGATCGAATGCTCACACATGAGCCTGAAGAAAATATTTCACATTCAAAGCACTGGATGGGGAGTGGCTGATTGTGGGCATGGAGTTTCTTGGGGGGTTGGGAGGTGACTAAAATGCCCTAACATTTATTATAATGACAGTTGTGCAACTATAAATATGGGAAAGCCACCAGGGGATTTTTTAAATAGGTGAACTATGTGAATGGTATTCCTGCTGAGATGGTTGAGGGAGGTGGACCCTAAGGCCTCCTGGAAGAGGATGTGGTAGGAGCTGGGACCTCTGTGTCTTCTCTCTGTCCCTCTGCCATCAGATCCTTTCAGCCTTGCTCACTGCTTCCTGCTCTTCAGCTCCCTCCTCTCTTGCTCTGGCTCCAGCAGAAAAGAACATGGCACCTTATCACCAAGGGAGGCTGTATTTAATGTTGAGCTAGGGAGAGCAGCGAGCCCTCTCTCTACCATGTACGCTCTGAGTACGTCTTTTTTTTTTATGACATCTTTTTCTTATTATGAAATCCCAGCATGCTGTGGGTTTCTTTTTAACTGACAAGACTAGAAAAAGACAAGGCTGAAAATCGTACATAATCCCTCTACTGCTGCAGAAACACAGTTC
The DNA here is from genome assembly GCF_049852395.1 of Peromyscus maniculatus bairdii. Taxonomy (NCBI): domain Eukaryota; kingdom Metazoa; phylum Chordata; class Mammalia; order Rodentia; family Cricetidae; genus Peromyscus; species Peromyscus maniculatus. Next base: position 73,801,223 of record NC_134865.1, read on the forward strand.
TGCATCTTGCCTTCCACTGTTTTGTGTGAACATATGTGTGACTTTCAGTTGGTTTTCTCATACCCAGAGTCAAGAAGTGTCTAGTCAATGGTAGATTTACTGGGTTTTCAGTGTGCCCAGTGGTCTCAATTATTCCTAGTTTTTGAGACACGTTTCCTTCCTCCTTGTTAGTGACTGTATTTTTTTTGCACTTGGTTTGGGTTTGGTTTGGTTTGGTTTGAACGAGTAGACTAAGCTATTTGGACAGGGGTGATGTTACCAAAGCAAAGCTATTCCCTTGCAGGCTCAGCACCATGAGATGGTTCTTGAGTGTTTGTTCATGAGCTGACACAAACCAAGTTTAGACCTGGAAACACCAACATTCAACAGTGCAGGCTATATAGGATGTCATCCCGGACGCAGAGCCTTGGGCTAGCATGGGCCCCAAAACTAACAGAGGGTTGAATTCAGCACTGAGCTGTTTGCAACTGATTCTAAATGCAGAGGGAAGAGGATGCTGTGTTGTGGGTCTCGAACACGCTTGAGGCAGGTGGATGCTTAGCGTTTTAAAGACAGGAAAGCCACACAATGTGTAGCTCTCCCAAGTTTGTGTGAACCTTGTTTTTTCCTTTATAGCATACAATGAGACTATTTCCTAGTTAGTAAAGATTTGTTAAAAGCTTGACGTCGGGGGACTGGGGAGATAGCTTAATCAATAAAGTGCTTGCCATGCAAGCATGAGGCCCTGATTTGAGTTTTAAAATCCATATTTAAAAAAAAAAAAAAAAAAAAAAAGCTTGGCCTGGTAGCCTGTACTTGTAATCTCACCACCAAGCAGATAAAAACAGGTAGGTTCCTAGCCAGCTCACTAGCTCATTGTTGGGTTCCAGGCCAATGAGAAACAGCCTCAAAAAGTAGGATTGGCTCACCCGAGGTTGTCTTCCAGCCTCCACATAGGCACACATGTCCCTGCACAGCCCACTACACACCAAATGAAACACTGGCGTTTGAGTGAAAGTTCAACCAGCCATCTTTGGATGCTACAAACATATGTATTCCCAGAGTCTCCAGAGCTTTTCAACCATTTCCAGGGTATCTGAATCCTAATTTTACCTTCAGGCACCACAATCCAGCACCTGGCACATCCCAGGTCCCCCCAAGCAATGCAGGGATTGAAGCTGGCAAGACGTACCCCCCACCCAGGTTCAGAAAGCCTTGGCACCAGCAAAATGGCTGCCTCAGTCAAAGGGACAGGCCCTTTCTTACTGGAACTTGGACGGCTGAGCTAAGACTTGGCATGGTGCCCACAGCTCTGCCAACTGCTGGGACTGCTTCTCCAGCCTTGGCTCTTTGCAAGCTGCAGAGAACTTTCGAACTTCCTTTTTTTGTTGTGTTGTTTTGTTTTGTTTTTAGCACAAAGCCCTGAACGGCCCCATTGCCTCCCTTACACAGCCAAAGGCCCTGGTATGAGCCCAGCATCACCCTCCCCTGGAAGTAGCATTGTCTTGGAGAGCCTGTGCCCTGTGAATTGTCCTGGGAGCAGGCAAGCAACATCTTGAGCTCTGGACCTCAGGGGAGCCCCAGTGCCTGCTCCACATTTGTAAGATGCTATCAAGATGTGGAGATGTGTTGTTCTATTCTGTGCCTGCTAAGGGACCAGGTCTGCAGACCAGTGATAAGCTGGCTGACAGTTCTGCCCCAACTGGAGCTCTTCTACTTCCTTTTTTCTTCCTCTCTCACTGTCTCATCTCCTCATCCCCCCATCCCTCAGCTTATCCCCACCTAGCTTGCAAAGCTAGACTGGCCAGTGCCCCCTACCCTAGAATGCTGCCTCCGCTTTCACTAAGCTGGTTCGTTCACTCACTAGTGTTGGGTGCTGATGCCTGGGCCCTGCTCGCTGGAGTACCATCCTGGAGGCTGGAGACGCACAAATGGAAGAGGCATCAATGCTGCTTTCTGAAACCCAGGGTGTGGTGGAATACTCAAACAAAAGCATGGAATGGCAGTCCTAATGGAGGTTCCTGTAGTGAGAGGACACAGTAGGGCTAAGGGACACGGGCATCCTGCACGTATCAGTCTTCTAAGACTAATTACCAGTCTTAGAAGATTAGTAAGAACCTGGCAGGTAGGAAGGAAAATAATTCTAAGCAGAGGAAACAGCATCAGCTAAGACCCAAGGGTAAGGCAGCAGATGTCATGTCCAGGAAGCAGTGAATGGCAGATGGGGTGAAGACTCAGTAGATAATTCTAGAAAAGATATATGGGGCATATCTCCCAGGCCTTGAGTGGTGTAGGCAAACAATGATGGGAGAGCATACCCAGGCATTGATGGGCAGTTCTTGACATCAGCTACCCCATGGTTTTATCCTTCATCCACATGTCTTAAGGGACTGTGACATGAGCATGGAGGGAGCTGAGCTCAGCTTCCTGGGACTACTGAATAGTTCACCTTCTGGCCACCTGATGCTCCTCACTAGAAAGACTTCAAGGAGACCAGCCTGCTCTACTGGGCTTGTAGAGATATAGGTACCATGTTTCCGATGCTTACTCCACAGAAAGCAAGCATCTGTGTATTCTGGGTACCAAGAGTTGGTCACTCAGAGGTCAAGTGCTATCCTGGAAAGCAAAGCCACAGCCTGGCCATCATGAAGAGTGGTCCTTGGGCTATGGAAAAACTAAACCTGGTCACATCTTACCCTGTGGCTGTGATGTACAGGGAGCTTTGCATACTGTAGAAAGACACATGAAAGGTCATCATCTTGTTTTTGTGGTGACAGCTGGGTGTTCTGGGCTGGCTGCCAGGTGCAACAGAGTCTGTCTAGAGCCAGGCTCCATGGTGGGTACCATGCTGCTTTGGTGCTCATGGTTGGGTAGGCCACAGCTTGCTTTCTATCATGGTGTTAGACTCTGCTCACACTGATGGGTATGCAACCTCAGGGCACCAAGGTGGCCAAGGTCCATGTCTTTGAGCAGGCCATCATTAGAACTGGCTCTGTATGACCCTGCCATATTTCAATATCTCCTTTCACAATCAAGAACCTGTAGTGGTCATGCCTGATGATACAGACCCATAATCCTAGCTGTTCTGGAAGCTGAGGCAAGAAGATTGAATGTTCAAGGCAGCCTGGGCAACTTCGTGAAACCCTTACTCAAAATTTGAAAACATTTTTAAAAGGGGTAGGGCCCTCAGTGGTAGAGCACTTGCCTAGCATGTGGGAGACCCTGGGTTCAATCCCCAATACCAGAAAAAAAACAAAAACAAACAAAAAACATAGGTGCTTGCTGTGTTCTTACCACATCTCTAGCTGGGGTAAAATCCACCAGCCTCTAGCTGGGGTAAGAGCCACCAGCCACCCACTGATAGGCAGAGCAACCCAAGTGGGAAGTGATGCAAGTTCCTCAGAAGGAGCCTGTAGGGCAGCAACGTGCTAGTCTAACCTGCTCAACCTCCAGCACTCTGTGACCCCAGGTGGACACATTTCAGCTGAGTCACTTGCCTTCATCCGTGAAGTGGGGGCCAATGCCTAGGGGTCATCAAGACCGTCCCCGTACAGCTGCAGCCCATGACTTGTCCACTGCACAAACCCTGACTGTCATTCCTCGGTGACTTCTTTGGCAGTCCCTTACATAGGCATCTCACTGAGGAACTATGGGAGAGAAGCTGTGTCCACCATTCTTCCCAGAATCCTGAGGCAGCATGGTTCATAATCTCCTTACCTTTAAAATGAACACATTGAGCAGATCCTGGGTCCCATGTTTCTCTCCATATGGAACCACTCTCCTGTGCGCAGAGTAGCCTATTCTCCAGAAGTCATAACCCTGTATCTTTTGGGAGGCCCTGAGCATCCCTGAGTGTTTGCTGGTATGTGATACCCAGAGGCCAAGAAGTCACAATGAGGCTATGAAGACTGGTCGGTAGCCAGCAGGGCAGGGCTTGCTCAAAGGTAGGAGCGGTGTCCTCACTTGTCCCATAGCCTAGCTCCTCAGTTAGTGTCAAGACCCTCCCAAGTCATAGCAGCCTGTAGCAGACAGCTATAGGTCCAGTTCCATCACCCATAATTCTCTGGTTCCCTTTTCCTCTGTCTGCCACCTGCAGTGACCGTAATGAGTTCTAGCCCCTTCCTGTCTACGGTAGGGTTCCCTCCCAGCACCCTGTGATGCTACTGCTGAGACACCCATTGGAGGGACAGCTAGACCAAGCCCTAGGACACAGTCTGCCCAGGGTACCCAGCTGGATAGCTGCGAAAACAACTTCATTCCCTCTGTCCCTACCATGCCCTCCTCCCGCATGCCCAAAGCCATAGTCACCCCCACCTGAATCACAGTTGTTCTCCATGACAAGCTCTCACATGGGCACAGAACTGAAGCTGGGCCTCTTGTGTCCCCTCCCAGCTCTACTCCACCCTCTGCTGGTGGGTACACAGGGGACTTCCCCTCCAGGCAGGAAGTGGTGGGAGAAGTTAAGAGAGTCCAAGAAGGGAAAACAAACTTACACATGAGCGAGGGCCCTTCCCCCACTGCGAGGAGGAGGAGGAGGAGGACTGACTGCCTCTGCTCTGCTCTCTCTCCTCAGGCTTCTGGGACTCCTCACTGAACCCTCCCAGAGGTCCTGTCGAGCCCCTCAGAGGCCCAGCCCCTGGGGCCCCTGCAGCCTCCAGCCTCCGGCCCACGACCCATTACGCAAACTGTTCCTGTGAAATCGAGCTGTCGGTGGGAAATGACCGCCTGTGGTTTGTGAATCCTATCTTCATCGAGGACTGCGCCCTGCCGGCTGATCCACCGCCTCTTGGCAGCTGCCCTCCACGCCTGGTACCTGCCACTTCGGATGCTACCTCACCTACCTCCAAGGGATCCCCACGCCGTCCCCCACCTCCACCTCCCATACCCACCCTTCCTCCAGCTGGCCCTGCCCGGCCTCCTGCGCTTCCTGTGTCCCCTGCATCTGCTGTTCCTTTGCCCAACTCCCCACTAATACCCACCTCTCACCTCGCCCCCCATGCGCCGGGCCCCCCAGGCCACCCAAACCAACCACCCATGACAGCCTGCGAGAGTCTCGCGCGCCCAGCGGTAGGCCTGGGCCCCTTTGGGGAAGAAGAGATGAAGCCTGGGACAGCTCCCAGCCCCTTGCAGCCAGCTCCTCCCCCTCCACTGCCCTTGAAGAAGACTCTTCCAGCAGCTCCTCCCAGACGGCGCATCTCTGAAAGGGTGTCTCTGGAAAGCCAGAATGTGGGGACTACAGCAGACAGGGACCTCCCAAGTATTTCCAGGGCAGCCTCGCTCAGCCTTCCTTCCCATGGCACCGTGAGCAGTCTTGGGGACAGGCCTTCAAGGACCACAGAGCAAGGCCAGGATACAGAGACCAAAGCTAGCCATGCTGACGATGTACCAGTGCCTCCTGGCAAGACCAAACAGCCCCCTATCCCACCCCCCAGGAAGAAGCGGGTCTCTCGGCAGCTGGCCGCCGCCACCCTGCTCAACCCCTTGGAGAGCCCTAAACAACCCATACGAGAGGCATCCCCTGAGAAACCAGCACCTGGTGCACCTTGGGAAGGCTTGAGTCCAGCCCCACAAGCTGGGACGCAGCAGCTCCATGCCCAGACCAGCGCCTGTCCCCATAGCTCTCCAGAGTTCAAGGGTTCCCTGGCCTCGCTCTCAGACAGCCTGGGGGTGCCTGCCTCAGCCACTGACCAGGATTCCTACTCAACCAGCAGTGCAGAGGAGGAGCTCGAGTTCAGCAGCCCCAACGTGAAGAAGAAGCCCTCGATGATCCTGGACAAAGCCCGCCACCGCCTCAGCTTCGTCAGCTTCACCAGCGTCTTCCACGCCTTCCTCTCCAACGACCGCAAGCTGTACAAGAAGGTGGTGGAGCTGGCACAGGACAAGGGCTCCTACTTCGGCAGCCTAGTGCAGGACTACAAGGTGTACAGCCTGGAGATGATGGCCCGCCCGACATCCAGCACCGAGATGCTGCAGGAGATCCGAACCATGATGACCCAGCTCAAAAGCTACCTGCTGCAGAGCACTGAACTCAAAGCCCTGGTGGAGCCCAACCTGCACTCGGAGGAGGAGCTCGGTCAGTGCCAGCTTGGGAGGGTGGGAGGGAAAGGGGTACATCAGTACCCTCAGGCATCCCTGGACCCAGAGCAGGCTCTGGAGAGCCTTGCCTAATGTCCTCATTTTTCTTCCTGACTGCCCCACAAAGCTCCTGGGCCTAAATCCCTCTCTCAGGCTCTACTTCTAGGGAGCCAACTCAAGGCAGCCCACTTTCCTGACCACTCCTGTCAAGCCACCCCCTCACCCTTCCCCACCCCCCCCACCAGCAGCCCTCCCCTCCCCCACCAGCCTCTAACCCAGTCACCATCACAGCTCTGCAATTAGGATGCATGGTGGCAGGTGTCCCTGCAGCACCTACGCATCTGTGTGCGTATTGAAAAGACTCAGGCGGACCACAGTGCTGTAGCTCTATAGGATAGCGTCTACCTGCAGTCCCAGCACTTGAAAAGTGGAGGCAAAAGGATCAAAGCCATTCTCGGCTATGGAGTGAGTTGAAGGTCAGCCTGGGCTCTCAAAAAGCAAAACAGAACAGAAAACTACATCGAGGGATTTAGGGGTTACCTGATAAACATTACTGTCTCTCTAGGCACCACCTCCATGTGGTCCTGAACCTTTTCTCCTTCTCCTGGTAATTAAGAGCATCAGTTCTGGACACACAGAAAAAGGTGCTTTGAGACACTACAGGATCACGATTCATAGTGAGAGGTCCTAGGGAAAGAGACTATTAAGTACCACCTTCCCTAGTGGAGACTGGATTTGATGGCTGGCTCCCGAGGACGGATACAGTTACCAGTTCACAACATTAGGACACAGTAGTAAGGTGGTGGGTGCTATGTTGAGGTCCAAGACTGGCATTGCTTCCTCAGAAGGCCATAGTTATGTGTGCACGCCACTAGGGATGGAGGGCTCACCTAGGCAGGATGCTACATGAGAAGGCCACCCACGCAACCCCTGACTTTTTCCACTAACAGTTACCATGTCCCAGAGACCCAGGCATTACCCCACAGAGCTTGTCTGGGGAGGAAGTGAGTTATATAAGTAGTTTGACAGAGAGCACTATGCTTCCAGCTCCTTGCCTATTGTACTGGGGGGAAAAATGGCAGCAAGCTTATCACAAAGTCCCTCCTGCCCTCAGGGAGCTCTCATTCTGACAAGTGGCAGGTAACCTGCAAGAAAGTCAGGGAGCCATAAAAGAAGATGACAGAAGTGTAAAGTAGACAGGAAGTGAAGTTTGGAGGCTCTGGGAGAGGTAGGTCACAGCATCATGGCCCCCAAGGTTTAGCATTTCTGCAAGGAACCAGGCTGTGGCCGATTCAAGGCAGGAGTGCCAGGGCTTCCCGTGTGCCCAGTGTGGCTCTGCTCCTTGAGCTGAGTGAAAGCAGAGAGACTAGAGACAAGCAGAGCTGTCGTGACAAGATGTGCTGGGGGCAGGTAGGTGGGACAACACGGTGGAACACTGGGCACAGATGTAGTCCATAGAAGTCGGCGAAGACCTGGCTGGCCTCATATGGGCTCTGCATAGCTGAGGGCCAGTGTGAGCATTCCCAGGAGGCCACAGCTGCGAGTCCTAAGGCCCAAACCTGGAGAAGCCCAGTGTTCTGTGTCAGAAGTTCAGTGTCAGAGAGATGGCCTCCCACCTCATTGGACATCCGGGAGGGGACGTGTGGAGGCTTCTGAGGCTGAGTCTACAGTCTGGGAGACAACATGTCTGGAACCCAGTAACACTCAAACAGCCACAAGACAAAATCAGATCGAGCCCAGGGAAGATCGTAGGCAGTGCGCAGAACAGGAGGCCGTGAACGGGCATAGAAAAACATGGAAGGACATGGACAGCTCAAAGCCTAGAGGAAGCTGTGGTCAACCATGCATGCCAGAACAGAGGGTAAAACCCATGGCCTAAGCAGAAGTGGGAGGGGACAGGCTGTAAAGAGGATGGTGGGAAGGCTTCTTTCAGGCAGAGGTGATGCTATGGGGTCAGACTATGGGGTCAGGCAGAGAGGTGGGACATGAGGCAGGAGGATGATATGGCCACCCATGCCAGGCTGTGAATGTCAGACTAAGGATGGAAGGGATGTATCCCAGAGGTGACGAGGAGAGCTATAAAAGAGGGAATGATGATCCAGAACTATCCCAGTACTGGACTAGGGCATGGCCAGTGGTATTAGTTACCCATCTGTTGCTGTAACAAAACACCGAACAAAAGCAACTCAAGGAAAGACATGTTTGTTTTGTTTCACATTTGAGGATGCGGTCCTTTGTGATAGGGAAGTAAGTCATGGCTGCAGGGGGCTGAGGCAACTGTTTTCACTGCATTCACCCTCAGGAAGCAGAGATGAATGCAAGTGTTCGGCTCATTTTCTCCTCCTTATGCATCGTAGGCCCCAAGCCCAGAATGGAATGGTTCTGCCCACCTTTAGAAAAGCCCACCTCAATTAACCTAATGAGATCCAAGCTCACTTAGCTCCCAGCCCGCAGGCTGATCAAGACCAAGGGGTAGCGGAATGGCTAGGGCCAAGCTGTGTGAACATCTGTGTAGCAAGGGGAACATGAGAAGCCGAAGTCCAGGGGCAGAGGCAGGCCTGGCAGGCTGGAGGAGCAGTGTGGGCAAGGAAAGCATGAGTGGGCGATGAGGCAAGTCACCTAGATTTGAGAAGCACAAGAGGCATTGAGAATAATCCTACCTTGGGCTGGAGAGATGGCTCAGCAGGTAAGAGCACTGGCTACTCTTCCAGAAGACCTGGGTTCAATTCCCAGCACCCCCATGGCAGCTCACAGCTGTCTGTCACTCTAGTTCCAGGGGATCTGATACCCTCACACAGACTTACTTACATGCAGACAAAACACCAGTGCACATAAAATAAAAGTAATTTTTTAAAAAAGAATAATTATTTTTTAAAAATTATGTTTTTTTTAAAAAAAAGAATAATTCTACCAAGCCAGGCAGTGGTGGCACACGCCTATAATCCCAGCACTCAGGAGGCAGAGGCAGGCAGATCTCTGTGAGTTTGAGGCTAGCCTGGTCAACAGCAAATTCCAGGACAGCCAGAGCTACAAAGAGAAACCCTGTAAAAAATAAATGAATGAATGAATGAATGAATGAATGAATGAATGAATGAATGAATGAATAAAAAACCACAAACAATCAAAAAAAGAAAATTTCTACATTGCATTTACTGGGCACCCAAACCCTTAGTACACAGCTGCCCTGGTTGTACACTGCATAGCTGTAGCACATCTCGTGCCTTCTGGAATATGTGCTTATGGACAGGCTCTGTTCCTGGCACTGGAGATAACACTGCATTGGAGAGACCAGGATACTAGGCATGGGAGACTCTGGTGCCAGTGCCGCTGCAAAGCAGCTCCCTGTCCTGTGTGTCAGGGCTAAGTAGGAACTGGGGGTGGAAGGGCTGTGCTGCCAGGCAGCAGAGCCAGGCGGGAGGGCCCCCCGAAGCTTCTCTCCTTACCTGTCCCTCTCACCCCACCAGAGGCCATTGTGGAGTCAGCCCTGTACAAGTGTGTCCTGAAGCCCCTGAAGGATGCCATCAACTCCAGCCTGCTGGAGATCCACAGCCGCGATGGCTCACTGCAGCAGCTCAAGGAGAACCAGATGGTGATCCTGTCCACCACCACCACCGACCTGGGCGTGACCACCAGCGTGCCTGAGGTGGCTGTCATGGAGAAGATCCTGCAGAAGCTGAGCAGCATGCACAAGGCCTACTCACCTGGGAAGAAGATCTCCATCTTGCTGAAGACCTGCAAGCTTATCTACGACTCCATGGCCCTCGGCAACCCAGGTAGGCAGGCTGGGTCCCTCCTGCAGAACTAGGGCAGGATGGGAGTAGGAGGCATTCCCTGGGCACACCCCACAGGGTGACCCGGGCAAGGAAGGAAATGGTGTTTCCTGCTGCCCTCAAGACAGCCAATGAGCTGGTTACACCTGCATGTGCATCAGGAAAAGGTACCGTATGAGTTTGCAGGGAGTGCTGGCTGAAAAAACATGGTTCTGCCAGCCAGATGACTCAAACACAGAACCATTGTGCCTCGATGCTGAAAGATAGAGTTCATGATCAAAGTGCGGCAGGGCTGTGCTCTCTCTAGGCACTGGGTAGGATCTGATCCAGCCTCACTCCTAAGTCTGAAAACCCAACAGTCTTCATTCAGTATTCTCCCATGGGCTCTGTGTCCACATTTCTCTCTTAAGAGGACACAGGCCACAGTGGATCAGGGTTGGCCCTACCCTAGTGTGATTTCATCTCAGCCAATCACATCCACAAAAGGTCACCTTCTGGGGAAATAATGTTGGCTCTTTAGCATGTGTGAACTTAGAAGGGACAGGTCCAGCTGTGACTGTTGATAGTAGTAGCTCACTAGACCAAAGAGAACCTGGTCTAGACTCACCAAAGTCAGTGGAAGATGCTGATGAAAGATGACTAGGCCCATCTATACCAAAGTGGGTACCTGATGTAGGCCATCTGGGTGGGTCTCAGAGCCAAAGCATATACCTGTGGCCAGCTAGAGTCCAGGGTAGTAAGAGCTGACATCATGACCGTGTGGCACCCTGCACTGTCTAGTCACAAGCTGAACCCAGATTCAAAGGGGTGAAGTATATGTCCTCGTTGGATGGAAAAAGCTTCAATGTCACATTGCAGGGGGTACAGGGAGGAAGGGAAGAAGAGACGGAGTGGAATCATCATGCCCATTTGTAGCCAATGACCACAGCGCTCCTCTAGATACACAGGAAATGGAACCCGTGCTGCATAGGGAATAAAACGCTGACCAGAGTTCATCCTGCACCCAGCCCTGTAGCTAGGTGCCCTGGTGCTGGTGGCCACCTGTGTAGTTAGCTGTACATGGGGGCCATGGCAGGTGATAGTGGAAAGAATGTCACACCACAGTTGTGACCTCCCAGACCTGGCTTCCGATTCCCAGTCTGACCCTTACCACTTGTAGGAGCTGGAATGGGTCACTAAATCTCTTTGAGCCCAGTTTCCTCATGGGAAGAGAAGCCAGATTCTAGTAGGTCAGAGCCACACTTAGGCACTTGCTGATATTAGAAACAAGCTGTGACATCTGACCCCGGTGCCCAGCACCAGCAGGCACAATACCTGGGGCTGGCTGAGAGGCCCCTCTTCCTCTGCATGTGCCTTAGGAATGAGCAGCTAGCTGGGCCTCTGGCAAGGCAGTTGTTGGCCTGGCACTGGGGCGTGGAACAAGGTCCCTTCACCCTAGCCAGTTTCCCTCATGAGGCTGGCAGAGGCTGCAGCTCCAGGTTAGAAGCCCTTTTTTGTGGAGGACCAGTATGTATCCTGCAACTGGGAGAGAATGAATTGAGTTCCTGAAGGGCAAATGCCACATGGGGATAAAGCTACATGATGGCTGTGTTGTCATGGACAAGTGTGGTGAGAAGCAAGGTATCATCAGGACAAGTTTGTCTTTTGGAGGCCAGGGGTCTTGTGCAGTCTGCAGACCAAGGCTAGGCTGTGAGCACAACTGAATCCTGCCTAAAAGTGGCAGCAACCGTGGACAGCCTCCAGGATTCAGAGCCTTACTCCCAAGCAGCACAGTCAGCCCCAGAGGCCCAGGACCCAGGGAAGGCGCCCAGCAAGGCTGACAGCAGCCATGGGAAGTTGAAGGTCAGGGTCCCCTCGTGGCTGATGGAAACAATCTAGGAACGACTCACGCTTTCTCTTCTGCAACAACAGGTGCATGTGCACTTGTAGACTTATTGTCTTCCTTCAATTGCTTCCTGCCTTTCACTTTTTGAGACAGTATCTCACTGAACTGGAAGCTCATCAGTTCGGTTTGGCTAACTGGCCCACCAGTGTACTTCAGGGATCCATCTCCCTGTTACACACACACACACACACACACACACACACACACACACACCATGCTCAGCTCTTCCAGTGTACTTCAGGGATCCATCTCCCTGTTACACACACACACACACACACACACACACACACACACACACCATGCTCAGCTCTTCCCATGGGTGGTGCTGGGTAGCAGAACTCGGGTCCTCATACATGTACAGCAGTCACTATTGACAGAGTCATCTCCCAGCCCCAGAACATTTTTTTTTAACCTATCACTTAAAACTTAAAAATCTTTAAATGGAAATGGCTCATGGAAACAAGGATGACTAGGTACCCTTGTGAGTTTTTTTTATCCAAGCAATTGTCAGGTGCTTTCCCTGTCTCCAAACACACACATTTTCCCTCAAATCCCATGAGTTATATATCTGGACCTTTTCCCAGTCAGCGCCCTCCTGAGTCTCTGTTCCAGACTCCGGGAGTGCCAGGCAGGCCGCAGAGCTCTCATGACGGCTGTGGGTGAGTGCCTGGGTCAGCGTCTGCAGGTACAGCATCTCTCACTGGATCACAGGTTGTCACTGATCTATAAAGGTCCTGGAGGACTCGGAAAGGCTTAGGAATTACACACCTGAGAGCCACTGTTTAGCTTCCTTTAGTAAGCTGTGTTTCAAGGGTCTTTCTTTTCTTTGACTGCACTGATTTTTTAAATTATTTATTTTAATTTTAATTGTGTGTGTGTGTGTGTGTGTGTGTGTGTGTGTGTGTGTGTGTGTGTGTGTGTGTGTGTTGAATATGTACAATGGGACTCCTGGAGCTAGAGGTACAGGCACCTGTGAGCTGCCTGATATGGGTGCTGAGACCCGAACTCAGGTCCCCTGCAAGAGCAGCGTGCACTCGTAACTGCTGAGCCATCTCTCTGGCCCCCAGTGGGTATCTGTGAGGATGCAGGCTTCCTTCCTACACCCGTCTTTTTCACCTACGCCACAGTTTCTCATTTCATGCTCTCACACTTCCCTCCCAGTTGCTGACTTAGTCACTTTCTCATTGCTACGATCAAACACTCTGACCAAAGTGACAGAAGAGAAAACCGGGTCTTTTCAACTTAGAGTTCAAGGTGTTGCCCGTCTCAGCTGGGAAGTCACGACAGCAGAAGCTCGAAGCAGCTGGTCACATTGCATTCCACACTTCAAAAAACAGAGCAATCAATGCTGGCTAGTGCTTTCTGCAGCCTACAGAGCCCAGGTCTCACCCAAATAAAGATGACTCTCCTCTGATTGGCTTGCCCAGAGGTCCATCTCCCGGGTGACTGTAGGTTCTATGGAGTTGACAGCTCACGCTATTACAGTTCCACGAAGGTGAAACATTCTTAGCTGCATCTCAGTTGACTCCAGTTCTCTTCAGACTTGACACTGGCTGATTTCAAGACTACACCCGCCCCCCAGTCCCTACCCACCCCACTCCCTTCCCTGTTCCCAGCAGCTCATGCTGTCTGGCTGTGACCTTGTGACTGAAGTTGTTATCCACACCCCAGCATCCCTGTGCGGAAGGCCTGGGAGCTCGTCAGCTGCTGCTGCAGCCTGTGTTGAGCTCGCCTCCCCCCTGACCGTGTTCTGTAGAACCCCACCACACCTGCCCCAACGCTGCTCCTAGACCTCAGGCTCCCCCGACTTCTGACCCCTAGACCTCAGGCTCCCCGGACCTCTGACCCCTAGACCTCAGGCTCCCCCGACTTCTGATCCCTAGACCTCAGGCTTCCTAGACCTCTGACCTTCTAGGCTTCAGGATCCCTAAACTTTGAGCCACTTAGGGCCTTAGACATCTAGACCTCTACCCACCCTGGGCCTCAGGCCCCCCTCTCTGAGCAAGAAGCCCACCACCACCTGACTCTCCTGTCATCACCACACAGGAGAGAGAAGTTTATGTCCAGCCTATGTGGCCCATTTATATAGAAATAAAACAGCCCGGCTGTGGGTGAGACCAGTTGAGACAGTAAGAAGACAGTCACATTCGGAGTGACAGGAGCCAAACGTAGCTGGTCGCACTATCCTCGCCTGGAAGATAACGGTTATCACACTTGGCTAGACCTGGCCAGAATGCAAACGTAGAGCCACATTGTACCAAACATATGCCGTCATCACTGCACCAGCTGGCCATCCTGAGAAAGCGCCAGGTTTGGAGATAGCAGTTGAGCACATGTTTGAGGGTCCTGGGTCAGGCAGGCTGGGAAGTTAACAATTCCACCACAGACATACCCAAGGGCTGTCCAGATCTAGATAATTCCTCAGCCATATTTTCTTCCCTGGTGATTCTGGGTCAGTAGTTCTCAACCTGTGGGTCTTGACCCCCTTAGGGTGGAATGACCCTTTCATAGGGGTCACCTAAGACCATCGGAAAAAATATTTGTAAACAAAATATTTACATTACAATTCATAACAGTAGCAAAATTCATTATGAAGTAGCAACGAAAATAATTCCATGGTTTGGGGGGGTCACCACAATGTGAAGACTGTGTTAAAGGGTTGCAGCATTAGGAAGGGTGAGAACCACTGGGCTTGGCTGGGACAAATTGACATCAAAAGCTAACCAGCCCAGTTCTTAACCCTGAGCCATTTCAAAGCCCTGGCATGCATAGAACTGGCATTGAAGCCAGGGAGTTGGGTAGGCAGGTGACCCTGCTCTGCTATGTGTCTCTGCCTCCAGCTTTGAACAGATAAATAGAAACACAAACCCCACCAGCTCATGGGCTACTAGAGCAGATGAAGTGGGGTGAGGCCCCTGGGTGTCCAGGTGTTTCTTATCTGGACCAGGTGCTCCGGAAAAGCGTCCATTTGTCCCCATCTAATGTTAACTTTTTCACTATTTCATGACAGGACCCAGAAACCCATTTTAAGGGCATCAGACCTAGTGGTGGTGTCTTTAAGGACGGCTTCCAGGAGAAAGGAAGGGACTTTAAGCCACAGTTTAGTCCTGAGCCCTGAGCTGCCCCAGGACGGTTGCATCTGCTACCTGCTTTCAGGAAAAGGCCACTCAGCAAAACCAGGGGATGGGATGGGAGAGAGGCAGACACAGTGCTGAATTCTTCCCACCAGCTCAACACTCTAGAAGCCACCCTCCTTCTGGCTGGACCCTGGTGTTATGTGTGTGCTTCTGTTTAGACTGCATCAGTAGTATTTGCACGGTGTCTATAGCCACTTTGGTGACAGAGGCTCGATTGAATAGCTGGGAATGAGACTATGTATGGCCTAAGAAAACAATATTTCCTACGTAGTGCTTTATGCTAGCCTGTCCTAGAGATAATGCCCCCAAATAACTGTATTTTATGTCATCTCCTCATTTGACACACACCACACTCCTAAGTAACAGACTATCATCCCCCAGTGTTCAGATGGGGAAACTGAGGCTTGTCATGGCCTCAGGAGAGGCCCGATCTTGCAGAGCTAGACTGGCTGCACTAGGATCTTCCTAGTTACCTATTCCAGTCTGCAGGGCACCCAGACGAGCCCTCCTCGGTTTATTTTTCTCTGAGTAAGTGTTCACTCTCAGCCAGGCGGCAGGGACACATGCCTTTAATCCCAGCACTTGGGTGGCAGAGGCAGGCAGGTCTCTGCAAATTCAAAGCCAGCCTGGTCTGCAGAACAAGTTCCAGGATAGCCAGGAGGACTACAGGGGCGGGAGAGAAAAGTTCACTCTCTCCAAAGTCCCCCAGTCCATACAGTGTGCAGAAAGTCTCTGCCAGCTCCTGGCAGTGTGATTAGCTCGTTGTGTGCTTGCAGATGGTGAGCAGATGGAACTGGGAAAGACAGAAGCTAAAACCAGGAAACACAGGCTGACGCTGGCAGGGCACGATCCATGCAAGCCAGCTGTTCAGATCACAGGAGAAGCATTTCACAGCTGTCCCCATCGCCCCAGGGCATATTGCCTGTCGCCTGGCGTACAGCTGGAAGAGTCAACTGGGAGCTGATGGGTTCCAGCTGTGCTCAAAGCTAGTGCTGGTCCTTAAGCAGACATGAGGTCTCAGTGCCCATGCACATGCTCCCTGCCTACAGGGGAGTGGGGTGGGGGGAGTGGGGGACACGGGGCACAACACAGATCTGGTCCCACCAGTGATCGGCACAGAACTTGAGCATAGGCTCCCAGCTCTGAGCATTGCCCTGCCCATGGTGAGGTTGGACCTGTGGGTGTACTGGGGGCAGCTCACACCAACTCAGGGAAGCTAGTTATGCCTCTGCTCCCGACTCCATGTTCAGGTCTGCAGTTTGAACTTGGTCACTGTGGAAAAGGTTACGTCATGGAAATAGACCAGCACTGCAGGTCAGTTTCTGTTTCTGCCTTTCCCTTGGAAAGTCTGTTGTGAAGCATCTCTCTACCCAGTCAACTGAGAATCCACATGGGGCTCAGTTTGGACCACTGGCAGTGGTGGATCTCAGGCACATTGGTGGGTCTCTGGGGTGATAATTGATCTCGGGCAGTGATAGATCTTGGGGCAAGAAGGGATCTCATGTACAGTGATATTCTCAAGTGGTGGATCTCAGGCACAATGGTGGACTTGGGGCAGGAGTGGATCTCAGCAGTGGATCTCTGGGGCAGGGGTGGATCTCACACAGTGATAGATCTTAGACAGGAGTGGGATCTCAGCAGTAGATCTCAGGGGCATTAGTGGATCTCAGTTAGAGGTGGGTCTTAGGGGTAGTGATGGATCTCAGGCACAGTGATGGATCTCAGTTAATGGTAGGTGTCAGGGATAGTGGTAGATCTCAGGAATAGTGATAGATCTCAGAAATGGTGGACCTCAGGCAGTGGGTAGATCTGGGGCACAGGGTTGGATCTCAGGCTTATGCAAAAATTCCTGGAGATGCCCATGCAGCAGTGGTGGGCCTATGAATTCAGTGTGATAAGAATTTGATGGCCCAGCAAGCAGCCAGGGGCAACCATAGGGGAAGAATGAGGAAAGGGCAAGAAACCAGAGTTTTGTCACCCCAGCCCAGCGATTTCTCAGTTCCTTCTTGCCACCCTATACTGAGCCACAGGCCACAGGGGCTGACCTTAGGAGTTGTTAGGGTCCTCACTGTTGAATCGTAAGAATATGGAAACCTGGCTCTTCCAGGGTGACCTCCCATCCCTGAGTGGCTCACAGGCATCTGGCACTCACAGCTTTCATCCTCTTCTTGCAGGGAAGCCCTACGGGGCCGACGACTTCCTGCCTGTGCTCATGTACGTACTGGCCCGCAGCAACCTCACTGAGATGCTCCTCAATGTGGAGTACATGATGGAGCTCATGGACCCCGCCCTGCAGTTGGGGGAGGGTAAGTCAGCGCCACCCCTATACCCACCACTGTAGCTGGAAGTTTCTCCAGTCCCGCCCAGCCCCACGGGCCAGACAAATCTCTCCCACCCAAGGTCCCACAGCCACTTATAAAATAATCACTCAGAGGCTTAATATTAGTTACAATTTACGTGTGTCCCATTACATGTTGCTCCTTGGACGGCGGGCTAGCATCTCCCCTACTCCACCCTTCTCTCTGTATCTGTTTGGATTTCCCACCTGCCTCTAAGCTGTCTTGCCATGGGCCAAAGTTGCCTTATTTACTAGTCAATGGGAGCAACACATATATTCACAGCATACAGAAAGACATCCCACAGTACACCATCTCATGCCCATCACCAGCTCCCAAGCCAGGCGGCCCAGCAAGGACTTATTAGGTAGGACTTTAAGGCCGAGGGACTTGCACACAGGCCCTGCCCGAATAGCTCATTGATTAAGAAGACAGACAGACTGCAAAGAAAAGTGTTACCATATCTTGACAAAATTTGATGATGGGAAATTCAGAGACTGGAAGCATGTTACCCAGACAGTGCAGTCATGGAGGGCTTCTAGAGGAGGTGATACCTGGGCTGAGCATTGAAGGGTGAGCGGGAGCCAGCAGATGAAGAAAAGGAAGGAGCTGGTCATAGTGGCACACACCTTTAATTCCAGCATTCAGATAACAGAAGCAAGTGGATCTCTGTGAGTTCGAGGCCAACATGGTCTACATGGTTAAGTTCTAGGCCAGCCAGGGCTGTATAGTGAGACACTGATTCAAAAATAAACAAATAAAGCTAAATAAATTAATTAAAAAGAAGGGGGTGGCATTCTGGAGGGCACAGCAGAAGCTGGTGGTTAACAAGCGAGGCCGGAGTGGCCGAAGGCGTTGGTCGACATAGAGTGTGACTAGTAGAAATCAGGTCTTAGATGGAGTGTCCTCCTGAGACTCAGCCCCTGTTTATCCAACCCTGGCCATGACTTCTGTCTGTAGGAGGAAGTTGCTGAGGTGTTAAGGGCTTTGTACTCCCTGGCTGAATGAAGGAGGGGTATGATTTGCTGTACCCTGTCTCAGTTTCCCTTCCCCCGTCTTTCTACCCACCACTTCCTCGGGCCAGGACCTCAGCCATACCTCCACTGAGAATCCCTTGAGATACAGCAGCCCCGCTATGGGCTCTGAGGGACCACGACACATCCTCGGGGCTTCCACCCTAGAAGAATGGAACCAGCCTCCCAGGCACAAGTGTCCCCTTTGGGCTTTGTGGTTCTTGAGAGAAGCTGGCCACCTTTGCATGGTGTTTGCATCTGCCCATCTCTAGAGAGAGAAAGCCTGACGTCAGTGCTCCGTCGAGGTCTTCACAGCTCAGGGCAACAGGGAAAGTTGAGAACTTAGCTGTCATATGTGGCTTCGGGCTGTGGCTGTGACACCTGGAGCTCACTCTTTTCCCTCGTTAGTTAAACGTTACCAGCAATTGGAGAGATGTGTTTCCTGGGAAGTCCAGGAATTCAGAAGAAGTAAATGTTTTTCAGTCCATCAACACATTCATCCACCCTTCCACTCACCACCATCCATCTATCCATCTACATGTTTATTCATCCATCTATCTGTCCATTTACCCATCCACCCACCTAACCATCCATCTATCCATCCATGCCTTCACTAGTCCATCTACCTACCTAGCTAACTATCTACCAATTCATTTACCTATCTATTATCTCTCCATCCTCCATCTATTCACCAACCCATCTATCCACCCATTTATCTACTCACCAGTCCATCCATCCATAAAATTACCTACCCATTCCTCAACCCGTCCATCCATACTTGGCATCTATCTACCCATCCCCCACATAGCCATTTGTCCATCTACCAACCCATGCGCTCATTGAACCATCCATGTCAGGCATGGGGCTGCAGTGCAGAGCAGGACAGAAAAGGCTGGGAGTCTCCTGAGACTGAGCAAACAGCTAACTCGGCACCCAGACTTGCGACCCCCATCTCCTCAAGGCTGCTTTTTGGGTTTCCATGCCCACGGAAGCACTCAGAGACCGAGGAAGTTGGCAAGGATCTCTAGCCAGCGCTCACCCTGCTGAAAGAGTGACACCCACCCTGAGACCATGTCCATGAAAGTCCTGGGGACCAGGGGGAGGGTACAAAAAGGGACACTGTGCCAGTGTCTGCCCTGGCTCACTCCCTGCCTATGGAAACACTGTATCTCCGAGCTGTTCTCCTGCCCCCTCCAGCCTGTGGTGTGGTGTGATTTAGCATATTCTGACGGCTGGTTCCCATGGTCTTTGCAGCAGGCATTTGTGGTGGAGGGAACAGGGGCTTCTTCTGAGCAGCTGGGAGAGCTGGTGGGACCCCCTTCTTATACCCACCGCTTACCCTGACCCCATCTCAGGGGAATTGCCAACTGAGAAGCCAAATCTCTCCCACAAGTGTCTTCATCGACCTTTTAGCTCTTCCCCAGGCCTGCTGACAGCTGCCTGTGTCCAGTTAATCTCACCAATGGAGTTTTTCAATCAACCCACTACACACTGTCTGGGAAGTGTCTGCAAAACTCACAGTGGTGTCGCCTGCCACCTAGTGCTCATAGCAGGCACTACACAGTCTCCACCAAAAAGAGCTAGAAGGGCCATGAGGGATGTGGAAGGCTTGAAGGGGCAAGAGAGCCCCATCAGGGTTTGGAGTTCCTCCTTTCTGCCTCTGCGAAGATCAGAATCCCCCAGAACTATTATCTGAGCTCGTATAACTGTATTACCCAAGCATGACTAAGCCCGGGCCCCTTACACAAATCATGACATTGAGAAGCGAGTGGTTGCTTCAGGGTGCCATGCTCTTCCCTGGGACTCAGAAGCAGAGCATTCTTATCCTTGCCCTGCTCTCCTGGCCACAGAGATAGGACTCAGGGCTGTGCCTGCTCAGCTGAACTTAAGGAGTCTGGGAAGTGAGCATTTTCAGGCCAGGGCCACTTCCTCAGATAACAGCAGAGTTAGGATGGGAAGATGGATTCAGGTAGGTCACTGGCAGAATCAGCCTTATGTCCAAAATCATGGTCCTGGCCTTAATAACCAGGAAGAGCAGTCTGGGGAGCATCAGAGAAGCTAGCAGAGACAGGACTGGAAGAGAGCAGGATGCTTGGGGTTGGGGTAGGGAGTTACTGTGTGATCTTGGCCATGTCAGCCTCTTTTTCTGGGGTTCAGTTTCTTTCCTTTAAAGTGAAGGATCAGAACAAGGTTTTCAACTCTTAACAAGCTAATGAGCAGATAAACATTCCTGCAGAATATTGTCTTTGAACTTAAAATTCTGACCAGGCAGTGGTGGTGCACGCCTTTAATCTCAGCACTCAGAAGGCAGAAACAGGCGGATGTCTGAGTTTAAGGCCAGCCTGGTCTACAGAGCAAGTTCCAGGACAGCCAAGGTTACAGAGAGAAAACACGTGGTTTGTGCAGCGTGAAGTACCTTAAAAGCTCAATTAGAGGAAACATTACAGATTCAGGTTGTTTTTAAAGAGAAAACTTAAATGGGCCAATATTTTGGTGGGTGACTCTGGGTAAAGGCGGTTGTTGCTAAGCCTGGGGACCCCAGTTCAATTCCCACAACTCATGTGGTGGAAGGAGAGAACTGACTTCTGCAAGTTGCCCTCTGACCTCCACATGAATGTGCCCACAAATATACATACATATGTGTACACAAAATAAAGTTTTAAATGTAATAATCTTTTTCAATGGTCAGGCCTCACTATGTAGCTCCAGGTGGCCTTGAACTTGGTGTGTAGACCAAGTTGGTATCCAGCTCAGAGATTCACCTGCTTCTGCCTCCTGCGTAATGGGATTATGGATACCGAGCATCAAAATTTTTTACTATTTTAAATCCTTAAAAACTTTATGCAATAACTGAAATTTCCTGTACATCTTTGAAAATCATTTTTACAATAGATAATATATTCATGATGCTATTACAATAGATAATACATAATGGATACACATATTTTAAAGCATGTGTATGATACAGTGAGAGTTGCCTTCCAGAAATTTCTTATGTATCCTATATATTTTAAACACTTAAAAAATCTCATTTTAAAATTAAAAACTTATTTTAAAATATCATTTTAAAAATACTGAGTTTGGATGACAGACTTGGAGGAATTGCTAGGTCTCTTTGTTTTCCTCCTAATGTGGCCGAGCTAAATAGATATCCTCAGCCAGGTGTGGTGAACCACACCTTTAATCCCAGCACTCAGAAGGTAAAGGCTGGAAGAGCTCTATGAGGCTAGCCTGGTTTCCATCATGAATTTCAGGCCAGGACTAAGTAGTAATATATGTTATATAAAATATATATTATATAATAGTATAATATATATATAATTGTTTTATTATATATAATATCTAAGTATTATGTATATTAATTATATATAAATGTTATATATGGAATGTGTGTATGTATTCCAAATGATTCCTTCTTGAAGGGGGTTGAGGAAAGATGTGAGCTAGTCTGTACTGTAAAATACCAACTGCTGAGGCTGCCCAGTGTACTACAGTTGCGTGTAACCTCTGAAGCAGGTTGTAGAGTGTGGACGCCCCCTAGTGGCTATGGAGGTAGAGGCATGTTGGAAGCAGTGGGCTGAGCCATACATACACTTTTGGACCCTCCCAGTGCAAGTGGATCCAGACTTTCCTAGTTCAACCTGTGTCCTTGACCCTGCAGGTTCCTACTATCTGACCACCACCTATGGAGCCCTGGAGCACATTAAGAACTACGACAAGATCACAGTGACGAGGCAGCTGAGCATGGAGGTGCAGGACTCCATCCATCGCTGGGAACGCAGGCGCACGCTCAACAAGGCCAGGGCCTCGCGCTCCTCTGTGCAGGTAATGCTGGGGACCATAGTGACTGGGGCCGCAGATTGCACAGATGCCACCTGTGCTCTGTGCGTGGCTGCTTTGGCCTACCAGCCAGCCTTACCCTCAGGGTGAGTGGCGGGACTCCCACAGAGGAATCCAAGCCCCTGCTTGTCAATCTGCCCAGATCTGCAGATCCTGGATGGGCATAGAAGTGCCACCAGACACGTGTTATAACCCAGTGGGCAAAGTGGTATGGGAGGAACAAGTCATTCCACACACCCCAGGCTGCATCAGATCGAGTCACCCACTTGTCCCCACGCAGCCCAGATCAGCTCCCTTGCTGCCCAGTGTCCACCCAGGCTGGTGTACCTCCTTTCCTTCACTGGTTGTCACTGGCTTCTACAAAACAACCCAGCATCTCCAACAGCCCTCCTATGAGAAGTTCCCTAGTAGCCCACCCCAGTGCATACACACACACACACACACACACACACACACACACACACACACACACCGTTCGTCTCCTCTCTGCCACGTGCCCTTGCTCCCCCATTACCCCACTCATCACGTCATGCTGTAAATCCTCTATGGATGAAGCTCTCATGTTGGCGAGGACAATGCCCATGGTTCATGTGTCTCAGAGGTCCAGAGCCTGGGACACAGCCAGACGACAATGTGTAGAAAATGGAGGGAGTTGGACCAGGAGGCCAGACAACCCTCCAGAGCTATTCATAGCTGTGTAGACTATGTGTAGAAAATGGAGCCCAGACCTCTGGGAGGCAGGAGTTCTGAATTCTAGACCTAGCTTTGAACTAAGAGTTGATTTGATCCATATTCTTTAACTTAGCAAAACAAAAACATAAATAAACCTTTATCCTAGAAAGTCCTAGATTAATCATTTGGAAGTAATGGTTACCAAAACTTGCTGTGTGGTCTCGAGCCCCCTCAGAAACTCCATTTCCCATTCACATCGGCCAACTGAACTGAATGAGTTCTGACTCTGTTCTAAGCTGCCCATCCAGCATCTCTACTCCCCTCTCAAATCAACAGCATCTTAGAACCCATGGGCAGGGGAAAGAATGTTCTGGCCTCAGCTTCTGCCACTTCCTGTGGTATAAATACTCCCAAGCAAGGTCAATTTCAACTTGCATCGATGAACTAGGAGTTACAAGGAGATACGTACCATACATAGACTGTCCCAACTTGGTATATATTGGCATGAGCCAGTGCCACCCCACCACTCACACCCCCAATAGCACTTCTGCCCCACCTTTCCCTTCTGGAAGAAACAGAAGACTACTTGAGGCCCAGACCCTGGCAGCCTGTAAGAGCACACCACCCTGTAACATGGTCATTGGTATTTTCATGGTTGTGGCCGTGAGCCATCTAGTGATATTGGACTCCATCCACAGTAGGGCAGCCCCACACACATTGTTTCTCACTGGCTTGGGGGCAGTTGTAGATCTTACTGCCTTGAAGTTGGGACTGCCCTCAGTCTACAATTGAAGCAGCAGAGGTCAAGGTCACACAGCAAATGGAACCATCTTCAAAGCCAGGAAGGGCAGGGAGCTCATGGACCCATACTTCATACTTCATCCCTAGTACCACAGGCATCACCTCCACTCATCCTAAATTCACCCCTTCCCCAGCTCCCCACCCCCAGCGTCCCCCAAGCCTCTTCCTACCCTGCTTCTGAACCACAGAGGCAACCCTTGCTCTTAGAGGCCAAACTGTTCCACTTGCCTGAACTGTGGGTGCTAGTTCAGACACTTCTGCCTTCCAACACTGCACCCGAGGTGGGTGACCCAGTGGGCAAGTACTGAATGAATGATTAAACCGTGAATGATAAGAAAGGGATGAGAGAGAACCACAGACTGGCCACAGAGGGTGTCGGGGAGAAGGGGGTAACCCCCTCCTTGCCATGACTCAAAAATGATTGAATCAGCCAAGAAGTGGTGGATTAGCTGGTAAAGGTGCTTGGCACCTTAACCAGGCAAACTTAACAATGTAAGTTCAATCCCTGGACTCCATGTAAAGGTAGAAGGAGGAACCAGCTCCACAAAACTGCCCTGGGTCCTCCACACAGGCATTTGGAGCACATGGATATATCATGCAGACACACAATAACTAAATCCATATCTGAAACATAACTGAATCACCCAGGGTAAGTCCAGTGGGGAGGTGAGACCCAGAGAAGGAAGTTATCTATCAGGCCCAGTTGTTGGCAGAGTAAGAAGGGGGCACAGATGCTCAGCTTCACAGCTGTTTGAGACCCCTCTGTCCAGAGAAGACAAAGACAGGTCCAATGCTACCATGCTCCTTTCTGCTGGCCCTAGCTCCCGATGTTGGGGTGAGGGTGACCCAAGATGCTATTGGCCAAGCCTGGTGACGTCAAGTCTCCTCCATCTTGCCTGCAGGACTTCATCTGTGTGTCGTACCTGGAGCCCGAGCAGCAGTCACGGACACTGGCATCACGGGCAGACACAGAAGCCCAGGCGCTGTGTGCACAGTGCGCCGAGAAGTTTGAGGTGGCACACCCCCAAAACTACCGGCTCTTTGTGCTGGTGGATAGGCGCTGCTTCCAGCTGGCCGACGAGGCGCTGCCACACCGCATCAAGGGCTATCTGCTCCGGAGCGAGCCAAAGCGAGACTTCCACTTCGTGTATCGACCCCTGGACAGTGGCAAGGACGGCTCAAGCCAGCCCTGTCTAGTGGTGCGGGAGCCCAACTTCCTATGAGATGACCCACTGTTGACGTGTGGTGGCAGGGTCTCCTGAGACTGGGAGTCTAGAGGGACAAGGATCCGGCTCTCAGGGCCACTCCCAAATTCAGTCAGCCATGCCCATTTATTCATCTGAGTGTCTGACCACACATACTCCCAACACAAGTGCCTGTGTGGGTCACACTGGTATGCCACCCACGGAGCATGCCTAAACGGACAGGGCAGAGTCATAGCCTGGGGCACCATGTTCTTCTTTGCACAGACAGTAAGAAAAGAAAACAAGGCTGAGGAGGAAAAGGCTTTCTAGCCAGCTGTAGCAAACAAGCCTGACCCTGCTCACACCCAGCCCCTCAGGCCATTCCCTCTGCCTTCCCCGGGTCATGCCTCACCCCCTACCCCCACCTTCAAGAAAAGAACTCACTTTCCCCAGGACTGGCTAACGAAGGGGTTCCTGGCCCCAGCTGCTTGCTCCCTGAGCCTCAAGATGGAGCTGAGATGTTCCACACCAACCCAAGATCTCAGGGGTTTCTCCACGTGTGTGTCGAAGAGACAGCCCTACACCTTACCCCTGCCTCAGTGCTTGTCATCAGCTACCAGACTGCCCAGTCTGCCAGGGTTCCTGAGCCCCACTGGACACAGCCAAGCCAGCTCCAGGGAAACATGGACAAGTTCAGCCAATGCCATGAGACTGGGGGGTGGGGGCATTGAAGGACTTGTCCCCTGGTGGAAACACCACAGGTCATCAGTGTTGACAAGATGCACTCTGTGGGGGGGGGAGTGCGGGGGAGGGGGGTGTAATAAAAGCCCTTTTGCAAATGCTATGTCCTCTGAACTGGCCAAAGTTCTGCTCACCAGTCCAGGGACCTGGTGCATCGTCACCATCCTTGGTCCTCATCACCCCAGGTTCTAGATGATTTCAAGAACCATCCCTTCTACCCTTTGCTATTACTCTTGGGAATTCCAATCCTTTTGCCCTTGACTCTTATATTCGTCCTTCAAAGTCCATCTCTAAGAAGCCTTCCTTGACTCCCCACGTTAGTAACGCGCTGATAACAAGATATATAAAGACAGCTAGCTGCTCAGAACTATCAGGTTTCATTAATTCCTCTTCTTTCTTTCCTCCTTTCTTTCTTTCTTTCTTTCTTTCTTTCTTTCTTTCTTTCTTTCTTTCTTTCTTTCTTTCTTTCTTCCTTTCCTTCCTTCCTTTCCTTCTTCATTCATTAATTAATTCATTCATTCATTCATTCATTGAGACATGGTCCCCTGAGAAAGTACTCAAGCTCATTATGTAGCCAAAGATAACCTTGAGTATCTAGAGCCTTCTAGGACTGCTGTTAGTACAGGTATGCACCATCGTGGCCAGTTTATATGGTGCTGGGTTAGTTTACATGGTGGTGGAACCCAGGGCTGCCTGACCTGGGATCAAGCAGAACCTCTAACAGTGTATCACAGCGACCTACTTCCTCTAGCTAGGCCCCACATCCTGAAGTTTCCAGAACTTCCCAAAACAGCGCTGCTAGCCAGGGACCAAACACTCAGCAGTGAAGCCTGTTGGGAACATTCCCCACTCAAACCACAACAGGTAGGGAGATGGAGAGACGGAAGCGAACTTAAGGGCGAAAGGCCCCCTGAAGTTGAATGGGAGGAAGAAGGGAAAGTGGAGCATTCCAGAACAAGAGAAGCGGCCTGGGGCGTGGGGGCCTGAGGGGCGTGGGGGCCTGTGGGGCGTGGGGGCCTGTGGGGCGTGGGGGCCTGAGGGGCGTGGGGGCCTAAGGGGCGTGGGGGCCTGTGGGGCGTGGGGCTGCAAGTTCACAGAGTGTGGAACAATGGAGGACAGAGTGGTGGGAGGGGAACAGGACCCACCACGAGTGTGAAACACAGACCATGAAGCCAGAGGCCAGAAACAAACGTCTCACTTTACCAATTATTTTTTAATACATCCATTATCACAGAATAAAATACAAAAGCAATCAAAAATCATATTTTTCTAAAAATAATTCTCCCTTCGAGGCTTACAGCCCTCTTCAGGAAAATCACTGTGGAGATGGAGAGGTTTCAGTTTCCAATTTCTCAGAAGATTCCTTCGATGGCTACAGAAGCCACAGTGAATTTTCTCTTGAAAGCTAATGGACAAGAAAACAAAAAACAAAACAAAACAAACTCCTAAGAAGCAAAAGTTCCTTTCTCCAGGGAGCTTTCCCACCGGAACTGGCTTCTTAGTGGGTCAGTATTGTCAGAAAGCAATTCCTGGGAGGGGCTGACAGCATTCCCGGGGAGCTGGGCTTAGGTGCCACCTCGGGCTCCACCCTTTCTGTCTCCGGTTGGGACACATTCCAATGGACTGTGTTCACTCCTCACGCAGCGCTGGGGAGGCATCTGTTCAGTAGTGACTAAGGCACACCTTGTCCATGGCCATCTTTATCCTGCGAGAGACAGGAAGACGAATGTGGTGAGTTAGGCCAACCCCGAAGAAAGCAAGACATAATCCAACCCTGGGCAGGAGTCACTTAGGACAAAGTCCCTGGTCATCACCACTGCGAAGCCGGCCCCTCTGA
Source organism: Peromyscus maniculatus bairdii (assembly GCF_049852395.1). Classification (NCBI taxonomy): domain Eukaryota; kingdom Metazoa; phylum Chordata; class Mammalia; order Rodentia; family Cricetidae; genus Peromyscus; species Peromyscus maniculatus. Next base: position 73,828,493 of record NC_134865.1, read on the forward strand.
TTCCACTGACAAGTGGCCCCAGAACAAAATTGGGCCATGGCACTGTTGTCTACTTAGGCCAGGTCTTCCTACGCCAGTGGTATGCCCCCAGATGCATTGAGAATGATGCCCATCTTTCCCAGTGCCAAGTGCTGTTTACCTGTCAATCGGATATGGCTTTTCACAGAGGTTGGCCAGCACATACAAATGCCTCAGGGCATACTCGTACTGCAAGAGAACAAAGAACCCGCACATGAGCCATTCAGTCAGCTCGCCTGCTTCTGCATTCAGACACAAAGCCATTTACTTCAGCCAGGGGTTCTAGGTCTGTTTGGGTCATGGATCTTCCATCATTTGTCAATCTACAGGTATTTACATACTCTCGCGGGAGAGATGCACATAGGTAAGGGCCACACACGACCTCAGGAAGCTGATGGGTCTGCAAAAGCACTGTCAGGTCTGAGGGTAGGACTCGATGATGGCCGGATGGTGGCGGACCTTGCCTTTGATTTTGAGAACCCAGCAGAGAGAAGGATGGCATCCAAACGCCATACTGGATGACAAAGACTCAAGAGCAGGCTCTGCCAGGGCTTGGTCTACAGGCCACAGTTTGCCCATCTTTCTCCAGCAGGATCCAAGCATTCCCTTGTAAGAGGACTTTTTAGGGGACCGCTAGCTGACTGACCCTCTACAATGGGCAGAAGCATCATTCTTCCCTCTCCATGGACCAGGGTGTGCATGGTCTTGGAGAATGGTTAGGAGACATGAAGAGGAAGAAGCCAATGTCTGGCAGATGTGAGGGTCAGGTGACGGGTAGGGCCATATCATCAAGAGAAGGAAGCACGCTTCAAAGCCAACAGTACTGGGAGTTGTTAGCCACAACTCTGGTAGACTCCCTGGGACCAACACATATAACCCCGAACTTGGGCATCCATGTTCCGAAGGCCCAGACAGAACCTTCTATAAGCCAATGCACCTGAGTTTAGCTTCCAGCTCTCAGCCCCAGGGAGGCCTGAGGACCCTGCCTGGACTCACCGTGGGGGAGTGCCAGTTGAAGCAGTGTGTGCGGAAATGGGTCACAGCTTCCTGGTAGCAATCATGTGCAGTGAGCATGGCTCTCTCCGACAGGAGGCTCTCAGCAGAGAGTCCAAACCCTGCCAGCAGGGAGACAATCTTGTGCACAGACTTCTCAATGACGTGCCTGGCCTAGGAAGAAAAGACAGCATTTCAAATCGGCTTGATGGACTCTCTCTGGGCCCTACAGTAAGAGGCATAGACAAACATCGCTCCTGACGTAGCCTTCAACCCACAGAGGATTAAAACAGGCCGAGAAATGCATTCAAGAGAGATGGAAAGTGTGTGCTTGGCTTCTGGGACGCTGGAAAGACCTGGCCTTCTTGACCTCCCTCCACCATGGAAGAACTGATACCTGACACCCAGAGGGAGGGCAGCCTGTGCCTGGTTTAAACCTGCCTCCGAAGCACACCGCTAGTCTCCGCATTTGATGCTGTGTGCTCGGGGCTGGGGGGGGGGGGGGGGGGCACCTTTGCCTGCTCAGGAAACCATGGCTGGTTACATAGGAAGCACAGAGGCCCCCGGGTTTCTCCCAGAGGATAAAAGAGCACTGTATAAAAGACTCCGCCGAACCTGAACCTGACCTCTCCATCCAAGTCTCGGGCCCACACATGAAACCTTTCCTTTATGGCCGAATTCTTCACACTCACCACCCACGGTGCGCTGGACCCAAATACAGGGTCCCTAGAGAGCTTTGTGGTTCCTGTAACGGCTTCCCTATGCTTCAGCCAAAACCCCAGAGCCACAGGGTAAACATCAGCACAGTGTCCAGCTGTCTTCTCTCACACTGGGCACAGAAAAGTTTGTAAATGTGAAGTGATGCTGTTCTGCACACACAGAAAGCGTGCTTTGTTTTTTGAAAAAACAGTTGTTTCTTATGCTTATTTCTGAATAAGTTAAATGTCTTTTTTTAAAATCTTGACTTTTTTAATTCTTTATTTTACATAAAAATGTAACAATGCAACAGTTACCAAGAAACTGTTGACTCCAGTAAGTGTATAGGCTTAGAAGTAGTTTTCAGATTTACAGCAGACACCAGAGAAATTCTGCACTGTACACAATTGCTCAAGCCAACACAAGGAAACCCGGGTTTAGTGTCTGTGACTACCCAGAGGACAAAGACAGAATGCCCTTTCATGCCATTGTTATTTGTTTTGAGACAGGGTCTCATGTAACCCACGTTGACCTCTAACCTCTAAGTCAGTATGTAGCTGAGGAACTCCTGACCTCCCTGCCCCCACCTCTCAAGTGCTAGGATTTAAGGCAGCTGACACATTGCCTGAATCATTTTAACTCTTAATGCAGTAACAACAAACGTAATAACTCCCATGGACAAAACCTCCCTAGGATCAATAAAAGGCATCAAGAGGCCAAAGATTCGAAAGCAGAAGGACATTTGTTCCCACTGTGTTTGACCTATCCTGGCCACTCAAGTTGTCATTTTCAGAGGGGACAAGTTTAAAAGAGAAAAGCCACCAGGGGCTGGGAATGTGGCTCAGCTGGTAGAGTGCTTGCCCGCATGCAAAAAACCCTGGGTTCGAGTACTAATCCTAAGAGCCACACACGCTGGGGATGATGGAACACCAGCACTCAGAAGGCAGGAGGGTCAGAAGGTGAAGGTCACCCTCTGCTATATAGCAAGCTGGAGATGGCCAGCCCAGGATACATGAGATTCTACTTGGAAAAAAACAATAATAAACAATAATACAAACAAGGATTTTTTTTTTTTTTAAATCTTTCCGCATGTCCATCAGTGTGCCACGTTGACTGGGGACAAGCATGAACACAGGGTGGCTTCATTGGAACAGACAGGCCGGAATGAGAGTACACAGCTCTGATCAAAAAGATGCTCCTGCCAATTCCATCAACAGTTGTGACAGAGGGACAATAGTTTCAGGTCAGGCTGTGACCATGAGACAATCTGATTTTATAGATTGGATTTAAAAAAAAAAAAAAAAGCCAGGCAGTGGTGGCGCACACCTTTAATCCCAACACTCGAGAGGCAGAGGCGGGCAGGCGGATCTCTCTGTGAGTTCGAAGTCAGCTGGTCTACAAAGCAAATTCCAGGACAGGAGGCTCCAAAGCTACACAGAGAAACCCTGTCTCGACCCCTCCCCCCAAAAAAAGACTGAACAGTGACTAGAGAGAAACATCTGGAAGGGGTCACCCATAGCCAGAATATCTTAGCAAGATTCTGAGGAGCTAGACCTCAGTTCTTTCCTTCCTGTTGCTGAAGGGGTCAAAGTCAAGAATCAAAATAACTACTGCTCGGCTTTCCAAGAGCACAGAGGCCATACTCCTTTCTATATCTGGGGAGGACGCACCCTAAGTTCTGGTCGCTGGTTGTGTGTATACCAGGAGCCACACACACACACACACACACACACACACACACACACACACACACACACACGTCAGTCTAGACAGGCCTGGTCTCAAGGAAGAGTCCCTTTGGTCACTACTTACATCCATAAGCTGCTGGATCTGCCCCATGAGATTGTGGGATTGCTGCAGGTCATTGGTGCTCATCAGCTTCCTTTTCAGGATGGCCAGGGGCACCTCTGGGCTGGGGGTGAGGTCAAGGCGTGTGACCGGAGGCAGAGAGATAGGGGAACTGGCTTGGTGCTTCATACCCTGAAACTGCATCACTTTCATGGTAGAGATCGACTGGAGAGGGGAGAACACAAACAAACACGAACCGTTCGGTGAGAAAAGCAGCTGTGTCAAAGCATACCGGGGCCCGGCCCCTCCGTGAGAGGGTCATAGGTCATAGTTCCCTCCTAGCTTTAAGAACTCCAAAGGGCGCCAGTCACCTGAAAACACATGACCAACTCAGGCAGAGACAACTCGACAGGCAAGATGACACATGCATGTGGCTGAAATCTACCACCAAAGAACTTCAGAAATACCCAGTGTGCTTTGCAGGAAGAGCGCCTTCACATGCAAAGCCAACTGCAGATCCACGGTTGGGCAAAGTTTGTTTTATTTCAGCAACCCTGGATGTGCTCATCACCCCTGCTCCCCTGCCTGCCCCCAGGGACCAGCAGCAGCATGGAGGTTCCAGGCATCTGTCCAGGCTAGAGCTGAAGTCTAGGTCCCAAGAGAATGGCATAGCTAGAGTCATGGGCCAGGCTGACACTGGGCCTCAGGTGCTGACAAAATGCATACAAATGCAGTCTGAGTCTACTCGCACAGGTCAAGACAGACTCAACCCAGGGGAAGAAATGACTTTCTCATTCTCAAAGTGAGCAACATTAATGCAAAACTCATTCTAAAACTAAAACCGAACTACAAATGGAAAAACAGCAAGTTCCAAAAGATCTATCACTCACACAAAGAGACAGAGACACAGACAGACAGACTAGGAATGGACTAAGCTAAGCACCTGTACTGAGAATGGGAAGCTGAAGACAAAGCCACGTAGCGGGGCAGGGCATTCCTGGCGTCACTGTCACCATGTCCTGTTCCTTCCTACACTCATCCAAGTGCCGGGCCAGGCCAAAGCAACCTGGGCACACTTCTTGTGTGCTGTGGCTCTCCCACTGCTGACAGGCTCACTCACAGCCTCTCAGGCCATGCTCTGCAGGATGTGTTAAAGCGAGCTGGGCTTTCTGCTATGAATTTTCTTCTAGAATGCCAGAGCTTGCATCTAAGAACAGATCTCTGAAGCCTGGGGAATGGCATACTGGAAGCTCCATTTTAAGTTTGTTTCAGCTGAGCTATACATCCAAAGCCTTCCCACCCAAAGCTCAAGCCTCTGCAGCCAGAGAGCACTCTGGCCCCCTGAGTACTACTATCTGACCCTGTTGGTCCTTGCTGGACAGAGTTAGCAGTGAGGTATGTGTGTGTGAACAGTCTCCAACTTCTAGCCAATGAGGAAAACTAATGACTCGCAGCTTGGCATGAGGCAGATTTTTGGAGAATGCAAAATGTGGAGTTCAGTGGGACAGTCAGGAAACAGAATGTGGGCTTTCTTTCAGCCTCTTGCCACATGACAGGTCCTAGCTCAGTGCTTCCCAGGTGTACCTGGCTACCCTGCAAGCAAGGGCTCTGAACACAGACTCAAAGAGCTCACCCTAATGCCCAGGTCTGTAAGTGCAAACCCAGCAGGTCTGGTCCCTGAGCCTGAGACCGCAGGACAGAGTGGCCACGTGAGGCAGAGCCACGCTGAGACAATTCCACACCTGGTTTCTCTTTATCAAGAGACAGTTCTGAATGAGTCTGCTTGGGGCTCCAGGACTAGGGAGCAAGAAAGCCAAGGCCCCACTCACTTTGTTCCCGTACTGCATGACGTGGCTGGTGTTGGTGTGGGACTTCACCAGGTGATACTGCTTGTGGAGCGTCTCTTTGGTCAGATCCTCCTGCGAGAAGAAAGACACGGAAGTCCTTCAAGGACCAAAGCCTGAGGGCTACACCGTAGTGGGCTGACCGGTCCTCACGAAGGGCCTTACCACGTCGGAGTCTTCCATCCAGTTGACACTGTACCAGTCACCCAGGTATGTGCCTCTCTCCTCATCATAGTAGCAGGCATAAGATGACTCCTTGGGGTTGGCGGCGGTAGTTGCGTAAACTACAATGGATTGAAGGTATGTGAGCCATGTTTTACTCCTAGCCTTGGACTACCCTTAAAACTGGAGTCCCTCCTTTGGTGACACAAAGCTGCATTCAGCACTGGGAGAGCATGGCCCTGGCTCTTCAGAGCAATAAATCCTTTCAAACGGGGACAGAAGATGGCCAAGTGAGGGACTCTTGCTGCAGCTATGAGCAAAATCTTGTGTACTTAGAACACAACTTAGGGGAAGATGGCTGACAGATTTTAACCAATTGGGAAACGAGAAGAATATGGGCCCAATTAGGTTTCTAGGGAAGGTTGACAGTTATTTAGAAAACACTGAAATGGGTGGGGACTGGGAATACAGCAAAATGCTTGCTGAGCAAAAAACAATTAAACTAAACAAACAAAAAAGTCAAGTATGGTAGTGCATGCCTGTAATCCCAGCACTTGGGAGGTAGAGGGAAAATCAGGAGTTCAAAGTCATCCTCAGTTACATAGCAAGTCTAACATCAGCCTGGACTATAGGAATTCTGCCTCATAGAAACCACTTAGCTGGGTAGGACCTTTAAAGTATCTGCATTTAAGATGTAACTCTTAACATGCAGGCAGTCATTATCCCCACATTCAAGGACCAAGTCACCTACCTGCCTGAGATCAGGGACACTGAGTGACCAACACACAGCAAAGGAACAGAGCTGGTCAAGTTTGTAAAGCTTGCCTAGAGACCCTTCTTGATACTATTGTTTTGGGGGATTTGTTGTTGTTTTTATCATTTCTTTATTTTATTTTGTGAGTGTGAGCGTCTATTCATGTACCTTGAATCCTAGGAGGCCAGAAGAGGGCATCAGTTCCCCTGAAACTGGAATTCTAGATGGACTCAAACCCAGATCTTCTACAAGAGCAGCCAGAACTCCTGACTACTAAGCTGGGTATCCAGTCCCCCACAGAATCTTTATTCCCTACCAATACTTGTGGAGCAGAACGAGCCAGATCTGGTCACAACCATGTCCTCCATCTGCCCTCCCTCAGTGGCCTTGCACACTGGAACACGTGGTCTCAAATGGGCAGTACCCAAGGACAACCACCCTCAGCCTGTTCAACACCTACCATTGATGTCATCGGGGAGGTGGTTCATCATGGAGCCAGACTCGCATGCTTCAATGTAGAACACCATCTGAAGACATCAAGACAGGTGAGCTCCCGTAGGCAGTGCCGGCCACTGGGCTGTCACTCTTTCCACCCCTGCCCACTGTCCTTTGCTCTGGATTTGGGGAGTCACTATTGCTGGACAGAAGCTATTACCAAAGGCTACAGAAGCCATTTGACAAAAAGTAATCACATTTCTTCCCTAATGGAATAAGGTGATTTGAGTCAGCAGAACACAGGGAAGACTGGAGCTTACAAGGCTGAAGACATCGGTTCTGGTACCTGACAGTAGCAGCTCCTTGGAGCCAGGCCACAAGCGGCCATCTTTCTGTATTAATCTCATGTGTACCCCGCCCTCTATAGCTTCTACAGAGGATGCAGAGGAAAGGGACAAAGTGGACAGAGAATAAGATAGTGGTGTTCTTCCCCAGCAGTCCTCATATGTGGGCCCTGTATCTGCAGCAGCTAATTCACAGCCCCTGCCCATACCTGCTAGGTCCAAGCTGGGGGCGGGGCCCACACTGTGTGGTAACAAGCTCTCGAAGAGGTACAGTGAACCCTGGCGCTCCACTGGTTAAAGCTGACCAGGTGAAACCCTATCCAGAGCCCAGCAACCTGTCCAAGGACCAGGTGTGCCGGTGTGGACTTTGTTCCTGTGCCTCCCCCGGGCTCCTCCCTCCCCAAGGCACTCAGGAACTAAAGTTACCTTCTGGTACATTTTGTGTTCATACATATAGCGAATAGTCTTGTTCAGGTCCTTGACATGAAGCTAAAAGGTAAGAAGGTGGACATTCAGACCAGGAGCCCAGAGACGCCACCAACACCTTATAAAGTCCTTTTCCCAATCAGTAAAAGAAACCACGGTGAGCAGTAAAATCTAGAACGCCATCTCGGGCCATTCCATTGCACATGAGAGACAAGAGAAGACGCTTCTCCGTGCATAGCGTCCTCGGCATTCGGAGACTTTCTTGTACCGTATCTGCAATGTACTCAGCCCTGACTGATACTGTGGCATGGAGAGAAACAGCTAGAAAATACAGCCTTCCAGCTGCGACATTTGTCCCCCACTCCCTACCACAGCGCTGATACCGCCGTTCAGAAAACATGTCATAGGTTTAATCTCAACACACAGGCCTTCTTTTCTATTTTCCTTTAAAATTTAAAGATAAATAAAACTATGCTTTTCATTTATCTTTAAAGAGTTAAGAAGGGGGCCATGAGATGGCTTAGCCAGTTAAAGGACTTGCTGCCAGGCCTGAGGACCTGAGTTCAATCCCCAGAACCTGCAGGATGGAAAAAAAAAAAAAAAAAACCGAGAACTGACTCCCAAAAATGGTCCTTAGACCTCCACATGGATGACATGGCACACATGCACATAAAGTAAATAAATAAATAAATAAGTAAATAAACAAACAATAAATAAATAAATAAATAATAAATGTAAAAATCCATTTTTAATGTTAAGAAAAATTACTAGGAGCATACTTAGAGGTACAGCCCTTGGCTAACAAACACAAGGCCCTGCATTCAATCAACCAATCCCCAGTGTCAAATAACAATGACAACAAAAACTGACGGTCAAAATGGTAAGCAGAACTCACATCCGCACTAGGGAACACCAGGAGTCCAGTTGCTCCGTGATCAGTGAAGTAAACAAACACATGATCCCGGGGACCACTGCCAAGAGAGGACAGAAGAGCGTGAGCCAAAGGAGCCACAGCTTCCCGTTCCTGTTTCCATGTCCACGTCTCTGAAAAGCTGCCTTCATCAAAAAGTTAAGGCGTTTGAGCAGGGCGTGGTATCACGTGCCTTTAATACCAGCACTAAAGAGGCTAGAGACAGACTGATCTCTGAGCTGGAGGCCAGCCTGGTCTATCTATACAGGGAGTTCCAAATCAGCCACGACTACATAGTGAGACCCTGTCTCAAAAATGCAGAAAGGGGAAAATACACATGCATGCATGGATGCAGGCACATGCTAATTCTAGAGGATGAGTCAGACTACAAGTTCAAGAGCAGCCTGGACAATTTAATGACAGCCTGTATCAAAAAATAAATGGGAGGGTGTGCTAGGGAGGGGCAGGCAATGGGGGGGGGGGTGTGTGCTAGGATTGTCACTTAATGGTACATGCATGAAGTCATGAAGGGGAAAAAAATCATAAGGGACCCTGATGACAGGGGTCTGTATGTGGCACAGAAACAGACAAACCACATATCAGCCCTGTGTGACCTATCCTGGGTCAGGACAAAGCTGTCCTCTCTAGATCCTCTGTGTAAGGTTGCAGCTCTAAGAGTCCACGAAACCGACGGTACCTCCTCAGGACTTTTCCAGAACCTTTGCCCTTCACAGCCTCTGCATCGCCTCTCAGCACGGCCAGGAAGTTCTCTGGAGTCACATCCTACAAGGAATTGGGAGTCAGAGCCAAATGCGGCTGTTACTTCCAAGAACATTTTATAGAGTCTGTGACGACAGACCCAGGGCACCCAGCTTCAAGCTCAATAGCAAATACCCCGACACCAAGCCAGGATGACATCAATTCCCGGGGCCCCAGGGCCTATGAACTGTGGAAATGCCACCTTGTTTGAGGCCGGCGGCTACTCAGCAAGCCTTTCATTCCTTCTCAACAACTATGAAGTGGGGGACCCCCTCCCCCCAACAAAAAGATTCTGCCAGCACAGGAAAAAAATACTCAAAGAGAGGGCAAAAGAGAGGAAGTGAACGGTTAGGGCCTTGGTTTGCCTCCAGCTTGCCACCTCAGAGCCTGAGTCCCAAGGATACTAACTAGATGTCCAAGGACCCTCAGGGATCAAAACCAACGCAAAAAATAGAAAGGGAAAAAAAAAAAAAAAAAAGCCCACATCATCCCCAATTCTACCACCAGGATTTAAACCTATCCCTATAGAGAAAGAAATTCTCTCTTAAGATGGGATCAACTATATTGCATTCCCTTTGAATTTAAGTTACCATAGAGTAAAACAAAACAAAGAAATGCTAAGCTTTGGGTCCATGTTTCTTTGCCTCCTAAGACATCCTTAGAAAGTTAAGGAAAAAACGTATAAAGACCATAAATGCCAGTTTATACAGTATCAATAAACTGGGAGGAAATTAACCATTTGGGGAGGAATGTATTAGAAAATTACTAATAGGAATTTAAATAGGAAGGTCTCTGTGAGTTTGAGGGCGGTCTGGTTTACAGAGAGAGTTCCAGGACAGCCAGAGCCACACAGAGAAAGAAATGCTGTCTAGAACCCCCCTTCCACCCCACCCCCCACAAAAATTATCTTCAGGAAAATCCTGCCATATTTTGTGCTAGGAGTGGGCTGAGGAGATGGATTTCTATAAATGAGCACAGATAATCTTTAACCCGATTAAATTAACACCTCACGAAATTCAGGTTATCACTGAAGGAAATACGTTAACATGCTTGATACATGCAAAGGCTAGAGTCTAAATAGCAATAGACTGACTGTAACCTTTTTTGAACACTTGCCCTTTTTTTCCTTTTCTCTGTTGGCCTCCAAAACTCTGATTAAACTAGATACAGTAGCACGTGCCTATGGTCCCCATTACTGGGTGGGGGTGGGGGAGGCAGGAAGATCGCATGGGTCTAAGAGTTCAAGGCTAGTTTGAACAGAAAAAAAAAAAAGACCCCATATCTCAAAAATCCAAACAAACAACTAAGGCTGAGGATATGGCTCTGTGGTAGAACACTTGACTAGATTATATGAACCCCGGTTACAGGCCCAGCACCATTTCCCCCAAGAAAATCTCTTCCCCATTCAATTCTCAAGCACAAATAAGGGAGGGAGAGCTATGAATAAACTAAGGCCCAAAGCCACTGGGCTGCAGATGAGGATGCGCTCACCTCTCCAGTGTAATCCTTCAGGACTCCTTTATACACATCTGTGCCATTGGGCCGGTTGATCACAATGCCTGGAGTAGGGTTGCTGAAAAATTCAAGGACATGGTTGCAACACAAAATGTGTCTCCCTTCCAAACAGAGAGTATCTTGGGACAAGATCACGCAAACAACACTGCTCTCAATAAACAAGGACAAGCCGGGCGGTGGTGGTGCGTGCACACATCTTTAATCTCAGCACTCAGGAGGCAGAGGCCAGCCTGGTCTACAGAGCAAGTTCTAGGACAGCCAGGGCTAACAGAGAAATCATGTCTAGAAAAACCAAACAAACAGGACACAAAGCAAAACTGAACACCCAGGCTCAGGTGCCACAATCAGGAGGGACTCTGCCAGAACTCAGAAATTGCTAAGCTCAGAGCGCTCTCAGCCTTTTCTCAGTTCCAGAAAAACCTGGGCAAGTGTGCAAGAGAACCACATGGAATACTAAACACACACCAGAAAGGAGCATGGTAGGAGGTCCTGCACAAACTAGAACCTTCTACAGGCAGGTGCCCCGGCTCAGAGATTAAGAACAGGCTCCCAACTTCAGGGTGCAGGGTCTCAACCCTCTCAGAGTACCTCCTTCTGCTCATCTCCTGTTTCCTGCCACCCCACAGGGCACCCTAACATACAACATTCCTGTGGCTTTTTTCCTGGGGCCACTCCCATTCCCACACCGGTCCACTGACCTAAGGAGCCCCAGAAGCCTGACAGTGTTTTTAAATTCTGTTTCGTGGCCAAGTTTAAAGCTCCCCACTTACTCTTCAGAGTTGGCAATGTCGTCATACATCATCACTATGATCTGCTCATCAGGAATCCCGTTCCGGTGAATGATCTGGTAGGCATGGCATGCGTCTGCCTGGAAGACAGGATTCCCTCGGCTTTTAGATATCACAGGGAAGGAGGCACATTTGGGGTACAATCTTACAGAAGGCTATGACTCATTCCTTACTGGTCAAGGTTCAAAATGATTAGTTTTTAAAACATTCATTTTTATTTTTTTAACATCAATTTTACAAGATCCCACTCTTATTATCTACATACTTACCTGATAGCAAGGTAGTACTATCAAGCACATGTGTGTAAACACACAGACACAGGTGTGTAAATATACAGGCACAGACGTGCATAAATACACAGGGACAGGTGTACATACACATAGTCACACACTGTCACATCTACAGGTTAATAAGGGCCCTTGAAAGTACTAAGCACCTTGTGTTCATATTTTAGACCACAGGATGATGATGATGATGATGATGATGATGATGATGATGATGATGATAGTTAGGAATGTAACTCAGTCGGTAGAGTGCTTGCCTAGCATGCCAAAAGTTCTAAGTTCAAGCACACCACCACACAAACTGGGTATGGTGGGGCACACTTGCATTTGTTTTGGGGAGGTAAAGGCAGGCCAGAAGTTCCAGGTCATCCTTAGCTACACAGTGAGTTTGAAGTCATTCTAGGCAACAAAAAATCTATCGTCTTTAAAAAAAATGACTAGTTTCATAATTTGAAACAAAAGAAGGCCATCAAGAGGAACAGAAACCATCCCTGTTGGAATTCCTTGCTTCAGATGATGCACACTGCACTCTGTGCAGAACAATTGAGGCCAGGAAGGAAACACGTTGCATAACTTCCCACTAACAATGTCGTCCCAGAACAGAAACCTAAGTAAACACAGCGAGGTGCGTGTGGCCAGCCTCGACACCCTCAGGCAGACACTTCCATATATACAGTCACTGCACGCAGCACATGAGGTAACAAAGAAAATAAAGCATCCACAATGCCAGGTTTCTGCCTCCAGATGCCTCCGGATGCCCATCCATCTGCTGTGACTGTATGGGAAGCGTGGGTCCAGCACTCAGGAGCTGCCAGACAAGTGGACAGCTAAGTGTGAGGCCAAGAACGTCCACCTTCAGTTTGCCCTGGACTGACTTCAGGCCCCTATCTCATTAGTCCTCAGTCTTCAGGTGATAAAGGTCATGACCCCCCTCTTACAGCTGGGGGAGAGGAGGTGACCCACTCATCACACTAGGTGCATGGAGAAAGAAGCCAATCATGTTGACTACAGATCCTGATGGTTCTTCATGCAAGAGCAGCAGCGAAATCATTAAATTTACAGAAGCCCCAAGAGAAAGCAAGGGGCTAAAAATCTAGACAGAAACAAAACAAGTCATCAATCATCACATATACAGTCATATAGGATCTGAGATTCGCCTCATTTGGAGATTCTGTTCAGTGTTCACACAAACTAAAGCAGCTATCATGTCTAAGCAATCGATCTTATGAGTCTGTCCTTAGCTGGGCAATGGTGGATATACACAGAGATATACAAATTACTAAAATAACCCAGAGTTGCGAGCCTGAAATGGATGGGATGGCACAGAAATAACGCCTTGGTCAAGGCAGAGGCTTTTTAAGAGGCACAGGGATGATGAGTCCTGTGTTGATGCATTCCAGGGATGCCTCAGTCCCTCAGGCCCACCCTGACAGGCAGGTGCTCACTCCATTTTATAAGTGGGATGAGATCAGGGTCTAAACCCAGGTATCTTGCTCCATGCCCCACCCCCACCCCCATTCAGTGGCTTCCAAGGGAAGTTGGGGACATATGCAGGGTCCTCTGAAGTACTCAGCTGCCTCTACCTTAGTAAATTCAAAGGGTTCTGCGCGGAGATGAAGAGGTTAATGAACAACTGGTGTCTTCCCCTCAGAAAAGCCAAAGGAGATGACGCCGGGCTGAGCATGACCTCAATACAGGGCACAGCCTCTGTGGTGAGCAGAGATTGTTGTGACTCAGCAGACTTCAAAGCTGACACCGGGAAGAGGCCAGGCTCACAGAGGAATCCCATGACGTCCTGATACTGAAGCCTCTCACAATGTCACATATACAGTGGGCATCAGCCATCACCACCAGCCGTAAGCACAGTAAGACAGAGCGCTTGGAGCGAAGGCTAAATACAGCTGGTGTGTGCTGTATTTAGTCATCGGGAAAGGCTCTCTGGCCAGGCATGCTTGCCTGACAGGTGCATACAGCTCCTCCCCTCCTGGCCCACATCCTGTTTCCCCAGCATCCTGCCTCCCAGGCATCTTGCATCCAAGTGCAATGGTGGGGAGGTGCTGAGCTGGGGTGCTGTAGTGCCCAACCGGCCTTTCACCAAGTCCAGAGGAAGAGGCTGAGGTTTAAAGCGAGCTGATGTCATTTGTTCCCATTATACAGCAGGGTAAGTAGGGAACAGCAAGTCCAGCTACCCCAAACACTTCCATCTTCATCACTGTTGGGCTCAGCAGCCTCATGCCAGCCCTACCCAGCACCCCCTCCCCAACCCTCTCCTGCATGCCCTCTTCAAAGGATGTTTGGCTTCACGCATTAGCAGCTGACCTTGCACCAATGAAGACAAGCTTCAGAGACATCAGCCTAAGTGAGCAGTTTGTCTAAAGGACAGACTGTATGGCTCGCACTGTCTGCTGCTGCCGGCACCCTGATGCTTCCCCTCCCCAACTTCCGCTGCCTGGCTCCTGTCCCCGCCAGCCTCCATTCTGCCTCTCTGCACGCCAAACACTCAAATATTTACTGCCTGGCCCTTTCTGGAAGAGTCTGCTGACTGGTCCTGAGCCAGACAGTCGTGGTATTACACTGAGTATGGTTATGGGGGAGCGGCTAAGCAGGTTCACAGGGTTTGGGGTGCCCCACCCCTGTTAGTACTTATGTAGGAGACAATCCAACTTTTCTATCAGAAAATGTGTATTAGCCAGGCATGGTGGCACACACCTTTAATCCCAGTGCCGGGAGGCAGAGGCGAGTGGATTTCTGTGAGTTTAAGACCATCCTAGTCTACATAGTGAGTTCCAGACAGCCGGGGCTATGTAGAGAGACCCTGTGTCCAAGGAAAAAAAAATCTTTATTACAGAGTCTCACTATGTAACCCCAGCTAGCCAGGAAATCACTATGTAGACCAGGCTAGCCTCAAACTTATAGAGATCCACCTTCCACTGCCTCCCGAGCACTGAGATCAAAGGCGTGCGCTACCACGACAGTCTCCATCCAATTTTCGTTACCTGAAGACAATGTGGCTTTGTAAGTTTGTCCTTCTAACACAGCTCGCTGTTCACTCACTCCCACTCTCCCCACCATCCCTATTCCAGTCTTGACTATGCGCCATTCTTGCATCACCTCAGGAACTCTGAGTCAGACCTAGAAACTCCCTTTCCTTCTCCAGAAGCTGACGTGAACATAAGCATGTGATATGTGATTGCAACTGTTGCCGGCCAGAGAGGGCAAAGTTCCCAAACCGACTCCCAGGAAGAGGCCCACCCTTGAGAGCGAGCGTGAGCGGTAACTGACACAGGCGGCCTCCTTTTCCTCTACAGTTTTTGTTTGGAGGGGACACCGGGAGCTGCTGTAACCGTTTTATAACGAGGAGCGTTTATCTGGAGACAGGACCTCAAATCAAAATCGGAATAGATTTTAGTCAAATGGGCCTGAGTTTAAGTGGCCAGCCTAGAGCTCTCCGCATTTGCCACTTAAAACACTGAAGAGGTTCTGGTACCTGGCAGACAGACTGGCTATTCCCTCACTGTGGTTTTGTGTTGCCACAGTTCACATGGAACACTCAGCTCTCCCATAGCTCCTTCCACAGAAGCTCCTTGCCCTTCCCTCCCTTTCCCCCATTCTCCTAACTGTCACACACACACACACACACACACACACACACACACACACACACACACATACACACACACACACACACACACACACACACACACACACACACACACACACACACACACGACCAACTATAGCTACACCCTGACCCATATATATCCGGTACTTGGGAGTTCCTACAAGAACCAGCTTTGTCAACGTGAGGCCAGCGAGCCTCTCCACCATCCTCTATCACCCAACCACCACACCCCCTGGCAAACCATGGGCTCCCAAGTAAAAGAAGTCAAATGGAACCGTGAGCCAGCTCAAGTCAATTCTATCTAAGTGCCTCGGGCGATGCTATGGGGAGGACAGTTTAGAATGTTACACCAGACACCAGGAAGCTAATGAACACAGCGATCTATTCTCTTTGGTTTATCTGATTTTTCTAAGTTTCCTGTGCTAACTTTAAACACATGTTAATTTTTAATAAGAGAGAAAGGAACCATTTTAAAACAGATCTGGATAATTTAAAGATACCTGTGCCGTGGAAGTAGAGGGAAGTGATGAATGCAGACTGTGGATTCATGCTGCCTGGTTCAGATCCCATTTGTACTTCTCCCTGGCTGTGTGACCTTTTACAAGTTGCCTAACCATTCTGTGTCTCAGTTTGCCAGTCTTAGAACGGATCTGAAATAAGACTCATTCTCTTGAGCTGTCTGAGGATAAATAAGATACATGCCTAGTGCTTAGCACTGGACTGACACCCAGTAAGGGTGGCATTCTCCTTCCAGAAAGTGGGTGCTGTTGTAACGGGCAGGTAGTATCCTATCCCCACATTGTCATCCCCATGAACTGCTCCTGACTCACTGTCTAGACTCATGAATGTCCCAAAAGGAAGACGAGCCATTTGCTGCAAGTCCAGCTCCTGAATGACTTCCAGCCATGACCTTTCGCCTCATTCCAGGCTTCAGCTCCCACATGCCAGACCCTCCTCCCAGTCCTGACCACCTTCCTTAGATGCTGTGTGGCCCTCTGTGACATGGAGGATTCCCCATTCTGCAGGCTGCCTGCCTCACTCTTCTGTCCCCTCCTGCTCCGAGCCCTCACCCGGATCTTCTTCTCTAACCCTGGGCTTCCAGAGGCCTATCTGTCCTAAACAGAGTGACCCACCAGTGTCTCCAAGACCAGCCCCCTCTGCTCTCATTCCTGTATGGAAAACAGAAATCCAGTTTGGTCCAGAAAAAACAAAGCAGAAATGACCACCACAGTGCATATCAGAGCCATTGGCAAGGATGTGGTAAATGGTTTGAAACCAAAAAAAGAGCTGGGGACTGGACCTCCTGTGGATGTGGGGGAACCTCAAGCCTCTATAAATACATCCAGTTAAAACCTTCATGGGATCAAGGGAGAGTTCTTAAATGATTTAACCTCCAGTGCTGGAGGTCCACTGGGAACAGAGGCACCCACGCAGCCTCAGCTCCACCATCCTTTCCTAGGTGGAGACAAAGACTCACATCTGAAGCACCCATGCAGCACCCATGCAGCCTCAGCTCCACCATCCTTTCCTAGGTGGAGACAAAGACTAATGTCTGCAGCTACTTCCTGACCTATCTGATATTTCATATTTTACCAGGAAAACCATCAGTTCTCCCAGGTTTTCCTGGTAAAATAATAGAGGCTGGAGAGATGGCTCAGTAGTTAAGAGCACTGGCTACTCAGAGGTCCTGAGTTCAATTCCCAGCAACCACATGGTGGCTCTCAACCATGTGTAATGAGATCTGGTGCCCTCTTCTGGCATGTAGGCAGAATACTGTGTACATAATAAATATTTAAATAATAATAATAATAGTAATAATGTTTCTGGGAGCAGCTGAGCATGGTAGCTTCTGACTGTAATCCCAGTACTCAGGAGGCTGAAGCAGGAAGATTGCTTTGAATTCAAGGCTAGCTTGGATAATAGCATGAGACCCTGTTTTGAAAAAAATTCAATAAAGCAGGAGGATAGCCATGAGGTAGACACCAGCTATATCTACAAACAACCAAAAAAAAAAAAAATGGTCATGAAGGTAATGTTCAACTAGTGTATTTTCCTAAGATGGTTGATTAACCAGCAAGCTTGCTGCCTGTGGTCTGCGCTTGACTTATCTTTTCACTCAAAGGCAAAGGAATCAGTCATGATAACAAATCTTAATCTGGCCAAACTTCCTTTCTGGTCAGCACACAAAGGCCATTCAAGATAAGTCAGAACTTCACCTAAGCCAACCCCTTTGACACATATAGACAATCACCCTGACAGACACAGGGACACAGCACCTTCTGTGAAAAACCCGCCAATAGCCAGCCACTGTTCAGGAGCCAAGCGCCTGCACCATGGACAGTCTAAACAGATACCCTGGTGTACACTGGACTTCAATGACTTAGCATCAAAAAAGGACATGGGGGCCATCAAGATGGCCCTACTGATAAAGGTGCTTGTGCCAAATCTGACAACCTGAGTTCGATCCCCAGGACCCACATGGTAGAAAGAAAAAGAGTCAACACCCGCAAGTTGTCCTCTGACCTCCACACATGTGCAATAGAATACACATATACACACATTCACACACACACATAAATAAATCTAATGAAAACTTCTTTAAAGACTGTAGGCTATCTCAACAACAATTTTTATTAACTACATGGTAAATTGATATTCATTTGGACATCTGGTTTAAATAAAATGTCAAATTTCCTGTATATATTTTCTGTGTTTATACATTTGTTTGTGTGTGTGTGTGTGTGTGTGTGTGTGTGTGTGTGTGTATGTGTGTGTGTGTGTGTGTGTGTGTGTGTGTGTGTGTGTGTGTGTGTTTGAATGTGGAGGCTGGGGTATTGCTCCTCAGGTGCTGTGGTGGTTTGAATGGCCCCCATTAGGCTCATCATATATTTTCATGCTTGGTCCTCAGTTGGTGAACTGCTTGGAAAGATTAGGAGGTGTGGCCTTGGTGGAGAAAGTGTCACTGGTGTGGGCTTGAGGTTTCAAAAGCCTACTTACTTCACGCCAGTGTCTCTCCGCCTGCTACATCCAGACCATGCTCACTGCTACAATAATGAACAGACCCAATGAAACTGTACACAAGCCCCCAATTAGATGCTTTCTTTGATAAGAGTTGCCTTGATCTAGGACAGGTGCTACTCTATTTTTATTTTTATTTGTATATGTATATGCCTGTATGTTTGTATGTACATGTATGTGCAGTTTCCCAAGGAGTACAGAAGAGGGCATCAGATCCCCTAGAGCTGGAGTTAACAGGAAGCTATGAGCTGCTGGCTGTGGAAGCTGAGACCCGAACCCAGGTCCTCTAGAAGAGCAGTGAGTGCTATTAAATTCTGAGCTACCTCTCCAGCCTACCCCCAACACTACAGACCCCCTTTCTGAGACATGGTCTCCCACCGGCCTGGAGTTTGCCAGGCAGACTAGGTTGGCTGGACAGTGAGTCCCAGGGATCCATCAATCTCCACCTCCTTACATCGTGTTTGGAGTACAAGAGCACCCCAATATTCCTTGGTATTTAGTTTTGTTTTTTTTAAGTGGGTTCTTGGGGCTGAACCAGGTCCTAGTGCCTGCACAACAGACATTTTACTGAACAGACTATCTCCTCAGCCCCTCCTACATATTTTAAGCTTTTTCAAATGCGGCTGCTAGGAGTTTTTCCATGACTCATGCAGCTCTTACTGGACCAGGCAGCTCTCAAGCCAGCTGGCTGGGTCTGCATCCTACCCAGCCCACCCCCCCCCCCCATGTACCGCTTGCCAGCTCCAACCACACCGGGCCAACTGCTGGCCACTTCCATCTAAGTGTTGGTGGATAAAGAGGGATTGAGAACAGGCTGGGCTCCACACAGCCCCACTGTGAGGATTAAAGACCTCAGAATGCTCTGAGGAGAGTCTACAACATGATCCTGTGACAATCTACGCACCTTGCATCTAAAGTTTAAATCAACTTTTGTTGTTGATTTGGTTTGGTTTGGTTTTTCAAGACAGAGTTTCTCTGTGTAGCTCTGGCTGTCCTGGAACTAGCTCTGTTCTGTAGACCACATTGGCTTCCAACTCTGCCTGCCTCTGTATCCAAGTGGTGGGACTAAAGGTGTGCGCCACCACACCTGGCTAAATCAACTTTTTAAAATGACAGTGTTATCAGTTACATAGAAGTCAGCCTTTAGGCCAGGCGGATTGTAGCTTTGGTGCCTTTCCTGGAACTCACTCTGTAGCCCAGGCTGGCCTTGAACTCAGAGATCCGCCTGGCTCTGTCTCCCAAGTGCTGGGATTAAAGGCGTGCGCCACCACCACCCGGCAAGACCGACAGATGTCACTGAGCCTAGAACACACCTATTTCTCCTTCACCAAGATACCCCCGGGGCAAATGTCAGCCAATCCGGGTCCTGAACCCTAGAAATCCCCTCACCCCAACCTCTGCTATGATTAAAAACCCTACTCTGCCTGGACTCGGGAGCTCTCTGCTCTCACTGCTGCAGACAGATGGAGAATCCAAACTCAGACTTGAATAAAGCCTCTTTGCATTTGCATACAGATCCGGTGTCTCTGTGGTGGTCTTTTAAGGGTCTCTGGGATCTAGGCTTAACACCGATCATGTTCCCATCCACATACTGGCTAATCTGAGTAAGGCTGATACCAGCGCAAGATTTTACATGTTTTCATTCCTTTTGGGTCCACACCCTGGGGTGGGATCTTTGGATGAGGGGTAACTATTTCACCTTCTTCCGGACTGCCAAGCTGCTTCCCCAAGGCCATCCCTTCTTCCCCACAGAAGGCTGGCTGTTAACTATGCTTTTCCCTCTCATTTCCACAAGCTGATGTTGTGTGTTTCTGCAAATCAACGGAAACGCCAGGAGACATAAGGTAAGTAAAGGGACAGAGGCTGAGCGGGCAGAGGGGTCAGGACTCTGGTGTTCCCAGAGTTCCAGCCCTGCTTGCCTCCTGCCATGGGCCTCGGTTAAGTCGCCTCCCCTCTCTAGCCCTCAGTGTCCTTTCTGTAAGATGAAGGCGTTACCAAGGGCTCTCACTTCGTAATCTTGCTCCCAGGTTATGCCGTGATGTCTGAAGATTGAGGTTTTGTTTGTTTGTTTGTTTGTTTGTTTGTTTTTTCGAGACAGGGTTTCTCTGTGTAGCTTTGCGCCTTTCCTGGAGCTCACTTGGTAGCCCAGGCTGGCCTCGAACTCACAGAGATCCGCCTGGCTCTGCCTCCCGAGTGCTGGGATTAAAGGCATGCACCACCACGCCCGGTAAGACTGAGTTTTTGAATTGTGACAGGCAGGCAAGTGATGCCGCCATCACTTCAGACACAGTACAGACCCAAAAAGGGAATAATACACTGGTTCTGAAGGCCACCCGTGTGAGAGACAAGAAAATCCCGCATTATACTAAGACAAAATTGTCTTCCAAAATGGCCACACCACTTTGTGGATCCAAAGCCTGGCTTTGGATATTAAGTAATAAAGAAACTTCAGTTTCTTACCTGGTGCCGGTAATTATACCAGCCATTGGAGCCCGCCACAATCACCACCCAGTGCTTGCCGCCATCCTCAGGATCATCCACACCAACCGGGAGAGCACCAGCACCCAGCACCAGGCTGAGAAGCACAGCTGCTTTCCAGATCATTCTGCACCAGTGTCAGCTAGAAAGGAAAGTGCAGAGGGCTTTTAAAGAGACAGGAACTAGAGATAACATCACAGCACCTGGGGCCAGAGGGCATACTGCTTAGCACATAGGAATGTGCTGAGGGTAACAATGAAGAACCTCTCGGAGCTTTGGCCACAGGTGAGGGGCAAAGGGCAGTCCTGTCCCTACCTCTCAAACCTCCATACAAGAGCCAGGTATGGCCACAACCAACTCTCTGGATACTATCCAGAGAGCACTTAGGCCAACTTCACAAGTTCCTACCACAGCCCAGAATGCAGGTGACATCCCAGCTACCCTGTGCTGGTGACATGTCCACAGCATACTCTGAACTGTTTGTGCGAGAACACACATGTGACCTAGCTGCGCAGAGAAAAATGTGCAAAGCAGACATAAAATGTAACAGGAGGTTTTTTTGCTGGGTGGTGGATGGGACAGGGCAATCTCCTAAACCGCCTCTTCTTATTACAATAAATGTTTATTACTTGACAGGTGTATTTACATTTTTTTTGTTTATTCTTGGGAGTGGAACATGTACATGTTAGAGATCAGAGGACCACTTTAAGGAGTCGGTTCTCTCCTTCCACTCCGGATCCCAGGGACTGAACTCAAAGTCCGCTGGCCTGGCAGCGAGCACCTCTGCCCACTGAGCCACCTCACCAGTTCCAATGTAGATTACTTACAAAGTTTGAATATGCAGTACAATGAACAATAATGTGAACTCAAGTTTCCAGGAAGGGAGCACAGAATATGGGGGAGGCGGGGGAGAGATGCTGCACCTGTGTTCAAGATTCTACAAGACCAAAGGGCTGGGCTTCAAGATTAGGGAGTTAAAATGTTGCAGACTGGAGCCAAATGATCTCGGGCTACTTTGAAAATCATTCACTGCCCTCCCGTGTCTAAACTAACATCCTTGTGACTATCACAACCTCACAATGTAGCCTTAGCAAACTGCTAGAGTCCACCAGTCCAAAAGTCAAGAATGTCATCAGTTCGCATCTGACTTCTACAGCAGTGACACCCCCGCTTTGCTGTCTACGGTCCCCACCACTGGATGGGGTAAATACTTAGATCGATGACTTTCTTTGTTCTGCCCCTAATGAAAACCACATGCAACCACTTCCACATGGTATCTGTGTTCCCAGGGCCAAGGTCGTTCATATTTGGCTCTCTTATTCCCTCTGAGTGAGAGCTCTGTTTTTGTGTCAACAATAGTGAAAATGATTTAAGCCTAAGTGTGAGCCATCTGGATAAGCTATGACCAAATTTGAATTCCTGTCTTTGACACTCACCAAGTACATGTGTCTTTGTACCCAGTGGAGCAAACATTTTCACGTGGGTTTTTTTTTTTTGTTGTTGTTGTTGTTGTTTGTTTTTTGTTTTTTGAGACAGGGTTTCTCTGTGTAGCTTGCACCTTTCCTGGATCTCACTCTGTAGACCAGGCTGGCCTCGAACTCACAAAGATCCGCCTGCCTCTGCCTCCCGAGTCCTAGGACTAAAGGTGTGTGCCACCACCGCACTACCCACATGTTTTTAAAAAGGAGAGGTTAAGAGAGGGTACTGCTTCTGCAGGGGAGCTGAGTTCAGTTCCCAGCATCCATGTCGAGCGGTTCACAACTGCCCTTAACTCAGCGCCAAGAGTCTGGAACCTCTACCAAGCTCTACAAACACCTACATTCATGTGTACTTACACACACACACACACACACACACACACACACACACACACAATTAACAATAAAAAATATTTTTTTCAAAATAAACGGAGGGAGGCAGAGGAAGGTATGAAGTGACACATCCCATATTTCTGGAGTATCTTTGGCCAAAGACCAGCCTTGTGTGTTTTAGATTCCTAGCCCATTAGTTTCTGCCCCATAGTTCTGCATCTCAAGGCTTTATGCTTAAGGAATTACCCAGCCTATATTATACTTTAATGCCAAAACTTGTTTTGCATTGAGACAAATGTCCTGATGTGTTTCCCAAACTGGTCTCCAACATCTGGTAAACAATCCTCCTGCCTCAGCTTCCAGAAAAGCTGGGGCTGCAGGCATGTCCCACCACACATGTTAATGCCAAAACTTTAATCCCAGCACTGGCCAGGTGGATCTCTGTGAGTTCAAGGCCACCCTGGTCTACAGTGTGAGATCCAGGACAGGAACCAAAACTACAGAGAAACCCTGTCTGGAAAAACCAAAAAAAAACAAACAAAAAAAAACCTTTTAACATGCAAGGTAGTAATAAGGCCGTATGCTAGCCACCATACATTGTGACATTAGCCTCTCCCTGTGTCCTGAAATGACACACCCAGGCCTGTGACCCTGTGATACGAAGTGTGAGGACTCAGCAGAGAGGACCTGTGGGACAGGCTCTGCTTTGTTTCCACCCTCAGGAAAACGCACAGCAGCTAAGGCACTATGGTCTTGGGTCTATCTCTAAGCTGAAGAAGCCCCATCCTCTGTGCTAAAGCTCCCAAAATCAAAGAGACAAAGAAGAGAGGAGAGGAAGGAAGCCCTGTGTCTGCAGAGAAAGGGGAAGGAAGCCAGGGTACCTGGGGTGGAGCCTCTCGTGAGGCTACATCAGGCCCCAGTTCACATGAGAACCTCACTAGGTAGACTGTGACTGAAGGCCAGGCCCATGAACAGCTTGCACTTCTAAAGCACTCCTGGTACACAGATGTTGCCAGCCTCAGATTGCACTTGGATGCAGAGACTTCAGGCATGAGCCCCATCCATGGGCTCCCATCCTCCCTGACCCTCAACCCAGCATCCCTGAACTTGGGACTGGGATGCTTGGTCTCTGCAAATTTCTCAAATTCAAGAACCAGATCCTGAGTTTGTAAGCCTCAGTCAGTGTAAGTTAAGGTTCTTTTTTTTCCTGCCTCCTCTTCTTCCTCGGCCCGAATACCTTAGCATCCCAAGTGTGTGTGTGTGTGTGTGTGTGTGTGTATGTGTGATACCTTAGCATCCCAAGTGTGTGTGTGTGTGTGTGTGTGTGTGTGATACCTTAGCATCCCAAGTGTGTGTGTGTGTGTGTGTGTGTGTGTGTGTATGTGTGATACCTTAGCATCCCAAGTTTCAATGTCTATCCCCTCCCTTTAGCATCCCAAGAGCTGAGATTACAGCATGCACCGCCACACCCAGCTAGAATTCCCATTTCTTTCACGGCACTGCAGAGTTCATGGAGGGAGGATTAACTCTAGTAACCGCTCCCAGGTTTGCTGTTTGGTCCCGGGATTGGGGGGGGGGGGGCGGAATAGGAGGGCTAGTGAGCTGCTGAGGTGGTTTCAATGCAGGGACCAGCTGATCTGTTAATGTTAACCCAGGGAGACTCCTCCACAATCCTAAAGGCCTGATTAGGGCCCCCCATGAGGCATATCTGGACAAAGGACAAGCCAGAGAGGACACCAAAGAGCAGCAGCACGTGTCCCCAAAGCTCTCCACAGGCCCCACCAGAAAGTGCACGTGACCACCAGCAGCCTGCTGCTTCTTCGCCCTGCACTTACTTATTTAGCTTCAGTTCAGCTGCCCGGAAGCTTTCCAAGATCCAGTCAGCAATGCTTTCCTGTAAAAGTCCAGACAGCAAATATTTTTGGCTTTGTAAGCTAAACCATCTCCAACATAAATCATTTGACCCTCCCAGTATTTCATGAAAGCAACTATAGACAATATGGGAATGGATGAATATGGCTGTTTAAATAAAACTTTGTTAAAAACAAACAAACAAACAACAAAAAACAGGCATCAATTTGACCTATGGGCCAGTTTGCTGACTTTGCCCAAGAAACAGAATGAGCTCCTGGCCCCAAATACAGTCTGAATGGCTAGTATAATCTCCCATCAAAATTACCAAACTAGCCGGGCAGTGGTGGCACATGCCTGTAATCTTAGCACTCGGGAGGCAGAAGCAGGTAGATCTCTGTGAGTTCGAGGCCAGCCTGGCCTACAGAGATAGTCCAGGACAGGCTCCAAAGCTACAGAGAAACCCTGTCTGGAAAAACAAAAAACAAACAAACAAACAAACAAACAAAAATTACCAAACTGGTCCCTGGTTTACATCAGTCTCTGCTAAGTTTGGTTGTGTGACTTAGTCCCAAAGAGCACTCATTCCATGGGTGGCATTGATATGTCATTTTTCCCCTCATATTATTTAGCGGGGTAAGAAATATAATCCACATGGCTTTCTATGTTCAAAGTTTCCAGAGCCACAGATTTAACCAAGCTTGGATCAAAACCACTTGGAGGGGTTAGGGAGGCGGCTCAGTGGGTCAGTCTCTTTCCACTGTGTGTGCATGAGGATCTGATTTGAATCAACAGAACCCATTCAAAGACGGGTGTAGCAGTGGTCATTTGTAATCCCCACACTCCTACACCGAGACTAGGGGCAGAAATAGAAGAAACCAGAGGCTGGTGGGTCAAACAGCCTGGTGTATGCAGCAGTGAACCACAGAGACTCTGTCTTACTCAAACTGGATCAACACCAGGTTTACCCCATGGCCTCCACAGGCCCCTGCAGCATGCACACACCTGCACTCAAACACATGAATGTGTGTACCCACACACACATATAAACGCATCATATACATCTGGTATATGTGTATGGATATGGGGGTGGCATCTATGCTGAATTTGTAAGAGCCTTTCTTTTCTTGTCACCATCTCCAGAGCACAGCAGGATGACAATTACCTTAGGTACTGGAAGTCATCCAATGAGGAATTAAAGTTCTAAGACAGTAAGCCTAGGCTCTATACAAAAGTCATGACACATAAAGGACTTGAGCATCCTAGTTGGTATCCAAGGGAACCTTGGAAGCAGTCCCAAGGACACCCAGATGACTGTATTGGAATCAATGTCCAACCTGACTGTGAGCAGTACAATAGAGGCAGCCAGTTTAGCCACCTGGATGAGCCCACACTACAGCAGCTGTACAAACCCAGCCCTTCCTTGTATTTCATACGTGTGTCACTGTACTGCTAGGAAGGAGCAGCAGACAGGCAGAGGTCCACCTCGGTCCCCTTATTCATTCTCACAGTGGGTGATCCCTGTGAGCACACATCACTTTCAGAAAGGAAGGAAGCTGAGACTGGGAGAAGAGGAGGAACTTGCAGGTGAGTGACATAAATCTGCCTGAGTGGGCTATGCCTGTCCCATTGCACCAACTCACTGCTCCCGTGAAATCAAATCCTGGTGGGTCCATGACCACAGACAGCTCCAGCCTGGGGCTCAAACACCGAGTGGGTCTTCAGCCTTTCCCCCAGGACACCCATGACCTCTCCGGTGCTATTTTAAGGCACTAGCGGGAGCTCTTGTGTGCCCCACCATGGAGACTTTGAGCCACACACTCCCTAAGTCAACTGCCAAACATGAACTTTCCCAGCTGCCAAAGGTTCATCCTTGGTCATTCCTACCATGACGCTGTTCAGCTAGACCAGAAAGTCAAGTTAAAGACTCGCCTCAACTTCAAGAAACAGATCATCAAATGGACTTAACTAGGGACATTGGGACAGAGTGAGCAGTCTAGATGAATTCTCATGAGCCATACAGGTAATAAAGGCAAGGTCGTGGGGTCATCTAAGTAGCTAGGTCAAGTTCAAAGACAGGTATGACATCTCCATCACCACAGGTGTGACCTCTCACTGCCAGCTACCATTCACTACTGGATCTGGGTCAGGTGCATCAAGCCAAGCCAAGAAGCTAGTAGTTAGTTAGATGATGACATCATTGAAGAACTTCCAAACAGGAAAGTCTTCATCATACTCTGTTCTCTGGGAGGTTAGAGTACCTGCAAATGCCTGACAACATATAAGATGAACAAAGAGGTGGTATGGATAGTAGTCCATTGTCTGGTTGGGTTTTTGACACAGGGTCTCATTATAGAGCAAAGACTGACCCAGAACACACAATCCTCCCGCCTCCAACTCCAAGATACTAGCATTACAGGTGTGCATACCTCTGCACTAG
Organism: Peromyscus maniculatus bairdii; assembly: GCF_049852395.1. NCBI lineage: Eukaryota > Metazoa > Chordata > Mammalia > Rodentia > Cricetidae > Peromyscus > Peromyscus maniculatus. Next base: position 73,855,429 of record NC_134865.1, read on the forward strand.
GCAGTTTCCTTAATCAAACTTTTTTGCTGTGTTGCTTTTCTGTTTTGCTTTATTACATTGTATTCTTCTGTATTTTGAGACAGTCTCAAGTAGCCTAGGCTGGCCTCAAACTCACTATGTAACTAAGGACGACTTAGAATCCCAGATTTGCAGCCCAATTTAGTGGCAAACACCTTTAATCCCAGCGCTCAGGAAACAGAAACCAGTAGATCTCTGAGTTCAAGGCCAGTCTGGTCTACAGAGTTCCAGAATAGTTAGGGCTACACAGGGAAACCCTATCTTGAAACACCCGCACCACCACGCACACACAAAATAACTCCAGATGCTTCTGCCTCTACCTCCCAAGTGCTGGGGTTACAGTGAGCCATGTACCCAGCCTTGTTTTCAGATGCTAGCGATCAAACCCAGGGACTCACAAGTGCTAGGCAAATGCTCTATGACTGAGCTTCATCCTCAGCCCTAATTTCTCTAAAACAGGACCCTCTGCTATAACAAAGGGAAACCACTCCCTCTCTATTAGGACTATAGTACGAAGATCTCACATCTTCTGGGTTTCCTCTTGAAGACTAAGGTAACTAGATCCTATCTCAAATGAAATGTCTTACCAGATGACTTTACCATTTTCCTCAACTAGGAGACTGAGTTTTGGTGAGGAGCCAGACTGTACCCAGACTGTAACCTCTCTAGACCCGTCTAATTCTGGTTCCATCAAAATTACTCTACCTACTTCCTGTGGATAAAAGCTATGCAAAAAACTCTCATGTAGACATGCAAATGGATTCGAACAAAGGGAGGTGGCACAGACTTCCTCCATTTCACACTCCAGTATTTCCAGTCTACAGACATGGCTGCACTCTGGAGCATCCTTTGAACTGACTGTAATACCTCAACAGGTCTTCTTATTAATAATTTAAGTAAAGCCCTTAGCACATGTTCATTTTTAAGATGTGTACATCTTAACTTCACCTTTAAAAAGTGTCTTTACCATTACAGAAACCACAAGCATCTACCTACTCCTAAGCAAACAGAATCACAGCCTCAGGCGTCTAGAGACACAGCCTCTAGTGAATGGCTGACAACTTCTTAACACTTTTATTTTCAATGCCTATTTGAAATATGAATTTGTTTAAACCACGATTATTATTTTTGAAACTTGGTTCCATTACAGTTTGTGGTCTTTTTCCAAAATGACTAAAGGAAGCTTTCATAGTTACATGTTAACTCTGAGGTTAGTCCTTTTGTCCTTTTTTTTTGTTGTTTTTTTAAAGAAAACCCTGGCTGGCCTAGAGATCAAAAAGACCCGCTAGTCTCTTTCTGAGTGCTGGAACTAAAGGTGTGCACTATTACACCCAGCCTTGAAGTTTGACTTTTTTGTTAGATTTTGATTTTGTTTGATTTGTTTGATTTTGTTTTGATTGATTCCTGGCTGTCCTGGAACTCACTCCGTATATCAGGCTGGCCTTGAACTCACAGAGATTGGCCGGCCTGCCTGCCTCCAGAGTGCTGGGATTAAAGGCATGTGTCACCAGTCCTGGACCTGAGCTTGCACTTTTTACTATATCTTTTTGTTTGTTTGTTTGTTTTCCCTTCAAGAATTGTAAAGCAGAATTTTATCAGGCTCATTATACTCTTAAACAGTTCTATAGCCATCCACTGAACACTTCCTGACTTTGGAGTTTTGGGCTGTTCCTGGTTTCTTAGCCACTATAAACAATGTCACAAACACTACAACAAATCTCTCTTTATACACAAATCTCTAGGATATTTACAAGAACCATGGGGGTGGGGAGGTGTTTGTTCTGTTTTGAGACAGAGTCTATGTAGCCCTGGTTTCCTGGAATTCTAGGTAAACCAGTCTGGCCTTGAACTCAAAGAAATCCACCTGCCTCTGTCTCTCAAGTGCTGAGAACACTGGGTTTAATTCACCCTTTTTGTAAGGGGCTACTTTGTTCTAAGGCAGGGGTTTTCTCAGCCTTCCTAATGCTGAGACCCTTTAAAACAGTTCCTCATGCTGTGGTGACCCCAACCATAAAATTATTTCATTGATTCTTCATAACTGTACTATTGCTACTGTTATGAATCATAATATAAATATTTGATATGCAGGATACCTGATATGCAACCCCCATAGGTTGAGAACCACTGTTCTAAGGTAAACAGTAATCTCATTTCTTCCATCTTTTCTTCCGATAGCAAACTACATTCTCTAATCTGGATACATAAGTATCGAATCATGGGGGTTTTTTAGTTTAAAAAATGAGTCTCACCACATGTTTATCTAATCATGCAGATTTCAACAGCCTCAATGCATGTGACAACTTCCTCACCATAAACTGAGATTTGAATTTTGGTCTACTAAGCAACTTTCTGCAGCTTAAAAAATATTAGACAGCCCTGGAGATAATTCAGTGGGTAAGGGCACTTGCCAAGAAACGCTGATGGCTTGATTCCCAGAACCCAGAAAAAAACTGAGTCATGCATCTGTAATCCCAGAACACCCACCCAAGGATAGAAGGAAATGGGAGAATCTCAGATACCAGAGGACCAGCTAACCTGGAGTAAACTGTGTCCTCTGATTGACATACACGTGAGCCATGAAAGGAGTGCAATTGTGGAGGGAGGGAGGGAGGGAGGGAGGGAGAGAGAGAGGGAGACAGTCCAGAATAATAATGCTGGAGCCAAGAGTGTTGTCACAATCTAAAATCCCAGCATTCTAGAGGCTGAGGCAGGAGAATCACTGCAAGTTCGAGGTCAACCTGAATACAGAGCAAAACCCTATCTCACTGTCTCATAAAAATAACAAACGGGGCCTGGAGTGGCACACGGGACATACCCATTTAATCCCAGCACTCAGGAGGCAGAAACAAGTCTATCTCTGTGAGGCCAGCCTGGTCTACATAGTGAGTTATAGGACATCCAGCGCTACATAGAGACACTGTCTCAAAATATAAATTAATAAGAATAACAAGCATTTCTCCAAAAGAGAGTCCCGGGAAAATTCCAGAGGCAGAGTTTTCACTTCAATGCAGTGAAATGTGACCTGTTCGTTTGTAACAGCAACCACATCACATATACAACAGTGGACCCAGAAGATCAGGAGCCAGAATGTCCCATCACTGTCACTGTAGCTGCCACGATGCTGTGACCCAGTGCTTTACTCATGTGTTTCTGGCGATGCTGGTAACAACAGGCCCCTGTGCTGCCAGTCACACATAATTATGTGCCAGGCATGACCCTTCACTAGTTAGTTACTGCAGAGAGTCCTCCAGTTACTATAAATAGAAAATATTCTGTGAAACAGCAGCCAGGTTGGCCGGGCAGCAGCCTCATCCTTTTCATGCACACTACATCATCTCTGACCACACCTAGCAGCTTGTCCAGTGAGTGCCCTACACTATCCAGGCTCCTGTGAAAGCCGCCCCCCCCCCCCCCCCGTGGTGTATGCACAGCAACACAGACTACTGACATGTGTCGCAGAACATATCCCCATCAATAAGCAATGTCCTGGACATGGTGCCATCTACTTAACAGGTCTCGAATTTTCTCTTTTCTTTCTTTCTTTCTTTTTTTTTTTTTTCGAAACAGGGTTTCTCTGTGTAGCTTTGTACCTTTCCTGGAACTCACTTGGTAGCCCAGGCTGGCCTTGAACTCACAGATCTGCCTGGCTCTGCTTCCCAAGTGCTGGGATTGAAGGCGTGCGCCACCACCGCCCGGCTCGAATTTTCTTTCTTCCTACCACAGATATAGCTCCCCTGGAGGCTATTGTGACGCCCTTCTAGTCTTCAGTGTGGCCTCCTCTAACACTTTCTATGCTACAAACACTTCCAGATAAAGAGAAATCTACACTCTAAAGGCAGCTCACTGGATATTCAGGACAACATCCAAATTTCCCACTAAAGGGGCACCTGTCTCTCCTGATCAATTCACTCCCCACATGTAATCCCTTACTCTAAACAGACTCCACAATTCTAGGTCCAAAGAATTGTCCACAACTTCGCCTTGCTGTATTCCAGGTAATGCACATTCCTCCTCCACCACACTAGCCACTGTCCATCGCCCATAGCTCCAACTTCACTCCACTCTCTGCTGCACGAAGTCCTGCTTCCTCCCAAATGAGAATTGGATGTTGTCCCTGTACACGAAGGACTACCTCTATCCTTGACAAAATAAACCAGCCTCAAAAATTTTAGCAACGAACATAGCATGGTGGCCCAGAATCCTGTAATCTCAGCCTTCAGAAAGCTGAATTCAAAACCAGCATGTTGAGTTTGAGGTGTTGTGTCAAGGCCAAAACCAAACAAAAGCTTACTACAGACCAATAAATGTTTGCTTTGCAGTCCCAGAATAAAGAATATTCCAGTCGCTACAGACCACAGGGCGAGTCTCAAACCCTGACCACTCATTTTCATCTATAAAACCGAGCAGGTGACATAAGCTCCATCCTCCACCCCTCTGTCTAAACCGCTTGCACAAAATAATTCTAACCCTAACAGGGGCCGGGGACCACGCAAGGCTATCTTTCACTTTCAAGGTGGATGTGAGCCGTCCTGAAACCACCAGCTCTTCTCGGAAGGAATATTTGGGGTATTCCTATGAGGTATTTTTGTTGAGATCGGGAATTGCCCCTCTCCACGGGTGCAATGTTCCACGTTAAAAGCATCAACAATCACGACCCGGACCCTGCCAGGCGCTGCCTGGCTGTGGGACCTCAGCAAATCGACTCCTCCTCCAGTCTAAGTTTAACCCTCCAGGGGAACCAGCCGTTCCAGCAAAACACACTCGCGACACAAACAAGCCTAGGGCTGGGGGGCCCCAGGAGGGAATTATTACTCAGAAGGAGTCGAGGAATGAAAAACCTAGCCAAGAGCCCGTAAGTCACCTCTCGTGTGGCGTGGGTCCTCCTGGGGGGCCCGCGATTACCTTGGCGGGTGGGTGACTGCTGCGCGGACTGCAGGACCGTGGGAACTCCGAGACTCGCGCAGCCTCAGACCAACCACCACCAGAGTCCACCCCGCTGTGATTGAGCTGGGCCGCCACCTCTCCCTGCGCTCGAAAACCTGCGTACTCTGATTGGTGCGGCCTCGGGGCGTGGCGTTTAAGAAAACCAATAGATGCTGAGACTGAGGCCGACGAGCCAGAAAGACTACGAATACCAACATGTGTGGGCGGGGCTTCAGGGCCTTGTGGGCGGGGCTCGGGGCCCTGTGGCCGGGGTTGGGCCTGCGCTCTTGTATTAGGAGCTTGGCTTGAGCTGGGGACTGTGGGAGCAGTGAAGGGTCTCTAGGACTCACTGGTCTCCTGACATGTCAGCGCATAGGACCTAGTGATGCTCCCCTGTCGTCCACTCCCAGGAACTGTTGGAATTTTGTCGGTCTGCCTTGACCTGTGATCACAGTCCAAGAGACGAGTGACCACCCCAACTTTACAGACAGGACACCTAACAAAATCATGGAGCTTAATTTTTTTTCTCAAGCTTCCAGAACACTTTCAGTGGCGGGAGCAAACCTTACCAGTCTAGTCCTGAATCCCAAGATCCCAGTCTGCTGTTATGTCTCGAGTGTTGGGCTTCACAGTGAGCTGGAGGAAAGGAAAAAAAAAAAAAAAAATACTGTATGTGCAAGTGCCGTGACGGCGCTTAGTATGTTGAACTGATGGAGTTGGTGTGATAAAATCCATGCAGTCTTGCATGAGTTTATCAGGACCCAAGACAGGGCCACCTTCTGGGGTGTGTGTACACGCATGCACGTACCTGCAGGTGTATGTACATACATAATATATATGAATGTAGAGGCCAGAGGTTAACCGCTAGACTCTCCTACCTCTGCCTCCCTAGTATTGGGATTAAAGACATGCTTCACTATGCCCAGATCTACCTTCTGTTTTGAAAAAGGGTATCTCATTTGGCCTGGAGCTTACTGAGTGGGGTAGCCTGCTGGCCAGTGAGTGAGTCCCAGGGATCAGTCTTTGTCCTTCTCCCTAATGGTCAGATTACAAGCACGCCCCATCACACCTAGCTTTTTGTTTTTTTTTTTAATATGTAGATCCTGAAGATCAAACTAGCAAAATATGTGCTTTGCCAACTGAGCTATTTCCCCAGCCCTGAGTTTTTGGGTTTTTGGTGGTTTGTATGTTTGTTTGCTTGTGTGTTTGTTTTTCCCAGTAAATCTTAGGCCTGGCAACCCACACCAGGCCTGCTCCCTATCTTGGTTAATAAAATCCGCGAAGCGGTGGCACACATCTTTAATCCCAGCACTAGGGAGGCAGAGCCAGGCGGATCTCAGTGAGTTCAAGGCCAGCCTGGTCTACAGAGTGAGATCCAGGACAGGGACCCAAAACTACACAGAGAAACCCTGTCTCAAAAAACCAAAAAAATCATAAGATCACAGCCACACTGCCAGCTTAGTATTATCTCTGGCGATTTTTTGCAAACAAGGCAGCCTCGAACAGACCGTAAGGGCGTCCCTATGAAGATAACAACTGACCCTTTGTCAGTCCTTGGCTTTAGCATACAATGAGCTACACAGCCTAGGAGTAAAGCTTCAAAGTGACGTGGGCTTCAAGTCAAGACCCATGACTAAACATGCTTTCAGGTCTTCCACCATGAGGGTGCGAAGCTCATTCACCCTGTCTACCAGGCCCCTTGAATTGCCACATGTAGCCAAGTATTGAGATAAAGAGAATTTTGTTTCTTCCCTTTGGGAATTGACTGTCCAGCAGGAGATATAAAAATGTGTCCTTAAGCTGGGCGATGGTGGCACATGCCTTTAATCCCAGCACTAGGGAGGCAGAGGCAGAGTAATCTGAGTTCGAGGCCAGAGAAACCCTGTCTCGAAAAACCAAAAAAAAAGAAAGGAAGGAAGGAAGGAAGGAAGGAAGGAAAGAAAGAAAGAAAGAAAGAAAGAAAGAAAGAAAGAAAGAAAGAAAGAAAGAAAGAAAGAAAGAAAGAAGAAAGAAAGGTGTCCTTAACCTCTCCCTTTTTACCCACAATAAATGGTGGACTTTGACTGTTTAAGCCTTAATGATGAAAGGAAAGTGGTGACCTGTAGCCTGATATGTTTAGTCAAAGGGCCTGGGACTGCCCCTTTGCTCTCCCTCAGCAATTGAGCTGAGTGGACCAGAAGAGCAGGAACTGTAAGTGGATCTCCAATGGGAGGAGCTGCTGGTGGTTGCCAAGGTGCCCAGAAGACCTGCAAGGTGATGTCAAAGAGGTTTGGCCCCAGGCCTGGGAGCATGGGTGAGGGCTGCTTTTCAGGTTGTCTGGATTCAGATTTCAACTCCACACCCGCCAACTATAGGCTGTATGACCTGAGGGAGCTCTTTTTCCCCTCAGTGCTGGCATCAACTAAGAGTCCCACAAATATTAGCCACTTAGGTTCAGTGATCCCTTGGGCAATGGGTATAACTTGAAAATTCTAATTAGGAAAACAACTCAATGTAATCCCCAAAAGCCTGGGTTACACAATAATGATACCCTGCCTCAAAAAAAAGAGAGGGGAGGGAAGAGAAGAGGGAGGGACGGAGGGACTGAGGGACGGAGGGAGGGAGAGGGATTCTGTGACCTTGGGAACTGCCTTCACTATGGTGCCCACTCATGGGATAGCAGCACAAGATAGGTGTTGAGCCAAAGGAAAGCACCATTGACTCAAGCAAGCACCAACACAGCCCCCGGAAGCAGGCTGGCACCAGACTCCCTGCAGACACATAGGCATGGGAAACACTCCAGCAGAATTTCTGCCAGAAAAATCCTGGTTGTGGCTCCAGTGTTCGGGTCAGAGGTTAGTGAGATGATGATGTCAGAGTGTGGCAGCCACCTGGCTCGTCAGAGACACCAGCACAGACGGCCGTTTCCGGCAATCAGACAGTGAGAGATTGAATGAGAGACTGAGATTATACAAGAGTAGAGGGAAAAGGACCTCTGTAAATTCAAGGCCAGCCAGCTACATAGCCGAGTTCTAGGACGGTCGGGAGTACATAGGGCAGTGGTTCCCAACCTTCCTAATGCTGTGACCCTCTAATACAGTTCCTTGGGTTGTGGTGATATTCCAAGCATAAAATCACTTTCATTGCTACTTCATAACTGTAATTCTGCCACCATATGAATTGTAATGTAAATACCTGATATTCCACCCCTATAAAAGGGCCTTGACCCACATTTTGAGAAACAGCAACCAAAAGATTGCAGCAGGAGCTGGGGAAAGTTGAAAGCTCTGGGTTAGGGTGAGAGCAGTTTCCTGCCCCAGCATCATGGACATGTGGGGTATGTGATTCTTTGTTTTAGGGAGAGCTGTTCAGTGTGCTAGAGGATGCTTTGCAGCATGCCTGGCCTCTAGCCACATGGTGCAGGTAGCATCCCTCTGCCAAGTTGTGACATTAAAAAATGTCCACAGATGCTACAAAAAAACTGTCCAGGAGGACTGATCTCTAAAGTATATAAAAAAGTCAAGAAACTAGACATCAAAATACTGAACAATCCAATTTTAAAAAATGGGCTAAAGAGCTAAACAGAGAATTCTCAAAAGAAGAATCACAAATGGCTGAAAGACATTTAAAGAAATGCTCAGTGGGCAGTGGTGGTGCACGCCTTTAATCCCAGCACTCGGGAGCAGAGGCAGGCGGATCTCTGTGAGTTCAAGGCCAGTCTGGTCTCCAAAGCAAGTTCCAGGAAAGGTGCAAAGCTACACAGAGAAACCCTGTCTTGAAAAAACCAAAGAAAGAAAGAAATGCTCAACATCCTTAATCATCAGAGAAATGCAAATCAAAATGACTCTGAGATACCACCTTACACCTGTCAGAATGGCTATGATCAAAAACACTAATGACAGCCTATATTGGAGAAGATGTGTACATGAACAGTCTTATTAAATAAGAAGCACAGAGCCAAATGCAGAGTTAAAAGCCCAAGAGATCAGAGCAGTAGCTAAGAGCTGATACTAAAAACCTTTCTTACCTTTCGCTGCTGATGTCGATGCTGCTGATGTCGCTGCCGCTGTTGTCCTTCCCCTCAGAAAGAGAACTACTTCTTGTGTATCTGTCTTTTTATTGACTTTCTGTTCTGCCTTCTCAGTGGTTGTAAACCCAACCACATGACCTCCTCGTCACTGCCTGTCTATACAGACCTCCAGGTCTTCTATGGTTCGTATTGAGATTAAAGGCCTGTGTCTCCATGCTGGCTGTATCCTTGACACGCAGAGATCTGCCTGTCATGTGATCAGGATTAAAGGTGTGCACCATCACCGCCTGGCTTGCTATTAGCTCTGACCCCCAGGCAACTTTATTTATTAACAAACAAATAAAATCACATTTCAGTACAAATAAAATATCACCATAGCAGAGCAAAGGGAACATTCTTCCACTGTTGCTGGGAATACAAACTTGTACAACCACTGTGGAAATTAGTATGGCAGTTTCTCAGAAAATTGAGAATCGATCTACCTCAAGACCCAGTCATACCACTCTTAGGCATATACCCAAGGAATGCTCAATCATACCAAAAAGATACATGCTCAATTATGTTCATAGCAGCACTATTTGTAATAGCCAGAACCTAGAAACAATCTAGATGCCTGTCAACCGAAGAATGGATTAAGAAAATGTGGTACATATACACAATGGAGTACTACTCAGCAGAGAAAAACAATGACAACAACATGAAATTTGCAGGCAAATTGATGGATCTAGAAAATATCATCCTGAGTGAGGTAACCCAAACCCAGAAAGACAAACATGGTATGTACTCTCTCATAAGTGGATACTAGATATAAAGCAAAGAACAATCAGACTGCAACCCACAGAACCAGAGAGGCTATATAGCAGGGGGAACCCTAGGGTGAAAGTGGCTTATAATAAGTTTTGGTTTTATTCAATTACTGGGCAAGCCTCAATGAAACATTTCACTATTAGGATAAGAATTTATACTGTATCAAGCTGATAATACAAAAATAAATAAATAAATAAATAAAATTGGGAAAAATTAAAAAAAAAACAAAATAATAACAATAAAGATTTTAAAAATTAAAAAAAAACTGTCCAGGAGAGGTCTCACACACACACACACACACACACACACACACACACACACACACCATGCCACACACACCACACACACCACACCATACCACACCACCCTATTTGGACCTAGCTATTCAGAGAGAGGGCTGAATATATCCATTCACGCGTGTATTTAGCCTTTCATTCTGTCTGACCTGGCACTCAAAGGTGTGGACTCTGGGTCCAGATTGCTTGGATCTCAATTCCAGCTCTAAGACTTTCTGCTGTACAACCCCTGACAATCATTGCCACTCAATGAGCTCCAGCTTCTGCATTTGTGGCATTACAATAACAACCACAGTACTCTGCTTTAACCCCCAAGGGATAGTGTGGAAATATAGAGACTTTAAAAGTTCAGAACCCTGTAGCCATTATAAGACCATTAGTTATGCTCCTTGTGAGCTGCCTATTTTTTCTTTATGGTTCTTAGTTGTTCTTTTGCAGAGCTGCCTTAAGTCATGCTGGGATCTCGAAAAATGGACCTTGGTGGTTTGTGTTTCTAGAGTTGTATCCATGTCAGTGGATGCCCACACACTCCAGAAGAGAATTTGACATTGCTGCTGCTGTTGTTGCTGTTATAGCAGAGGTGGCCACCACTGCTACTATGTCTGGGATTACCATTTCATAATTGCTTTCTACAGATAGCACAGTGGAGGCCCTGGCAGCAAAAGTAGCTTCCACAGTTAATTAATCTTTCATTCTATTGGGCATGACAAATTTAATTCAATAGTTATATACATTTCAATTGGCTTTTAAAACTATAAATGTATAAACTCAAGTTCCATTTGCCTTTGGGATACCATCTTGCAAGGACTCCAATTTGCAGTAAAGCTCGTTAAGGAAGGGAATGGCTCAGTTGCCTTTAGCCTACTGGCAATGGGTGGGTTAGGACTTCTGTTGGTCTTTTCTGTGTCGAACACACAGATTGCAAGCCCAGCACCACTTTGAGATCTTTGGCAGCAGTTAACTCTGCAGCTCACACACGATTGAGCCTGTATGATAATGAGTATTCAGAGATGGGTAATATCTTGGGGGGGGCGCTCACCAACCTAAGACAGAGCGCCTGTGTGGCCTGGGAAGGTGTCTCCATGACGGGTAAGGTGACCTGCTGACATCCCACACAACCTAAGTCAGAAGCTCATTTATTAGTAAAAGGGGAACCTGTAGGGCCCTGGCCCCCGTTTTGGGTAACTGTAGCCTTACTTGCTATCCTTGACCTTGATATCCTCCCTATGCTAATTCCCTCCTGGGGTTCACCCTTCTGAATACTTAAAGTCAGTTCCTTGTCTATGTATCCTGCATAATGGGCATTAACAGCTTAGATGCAAGATTGTAAAACATCTGTAGCGAACTTCTGTCCTCCAGGGTCCTCCCATTGTGCTGTAAGCCTGTATTCAAAACCTCCTCCCTCCTTCAATAAACGGCATTCGGCATTTAAAAAAAAAAAGTCCAGGGCTACACAGAGAAACACTGTCTGGAAAAGATTAACAAAAAAAAGTTCAGAACCCAGCCAAGTGGTGGTGGTGGCTGCGGCGGCGGCAGCAGTGGCAGCACACACCTTTGATTCCAGCATTCAGGAGACAGAGACAGGTGGTTCTCTGTGAGTTTGAGGCTAGCCTGATCTACAGAATGAGTTGTAGGACAGCCAGGGCTATACAGAGAAACCCTGCCTCAAAAAGAGAGAGAGAGAGAGAGAGAGAGAGAACAAACTCCCAAGAGTTGTCCCCTGACTGCCACACATGTGCTGTAGCGCACACATACATACACTAAATAAATGTAATTTTAAATTTTTCAAAAAATTCTATAGTTTATAAAGGACTGTGGCTTTCTGCTTTAGACGTGCAAATGGAGAAGACAATATGTAATGAAAAAACTTCAGACAGGATCTAGCGCTTAGTGTGGTAATTAGTGTGAACTAATTACCAAGTACATAACAGAGCCAAGCACTAGCCTGAGCCCTCAAGACCCCATAGTCAATTCTCTCTACCACATAAAGTGAGTGCTGTAGTTTGAATATGTCCCTAAAAGGTCCTGAGCTGCACCATAATTCCCAGTGCAATCATGTGAGAGAGGTATGGGGCCTTTAAGAGGTATGTCAAAAAAAAAAATGCAGGGTGGTAGTGGTGGTGGCGACAGCAGCGGCTCATGTCATTAATTCCAGTACTTCGGAGGCAGAGGCAGGCAGAGCTCTGTGAGTTCGAGGCCAACCTAGTCTACAGAATTAGTTCTAGGTCAGCTAGGACTACACAGAGAAACCCTGTCTCGAAAAAACACCCCCCAAAAAGAGGTGTGTAGGTAGCAGGACAGTGGTGGCACACACCTTTGATCCCAGTACTTGGGAGTCACAAGCAGGCCTAGTTCTGTGAGTTCAAGGCCAGCCTGGTCAACAGAGCTAGTTCCAGGATAGCCAGGAATACACAGAGAAACTCTGTCTTGAAAAATCAAAGAAGGAGAAGAGGAGGAGAAAGAGGAGGAGGTGGTGGTGGTGGAGGAGGAGGAGGAGGAAGAAAGAAAGAAAGAAAGAAAGAAAGAAAGAAAGAAAGAAAGAAAGAAAGAAAGAAAGAAAGAAAGAAAGAAAGAAAGAAAGAAAGAAAGAAAGAAAGAAAGAAAGAAAGAGAAAGAAAGAGGTATGCAGGCTATAGACCTACAGTATGAAAATTTATGCTTTTCTCTTAGGCATGAATTGGCTCTGGTGAGAGGAGGCTAGTGATTTTGAGAGTAGATTGCCACAAGAATTTGACTTCCTTGGCTTTCTCTTGCTTCATTTTATACCACATGAGCTCCTCTTCCCTTCCACCGTGTCCCAAGATAGAAATAAAGCCCTCACCAGAAGCCAAGCCACAAAACCTCTACTCTTCCCTGTCTGCTGGTCTCTAAGTCAGTTTCCCTCAGGGCTGGGGCCCTTGGTAGGTTACCCAAGCTACAGTAGACAGCCCTACATCCATGTGCATTCAGGAAAGAATAACTGTACTCTGCAAGCATCTCTCTCTCTCTCTCTCTCTCTCTCTCTCTCTCTCTCTCTCTCTCTCTCTCACACACACACACACACACACACACACACACACACACGTTTTTTTTTTAAATACAGGGTTTCTCTCTGTAGCCCTGGCTGTCCTGGAACTTACTATGTAGACCAGGCTGGCCTAACTCAGAGGTTAGCTTGCTTTGGCCTCCTGAGTGCTGGGATTAAAGGCGTGCACCACCACTGCCTGCCTCACCCAATTTTAATCAAAAAAGAAAACACACAAATTGTAAATGTGGCCTGGTGGTGGTGGTGGTGGTGCACACCTTTGATCCCAGCACTGGGGAGGCAGGAGCAGGTGGATCTAAGAGTTCAAGGCCACCCTGGTTACATAGTGAGTTCCAAGACAGCCAGGGCTACACAAAGAAACCCTGTCTTGAAAATAAATATTGTAAATGCTCAATAAACATTCACAAAATGAACCCATCCTGAACCCATCCAGGGAACCATCTGGTAGATAGGAAATTGAGCCTGACCAGCACCCAAGGGGACCAGGAAACTTTTTTTGTTTGTTTTTGCTTTTTCAAGACAGGATTTCTATATGTAAAAATCCTAGCTGTGCTGGAACTTGCTTTGTAGACCAGAATGGCTTTGATCCTCCACCTGCCTCTGCCTCCTGAGTGATGGGATTAAAGGTGTGCGCCACCACTGCCCAGATGACTGGTGAAACTTAATAGTGTTTTCTCCCTTTTTAATTTATTTAGTTAGTTGTTTTATTTATTTATTTATTTTATTTTTATTTATTTATTTATTTTGAGACAGGGTCTCACTGTGTAGCTCTGGCTTCCATAGGAACTCACTATGTAGATCAGGCTTCATGCTTGTGCTACCATCACCATTATTTCCAAAACTTCATATCACAATCTCCAAGGCAAAACCATTCGCATCCCTTCAGGAACAACGGGTGTTGCTGATACCTCGGATCCCTGGTTCTCCTTGTGACTTCATTTCCTGCCATTTCACAACTGGCCAGGCCCCAGCCTTTGCCTCTATGCATTCAGTTCCCAAAACGTCCTTCCTCTTCCACTCACGCAGCTGGTTCCTATGGTCAGGAGGGTAACCCCTCCTCGGAGCATCACTTTTGAGTCAGTTGTCTTAAAATAACCTATATACCTTTCTTGATCTAGCCTTCGACCCAGCTTTATCATTGTAGTATCTAAATTGGTGATAAATGTCTATAGTACCAGCTCTAGAAAGGCTGAAGGAAATTGCCACACATTTGAGGACAACCACATTTAAGGAACTCAACCTGAGTGGAGTTCCAGAGCAGCCCAGCACAAGGCCTTGCCTTCAAAATAAAAAAGAAGGGGCTGGAGAAATGACTTGGTGGTTAAGAGCACTGGCTGCTTTTCTAGAGGACCTGGGTTCCATTCCACATAACAGCTCACAACTGCCTTTAACTCCAGTTCCATGGGACCTGACATCCTCATACAGACATACATGCTGCCAAAACACCAATGCACATAAAAATTAAAAGAAATAAGTAAAAGAAATTAAAAGGGAAGGAGGGAGGGAGGGACTGGGGATATAGACAGCTGGAAAAATGCTGCCTTGAATGTGTGAAGCCCTCAGTTTGATCCCTAGCACAGGAAGAGAAAAAGGAAGGAGGGAAGGAAGGAAGGAAGGATGGATGGAAGGATGGAAAGAAAAAAAGAAAGAGAGAGAGAGAAAGAAAGAAAGAAAGAAAGAAAGAAAGAAAGAAAGAAAGAAAGAAAGAAAGAAAGAAAGAAAGAAAGAAAAACTAAATTTGTTAGTTTTCTAGGTGATAGCCAAAATTGAAATTCTTTTTTTTTTTCTGAGACAGGGTTTCTCTGTGTAGCTTTGGAGCCTGTCCTGGAACTCGTTCTGTAGACCAGGCTGGCCTCAAACTCACAGAGATCCACCTGGCTCTGCCTCCCAAGTGCTGGGATTAAAGGCGTGAGCCACCACTGCCTGGCCAAAATTTAAATTCTTTTTTTTTTTTCCAAGACAGGGTTTCTATGTGTAGCTTTGCCGTCTTTCTGCCTGGCTCTGCCTCCCAAGTGCTGGGATTAAAGGCGTGCACTTTCACCGCCCCATCAAATTTTTTTTTTTTTTTAAGATTTATTGCCGGGCGGTGGTGGTGGTGGTGGTGGTGCACGCCTTTAACCCCAGCACTTGGGAGGCAAAGCCAGGCGGATCTCTGTGAGTTTGAGGCCAGCCTGGGCTATCAAGTGAATTCCAGGAAAGGCGCAAAGCTACACAGAGAAACCCTGTCTCGAAAAAAAAAAAAAGAATTATATATTATGTATACAATGTTCTGCCTGCATGTATGACTGCAGGTCAGAAGAAGGCACCAGATCTCATTACAAATGGTTGTGAGTAACCATGTGGTTGCTGGGAATTGAACTCAGGACCTCTGGAAGAGCAGTCATTGCTCTGAACCTCTAAGCCATCTCTCCAGCCTCAAAATTCAAATTCTTAATGGCTAGGACTCAACTATTTATTTTCTAAATGCTCAGATCTGAAATAGTTAACTATTACCACATAGTAGGTGCTTAGTAAAAATACATCAATTGGCCGGGCGGTGGTGGCACACGCCTTTAATCCCAGCACTCGGGAGGCAGAGGCAGGCGGATCTTTGTGAGTTCGAGGCCAGCCTGGGCTACCAAGTGAGTTCCAGGAAAGGCGCAAATCTACACAGAGAAACCCTGTCTCGAAAAACCAAAAAAAAAAAAAAAAAAAAAAAATACATCAATTGAATTAAACAGACAGACATGGCTTCCTATGCCTATAATCCAGGTGCTTAGGAGACAGAGGCAGGAGGATCAGTAATTCAAAGGCCAGCTTGGCCTATGGGAGACCTTGTCTCAAAAAAACTAACTAAATAAATTGTGTTACAAGGCCAGGGATGCAGCTCAGTGATGAAGTCTTTGCTGAAAGGCTAACATGGAGTGGTAAGTAAAGGCAGGGAGTTTACTGAGCTTTCTGTCAGCTGATTGAGCACTTAACTCAGTGGTAGGCTGTATCCTGGGTGCCCTGCAATAACTCTCGCCCTCAGGTCCTCACCTTTGAGACCTCGGACCACAGTGAGCCAGGCCCCTGCTATCATGTCCAGTAGCAAAGGGAGACCAGCAGGGCAGTGAGCACTTTAAAGGCAGTTTTTAGTGATTGGCAGTCACTCAGCATCTTTTTGCATCTTTATATGTATTTGGCACCAAGTCTGTATCCCAATAGCCACAGAAAACTATTGGATCTTGTGGTGACCCCCGTTAAGTTTCAAACCTGGGATGGTGAAGTGCCTATTTAACATAGCAAAGCAGACCTGGCCGACAGGTTCTCCCAGCATTCCTCAGTTTCTACCTGTTACAGGGTATGGCTCACATACTCTGCTCTCTACCCTGAACTCTCCAGCCCAGGGACTAGACTGCCCTTCTCCCCCAGAGGCTCTTCCCTATATAATCCAGACATTCTGGGTAGCCTTCCCTCTTGGACCTTTGGCCTCCTGGCTGCTACACATGGTTCCTTTTTCTCCCTCCTCCCTTGCCCTCTCCCTCTCCCCATGAAAGGACCAAGCAGATGTCATAACAGGCTGCTCAGTCTTCTCTCAAAGATCAGGCCTCAAGACATAGTCCTTGCAGTAGCTCCCTTTCTGCACGTACTCTGACAGCTCAAGGTTCAGTCAATTGTTTATTGTCTGGGACCCCTCACCAACTTAGAGCTATGTGCATGGGTCACTGTGAATGTGTGAGGCTAGCCAGCCTCCATGCCAGCTCAAGGACAGAGTCTAGGACTTGTCCACGCCTGACCAAAAATGGTAACTGTAACCCAACTAACCCTAGCCAATTAAAAGTTACTAACATGATTGCCACTTGCATAAACCAATCCTGAGTCTGTTCCTAAGTAGTCTGTAGACCCCAAGCCCCCCCCCCCACCTTGCTTTAAAAACCCTGCCCCATCACTACTCAGGGTCTCTCCTGCTCTGCTGCTGTGTCAGATAAACGGAGAGTCCTGAGTTAACTCGTAACAATACAAAGAATCTTTGCTTTTGCATCAGGTTCAGTCTCTTAGTGGTCTTTGGGGGACCCTGGGTACAACACCCACATGGCCCAACTCAGCCTGGCCATGTCCACTCTGGGCTCTCCCAGATATCCCTACCTCTGACTGTGCTCTCCCACATATCTACAATAAGCTTTCTCCTCCACCACATCTGCTTAGGAGCAGTCATGTCCTTCCCTTCCCTTTTTATTTCTCTTTTAATTCAACCCCCAACTTCACTTTTATTACCTGGAATAGACCAGACCCATTTAGGGAGGTTAGGGTTCAGAGTACAATCTTCCAGGCATAAGAGTTTAAATCCAGGTCTACTGCTTATTGTTGGCAATCTTTTTTTTTTTTTTTTTTTGAGCAAAACAATGAATTTTAATGGCAAACAAATATCTTTTTCACAATTTTCACTTGATCAGTTTAATACAAACAATTTTTTTTAAACTATAACTGCTTGGCCATTAGCTCAGGCTTATTACTGACTAGCTCTTACACTTAAATTAACCCATAATTCTTATCTATGCTTAGCCACATGGCTTGGTACCTTTTCTCAGTTCTGCCTCGTCATCTTGCTTCCTCTGTGTCTGGCTGGGGACTCCTCACTCCACCCTTCCTCTTCTCAGCATTCTCCTAGTCTGCCCGCCCAGCCTGTACTTCCTGCCTGGCTCCTTGTCCAATCAGCATTTTATTAAACCAATGTACAAGAGCATTACCCCACAGCATTTCCCCTTTTCTGTCAAATCAAAAAGGAAAGTTTTAACTTTAACATAGTAAAATTACATATAATAGAACAGTTATCAAGCAGGAATTAAAGTTACATTTGGCAAAATTAAAGAAAATATTCTATCTATCCTATATTTATGAGTCTAAAGTTTCATATCTAATTTATCTTTTATCATAGCTAAGAAGAATTATAACTATTTAGTCTTCAACTACATCAAAGACCCCAGAAGGATATAATATTACCTAAGTAAACAGGAAGTGCATTATAAGCAATTTCCAAAAATCTAGAATGACAGAGACAGCTGCCTGCCTGGACAGTCATCCAAAGTTCCTCTGCAATGTTGGGGCATCCATCTTTAGCCTATAGGTCTAGAGTTTTTTTTTTTTGGCTGCTTTTCTCTGTGTCTTGTAGAATATCTGGTGGTCTCCTCTGTGAAGCAGGAACCTGAAGGACCATCTCACCTTGTTTTGGCAGAATTCAGTAGTCATTTTCCTATGGGTCCTGTATGTCCAGTTTATACAACATACTGTCAATCAGTCAATGCAAGAACATTTTTTTGCCTAGTGGCTAACATTTACCACAGTGAAAGTAAACTCCATATGGAGTTTCTTCAATGTCCATCATCTTCTCCAAAGTAGATTGGTGCTGCCAGGAGCAGACATGTCTCACTGTCCAGAAAGTCTGATTTTTCATAAAGAATCCAGTGGAAAAAAAGCATCTTCAATAAATGGTGCTCATCTAACTGGATGTCTAGATGTCTGGCTCCACTCCTGTTCCCCACCCGTCATGGGGGGAGGGCACAATTCTGAAGTATATTGCTCCTTTTAGTTTGTTCTCATTTATGGTTTTCCTCAGAGTGACATCAATTTTGCCTCGGTTTTTAGTCTAGACAGTTAGAAAACTGTCTGGTAATATTAACTTTCTGAAATCAATCTTCCCTTCTCCCAGCTGCTGAAATGTTGAGCTTCATTGTTATTATTGTGTGGACTTGGTTCCATACCCATGTAGACACACAGCAGCCCACATCCTAATGAGGGCTACATGTTGTCAACTGAACATGAACGTGAAGGACTCCCAACACAAAGACACTTAGCAGCTGTGGAGCACCTTTTCTCAGATCTGCCTTGTCATCTTGCTTCCCCTGTCTGGCTGGTGACACCTGTTGGCCATCTTGAAAGCATTAATTATCATCCTGTGCCTTGGCTACCCTGGCCAAGAAATGAGGCTAATGATTATACTTTCCTTCCTCCCTGTTGTGAGGACTGAATGTGTTCGTGTCGGTTGGATGAAGCCTAGAACAGTGTGGGACATAGGGACACACCAGCATCTGCTCTTGTCCTATCTCACTTAGCCTTCTCAGTTTGGAACAATAACCGGTCTGAGAGATGAAGAATAGACCCGATCCGCTTCAACATTCATAAGTCATGCCCTTCCCTCAGCCCACAGTCCTCCACTTAGGTTCTCCTGGAGCTCAGGCTAAAAGGTTTGAAGATAGTCTTCTCCCTAGAGAATACTTTCTCTAGGGTCTGGATGAGGAAGGTGGGGCTGCTCTGCTGTCTTCCTGGACAGATTTTTCCACTTCCTGAAACCATGTCTGGCTCAGAAATCACTGTTTCATTCACAGTGAGGTTCCGAGATGTGCTTTCACCCAGTTCCGCAAAGCACCATGAGCATTTAGCAAATGCTGGCTGAGTGTCAAATGAGGAGATGACCTGAAGAGCCCTCTGCAGTCAACTGCTGATGACTTTTCTAGAATAGACTAGAACCCGGGACGGTTCTCACGTAGCCTAAACTGGCCTCAAACTCACTATGTAGCCAAAAAGGGACCTTGAGTCTTCTTTGTGATCTTTTGCGGTCTGACCCTGATAAAAAATGTCTTAGGCTGCGGTGAAAATGACAGAGGAGTATCCTTCACATTTGGTGCAGAAATGGTTGCAAAATTTCTCCATAAGCATGATTTGGATCTTATATGTAGAGCCCATCAGGTATTTGAAAATGGGTATGAGTTTTTCACAAAAAGGCAGTTAGTCACTCTGTTTTCTGCACCCAACTACTGTGGCGAGTTTGACAATGCAGGTGCCATGATGAGTGTGGATGAAACCCTCATGTGCTCCTTCTAGATTTTAAAGGCTGCAGAGAAAAAGAAGCCCAACGTCATGAGACCTGTCACACCACCAAGGGGGATGATCACAAAGCAAGCAAAGAAGCTGGGCGGTGGTGGCCCACACCTTTAGTCCCAGCACTCGGGAGGCAGAGCCAGGCCGATCTCTGTGAGTTTGAGGCCAGCCTAGGCTACAGAGTGAGTTCCAGGAAAGGTGCAAAGCTACACAGAGAAACCCTGTCTCGAAGTGTCACTTGACGCTACCTAGTTGGGACTTGTAACATAGCGTACACAACCTTCCTTTTTAAACTGTAATGTGTGCTGGTCGGCTTGCCCGGGGAGACCTGCTGGGCCCTCCTCCATTTTGGTTACCGCTGGCACTTGCTGGTTGTAGCAGCGAGTGAGAGGCATTTCATTCTCAAGAAAGCATTTTTGTTTTCAACCTCTGTTCCTTTGCAGACAACTGATGATGGTGTTAAGCTATACACCTCGGTAGTTTATCCTGTCCGAGGAGGAAGTGTACAATTGATCTTTTTTTAATATAGTACAAATCATGAGTAATGTAAATGCTTGTTTTCTTTAGGATATAAAGAAAGCCCCAGGGTGCGTGAATCTGTACACGTAATTGTCATAAATGCATTCTGTTGATACGAACCTCTGTGAACAATTTTTTTTAAGTTTGTTTGAAAGAGACTGCTTTTCCTGTTTGTCTTGTTATATACAAATAGGGTCTGCAGTGTCAGCCGCAGGAGTCGCCTGCCGCCCGCACTGCCCAGACTGTCTGAAGCACACTCCCTCCCCACACTGTACACTTAATGACGATTAAAGCCATTCTTTTCCATGTTTGTGACTCCTTCCTAAAGCCAAAGTTCCTGTTGGACTGTATTGGAACACCTTGGACACGAGGTGGCCAGGGCATCAAGGCTGCGTTGCACAGGCCACCTCCATGGGGACGCAGAAGCAAGTTTCTATTTTAAATAGCAAGAGTAAGCTATTAGTGATGGAAGTTAATGGCACTTTGCATAGTTCCCAGATAGTCTATTCACTGAGCAATCTTTTCACAGTTGGATCAGGCCTGAACCTGTTCGTTCAGAAAGCTTCAAATTATAGATACAACACTGTCCTATACAAGTGACTGATAGCACTTTTCTTTGGCTACATTCTTTATTCTGCGGTGATGCTGAGGCTTATAAATCAAAAGGAACTAACTTGCCGTCTACCCGTTTATACAGAACTCACAGTATCTATGACTTTTTTAAACTATGACCTGTTAAAATGAATCTGTTTCCACAGATGCCTGTGTATAGCCATGTGCTGAGAATGACTTCAGACTTATTAAATGCAAGCTTGTTAACCTGAAAAAAAAAAAAAAAAAAAAAGGAGACCTTGAACTTATGATCCTCCTGCCTCCACCTGCCAAGTCCTGGGATGACAGGCACCCGCCACCATGCCCTACCACTGAGCCACACATCCCCAGGCCTGAACTCCCTTCCTTACTTTTTTTTTTTTCCTTTCTGACTTTTGATTGTGTAATTTTACAGCTGGAATACCTTTGGCCATGAGTAGCCCAGGACCCTGGTTTTTCAAACACATAAATTGAGGCCCTGAAGGATAGAGGCTACCTGGGCTCAGGCAGAGAAGGTCTAGTGCGCATCTGGTTCACAGCCAAGGGACCTCAGGGTAGGAGAGAGGTTGAGAGGCTGGGCAGAATCTGAGCCGACATATCCCGACTTGTTGAGTGAGTTCCTGTTATCACTAGGCCTCCTTTTTTTGTTTTTGTTGTTGCTTTTTTTGTTTTTTGAGACAGGGTTTCTTTGTGTAGTCCTGGCTATCCTGGAACTAGCTCTGTAGACCAGGCTAGTCTCAAATTCAGAGATCCACCTGCCTGTTTCCAAAATGCTGGGACTAAAGGCGTGTGACACCACCACCCAGCTAGGCCTACTTTTCTTATGCTTCCAAAAGTGCCCTTCTTTGTCAAATTTAGATTTTAGTACATCACAGAACTACTACCACTATTATCTCTTCTTGTTCATCTCTTTCTAGCCCTGTAATGAGCTGGAAGAGGGCTAATGAAATCCCTTATTGCTTTCTGTGGGTATACTGGAACCCTGACTTCCCCAGCTGGGTCCGAATTGCACAAGAAATAAGACTTGCTTATGGTATTCAGCAAAATGCACACATGATAGCGTTAGCTCAAAAATAAAAATAGTTAACACGAGAACTGAGTTCCTCTTTTTGTAGAACAAGCATTTGTTCTAAAAGTCAGATCACTACTGAGGAAACACAAACTCAAAAACAGGAAGCAGAAAATATCTGGCTCAGCGAAAGTCTCTCGGTGAACGGCTCTTGCAAGTGGGACCTGAATCAACATGAAACTTAAACAGCCAGTGCTGGTGTAGGCACATTCAACACACCACGTAAGAGTGCTTGCTTTGTGGTAAGAAACACCCAGGTCCTCACCTTTTCTTCAGTCATTCAGGCCTGCCTCTTACACATCTTTATTGTATTCCCGATCCTGAGCAATGGCTCCTATTGTGGTTTTTTTTTTAAATCCCTTATCCAAATCCTCTAAAAGATTTTATTTCAGATACTATGACAATACCAGGATCACCCATGCAACCTAAGTCAGAAGCTCATTTATTAGTAAAAGGGGGACCTGTTGGGCTCTGGCCCCCGTTTTGGGTAACTGTTGCCCTGTTTGCTGACTTTGACCTTGATATCCTCCCTATGCTAATTCCCTCCAATGTTTTACCCTCCTGAATGCTTAAGGGAAGTTCCTTGTCTATATATCCTGCATAATGGGCGTTAACAGCTTAGATGCAAGATTGTAAAACATCTGTAGAGAACTTCTGCCCTCCAGGGTTCTCCCATTGTGCTGTAAGCCTGTATTCAAGACCTCCTCCCTCCAATAAACGGCATTCGGCAATAAAAAAAAAAAAAAAAAAGACAGGATCATTTGCGTCAATTTGAAACATTTTATTTTTCTTCTTTTATTACGTTGGTTGTGGCTTCAGGTACAATAGTGTAAGTAGGGCTTGTCCTGGCTTTTTTTTTTTTTTTTCAAGAAATAATTTGTGGCTGGAGAGATGGCTCAGCGGTTAAGAGCACTGGCTATGGTCCTGAGTTCAATTCCCAGCACCCGCATGGTGGCTCACAACCATCTGTAATGAGATCTGGCTCCTTCTTCTGGCCTGCAGGGATATACACAAACAACACTGTATACATAATAAATAAATAAATCTTTAAAAAAAAAAAGAAAGAATTTGTTATTGGGAAATGTTTCAAAATAAGACCACAGAATCTCCTGGGGCTCACCAGCCATCCTGTCTAGCTGCATTGGTGACCTCCAGACAAATGAGACACCTTATTTCAAAGGAGGGGTATTATGGGATATTTGTACACTGTGTGAAGGTGCATTCTTGTGATTGGTGTAATAAAAAGCTGAACAGCCAATAGCTAGGCAGGAAGTATAGGCAGGACTTCAGGCAGAGAGAGGAAGTAGGAGGAGGTAGGGCACAGAGGAAACACCAATGAGACATGGAGGGAGTTGGTCATACAGAATAAAAGAAAGGTAAAAAGCACATGGTAAAACATAGATTAATAAAAGCAGGTTAATTTGTTATAAGAGCAAGTGGGACAAGCCTAAGCTATAGGCCAAGCTTTCATAATTAATAAGAAGTCTCCCTGTCATTATTTGTGAGCTGGAAGCCCAAAGAAATATCTGACTACAGACGAGGATAGCATTCCTGAAGATGATGCCGAGACTGTCCTCCATCCTCCAAGTGTCCTACACACACACACACACACACACACACACACACACACACACACACACAGAGAGAGTCTTAGTTGGGAAGAAAAGGGTTTATTTGGCATACACCCCCAGATCACTGTTCATCTTTGAAGGAAGTCAGGACAGGAACTCAAACAGAGCCTAGAGGTAGGAATTGATGCAGAGGCCATGGAGGGGTGCTGCTTACTGGCTTGCTCTATATGGCTTTCTCAGCCTGCTTTCATCTAGAACTCAGGACCACCAGTCCAAGGATGGCACCACCCCAATAGCCTGGGCCCTCCCCATCAATCACTAATTAAGAAAATTCTAGCTGGGTGGTGTGGAGCATGCATTTAATCCCAACTTTCAGAAGGCAGAGGCAGGTGGATCTCTGTGAGTTCAAGGCCAGCCTGGTCTATAGAGCGTATTCCAGGACAGCAAAGGATACTCAGAAATATCCTGTCTTGGGGGGAAAAAAAAGGATCAGGTTGTAGGCATTTTTTTAATTTGTTTTTATCTTTTGGTTTTCTAAATCAGGGTTTCTCTCTCTCTCTCTCTCTCTCTCTCTCTCTCTCTCTCTCTCTCTCTCTCTCATTCTTACTGACTTTGTTTTTTTGGTTTTTCGAGACAGGGTTGAAGGTATTGCTTTTGGATATCCAGAATTAAACCTTGCTTTTGCATTCCGGCATGCTCGTCTTTGGTGGTCTCTCTGGGGGTCACGATCTGGGCACAACAGGTTCACAACACACCCCCACGGTCAGGCGTGTTTGCATATGCCCGGTGGACATTTCTGCCTAGCCAGTTCCAGGTCAAGATAGCCATTTCCGGGTCAAGGCGTCTCGCGTGACCAGGATCCGTGACATGACGTTTCTGTTATGCCCAGATTGTGAGCCCCCAAAGAGACCACCGAAGACCTTGGATGTCCAGAATGCAACAGCAAGGTTTATTCTGCAGATACAAGTCTAGACAGGGACTCATTCCTACACCCAATACAGTGAGGCAGGGAGGAGCCCCTCTTTCTTGGGGAAGTTAGTTTTTATAGGCAAAACCCATAAAATTTCTTAGAGGGGAGGGGGTTAGTACGGGTCCATCCTTGATTGGTCCAGTTTTTCCCGGGCCTGGACTTTATCTTATTCTAGCTTGTCTGTTTGCCTTGTCAGGAGTTTTACAACTTCTCTTCGGGGTCAGGTCATGTTATCTCTGGAGAGGGGCATCTCGTGGTTAATTGGTTACCATCAGACATCCTGACTCTGTTCTTTTGTTCCTGGGGCTGGCGCCATCATTTCTGGGGACTTGAAACTGGCCTGGGTCTATCTATATTGAGATATCTTTGTCTAAGGCCCCCTTTTTGAGACAATAGAGTGAGGATCTTGTTGTGCCTAGATCACGTCCCCAAAGCCGCCACTGGAGACTTTAGGTACAGAATGCAAAAGTAATGTGTTATCTAAGTATACAAGCCTCCAGGGAGGCTCTTCTAAATCTCTCACTCACAGCAGGGAGGTTTGAAGGAGCACTCTGCTTTCTTTGTGAGGCTAGTTCTTAAAGGCACAGACCATATAATTTATTTTAACCCGCCTCCCTTTTTAGTCTTTTGGTCGAATATCCTGACTGTGTTTTCCAAAGTCCCTGTAGCAGATACAGCCACCTGGGGAGAAGGGGTCTAAGTTCTTATCTACACTTACGAATCCTGGTTTAAGCTTCTCTTCATCTGTAGGGGATAGAGTGGGGGGTTTTACTGAGGTATCACAGTTTCATGGTGACGTAAGCGTGCAACGTGGCCATGTGATCTATACACATGCGTGGAGTAGTGACGTGACCTGGGCACGCCCAGCCTTTAAAAAACAAGCGCCATGTTCCTGGTTCCTTCTTCCTCTTCACACATGTGTCTCTCCCACAGGCCTGAACACTTTCTGTCCCTTTATCTCTAATAAAACTCTTATTAGCGGATTCTGTCGTGTTTCGTGACATTTCCTTGCAGGGTAAGAACACAACGCGGCCAAATAACTAACAAGGGTTTCTCTGTGTAGCTTTGCGCCTTTCCTAGAACTCACTCTGTAGCCCAGGCTGGCCTCGAACTCATAGAGATCCGCCTGCTTCTGCCTCCCAAGTGCTGGGATTAAAGGCATGCACCACCACCGCCCGGTGACATTTATTTTAGCTTGTCTTTAAAACATTTATTCTATTCTATTCTATTCTATTTTATTTTATTTATTTATTTAATGCCGAATGCTGTTTATTGAAGGAGGGAGGAGGTCTTAAATACAGGCTTACAGCACAATGGGAGAACCCCAGAGGGCAGAAGTTCGCTACCGATGTTTTACAATCTTGCATCAAAGCCAAGTCAGGGTTTCTCTATTGTGTAGCCCTGGCTGTCCTGGAACTAACTCTGTATATCAAACTGGCCTCGAACTCACAGAGATCCACCTGTCTCTGCTTCCCCAGGGCTGGGACTAAAGGTAAATTTAACTAAAGTTAAATTATTGTGTGTATGTATTCATGCATATCAGAGTGTTCACACATACCTGTAAGTGGATGTGTAGGTGGAGGCCAGAGGTTTGTGAACAAAAACTCATGAAAAAAAAGCTGTTGCCGGTGGTGGCACACGCCTTTAATCCCAGCACTCGGGACGCAGAGCCAGGCAGATCTCTGTGAGTTTGAGGCCAGCTGGTCTCCAAAGCTAGTTCCAGGAAAGGCACAAAGCTACACAGAGAAACCCTGTCTCGAAAAAACAAAACAAAACAAAAAAAGCTGTCCCTGGCTGTGAACAAAAAAAGCTCCTGGAAGGAGTTTCTGTGTCTGCAGAGACTGATGGTCCAATTGGAATTCAGTGTTGCAGAGCAATTGGAATTTGGCAGGTTCAGAGACTAATTATGTTATCTTAGGCTAGTTTTAGCCTCTGGAACAGCCATGTCTTGCCCCACTTTGTATCTGAACTAACACATTATTGTGATAATAAATTTAAAAAAAAAAAAACCTCTTCAAAGCTATTAACTTAGCAGAACACCAGCTTCTGCTGATCCAAGAGCTAAGAATGCATCAGATGGCATCTTAAGCCTATAGAATAGCATCCCCCATCTCATTGTACCTACCTCTCTGGTGTACCCACCAATGGATTTTAAACTTGCCTTGATTCATGACTTTTTTTGTTGTGCAAAACTATAGAAACCTTGTGAAACTGCTTTCAAGCTGGAATGTGGAGTTTGGAGTAACCTAAATCTGTGTTCTCAGGCCCTGGTCATTCAAAATGGCTCCAGAATAAATGGTCTCTTACTCCCTTTAAGATGAGAGCTGTGGTTTCTTATAGATTGATAAGGGTGTTTTCCTTGCTCACTCCCAACATTACAACTCTTTTTTTGGCGCCGGGGGATGGGGGGGTAGGGGGGTTGGGGCTGGTTGGTTCTCTCACAGAATGTAGAGCTCATGGATTCAACATTCATTACTTGTTGTCCTGCCTCTCCCTTCCCAGCTCTGGGACTCCAGGTATATACCATCCTCACACCCCAGCCTTTTCTGGAGGTGGCAAGGATCTGAATTCAGGATCTCATGGTTGCAGCAAACAGTTCACTCACTGAGCCATCCACCTCTCCAGTTATATGTTTTGTTTTTGTCTGTGGTTCCTTTTTTTTTTAATTTTTAAAAGTATTTATTTATTATGTATACAGAGGAGGGCGCCAGATCTCATTATAGATGGTTGTGAGCCACCATGTGGTTGCTGGGAATTGAACTCAGGACCTCTGAAAGAGCAGTCGGTGCTCTTAACCTCTGAGCCATCTCTCCAGCCCCTGTGGTTCTTTTTTAAAACATCGTCTCACTATGGAGCCTAAAACTCTCTTTATAGACCAGGCTGGCCTCGAACTCACAGAGATCCTCCTGCCTCTGCCTCCCGAGTGCTGGGATTAAAGGTGTGCGCCACCACTGTTCAGCCTCATAATGATTTTTATTTAAAAATAATTTAGAAGCTGGGCGGTGGTGGCACATGCCTTTAATCCCAGCACTTGGGAGGCAGAGGCAGGCAGATCTCTGTGAGTTCAAGGCACCAAGCTACACAGAGAAACCCTGTCTCAAAAAAAAAAAAAATTCATTATGCTAGCCTCCTGGTAATTTGACTAGCTAGGAAAGTGTGTGTCATAGAGCCTGGTGACCCAGAGAAAAGGTGACCTTGAGCTGGAGCAGCGGTCCCTTCGCTGTGGCTGAGCAGGAATACGCCCACCTGCTATCACATGGCCTTTTTCATTTCAACGTTTTATTGTGAAAAATCTCAAACATGCTAAAACAGGCAGCATGGAGTAATGGGAGTGATGGGGGGTCTAGTCCAGTGGTTTTCAACCTTCCTAATGCCTCTACCCTTTAATATAGTTCCTCATGTTGTGGTGACCCCCCAACCATATGATTATTTTTGTTCTACTTCATGGCTGTAATTTTGCTACTGTTATGAATCATAATGCAAATATCTATGTTTTCTGATGGTCTTAGGCGACCCCTGTGAAAGGGTCATTTGGCACCAAAGAGGTCTCAACCCACAGATTGAGAACCTCTGGTCTAGTCTCTGGTTGAACTGATTGCACTTTGTCCTTCTTTGGCTCCTTTTGCCTCTTTAAACTTCCTGCTGAGTCATTCTGACTCAGACGGACTGAAAATACACCCGGCCATCTGCAAGACACAATTATCTCTGCCGGTGAGGCTGCCCCCTGGGGTAAGAGTAGTCACATTATAGAAACTGAATCACTCCCTTTAAGTCATGACAGTAGATAAGGGCTAACCCTTAACCTAGAATGCTTCATTATGCAAACTTCTCATCCCAGACTCCATTTCCCTCTAAACTTGAGGTACCTTATGGGGCCAGGCAGTGGTGGTGCACACCTGTACCCTGCACTCAGGAGGCAGAAGCAGGGAATCTCTGAGTTGAGTTCAAGGCCAGCCAGGGCTACACAAGAAACTATGGGGGTGGGGGGGGAGTGAGACACTTGGAAGTGGGTAGTCACGGACCTCCTTTCCTCTTCCCAAAGTGGCCACACTGATTGTCTTCGTTCTCTGACTTTCACCACTAATTATCCCTTTGTCATATTGGCATGTGTGGCAGAGCCTAGTCTGGCTGGACTCACACAGCCAGCAGCCTTTGTCCTAAAACTGGTAACAGATCTGACACGGTGGCTTTGTATCTCCATTATATCTCCCCGACTCAGAGTATTCTAGCAAGTTACTAACATTATTTTCTCTTCTGTGTGGTACTGCGCTCTCAGAATGGTGCCTGATGATCTTCACCTCCTAATGTTCAAGCCTGGAGTATTTTCCTGCCGCACAGAGAAGGGGGCAGTCTGTGAAATCCATAGATTGAAATAGAAGCATTACTTTCTCACTCCCACCATGGCCATAAAAGACATGGCTGGCTATGATCAAAAACACCAATGACAGTCAATGTTGGAGAGGATGTGGAGCAAAGGGAACACTCCTTTACTGTTGGTGGGAATGTAAACTTGTACAACCACTGTGGAAATCAGTATGGCGGTTTCTCAGAAAATTAGGAATCGAACTACCTCAAGACCCAGCCATCCCACTCTTGGGCATATACCCAAGGAATGCTGATTCATACCACAAAGATACATGTTCAACTATGTTTGTAGCAGCACTATTTGTAATAGCCAGAACCTGGAAACAACCTAGATGCCCGTCAACTGAAGAATGGATTAAGAAAATGTGGTACATATACACAATGGAGTACTACTCAGCAGAGAAAAACAATGAAAGCATGAAATTTGCAGGCAAATGGATGGAACTAGAAAAAATAATTCTGAGTGAGGTAACCCAAACCCAGAAGGACAAACATGGTATGTACTCACTCGTAAGTGGATTCTAGATATAAAATAAAGAACAATCAGACTACAACCCATAGAACCATGGAGACTATATATATATCATGGGGGACCCTAGGACGACTGTGGCTTATAATAAGTTTGGGTTTTACTCAATTACTGAGCAAGCCTCAATGAAACATTTCACAATTAAGATGGGAATACATACTGTATCAAGCTGATAATAGAAAGGTGGATAAATTGATTAATTTGAAAAAGTGAAAAATGAAAAAAATAAAAAAGAAAAGAAAAATTTGAAAAAAAAAAGACATTATGGCTTCCTTGTTGGTCACAGAGATGGTTTGCTGAGGGATAATAGGCCAGTTTCAGGGATATGTTTGTTCTCAGGTACTGACTCTTCATTTGGCACCCTCATTGGCAAAGTGCTCTGGCTCTTGCTGAAGAAGCCAGCTAATTCAATCAGCTGTAGTGGGGAGACACACCTCAGTAATTCGAGGGATTCCCATCTCGGGACTTCCAATCATGGAAGCAGGATCCTTAACTAAGGCCACAGAAAAGAATTTTAGGGACTAAAACTCAGTTTGTAGAGTGCCCCCCTTGGTACACATGAAAGCCAGGGTTCAATCCCCTGCAGCACATAAAGCCAGGGTATACCAATGTAAACTGAGGTATACCAGTTGTCTCACTTCAGTAGAAAAAGAGAATTTCAATACAAGTCCTAATGAAAGAGTACAGAGTTAATTAAGTAGAGTAAACACTTCAGGTCTGGCAGAGGAGGGAAAGAGAAACTTTGAGTGTTTTCATAATCAGTACACACACACACACACACACACACACACACACACACACACACACACTATTCTGTGTCTTTACAAGTCACATTGCTCCTAAAGTAACTTGCAACAAGTTTTAAAGATTAAGCAAAGTTTAGAAATTAAGTACAAAAGTACAAGCTGGTTTTTCTTATCTTGACAGATTTCCTTTGTAAATGAGGTCTGTGGGGTGTCTGGGGATGAGCAGATGAGTGCTGATAAAGCTGAGTTCTAAGGTCACGCACAGTCAGCTCACATTGGGCCCTACATAAACACAGTCTGATGTTGTCAACACATCCTTGCCTGAAATGTTTGCAGGAAAATTAAACACCATCTTTGTAGGCAACTTTGATTTTATCAGTCCTGCTGAGGTTTCTCTCTGCTAGATTCTTGAGTGAGGGGTGCTTTCTCTTCTCATGTCTCCTCCATTTTTCTTGTCTTTCTTGGCACCACAAATGGATTAGGATGGCATGAAATAAAATCTTTGGGGAAGAGAGGGATGAGAGATGGCCAGTGGTTAATATCGTGTACTGCTCTTGCAGAGGAGCCAAAGTGAATTCCTAGGCACCCACATCAGATGGTTTTCAGTTCTCTGTAACTCCAGTTCCAGGGAGATCCAATATTTCAAGGCCTCTTTGGGCACCTGCACATACAGACATATGTACGTATACACAATTAAAAAAATTTTAAAGTGAAAAAAATCTTTGGATTTCCACAATTTTCCAGAATATATAATATATATTATATATAAACCTCACAGCAGTAAAGCCAGGCTAGTTTCCACAGAGAGTAATAACTCAAAAGGTAGAACAGGAAACTTCAATCAGGACATTAACAATATGCATCCTGCTGGACTCAGAACTCATGGCTCTGGAGCAAGGCTTCCCATGTGTTGCCTCCCACCTGCCCCACACCCATGTCCTGTGTTGGAACAGAAAGATTTAGACTGATGAACAACAGCTTGCTCCACCACTGTGTGGGTCAGGGTAGATAAGGCACCTTTTCTTAAATTTCTTTGTGTGTATATGTGTTCATGTGGGTGTGTATAAAAGGTGTGCATACAAGTGTGTGCACATGTGTGGAGGCCAGAGGGAGACATTATCTTCTTGAATGAATCTCTCCACCTTATTTTTTAGAGACAAGGTCTCTTTCTGAGCCTGGAACTTTCTGATTTGTCTAGACTGGCTGGCTGGCCAGTGAGTTCCACAGGGCTCCTCCTGTCTCTGCCTCCTCACTCTGAGTAAAGGAATACACCACCACACCCAGCTTCTTGGTCTAGGGTCTTGATTTTTGAGCCTCATGTCTGTGTATCAGACACTTTACCCACCAAGCCACCCCCCCATCCCCCCCACTCCCCCCACCCTCCCCACTCCTCCCACCCACCCCCCCCAGTCCAGATAACTGTTGTCTTTTTGGTTCACGGACTTTTATATTGAGTAACTGTTCTGAGGAACCGGAATGTGATTTTTTTTTAAATTATTGTTATTTTTAATTTTTTTATGGTTGAGACAGGGTCTGTCTTTGTAGTCCTGGCTGTCCTAGAGCTTACTATGTAGACCAGGCTGGTCTAGAACTCAGAGATCCCCCTGCCTCTCCCTCCTGAGTGCTGGTATTAGAAGTTCAATATAGCTTTTTTTTTTTTTAATGTGATTTTGTTTTTTCTTTTTCCATGTTTTCTGGATTTTGGTTCAGTTCTAGCCTTAGATTTTGGATTAAATTAAGGGTGTTCCTTCCATTTTTCCCAAGAAGAATATCTAACTCATTTTGGATTTTATATTTTCTTTTGCTGCATGGATGGTTGTTTGGGGGAGATGGGTAAGTGGGGCAGAGATTAAGTTGGTAATTTTCACAAGCTGAAATGTTTATTCTGTTGTGCAGCTGGAATAGAGGACAAAGCTATTCCTGTTCAGGACTTCTGAAGCCTGGGATTTGGAATAGTTCGAAGGTTCCTCAACTAACACCCCTTCCTGTGTGGTTGTGATCATGTGCCACCCCCAGATCTCATGCTCAAGTGAAGGGGGGTTCTGCACTGGGAAGCTCCAGCCTTGGGATGGAGAGGAGCATGTGCATGCTGGCTGGTGGTGAAATGCCACGCTGTCCTAGGTTGCAGAAGTCTCTTCCGATCGAGTACAGTTTTGTACAAGCACAAAGTAGGCAGAGAGAGGTTAGGTGAGGATGGGAGGAGTACAGGAAGGGTGGTGGAGAACTGCCGGGGGCAGGGGGTGACAAAGAAGTTACATCTCTCCATGTCATTAAATACCTGCACAAAGTTCTTAACAATAATTCACTGAATGTGATTTATATTGTGAGCTTCTGCACCTTGAAGTGATTGGTGCTGGTGTTATGGGGAACCCACCAGAAATGACCTCTCAGACACAGTTTACAGCCAGTTGAAAGCCTTTATTCCAGCCCCCCCTCCCCCGCTGAGAATACACTCAGGTATTCTGGACCTAGGTATAGCCCTGAGTGTTAGAGCATGCGGTTTTGAAGGCAAAAACAGAGTCCTGGCATCTGGGTGGACAGCTGCAGAGGGGCTTCACAGAAGCAAGCAGTTTAATGGAAGCTAAGATAAGCAGTTTGCTGGAGGGGCTTCTGCACAAGCAGGCAGAAGTTAAGTTAGCTGGGGTATCTTGACCTCCAGTTTTTAGAATAGAGATTGGTAATTTCCCATGGACTTCTCCATTAAGGAGATCAAATTCTAATTAAACCTGAAATGGCCTCAGCAAGAATACAAGATGGAGGAACCTCCGCATTGCCTTGTCCTGTCACACTGGGATAAGATGCCTGAGATCAAACCAGGTGGTCGTTGTGCACGCCTTTAACCCCAGCTCTCAGGAGGCAGAGCCAGGAGGATCTCTGTGAGTTCGAGGCCAGCCTGGTCTATAGAGCGAGATCCAGAACAGGCACCAAAACTACACAGAGAAAACCCTGTCTTGAAAAAAAAAACAAAAGAGAGAGAGAGAGAGAGAGAGAGAGAGAGAGAGAGAGAGAGAGAGAGAGAGAGAGAGAGGCCTGAGATCCTGGGAAATGACAAACTTTTTGTTTTTTTTTTTTTTTTTTTTTTTTTGGTTTTTCGAGACAGGGTTTCTCTGCGTAGCTTTGCGCCTTTCCTGGAACTCACTTGGTAGCCCAGGCTGGCCTCGAACTCACAGAGATCTGCCTGGCTCTGCCTCCCGAGTGCTGGGATTAAAGGCGTGCGCCACCACCGAAGGCAGGGTTTCTCTGTGTAGCCCTGGTTGTCTTGGAACTCACTTTGTACACCAGGTTGGCCTCAAGAGACCTGCCTGCCTCTGCCTCTTGAGTGCTTGGACTAAAGGCGTGTGTCACCATGCCTGACTGATGAATGTATTTTTCACATCCGAAGGACTGAATAGTTGGAGACAACCAGAAGGCAGCCTGTGGTAGGCAGCCTCCTGAGTCACAAAAACTGTGGACAGTGATGGTATTTACAGTTGCTGAAGGAGACACACACACACAACTGGCCCCCGCACATTGGGGATTTACTCCTGTACCCCAGATTAGGTACAAACCACATCCAAACACCTGTTTTCACAGAGAGATCCTTTATTAAGCAGGGAAGAAAACTTAAAGTGGCTGCTTCTGACTCAGGCAAAATGACCTTGCAGATATAATTTTTAAGATGAGAAAAAGGGGAGTTCTGTGTTAGGATGGGCTAGGATGTGGTGGTATATATATTGGGGCGGAGGGGGGGGCATTGAGACATGGTTTCTCTGTGAAGTTTTGGTGCCTGTCCTGGATCTCGATCTGTAGACCAGGCTGGCCTTGAACTCACAGAGATCTGCCTGGCTCTACCTCCCGAGTGCTGGGATTAAAGGTATGTGCCATCACCGCCGGCCACGGTGGTTTATTTTGATTGGGCATATTAATTAGGTGAACCAAAAGGAGCTTCCGATTGCTGAACTTTAATACTTTGATAGCTGGACCTTGGTAGTCAGGCTCAGGAGGAGAAAGGGGCCAAATAAGGGAATGGACCTTGGGGGCTAGCTTTAGGAATGTCATTAATGGGTTTTAGCAAGGCAGAGGAAATGGGAGAGAAGCACAAGACCAGAGTCCTTTCAATTGTAGCAAGACAGTATCAGACATAAATGTTTCAATAAAATAATATCACAGTATGTATTGGTATAGTTTAGACTTTAATTATTGCTGAGGCCTGTGTATTAAAGCCTGGTCCCCAGTGTGGCACCACTGGCAGGCAGTGGAACATTAGGATGGGGGGTGGGGGGATAGGAAGGGAATGGGGGGGACAGGGTTGGGGGGACGACCCATGAGGAGGTCTGTGAATCCCTGAGGGCATGGCACAATGGGGTTTATGGCACTCAGCCCCTTTCCTGTTCTGCCAATGGCTTAAGTGGTTTTATTCCGGGGTTGGGGATTTAGTTCAGTGGTAGAGCGCTTGCCTAGCAAGCACAAGGCCCTGGGTTTGGTTCTCAGCTCTGGAAAAAAAAAAAAAGTGGTTTTATTCCATCACATACCTCCACAGCTGCCTCAACAGAGGCCCAAAGCAACAGAACCAGCGGGTCAAGATCAGGACCTCCAAAACCACGAGTCAGATGAAGCTTTTATCTTTATATGTGCATAATCTCAGATATGGTTGTAGCATGGAGGAAATGATTGATATAGGAATTTTAATTTTTCCTTTAAAATGTTTATTAATTAGTGTGTATGTGTGTGTGCATATGTACGTGTGTGTATGTGCATGTACGCATGCATTCTCCTTTGTATAAATGTGGGCATGCATGCTACAGCATGCATGTGAAGGCCAAAGGGCAACTGTTAGGAGTTGGTTCTCTCCTTCCACTGTGGGTTCTGGGATTGAGCTCAGGACAGCAGCAGCAAGAGCTTCTACCCACTGGGCCATCTCACTGGTCCTAATGAAATAGTTATGAACTCACGGGGATGTCTAAAGTCAGCCATTCAGAAATCCAGAGTACTATTCACCAGCTTCTTCCAGTGTCCAGGGCTTACAACACTGTTCAACATCAAAGTCAGGTTATTGGTATTGGCTATAGAGATAGATCAGTGTTCTCATCAAATTTGGGGAGTTTGGGGCACCAGAGTTCAAAGTCTAAGAGATTAGGAGAGGCAAGCAAAGTGACAGCTTTGATCACGTGACAAGGCTTTCAAAAGAGGCGTCAGGAATGAATGCATTAGGGAATTCGTGAATGAGGAAATCCGGCAAAAGTCTGAAAATTGGTTCGAGAGAAGAGAGCCGAACTTATTTTTCTTAGAAATTGGCTCCAGCAGTAGCTAACCCATTCCTACGATTAAAAACATTAATCCATGAGTTCTGCCCTAATGACCCAATCACTTGTTTTTATTTTGAGACAGTGTCTCTCCTGGGCCAGACTGGTCTTGAACTGGCTATATAGCTCAAACTCCTGGTCCTCCTGCCTCACTTACCTAAGGACTGTGATTACAGGCCAGTATACCTACTGGTTTGTCTTTCTTTTCTTTTCTTTACTCTCTCCCTCTCTTTTTGTTTTTTGTTTTTGTTTTTTGAGACAGGGTTTGTCTGTGTTGCTTTGGATCCTGTCCTGGAACTCACTCTGTAGACCAGCTTAGCATCGAATTCACAGAGATCCACCTGCCCTTGCTTCATGGTTGCTGGGATCAAAGGTGTGCACCACCATTGTCCGGCCACCTAATGAGTTCTTAAATTTAATCCCCACCCTCAACATCTTTGCTGTGAGGATTAAACTTCCAACACATACATCAGAGATACAAACAGTCAATACCCAGGTAGGTCTAGGTGTTTCCCTCAGGGGTTCAGTGGTGGAGGCACTCATCTCTCCCAGCAGTTTAGCCACCAGGAAAACAGCAGAGTTCCCTGTCACATCTGGAGGGACTTCCACATGGGCCAGGAAATATCAAATGTCATTTGTGGACATAGACTCTAGGAACAAAAGGATAGAACAATGCTTATTTTACCTGGCAATCCAGAGAGAAGGCACAGATGTATTTTTAAGTTCCAAGTGCCCTCTGCTGCTGGAAGCTAAAAGTGCACATAGAGCAACAGTTCTATTTTTTTTATATGTTTTTTATTATTATTTTCATTTGTGAGTGAGAGTGTCCACAGAGTCTGTAATAGGGTATCAGATCCCCTAGGGCTGGAATTATAGGTAGTTGTGAGCTGACCAACGGGAGTACTGGGAACTGAACTCTGGTCCTCTGCAAGTGCTCTTGACTGCTAATCCATCTCCTCAGCTTCCTCGATTTCATTTTCTGACATCGGGTAGAACAAGGAAGTGGAGTCACAGAATCAAACTGAAAACACACAGGACTCTTAGTTAGGGTGCTGGAATAGCCAGCGAGCCTGGGGGGCTGAATAGATGAGTA
Source organism: Peromyscus maniculatus bairdii (assembly GCF_049852395.1). Taxonomy (NCBI): domain Eukaryota; kingdom Metazoa; phylum Chordata; class Mammalia; order Rodentia; family Cricetidae; genus Peromyscus; species Peromyscus maniculatus. The sequence goes on from NC_134865.1 coordinate 73,892,079, forward strand.
GATGATGTAATGAGGGGGGTCCAAACTCAGAGAGGGGGTGTCGAGCGGAAGGGCTGAAGGCCTTTGACCTTTGTGGAGTCACAGAACAGGCCTGTTTAACTTCATTTGTCACAGTAAAACGTTCCCAAAGTGGCCTGTCACACTCACACTCCCGTCAGGAATGTCCCCCCATCCCAGTTCCACATCCTCAGCAGGACGTGGTGCTTCCCATCTTTTTATTTAGTGACTATGGAGGGGTACTACAGCTTTTCCTGGGACTTTTGATTTACGTTTCTCTGGTGACTAATAATTTCACACACCTTTTCATGTGCTCTGGCCAACTGGATGTCAGGAGGACTAGATGTATACAGTCTAGGGGGTCTTGAAATGGTGCAGGCTGGGGGGAGGGGGGCTCGGTGGGTTTCATTTTCCCTACCAGTTAAAGAATTTAAAAGCAGGGAAAACCCAAAGCACAACAGGGAGCAGCAGAGAAATCCCACACACGGCCGCCGACAGAACCAGCAGTTAAGAAAGGCATTTATGGGGCTGAGGAAACACACCCATGCAACAGACACACAGAGAAAAAGACCCTCTGCAAAGCCAAGGCTGAAAAGTCCAATCTCCTCTGGGGGTTCTAAAACCTCTTATAGAGCTGGTTGGTTTGAAGGAACCTAGGATGGTTGATTGGCCAGAACTGTGGTGCGACATATCCTTACCCAGTCTTGAACTCGTTGAGCCTCTCCATCAGTAGGGGGCCTAGTAGCGGGAGACAAAGGCTGCCAAGCTTTGTCCCCCAAGTCTCAAGGTTGAGGAAGAAGGTAGCCATCTTGGAGATTCCCACATTTATTAACTAGCCACGGCCCCTCCCCGAATCTGTCTGCCTTCCAGGGAGTCTATCTTCTAGCCTCTCAGACTGTTCCTGTTTTTAATAATTAACAAGCACAAGTGGCATCTCAGATGTACACACCATGAAGTTTCTCCTGACTGTTGGCTTCTCTCTCTCTCTCTCTCTCTCTCTCTCTCTCTCTCTCTCTCTCTCTCTCTCTCTCTCGCCTTTAATCCAAGCACTCAGGAGGCAGATGGTTTTTGGTGAATTCAAGGCCAGTCTGGTCTGCACAGCAAGAACATGTACTGAGGCTCTGTCCCAAAATTAATTAATCTTTAAAAGTTCAGATTTGGGTCTGGAGAGATGGTTGAGTGGTTAGGAGCACTTGCTGTTCTTGCAGAGTGTTTGGGGGGGGGTGTAGGAAAGAAACTGCCCGCATGGCTGCTCCATTACTAGGATGGTTTTATTATGAATAAGAGAGAGAAAATATCCAGAGGCATCTGAAAGAGTCCAGAGCAGAGAGAAAAGAAAGCAGATTGGACACGGCCAGAGCTAAGAAAGTGAGGGAGCAGGAGAGAATAGTGGAAATAGAGAGAGAGCAATGGACAGGGACTAGAGCATAGTGTGAGAAAGAGAGAGCAAGGGAGAAGTAAGAGGGGGTAAGAGAAAGAAAGAGAGTGGGGGATAATAAGAGACACAGAGAGAGAGAGAGAATAGCAAGAGTGGGAATAGAAATAGAGAAAGGCGAACAAACCTTGTGGGCTATAAAGAGGATGAGAACCTGTGGGGAGGGAAGGACAGGATGCTCTGATGGGCTTTGAAAAGTATAACAGGTACTTGGGACACTGAGGGAGCCTGGGGCCCGGCTTGGACTTTGATATGCTGATAAGCACCACAGTAGACATATATCCCTTTGACAGAGGTAAGGGAAATGATTCCTTTTGGCAGGTAGGAATAGGTTTCACAGTTCCTGAGGAATGCTGGCTTTTATCTAACCTCCAGAAATCCTCCTGTAGTCCATCTTGAGGTCACTTCTGGATATATGGACTACCAGGAACCTAATACAGAAGACTTGGGTTTGGTTTCCAGCAACTACGTTAGGTTGCTCACGACTGTCGTTCACTCCAGTTCTAGGGGATCTGACACCCTCTTCTGGCCTCTGTGGATACCTGCACATAGGTGGTGCACATACATATACTCTTAGTTACACAATATACACATTAAACAAACAAACAAATAAATATACAAATCTATGTTTTCAAAGTTCAAGTTACAATTCTTTCAGAGCTTTTTGTTTGTTTTTGTTTTTTCCTTAGCCTGGATTCAAGTGCTTTGGTGGCCTCAAGGTCATAGAGTTGTTACCTTTGTTTTCTTGTAGAAATTTCTTGTAGAAAGGTATGATTTTTACCTTTCATATTTTGATATTTTTTTGGAAATTATTCTTTTTGTTTGTTCTGTGTTTGTTTGTTTGAGACAGGGTTTCTCTGTGTAGCCTTGGCTATCCTGGAACTTGCTCTGTAGACCAGGCTGGCCTTAAACACAGAGATTCCACCTGCCTCTGCCTCTCGAGTGCTGGAATTAAAGGTGTGCACCACCACCACCTGGCCTGGAAATTATTCTTATGAGTAATGCCAAGTAAGAGTTAAGATTTATTTTTCTCTCAAAAAACCAAAAATAAATAAATAAATAAATAAATAAATAAATAAATATTTCTTTTTCTCAGTGGGTATTGCTAAGCTTCAAATCAGGCATCGTGGTGTACACCTATAATCCCAGCACTCTTGAGGCAGAGTCAAACAAGTTTGAGGTGTGTTGCTGGATCCTAATGGCTCCCTCAGTGGGGTGGAGGGGTGGGGGGTAAGGGGGTGAGGGGGGTGAGGGGGTGGGAGGGTTAAGAAAGCACGGCATCAATGGCACACAGGGAGTCAGTTGAAGTCAAATGATGAACTCATTTATTTAATAATGAGCAAGGCCTTATATACCCTCCTCCCAGCAGCACCCAGTCTGTGTTGCAATTTGGTGGCATTTCATAGTTGTCCCTCATTGGCTAAGCATGATCAGGAACTCTGATATCAATTAGGAACTCTGATATCAAGCAGGAACTCTGATAGTACCTGTTGTTAGGCCCTCAGGCTGCCTCCAGGTTGGCTCATAAGGAGTATGTTATGTGTATGCCTTGGCAACTGGTCTGAGCCAATTTCCTCAACCCTATGGGCCTGTCCTACTACAGAAGTGCTTTCTTTTTGTTTTGTTTTTTTTTTTTCGAGACAGGGTTTCTCTGTGTAGCTTTGTGCCTTTCCTGGAACTCACTTTGTAGCCCAGGCTGGCCTCAAACTCACAGAGATCCACCTGGCTCTGCCTCCCAAGTGCTGGGATTAAAGGCATGTGCCACCACCGCCCGGCTCAGAAGTGCTCTTTTAACAAATCAAAGCTAGACAGGTTCTCACAGCATTCCTCAGTCCCTGCCTGTCCTGTCATAGAGTATGGCTTGCATATTCCACCCCCTAACCTACCTAGGCTGCTGGGTTGCTCTTCCCTATATAATCCAACCATTTCAGTTACCTGCCCCTTTTTGGACGCTTGACCTCCTGGCTACTGTACCTGGTTCCCCTCCCCACTCTCCTCATGTGGCCCAGCTCAGCTTGGTCGTGTCCACTCTGGATTCTCCCAGATATCCCTGCCTCAGACTGTGCTCTCCCATATGTTTACAATAAACTTTCTCCTCCACCATACCTAGAACAGTCATGTCCTTTCCTTTCCTTTTTATTTCTTTTCTTTTTTTCATTTGTGTATGGAATTCAAGAAGGATTTGGTCATTTTAAATGTTGGTTCACATTTCTCCATTGTCCTATGTAAAGATCTATCTGTTGTGGAATATTATTTTAACTATGTAAAGATGTGTTACATTTGTTTATGCTGTGGAATATTACTTTAACTGCATGAAGATTTTTTTTTTTTTTTTGGTTTTTCGAGACAGGGTTTCTCTGTGTAGCTTTGCGCCTTAAGATGTGTTTTTTTATGCTACTTTTTTTTAAGAGATGTAAAGATGTGTTACATTTGTTTATACTGCATTTGTTTAATTATGTAAAGATGTGTTACAGTTGTTTCACCTTGCCTGCCTAAGGCACCTGATTGGTTTAATAAAAAGCTGAAAGGCCAATAGCTAGGCAGTAGAGGGATAGGTGGGGCTGGCAGACAGAGAGAACAAGTAGGAGGAGAACTCTAGGTGTGTATGGGAGGGACATGGAAGAGGGAGAAAGAGAGGGACATGCCTGGGGCCAGAAGCCAGGTAGCTACCAGTCAGCCAGCCATGAGAAGCAGGAAAGTAGGACAGAGAGAGGGGGAAGGGGAGAGGGGAGAGGGGGAGAGGAGGAGAGGGGGAGAGGGGGAGAGAGGGAGAGGGGGAGAGGGGGGGAGGGGGAGAGGGGGAGAGAGGGAGAGGGGGAGAGGGGGGGAGGGGGAGAGGGGGAGAGAGGGAGAGGGGGGGAGGGGGAGAGGGGAAAGGGAAGGAAGGAAGGAGGGAAGGAGGAAGGGAGGGAGAGGAGGAAGAAAGGAGGGAAGGAAGAGAGGAAGGAAGGAAGGAAGGAAGGAAGGAAGGAAGGAAGGAAGGAAGGAAGGAAGGAAGGAAGAAAGAAAGAAAGAAAGAAAGAAAGAAAGAAAGAAAGAAAGAAAGAAAGAGAGAAAGAGAGAAAGAGAGAAAGAGAGAGAGAAAGAAAGGCAAAAAGGCCGGGTGGTGGAGGGACACACACCTAATCCCAGCACTTGGGAGGCATTGACAGGCAGATCTCTGAGTTCGAGGCCAGCCTCTGCTCCCAAGTGCTGGAATTAAAAGGCATATGTAACAACTGCCTGGCCACATTTCTATCAATAGTGTGTACAATGTCCACTTCCCTACACTCTTATCAAAGTCTTCAGAGGTTCTTGTTTTTGTTTTTGTTTTGTTTTGTTTTATTTTTGGTTTTTCAAGACAGGCTTTCTCTGTGTAGCCCTGGCTATCCTGGAACTCACTTTGTAGACCAGGCTGGCCTGGAACTCACAGAGATCCACCTGCCTCCGCCTCCCAAGTGCTGGGATTAAAGGCATGTGACACTACACCCAGCTGAATTTTTTTTAATTGGTATATTTTTGTTGTTTGATGTTGATGTGTGTGAGTGCATGAATGTGTTGTGCTGTGCATGTGTGGAGGTATGAGGATAATAGTTCTCTCTACTATGAAGGTCCTGGGGGCAGAAATCAGTCCTTGAGCTTAACAGCAGGCATTATATATATATTTTTTTTAGCTGAGGATCGAATCCAGGGCCTTGAGCTTGCTAGGCAAGTGCTCTACCCACTGAGCTAAATCCCCAAACCCAACAGCAGGCATTTTTATGCACCAAGTCATTTTGCCAGCCCATCTCAGTGCATGTTTATGTTAAAAAAATTATTGTTCTGAGGCCAAAACAAATCAAACAAAAGAATTTCCTTTGGGAGTGAATGGGCTGCTTCACTTTATTTAATTATTTTTTTTTAAGTCAGTTACAGATCAGATCAAGATACGTTGGTTATTTTGGGAAACGTGCTGACACAAAATTATCCTTCAGAATAAGCTTTTTAAGTTGAGAGCACCTTGAAATCATGGGGGTGTTATAGTCAGTCCTGGTCGTAGGGCAGGGTTGGGTCGGCATTAGGAGAGATACAGCATCATATTGTATAAACTGATGACATGCCCACTCTGTGGCATGGTTAAGGGAAAGGTTTTTATTGTAGATATGAGAGAAAGAGAACAGGCAGAGGCATCTGGAGGAGTCCAGAGCAGAGAGAGAAAGTAGTAGATTGAGCATGGCCAGAAGACTGGACCAGGCCAATCGAGAAGCAGGAGCAGAGCTGTGTGGGGGGAGCACAGAGAGAAGGAGAATGCAGGAGAGCAGAGAGAGGGGTAGGAGGGAGACAGAGAGAGGAAGACAAAGAGAAGAGAGAGTGGACAAAAGAGGGAATAGCAGGGTCATAAGGAGAATGAGTAGGTGGCGGGAGGGAAGCACAGGAACTGGAGAAGGTTAGGGTAGGGGAGGAGGTGAAGAGAGCTGGAGGCCAGTGTGGACCCTGAATTATGTAACAGTACTTGTGATACTGAGGGAGCCTGGAGGCCAGCATGTACTTTGGTATGCTAAGAGGCACCATGGATAACCGTTTACTTCTTCTGCCAGTTGTAGCTGGAAGTTTTCCTGTGTCCTGCCTGGTCCTGCAGCTGCTCAGACCCAAATGAACACACAGAGGCTTATATTATTTTCAAACTATATGGCCTAATGGCTCAGGCTTCTTGCTAGCTAGCTCTCACATCTTATATTAACCCATTTCTATAAATCTATACTTTGCCACATGGCTTGTGGCTTACCAGTATTTTACATCTTGCTTCTCCTGGAAGCGACTGGCAGTGTCTCCTCCCTTTCTCTCCAGTTGGAATGTACTGCCTAACCTTATTCTGCCTCACCATTGGCCAAATAGCTTTACTTATCAACCAATCAGAGCAACACATATACACAGCATACAGAACGATATCCCACATCAGACAGTGATGAGGGAAAAGGCTCCTTTTGGTAGAGAGGAACCAACATCACAAGTTCCTAAGGAATGCTGGCTTTTGCCTAACCACCAGAATTTGGGGAAATGGAGCTTCCTTTGGACCTGACACATATCAGAGACAGGATGACCTGGCCTTGAAGGCAGAGGAAAAGAATATGAATTTCTGATCCTCTTTCCTCCATCTTTCAAGTGTTAGGATTATAGGCATGCACTACCAGGCCCAATTTACGCAGGGCTAGGGACCCAACTCAGAGCTTCATGCTTCATGCCTATAATTCAAGCACACTATCAATTGAGCTATAGCCCCCAGTCCTTGACATATTTTTTGGCAGCCTGTCCACTGAGCACGCACATACACACACACACACACACACACACACACACACACACAATTTTTTTATTTATTTTTCAAGACAGGGTTTTACTGTGTCACCTGGGCTGTCCTAGAACTCAGTCTGTAGACCAGGCTGGCCTGTAACTCATAGAGATCTGCCTGTGTCTGCCTCTCAAGGTCTGGGATTAAAGATGTGCACCACCACCACCACCCAGCCACTGCCAATATTTTTGATAAGGAAGATTTGGTTCTGTCCCAACTTTTTTCATTTTCACCTTTCAGTGGTTAGCTTTAACCATTTCTGGGGTCACATTAACCTGGATTTAAATCTCAACTGTAACATGGTATGGTTGGGTTGAATGGGAATGGGTCCCATTGGCTCATATATTTTTGAATACTTGGTCCTTATCTGGTGGAACTGTCTGAGAAGGAAGAATTATGAGATGTAGCCTTATTGGAGGAGGTGTGTCACTGGGGGTGGGCTTTTAGGTTTCAAAAGCCCATTCCATTCCTCTCTCTCTCTCTCTCTCTCTCTCTCTCTCTCTCTCTCTCTCTCTCTCTCTCTCCTTCTCTCTATCTCTCCCTCCAACTTCCAGATCAGGATAGAAGTTCTTAGCTACTGGATCAGAGCCATGCCTGTCTGCCTGCCTCCATATGCTCTGTGCCTTGATGGTCATAGACTCTAACCCTTTGAAACTATGGGTCCCCAAATTAAATGTTTTACTTTATAAGTTTCTTTGTCATGGTGTCTCTTCACAGCAATAGAAAAGTAAGAAACATGGCCAAGTAACTATATCTTAGAGTATCTTATGCCTTCATCTGTAAGATAGGGTAATGTATTAGGTTTTGTTAGGTAAGGCTGTAGAAAGGCCAATCCTAAATCTCACTAGCTCATAACTGCAAAGGTCCATTTCTAATTGAGTGACATGTTAGATATGGGCTGTTTTAATGCTCCATTCTTCCTTTCAGGACCCAGGCTGACAAAACAGTCCCAGCTGGGACATAAACTCTCTCTTACATGAGGAAAAAGAGCTGGAGGAAATACATCACTGACGCTGAAAGTTTAAGTTTAGGTGAGGCAGAAGACAGGCTTGTATACATTCCACCAGCAAAAGGTGGGTCATATGATCAAATCAGCATCAGCGGAGCTGGAAACAGCATCTCCATCCTGGGATGTGTTGCAGTCACCTGGCAACCACAGATGATAAAGAACCCTTAACAGGAAGAGCAGCTTACTAGTTGAGAGCTGCAATAGCACCTGCCACACAATAGGAACAGTACATTCCTAAAGTGCTGTGGAAATTGAATGAAGCAGCTCAAAGATTCTGAAAATGGTTCTCCATTTAAATCATAGATACAGCAATTATCTGCTTCTGCTGCTCTTCACTGGACTGGGCTAAACTGACTTGATAGGAAGAAAATGGTTTGCAATTATTCCCAATATTTAATGTGGGAGTCTAGGAGCACAGACTTTGGAGTGAGACGGACCCCCCCTTTTAGGACAGGCAATCTTGGATAGATTAATATCTCTGAGTCTTAGTTTCCTCAGTGCCCAAGTGCACACACTTGAGAATATAGTGTCGGCTTTCATTAGGGTCAAATTAGCCTTGTCCTGTTCACCTAGTAGATATAGCATTTAGTGAATTATTGAACACAGATTTTATTATTGAACAACGATTTCAAAGTCTGTGAACTGTACGCAGAACATAGCTATAGTACCATTGAATGAAAAGCCTTTTACTCTGTCGTTTAGATCCCAGCTCAAGTTATCTCTTCTTCAAGGGACTCTGACAGCCTGATTTATTTTCCTGCCTCTGGTCACTTCTCCCTGCTTTTCTTGATTTACAACCTTTGTAATGCTCTGAAATTATTGTTCATTCATTGGTTTAGGTAATATCTGCCTCTGTCACTTAAAAGCAAGCGCCATGAAATCAGTAATCAGGTTTTCTTTAATATATATATTATTTTAATATATTAATATTATATATTATTTTATATATATATATATTGGCGAGACAAGGTTTCTCTATGTAACAGCCTTGGCTGTCCTGGAACTCACTCTATAGACCAGGCTGGCCTCGAATTTACAGAGATCCGCCTGGCTCTGCCTCCTGAGTGGTGGGATTAAAGGCGTGCGCCACCACTGCCCAGCTAAAATCATATTCTTAATTAATATGTGCATGTGTTGTGTGCAAGTCTCTTTCCACTATGTGGATGGAACTCAGGCCATCAGGCTGCCTGTTTATATACTGAACCATCTCACAGGCCCAGGGATCATGTTTTCTGTATTCCCATCCTCTGCTTCGGAATCCTACAAAACTTTTGGGTTCCAGAGGGAGGAGGAGTTTAGAGACCTGTGCGAGCTCACCAGATGCTTACGTCCCGCCCACTTCAGACCGCCCCCCCCGCCCCCGTCATCACGTAGCCCGCCACGGACCACGCCCCCATAGTGGGCGTGACCCGCAATGTTGTGCCGGCCGCGTGCGGGCGGTGGTTGCGTCACACGCACGCTGGCGCGGCGCCGGGTTCGGCCAGCGACGGAAGCGGGGCGTGGCCAGGCGCTAGGGCCCCGCGGACGCCGGCGCCGCCGCCTGAGTGGCCTGTTAGGCGGCGGGCGGCGCTCGGCTCCCCGCCGCTCAGGCAGCTGGGCGGCCACTCTGTTTTGAGGTCCTCGCCGCCCTTCCACGTCTCCCGGAAGAGGTAGCCGGCAGGTCCGGGAGCAGCCCGCTGCTGAGGCGGCCCGGGTGGGCGACGAGGCCGTGGCGTTGTGGCTCGGCGTCCTCAGGTGAGGCGCGACCAGGCCGCGGGCGGGACGGCTTGGCCTGTGGGACCCGGTCTCTGCCTTTCCCGAGTGCCGTCGCGCTCGTCTTCGCTCAGGGCCACAGCCCCGTGGGCTCCGGCCACCGAGGCTGACTGCCCTCCACCCCCGTCTCTAACTTGCTGTGGGGGCGCCGTGGGGGTGTGTCCTCGCCACCCGGGGTCCGTCAGACTGCCGGGCCTGGCCGCTGACCCCTGACACCGCCTCTGTGTGACATCTGACCTTTCAGGTGGCTTTGCACCACCGAAATCCCCTCTTGGAGTCTCACTGAGACAAGAGCCCAGGCCCCAGCTCAGTGTCTCTAATCCATGCGAAGGTCCCTGGTAGTGTTTTAAAAGCCCCATAAACTTTCAGATGGGAGGCAAAACATTAATTAATACGTTGTTTTAGGCATTTTTATTAGAGTCAGTTTTCTCCATCTCATTACTAAATTTTACTTACGCTTTTGTGGAGTTTTATAAGTCAGAATGCATGTCACCTTCCGTTTTCATTTCATTTCTCATAAACTGAAATACACACCTAATGGGTTTCCTAAAGAATGTGTCTAAACAGTGAACTCATTGACGAGGTTAGATACAGAGAGGAAGGGATTAAAAGGTGGGCTTGACACTGGGTTGACTTAGATTTCAATGTCTGAGGTGCCATCTAAGCTCTGGGATCTTTTAAAACCATATCCATGTTTGTTTTTTAAAGGACATTGCAATTTGCCACATAATGTAGTTGAGAAAGTAATTCGTGATACTGTTTGCACAACACTTGGCATGTAAAGATGAACTGCTTCAGTGATGTTTCTAGGAGTGCCTGTGTAGGCTAGATTCTGGGAATTCATTAGTGAGCAAAACAGACACTGTGTTTCTCCACCCACTCCCCTTCCCCTAAGGGGGAGAGACAGATGTTTTAAAAACAACAGTTATAATGACCTGAAGCACTGTAAGGCAAAAGAAGGGCGTGCACACAGAAATCAAAGACCTGGCTTCGATGGAAGGAAAGATAATTCTGATGCTAGTTTAGTGAAGAAAGCCCAAGAGTTAGCTACATAACAGTTCCGGGCCAAAGAATGTTGACTTTCTTCTATAGCATGAAGGTTAATTCCTTCATTGCCTTGACTTACATGGCACCTATAAGTGTTCAAATGTGTTGGTAGGATAGATCTTTTTTTTTTTTTTTTTTTTTTTTTTGGGTTTTTCGAGACAGGGTTTCTCTGTGTAGCTTTGCGCCTTTCATGGGACTCACTTGGTAGCCCAGGCTGGCCTCGAACTCACAGAGATCCGCCTGGCTCTGCCTCCCGAGTGCTGGGATTAAAGGCGTGCGCCACCACCGCCCGGCAGGATAGATCTTTTATACAGTCATTTAAAAATAATTTGGACTCAGCTTAACATGCACATGGTAGGTACTAAGTATTTAGATTATTAAAATTTTACTTGAGACCTATATGTACATCCATAAATCATGGGAGTGCTTCACTTTAACAGTAACAGCTTTTGTGATAATCAGGAGGGGTTTTTTTTTGTTTGTTTGTTTTTTGTCGTCCCCCCCCCCCCAAGTTCAGCCCTCTGAAACAAATTTCAGAGAACGGTTTTTATTCGGCTGTAGTGAAATTTTGCAGAGCACGTCCTTTGCTATTTGAATCCTGTCTGAATTTGCTAGGGCATCCATGAAAAAGTGTCATAGGCTGGATGGATTAGACAGTAGAAGTTGATTTTTCTCAGTGGTCTAAGTCCGAGATGAAGGTATTGATTTGTATATATTTACTTATTAGTTGTGTGTGCACTTGCAGTTGTGAGCATGTATGTAGCCAGACGACAGCTTTCTTGAGTCCCCTGTCTCCTTCCCCTGTGGGTTCCATGGATTGAATTTAGATTGTCAAGCTTCAGGGAAAGGGCTTTTACCTGCCCAGTATTCTTGCCTGAGGCTGATTTCTGAAGATTCTGTTCTGGCTTACATATGACTGTCTTCTCGCTTGTTTTCACCTTGTCTCTCCTTATGACTCTTTGTGTCTACATTTCTTCTAACACAGACATCAGTTTACTTTAAATTATATTTTTAAAGACCCTGTCTCCATAAAGTCACATTCGGAGGTCTCTAGGTTTGGAGTTCAGTATATGGATTTTTGGGAATGCATTGTAGTCTCTAACATATGTTTTTGCTCTGTTAAGGTTTGCCTTTCATTGAAATAAGGAAAATAGTAGTAGTTGTAATGATAGTGGAAGTTACTAGAGGGGATTCTTTATGCCATCTCAAAAAGTTTCTTTATGTATCTCAAAAAGTGTTTCCCCCTATTGTTTGATCTTATAACCATTCTGGGCTAGGTATGGTGATAAGTCCCTGTAGCCCCAACTACTTGGGAGTTCGGATAGGAAGATGGTTTGTTCATGGTAGTTTAGGCAGCACAGCACAAATCCATCACAGAACATTTACAAAAACATTCTATAAGGAAGTATACTTACTCCGACATTTCAAGATAGGGTTTCTCAGCTTCTGTTAGTAATCTGTTCAAGGTTGCCTGACTAGTAAGAGGCAGGTTAGGATTTTAACCCAAGACTCTTTCCGGATGATACACTGATCATATCCTATCCTTTTTAACAGGTTCATCAGTAGGATTATCCTGCTACCATCATGTCTTGGTTTGCTGATCTTGCTGGAAGGGCAGAAGATCTTTTAAACCGAGTTGATCAAGGGGCTGCCACAGCTCTCAGAAAGGAGAATACCAGCAACATCTTTTATAGCAAAAATACTGACTACCCTGAACTGCACCAGCAAAACACAGATTCACCATACCAGACTGGACCTAAAGCTAACTATATTTCCTCAGCTGCTGATAACATCCGACAAAAAGCCACTGTCATAGCTGGCACAGCAAATGTGAAAGTCGGATCCAGGACAGCCGGGGAGGCCTCCCATCCCAATGAACATGCATCTGTCCCTAGGCCTTCATCGCAGTTTGTTCGAAGGAAAAAGTCAGAGCCTGATGATGAGCTGCTGTTTGATTTTCTTAACAGTTCCCAGAAGGAGCCCACTGGGAGAGTGGAAATCAAGAAAGAGAAGGGCAAAGTACCAGTCTTTCCAAGCTCTCAGTCCTCAAGTGTCAGTTCTGTGAACACCAGCGTAACCACCATCAAGGCCACTGAAGAAAATCCTGGGAGCCAAAGTCCTGGTAGTTTGTCAGTCCTGTTTCTTGCAGAATTAAGCAGATTGGATGTATCATCCTAAGTTAGAATGTTTGCATAGTATTCCTCACCCACTATTACAGGAACTGTCCTCACAGGTATAAGAGAAGGATCTTTGCCAATGTGTGGTGTAAACAAGGGTGACAACGTTGTCTACATTAGTCAATGCTATGTTAGAATAGGGATTTTTGAATGTTGTCTGTTGACCTTTCCCATACCCATAACTGAACTCAGCCTTGCATACATTAGACATCCATTCTACCACCAGGCTGCATCCCTAGCAATTTTGCTCGTATTCTGTTTATACCTTCCTGTTTCCCATTCTTTTTTTTATGATAGATGTTACATCTTTTTTTCCCCCTATGAAGCATCTCTCTTTGTTACTCTAAAAAACACTAACATACATTTATCACCTTAAAATTTTATAGTTGCTGGCCAGGCCTAGTATGTAGGCCTATTATCCTAGTTACCTGAGAGCCTGAGGCAGGAGTATAAGAAGTTCAGGGCCTGCCTAGGATACAGGATAAATTAAAGGCCAGCCTGGACAATTCAGTGAGATGCTGTCTAAAAATAAAAACTAATAATAAAAGTCTGTGTATGAAGTTAAATAGTGCAGCGCTTGCTTAGGATGCAGGAAGCCTTGGTATTCAATCTTAGTACTACAAAAAAGAAAAATAGAATTAGTAATCTTTTAATACTGAGTCAGTATTTTGATTTCCTGTTTGTATCATATTTTTAAAGATTTGTAAGCCAGGTGTAGTGGCACATGCCTTTAATACTAGTACTTGGGAGGCAGAGGCATGTGGATCACTGAATTCAAGGATAACCTAACTATAATGAATTCCAGGACAGCCAGGACTACACAGACAAACCCTGTCTCAGAAAAGAAAAAAAGGTGTCTTTGAGACTCCAGAGAAGAATTGAGATCTTAATATAATTTTTATCTATAGGCCACCCTACAGTCTTTGTTTTACAGTTTATTTATTGACTAACAGATGTAGATTTTTAAAACTTATGTGTAAGTGGTAAATACATTCTAAATTTAATTATGATTTTTCTTTTGACTTTGAGTTACTTAAAAGTTTCCCTTAGTTACAAATGTGAAATTTTCCTACTTTCATGATTTTTAACTTGATAACATTGAAATCAGATAAAACAGTCCGTGAGTTTCAGTTAAGTTTTGTATGTGTGTGTGTGTGTATGTGTATGTGTGTGTGTGTATACATATCTAAATCCTTGCATTAAATTTGTAAATTAGACTTTTAGATCTTTAACACATTTTTTGGACCTAATGAGGAGCTGTCAATATTTAATAATAGATATGTTTATTTTCTGGAGGTGTGTGGGTGCATGTGTGTCACAGAAGCATGGAGTGATAAAGGACAGTTTGAGGGATTTGTTTCTCCTACATGGGTTCTCTCCTATGAAGGTTCTGGGGATTTAACTCAGGTTATCAGGTTTGGCAGCAAGAGCCTCTTCCTGTTGAGCCTGTAGTCAAATTTTTGGGGAAAAGTCTTTCTTTCTTTACTTCTTTATTCATTGATATTTTGAGACAAGATCTAGAGCCTGTAACCGTCCCACCTCATCCTCCTTAGTTCCGGGATACATGTGCCATGAGCCTGGATCTTACTGGGATATTGGTTTTGAGAACTAGTTTAGCCCAGGTTGTCCTTAATCTCATAGGTCAGCCTCAATATTTTTTGTTTTTGTTTTTCAAGACAGGGTTTCTCTGTGTATCCCTGTCTGTTCTTGAAGTCACTCTGTAGACCAGGTTGGCCTCAAACTCACAGAGATCCACCTGCTTCTGCCTCCTGAGTGCTGGGATTAATGGGGTGTACCACCACCGCTCTGCTGGTTAGCCTCATTTTATGGTGATCCTTCTGCCTCAGCCTCCCAAGAGGTGGGATTACAGTGTGTACCACCACACCTGGCTTCTTGTGTTTTCAGTTTGCATTTGTGCAGTTGCCAAAGACTCTGAGGATTTCACCTTGTTATAACTTGTTATCTAACCTTGTGAAGAGTCCCCTTCTGTCTTATTTAAAAAATAAGTTAAATGTGGGGCTGGAGAAATGGCTCAGTGGTTTAGAGCACTGGCTGCTCTTAGAGGACATGGTTTGATTCATAGCACCCACATGATGGCTCACAACTGTCTGTAACTCCAATTCCAGGGAATCCAATACTCTTCTTCTGGCCTACATAGACACAGGGCATTTACAAGGTGTACAAATACAAACAGGCAAATATTTATACACATTAAAAATACAAAAGTAAGCTGAGTGGTGGTAGTATATGCCTTTAATCCCAGCACTTAGAAGGCAGAGGTAGGTGGATCTCTGTGAGTTTGAGGCCAGCCTGGTTTACAAAGTAATTCCAGGACAGCCAGGGCTATACAGAAAAATCTTGTCTTGAAAAACAAAACAAAAAACAAATTTAAAAATTAAATAAACAAATAAAAGTTAATTAAAAACAAGATGAATTGAACTCATCTTTTGGTAAGACATTTTAGATTTCAGTTTGGTTATAATATATTACTGTGACCTGTTGTATTAGTCTTATTGCCTTGAACCCACAGCTGTTCTGTGGTGCCTTCTCAGTGTTGATACTTGTACCCTCTTCTTTCTTTCTTTCTTTCTTTCTTTCTTTCTTTCTTTCTTTCTTTCTTTCTTTCTTTCTTCCTTTCTTTCTTCCTTTCTTTCTTTTTTTTTTTTTTGGTTTTTTTTTTTTTGTTTGTTTTTCGAGACAGGGTTTCTCTGTGTAGTTTTGGTGCCTATCCTGGATCTCACTCTGTAGACCAGGTTGGCCTCGAACTCACAGAGATCCACCTGCCTCTGCCTCCCAAGTGCTGGGATTAAAGGCATGCGCCACCACTACCCAGCACCCCCTTTTTTCAAAACCATTTCAGAAATAAGGAAATCCAGTGTTTAAATTATCTCTGGCTTTCTTCTTCCCAGAACTGTTTTTATATTTTGTCCCTTTTCTTTTATTGTGTCCAGACTTGGAGGGTCCTTGAAGGTCTGTAGACTCCATTTGTGAGACTAGATTTTCATTGGAGAGTATCTGTTGAGAATTAATGGTATTTTTATGGAATCCTATGTAGCTGGAAGTTTTCCTGTGTTCTGCCCAGTCCTGCAGCCACTCAGACCCAAGTAAACACACAGAGACTTATAATAATTACCAATTGCATGGCCTATGGCAGGCTTCTTGATAGCTAGCTCTTATAACTTAAATTAACCCATTTCTATTAATCCTTGTCTTGCCATGTGTTCTGTGGCTTACCGATCTGCTGGTGTGTTGTTCCTTGGGCGGCAGGCTGGCGTCTCTCCTCTCCTCTCCTTTCTTCTGTCTATCTGTTTGTATTTCCTGCCTGCCTCTAAGCTGCCTTGCCATAGGCCAAATGGCTTTATTTATTAGCCAATCAGAGCAACACATTCACAGCATAAGAAAGACATCCCATAGCACTCCCCCTTTTCTGTCTAATCAAAAAGGAAAGTTTTAACTTTAACATAGTAAAATTACATATAACAAAACAGTATCAAGCAAGAATTACAGGTACAATATCTAGTCTATTTGTATTTGGGAAAATTAAAGAAAATATTCTATCATCTATACTATATTTATGAGTCTAAAGTTTCATATCTAATTTATCTTTTATCATAACCAAGGAAAATTATAACTATCTAGTCTTCAATTGCATCAAAGACCCCAGGAGGATATAATATTACCTAAGTAAATAGGAAATGCGTTGTAAGTGATTTCTAAAAATCTAGAATGACAGAGACAGCTGCCTGCCTGGACAGTCATCCAAAGTTCCTCTGTAATGTACAGCATACAAAAGACATCCCACAGCAATCCTAACTATAGTGACTAACTCACCAAGAGGCATTCCAAAAGCAAGTGACAGCTGCTTACAGTGACAGTGCTATTATACCCAAGTGTGTTCTTGTTTTACAGAAGGAAATAGTTCTGAGTCTATGCCTGAAGGCCACCAGGAATCCTCAAAGGAAAGCACGGCATCAAATGCCACCAGCACGGAGCACAGTCTGCCACCTGGTGACGGCAGCAACTCACACGAGCTGTCTAACCTCCGACTGGAGAATCAGCTGCTCAGGAATGAAGTCCAGTCTCTAAATCAGGAAATGGCCTCATTACTTCAGAGATCCAAGGAAACTCAAGAAGGTAGGCCTTAATTAGATGGGGCTTGTGAAAGGTTTTTTTCCTCAGAAATTTAGAACCTAAATTTTGGCTAGTTCAGATTCTTTTTTTTTTTTTTTTAAGATTTTTTTTAATAGATTTATTTATTATGCATATAGTATTCTGCCTGCATGTATGCCTGCAGGCCAGAAGAAGGCACAAGATTTCATTACAGGTGGTTGTGAGCTACCATATGGTTGCTGGGAATTGAACTCAGGACCTCTGGAAAAGCAGCCAGTATTCTTTTGTTTTGTTTTGTTTTTTTGTTTTTTTTTGTTTTTCGAGACAGGGTTTCTTGGTGTAGCTTTGCGCCTTTCCTGGAACTTGCTTTGGAGACCAGGCTGGCCTCGAACTCACAGAGATCCGCCTGGCTCTGCCTCCCGAGTGCTGGGATTAAAGGCTTGCGCCACCACCGCCCGGCTCACAGCCAGTATTCTTAACCACTGAGCCATCTCTCCAGCCCCTAGTTCAGATTCTTAAGAAACCACTAAATTAAAAAAAAAAAAAAAAAAATGGGAGGACAGAGTCTTATACTATAGCCTAGGCTAATGTCAAGCATATAGCAGTCTTTCTGTTTCAGCCCAATGAATACTAGGTTTACATATATAAATTACTAATTAAGAACCAGTAGAAACCAGATATTAATAATATCTGATTATTTGATTTATTTATTCTGAGCTTTAAGGAGAACTATTTCATGATCCAAAGTTGGGGTTAAGTGCTAGACACTTGTAGGCAGGGTCACAGTGTTGCCACCCCAGGGACCATAAATACACATGGAATTCTGTGTGACTAGTGCCCTCCAGAACCGTGCAGTGACATGACAAGTAGATAATCCTCTAATACTTCGGAAATGATTCAAAAAGAAACAATTGGGACTGGAGAGCACTGGCTGCTCTTCCAGAGGATGAGTTCTATTCCCAGAACCGATAGGGAAGGTCACAACCATCTGTAACTCCAGTTCTAGGGATCCAGTGTCCTCTTCCGATTTTCAGGTGCACTGGCCATGCATGTGGTGCACATACATACATGTAGACAAAAACTACACATAAAAATAATCTTTTCAAAAAAGAAATAATAAGCCAGGTGGTGGTGGCGCATGCCTATAATCCCAGCACTCACGAGGCAGAGGCAGGTGGATCACTGAGTTCAAGACCATCCTGGTCTACAGAGTAAGTTCCAGGACAGCCAGGCCTACACAGAGAAACTCTGTCTTGGGGGGAAAAAAGAAAGAAAAGAAATAATGTATCTGTAATTTCGTGACAGAGAGGGTGTGAATACTATGGCTGTGGCTGAGGAGAGATGAAAACGGATAGGAAATGTCTACCCTGGTTCCTAGGGCCAGTGAGATCAGTGTGATGAAACAGTGGGAAGTTTTATTTAGGCATGAAAGAAGGCCAGAGGGCCAGAATAAGATTATTAAAAAGGGAAAAAAACCCAAAAAAACCTTTGATTTGCTCAGACTAATGGAGCCATGAAATGTTTTGAAACTAATCTTTCATGAAACCCTGTGAAGTTTGTTTCAGTACTTTTAAAATTGTTTTTGGTGGCAGACTACATATCTCACTATGCATATCATGAAAAGATGTGTTCTGTTTTGCTTGAGTAGAGAAATTTCATTTTTTTTTTCTAGAATTAAATAAGGCAAGAGCAAGAGTTGAAAAATGGAACGTTGACCATTCCAAGAGTGATCGGATAACTCGGGAGCTACGAGCCCAAGTCGATGACCTTACTGAAGCAGTGGCTGCCAAGGATTCCCAGCTGGCTGTCCTCAAAGTGCGACTGCAGGAGGCTGACCAGATGCTGAGTTCCCGCACAGAAGCACTGGAAGCCTTACAGAGTGAAAAGTCACGGTAGGTAGTTCTGCTGATAAAGAAAAGGCAAGCTAGAGTGTACACGTTTGGTAATAGTGTAGTGTTTACAGCTTATGAAGAATCAGCTTTTTTAGAAATTTAAAAGGGAAAATTTTATAATGTTGGAAATGTGAGTGATTAAAATGGATTCATTCTTTTGACCCTTGAGATACATAGTTAGAAAATTGTAAATTTAAGAGTATTTAAAAAGCATAGTGCCATTCTTTATTTAGTATATGGTATGTACTTATATTTAGCCTAAAAATATAAAAATATTCTGTTAAGAACATCTTAGGAGTTGGGAATTTAGCTCAGTGGTAGAGCACTTGCCTAGCAATCACAAGGCCCTGGGTTCGGTCCTCAGCTCTGGGGAAAAAAAAAAAAAAGAACATCTTAGGTTGAGGCAAGTGAGATGGCTTCAAAGGTTAAGAGCAGAGGACCCAGGTTCAATTCCCAACACCCACATGGCAGCTCACAACTGTCTGTAACTACAGTTCCAGGTGATCTGACATTCTCATATAGATGTACATGCAAGCAAAATACCAATAAATAAATAAATAATTTAAAAAAAAAGAATGTTGGGTTGGGGATTTAGCTCAGTGGTAGAGGCAAGGCCCTGGGTTCAGTCCTCAGCTCCGAGGGGGGAAAAAAAAGAATGTCTTAGACCATCTTTTTTCTTTGACTAATTCATAGATGCTCTAGGAATTATGGTACCTGGTTGCTTGCTCCCTGTGGCAATGTGTTCTTTCATGTGATGCATTTTCTTTTAGAATAATGCAGGATCACAATGAAGGCAGTAGCCTACAGAATCAAGCTCTGCAAACTCTTCAGGAGAGGCTACATGAAGCGGATGCCACTCTGAAGAGAGAGCAAGAGAGCTACAAACAAATGCAGGTCAGAAGGGACCTTCTCTTGGTATTCAGGCAGAGAGGGTTGCCTCTGCACTTTATAGCACATTCATTCTTCAGCAGAATTCTACCAGGCATCTTGTTGAATAGAAGCCTAGATATTTAAAAAAAAAAAATTATCTTAACCCTTGCTAAGTTAATTTTATGTATGAGAGAAAATTAAAATGGTTTATGTTCATCAGAGCTGTGTATCTGTCATTGAATTTGGTTGTAACAACCATTGCCATTTCAGTGAATGGGGTATCTTATTTTATCTTGGAGTATCTTGTTTTTATTTAATCTTGTCTAGTTCTAGTTTAACCTGATTCATTTATTTCAAGAGAAAATTATACATACTATTTACATCTTTACTCTCTCTCTCTCTCTCTTTTGGTTTTGGTTTCCTTGTATAGCCCTGGCTGTTCTAAGAACTTGCTCTGTAGACTAAGCTGGCCTCAAATTCAGAGATCCGCCTGCCTCTGCCTCCCAAGAGTTGGAACTAAAGGTGTGCACCACCATGCTGGCTTATAGCTCTACTTTTAAAGGAA
The DNA here is from genome assembly GCF_049852395.1 of Peromyscus maniculatus bairdii. Lineage (NCBI taxonomy): Eukaryota > Metazoa > Chordata > Mammalia > Rodentia > Cricetidae > Peromyscus > Peromyscus maniculatus. Next base: position 73,912,241 of record NC_134865.1, read on the forward strand.
TTTTTAAGTGTAGTCCAATCTTTGACCTGTTTACACTTAAAAGTCACCTCTGAATCTACTGAAGGTTTTATTTATTTTTTTTTTAAGTGTGGGGGAAGGTTATTTTGTTTTTGTTTTTACTTTGTTTTTGAGATAGAGTGGGGTGGTGGTGGCGTACGCCTTTAATCCCACCACTCGGGAGGCAGAGCCAGGCAGATCTCTGTGAGTTCGAGGCCAGCCTGGTCTACAGAGTGAGATCCTGGACAGACTCAAGAACCACACAGAGAAACCCTGTCTCGAAAAACCAAAAAAAAAAAAAAAAAAAAAGAAAAAGAAAGAAAAGAAAAAAAAAAGAAAGAAAGAAAAAGAAAAGAAAGAGATCGAGTCTTACTACATAGCCCTAGAAGTCCTGGACCTTGCTATGTAGACCAGGCTAGCCTCAAAATCACAGAGGTCCACCTGCCTCTGCCTCATAAGCTGGGATTCAGGGCATTTGCCACAGTGCCCAGTTTAGTGGTTTGTTTTTATAATATTCAAGGTTGAATCCAATGGACAGTCAAGGTTGCAAACTCTTATTTTGTATCTGTAAATATTCTATAATCTGAAATACTTCTGGGCCTGGGGAACTTTGGATAAGGCGTAAATAACTCATTTCAACATGTAGTTCATGTTAAAAAAAATATTAGTGAGAGGCTGAGTGGTGTTGGCGCACTCCTTTAATCCCAGCATTCCGGAGACAGAAGCAGGTGGATCTCTGAATTTGAGGCCCATCTAATCTATAGAGCAAGTTCCAGGACAGCTAAGACTACACAGAGAAACCTTATTTCAAAGAAAAATATATATTAGTGAGATATTTTATGTTCTCTTCTGTTTTCTGAATTTTTAAAACATAGTGTACTTTATTTACACTTACAGCACATTGCAATTCATTCACTCAGATAATGAAACTATCTTTGGGGATATTTGGTCTGTATTTAGATTCCTTAAAATTTATAGATGAACAAGAGTCACATACGTATGTTGTTCTAAAAATATTCAGAAGTTTTTCTGAGAACAGGCAATTCCTCAAGAAGCTAAACATAGAGACATAGAGTTCTCATTTGGTTTATCAGTTCTACTTTAGGTATCTGTCTAAGAGATTAAAAAATGTGTGTTCACATAAAACTTGCTGACTATGTGTAGAGAAGTATTCATATCTGGGCAAAGCTGGAAATAAAAATGCTACTTGATGCCGAGATAAACAAGTTATGGTATGTCCATATAAGGAAATCCTGTTAAGGCCATAAAAAAGAATAAAGTGAGGCTGGGGTGATGCTTTAGTAAAGTTTGTGCTATGCCAGCACGAAGACGTAGGATTGGATTCATGTAAAAAGGTGGACATGGTGGCACAAATCAGTGACTTCATTTCTGGGTAAACAGAGGAAACACACAGACTCCTGGAGCTCTCTGGCCAGTCAGTCTAGCCATGGTAAGCTCCAGGTTCAGTGAGAGACTGCCTCAAACTAAACTAAACTAAAAGGTGGCTTTCACTGATTTGCTGAGGGTTGGTTTATATTTGTGGCAATCCTCTTACCTCTGCCTCCCAAGTACTGGAGTTGGGTGTGCAACACCATACCTGGGTGTTTCGTAGAAAACAGATCCTCAGCACCAAAATTGGAAATTCCAGTTCACTAAGCCCAAAAAAGACCTTGTTGCACCTTGAGCAAACTCCTAGTTGACTTTAATGCATTGCTGTTCTTTTTTGGACGTCATTGTTGGTTAGAGCTATAAATCCCTTAAGATTCTGAATGCATGGTTGTAAATATATTTCAAGCTAAATGACAGAATAAGTATAATGTAAAATTTACCACAGAGTGAGTTTGCTGCACGCCTTAATAAAATGGAAGTGGAACGTCAGAATTTGGCAGAAGCAGTTACTATGGCAGAAAGAAAGTACTCTGAGGAGAAGAAGAAGGTTGATGAGCTCCAGCAGCAAGTCAAGCTACACAGGTCGAGCTTGGAGTCTTCTAAGCAGGAGTTACTTGACTACAAACAGAAAGCTACAAGGATCCTCCAGGTAAGCACAAGTGTACACCCTGACATGCTTGCTGGGAGGCACCAGCACTCTAAAATACTCGAGATGATGTGCTGGCTGCATTGTCCTGCTACACTTAGAAAACTCCTATGAAAAGGGCAGAAACTCTCTTGATCTTACCACTGCCTGCTTCACATTTTCAGCTTGCTCCCTTCATCTCTGATGACGCTGTTGTTGCTAAGCACCTATGTTATGCTCCTTTGGTGGTTCCTATAAAAACTGCAGTCACCAATGTAGCCTTCAACTTCTCATCAGAGAGAAAAAGTGTGCTTTTGTTTGATTTAGGGTAGTCTGTCTGTCTGCGCATGAGTTCCATCTGCCTGCTTCATTTTTGTTGCTTCTCATACGTCTCACTGTTCTCATGTGTGTGACTACTGCTACTGTGTCCTAGCTCACAAAAGCACGTGGTCACTTAGCAGAAGAATGGGGACTAGATTTTGGGACCCCTTCCAAAGAAAAAATAAGTTGGTTTCTTGTTTTGCCCTTTTTTTTATTTTTTATTTTTTCTTCTTTGAACTGGCTCCTGTTTTGTCTCAACATCAGATACATAAGAATGGTTAGGACTAGACTATCCTCATTTATTAAGAACTTGTTCCCTTTGCTCCATCATATCATTTCTATCCATTACATTTCTTAATTTTCTTCTCAAAAAGTTCTAGGATGACCTGAACATGTATTTGGGGTTATATTTTGCTATTTGCATGCACTTTGACTTGGATGACACAGTCACTCTGTGACCCTCCCACCTTCTTGGAGATCCGGCCTTCTGTGCCACATACCACCTGGGCTCCTACTTTGTCCTCTCTTGTCCTTGTTTCCAGCTCTCTGGGGTTTTCTTCCCAGTCTCCAAAGAGTAAAGGCCCCTTTAAGCCCTGTCTTAAATCTTCTCTCCTGCCTTGCATTGCTGTATGCTCAGTCTGCTTCTGCCTGTCCTCTCCTGAGACTTCCAGCATGTCTCTAACCCTCACTTCCTGACCTTGGGTTCTTGCTGCTTGCCCTTTAGGTTGAGAGTCTCAACTCCCAAACCAGCTTCTTCATTGTTTTGTTCTGGTAAATATTACTGTCATTGGACACTAAAGCATGAACCCACACAGTTGTTTACAAAACTTTACTCTTTTTTAAAAAAAAAAACAAAAAAAAAAACTCTTTGATTTAAGGGTACATTCATCTTAGCAGATTTTAAAAAATCAAAATAAATAATTGACAGAGTAAAGTCGTTGATGCAGTACTGTGGGACTTGGAGAGAAAAATGCTTTATGTGCCAGGGGTGCCAGGGTTCACTGCACTGAGCTGACACTATAAAGAGAACCTTGAAGGATGAGTAGGAAGGCTCCCACAAGGGTAAAGATTTAGATTAAAAAAAAAAAAAAAAAAAGCTGTGCCAGAAGCAGGGGTCCTGAGAGAACACAGTGTGCCTGGGAAGCTAGTGCCCAAGATTAGGTGATGGGGATAAAACCCAGTGACGGGCTGGAACCAGACTGTGACGGCCCCTGCAGGTTTTATCCTGTAGGTGCTAAAGAAACTGAGTAGCATTATAAGATTTGATATTAAGAAATGTAGCAGCAGTGAGGAACTTAGGTGAGAGTTGGACATCATCTTGTTTATCGTTGCATCCTGAAACAATACCTGGTACTCAAGAAATGTAATGAAGGAATAAGTGAGATGGTGAGATCAGAGGCAAGTGGATGCTAACAGGTGATTATAAGAAGTGTTAGTGGCCTGACCTAGGTTTGTGGAAGTGAAGATGGCTAATGGGATAGCTACTGGGTAGAAGATAGGATATTTGAGAAATTTAAATTGGAAATTTAATTGGAGAGAAGGGAAAGAAGGCAGATGGAATCTGGGATGACTGGGTTTCTGTTTGCATGTAAGGATGTTGTTTCTCGTCCTCTAAAAGGAACAAAGAGGAATGATGACATGTTAGGGTTGAGGGAGGTTATGACAAGTTATATGAGGTTGAAAAACTGATACGACTATGATGTGAAAGTGTCAGGAAGGTAATTAGAAATTCAGGCCTGAAGCTCAGCAGAAGATATGGGTGTTAGCCGTGGGAGATAGTGTCAGTTAGGGTGTAGGGAAAATTAATTGTGAATAATATGCAGCTTGAGAGGAGACCTAGGACTATTAGACTATTCTAAACATCAGCATTTACAAATTGGGCAAAGAAAAAGAAAACTCCTAAGAAGAAAATGGCCAAAGTTTGGAGAACCAGAAGAAGCTGGGCCGGGTAGAGTGCCCAAGGACAGTGATGGACAGTTAGGCAGCTTCTGTGATGTGATGAAGGCTAGGTAGAGTTCTTGGATTTGGCATGTGAAATCTCTGGGTTTCTCAGAAGGGGGAGATCCAGTGTGCTTGGGGTAGTGAGGATGTAAGGATAGTGACAGCTTGACTGGCAACATAATGAAAGGCCAAAGGCTGGATGCAGATGGGAGAGTTGCCAGGTTAGAGTCCTGTGATTGGGGTGGGAGGCAGTATGTGAATGGTGAGGTTCAATGTAGCAAATTTGAAAAGTAAAGTTTGAAGAAAGAAATGGAAATACCTATAGTTCTGCCACTTAAAAGGAAAAATTCTTTTGAAAGGAGAATAACTTTAACATTCTGTATTCAGGGTAAAAGAATCGATCCTTACTGGTTGAGAACTGGCACTTTATATGTTATCTTCATAAGTCTTTTAGATCTCTTCTTCCTCCTCATCCTTCATGTCAGGGATCCACAGATCTTTCTGTAAAGGACCAGATACTAAATATTATATATTCTATGGACTAAAATGGTTACAATCATATATTCTTTGTTTTCACTTCTTACAATCGTATTGAAATGTGAAATACATGGTTAGCTTTTGAGCTATACAGAAACAGGCCACCAGATTGACCTATGGACCATGATTTAGACACCTGCTGTACAATACTTCCTTCTTGATCAACCCTCCTAAAATGCATCTTGGTGACAGCACTCTCCTGTTCACTGTCTGGTAATTTGATTTAGCCTATCAAGTCAAATGAAAATAAATTTGTCTCCAGATATGGTGGCACCTGCCTGTTACTCTAGCACTTAGGAAGCTGAAGCAGAAGGATTGCCACAAGTTCAAGGCTAACCTGGGCTACAGTGTGGGACTTCATTTCAAACAAAACAAAAATAAATGAAAGTTTAGCCTGGCATCTGAAGCACTTACAAAAGGATCCAAACTCTGAGCTGTCTCACACAGTGCTTTTGTGTTTCTCGGTATGTTTTAAAACTTGCTGTATTTCAGTGTCAGTATAAATGCCGACTAATAGCAAAACCTTCTCTCCTCCTCAGAACTCTGCAATAATCTGACCATTTCCCCTTGTTTGGGTTTCTTGCATTCTTCTGCTGGGTACCTTTAATTTCCTGTTTAGTTTGTGAGACAGCAGGAGCTTTCCAAAAGAGGACATGGTCTTTATCTCACAGAGGTCTTTGGTACAGTGCCAAATACATCTTGGATGCTCCCTAAGCATTAGTTGAGTGGAGTGTGATTGGGATAAGAAGAAAATAGGAAGTCAATCTTATGAAACATTTGCAACTATAACATGTTCATGGGGACTAAGATCCAAGGACAGGACAGGTGGCGGTGGCACACGCCTTTAATCCCAGCACTTAGGAGGCAGAGGCAGGCGGATCTCTGTGAGTTCAAGGGCAGCCTGGTCTACAAAGTGAAGGTCTAGAACAGCCAGAGCTGTAACACAGAGAAACCCTGTCTCAAAAAAAAAAAAAAAAAAAAAAAAAAAACCCAAAAGATCCAAGGACAGTACAGCCAGGATCTCTTGCATTTTTATCCCTATGGCTTTAATTAGCTGTGGATTTCCTCTATGGATGAATGTCTGGTGGTGAGATGACACTTATAAGCAAGCTGGGAATAATGCTTAGTGAAAAGTGTGCTTAGCATGTGTGTGGCCCTGGGCTCAGTCTCCGGCACCACAGTATAAAGTGAAGTAAAGTACAAGCTAGGGGCTCGATAGATGGCCCAGAAGTTAAGAGCACTTGTTACTCTTAGAGAGGATTCAGTTCCCAGTGCCCAGGTGGTGGCTTACAACAATCTATACTAGTTCCAGAGGATCTGATGCCCTCTTCTGACTTCTGTGGTCACCAGGCCTTATATGATACACGGACATACTTGCAGGCAAAACACTTACACATATAAAATAAATATAAAAAGAACAATAAGCTAATATCATCTTTGCTTAATTATACTCTCTGTTTCACAACAGTCTAAAGAAAAATTGATAAACAGCTTAAAGGAAGGCTCCAGTTTTGAAGGCCTAGATAGCAGTACTGCTAGCAGCATGGAGCTAGAAGAACTTCGGCATGAGAAGGAGATGCAAAAGGAGGAGATCCAGAAGCTGATGGGCCAGATACATCAGCTGAGATCTGAGCTACAGGTAACAGTCACTGCTTAGCATCCCAAATAGTCATTTACCCCAGCTACATCAGTTTGAGAGGTTATGATTCTGTATTTTAGGGGAAGATGGCATATTGAAACAATGTGTTTCGTTCTGCTAGAATGTTAGTTACCATATAGATATGTATCTACAGCAATCTACAGCAGTAGGTGTCTTTTCTGTTGACTGATTGTAACTCCAAGGGGTACCAAACACAGGTGACGTACTTATCACATGCTGCCATGTACCTAAGAGCCTAAATTGTACCAGGAAACAGACAAGAATCTTTAAATGTATGGATCTTAAATCCTGCTACTGAAAAGCGAATTTGTTTAGGTTTTTTTTTTTTATAAAACTGAAATGTTTCCTGATACTAACATGTACTCAGAAACTAATTATATTTTTATGCATAGTCTTATAATTGTAGTTTGTGTATAAGTGCTGTGTTTAATCTAAAAGTAACAATCTGGGGATATGACTCAGTAATAGCATGCTTACCTAGCATGTGGGAGCCCTCAGTCCAGTTCCCCTAGCACAAAACAGTAAATTGGGCCATTTAGGCCACATGAATATAGCATCTTTGACATACGAGAAGGTCTCTGGTGATTGGAGATTAAGTGCAGGGTAATGAACCTTCTAGTCTTTTTTTTTCCAAAGAATTTAATTGCATCTAGTTGGAAATTGTGTAGATGCTAAATTTACTCATATATGTTCAGTGCTTTTGGGGTAAGAATATAAAAACATGTTTTAACATTTCACCCCAGCATCATAAATAACACTGACCCATTTTCTTCCCCTGCTCAAGATATTTACAAAATCTATGTTAGGTCTAGCCAAATAAAGATGTTAGAGCTGGCAAGCTGGCTCAGCATACAAAGAGCCTTGCTGTGCAAGCTTGATAACCAGTTTGGTCCCCAGAATCTACAGAAAAATAGAAGGAAAGAGCTGACTCCACCTTGTCCTCTGACCTATAGATACACACAGTGGCAAGCATGCCCCCTACCATTCATAAACATAATAATCTTTTAATTAAAAAATAGATATACAGCCGGGCGTGGTGGCGCACGCCTTTAATCCCAGCACTTGGGAGGCAGAGGCAGGCGGATCTCTGTGAGTTCGAGGCCAGCCTGGACTACCAAGTGAGCTCCAGGAAAGGCGCAAAGCTACACAGAGAAACCCTGTCTCGAAAAAACCAAAAAAAAAAAAAAAATAGATATACAGCCGGTGTGGTGACTCATGCCTTTAATTCCAGCATTGGGAGGCAGAGGCAGGTGGATCTCCAAGTTTGAGCACAGTCTGTTCTACAGAACAAGTTCCAGGACAGCCAGAGCTGTCCTGTCTCTGCCTCCCGAGTGCTGGCATTAAAGGTGTGTACCACCACTCCTGCCTTCCTTTTGAGTTTGAAAAAGTGAGAGTAAGAAATATGGGGAGATAGGAAATTGAGTAACAGTAGTAAAGCTGGGAGCAGCTCACATACTAACCTCAGTGATGTCAGTAGTTATTTTCTCTGTGTGCACATTACCTACAGCCTACAGTGAAACTAAGGTAGTGAAGTCTCTTTTGGTATTATACTTCAGCTCTTTGAAAAAGTCTTAGCTTTTTAGTGGAGGCATGAATGGCCTAGCAAACTACAGATCACTCATAAGCTAGATGGTTTGTGGACCAGGCAGCTGTGGTGTCCTGGTCATTCCCTCACTCCTAGCCAAATTGCATAGTGAAGATACCTGATTTGATTCCCATGACCCCTTATCCCTCTGGGAGCTGCTGAGCCCTGTCCATAGCATGTGATTGTTGTTCAGTATGTGTTGAACAGAACCATTAGTTTTTGCTTTCATGTGCATGGTCTTCTTAGGATATGGAGGCTCAGCAGGTTAGTGAAGCGGAATCATCAAGAGAACAGTTACAAGATCTGCAAGACCAGGTAGCTAGGCAGAAAGCATCTAAACAAGAGCTGGAGACGGAGCTGGACCGGATGAAACAGGTAAGGAGAGGGAACTCCTCCCAAGAGAGCTTATACCCTAACCCTAACCCTGAGTGTTAGTGGTAGGGAGGAGCTTACCAATTCCTCTTGCTTTTCCGTCTCACCCACTTTGGTTTTTTTTTTTTTTTTTATGTTTATTCTTAATTGTTTATATGCATGATATGTCAGTATAGCACATACATGCTATCATCTATGTGCTATTGCTTGCTTGTGGAAGTCAAAGGACAGCTTGTGGGGTTGGTTCTCTCCTTTCACGTTTGCATGGGGTCGAGGGATTGAACTCAGGTTGTCAGGCTTGAGCTATAAGTGCCTTAACCTACTGAGCCTTTGTTGTTGTTGTTTTGTTTTGTTTTGTTTTTGTTGGGGGGTGGGCTCCTGCCTCTGCCTCCCAAGTGCTGGGATTAAAGGCATGCACCACCACACACCTTCCAACTGAGCCTTCTTGCTGACTGCAGTATTGTTTGTTTTTTAAAGGTTTGTTCATTTATTTGTGTGTCTTATGTATCTCTGTGGTATGTGTGCAGGTGTATGTGACTGCATGTGTACATGCCAAAAGAGGACGTCAGTGTCCTTCTCCATCACTTTCTACCTAGTCCTTTGAGCACTTGTTGTCTCAGCTTAACTGGAACCAGCAAGCCCTAGTGATCCTCCTGTCTCTGCCCTCATCTACTCAGTGGGGGCTACAGGACTCCTGGCTTGTTGCATGGATGCTGGGAGCTGAACTCTAGTCCTCATAATTTCGCATAAAGTGCTCTTAACTGCTGAGCATCACTTTATCCCATGTTTTTGTTGTTGTTGTTTTGTCTTAACAGATGGAAAATGGGGCACAGGATGGTGATATAACTGCCCAATACTGCAAAATGAGCTAGAGCATAAAACCCAGCATCATCAGCTCAGAACCCAGAATTCTTTCTACTTCCTGTGTCTATATCCCATCTGTCTGTCAGAGTGTGTGTAAAAACATGAAACATTGTATTCAAGTGTTAACATCTACTTTCCTAGAATTGTGAAACTGCTACTGCTACTTCTAGAAACACTTGGGGCCATATTAGCCACTTTTCTTTTGGTTTTTTGAGACAGGGTTTCTCTGTGTAGCTTTGGAGCCTGTCCTGGAACTCACTTTTTAGCCTAGGCTGACCTTGAATTCACAGAGATCCGCCTGCCTCTGCCTCCCGAGTGCTGGGATTAAAGGCATGTACCACCACCACCCAGCATAATTTTGTATATTTTAAATTCTCGTTACTTTTTTATGTGTATTTAAATTCTTTAAATGAGTTTTTCATTAGGACTTATTATGAAAATAGTATTTAAAATTAATGTTAAGAGAAAAACCAAGCAGAGACCTGCAAGGCAAGTGTGTTTGTTACAGGTTGTCTTAGTTAATATAATTATAAGCTTAGCTGTCCTTTCAGAATTGCATTTTAGGTTATTCAAGGAGCTGCTATGTATTAAAGGGCAACAGTTTCATGCTTGATAGGTGATATTTTCATTTATTATGGCAGATGTTTCCCTGCACCCTCTCTCAAATGCCATTTGTAAACGATGAAGTAGAGGAACATAAGCTGACTGTAGCTTTAGGCTACTTACTCGTCAGAGAGCCCAGCCAGATGTAAAGTATTTAATTTTAGGATTAAATGTGTACCTTATTTAAGTAATTTTAGTCTTAAATTTGTACAGACTAGAACATGGAAGAAATCTGGTAACACTCCTAGTAAATCTTTACCGGGTTATCAGCCTTGTACCCACTGAGCCATCTTACTGGCCCTTATTTTGTATTTTTAAAAATCATTTATGAACATTATATTACTGACAGCATCAATCTTTATCATAGATAGCAAATGTCTTCTTCAGTTTCTTATCATGATCAACAGTAATATTCTGTAATAAATCTTATATTCACAAATGGTGGCCTATTCTTTCTCATTGCTCTAAGGTAAGAATATATTGTATTTCCTGATGATTTATCCTATTAGCATGTATTTCAGAGCCAATGTTACAGCATCATGCTGACGTGTTGACTTTTCATCAAACCTATCCAAATCCATGTCTGGTTCATTCTGTGTGAGTGTGACGTGAACTGAGTGCTCAGTATGAGTCAATGTGGGTTTGGGGCTCTGGAGGTGGCATGGAGCACACTCAGATTAATTTATTCATGCCTTACACAGGAATTCCATTACATGGAAGAAGATCTGCATAGAACAAAGAACACACTGCAGAGCAGAATTAAAGATCGAGAGGAAGAAATTCAGAAACTAAGGAATCAGGTAGGAATGAGGAAAGTGGGTGTCCTGAGTCACTTCAGTGAGGTCTTTTCTCTCCATTTCCTTCAGAATTTGATGTGAGGTTTGAGCTGCTGAAGATTTTTCATCTCACACCACTTGAATCTTCATTGCAGTACACTATGGCTTCCTTCTGTAGACGTATCTTGTAGCTACTTCATCTGAGATTAGACTTGTCTGCAAACCTGCACGACTTCTGACCTGAGTGTGGGAGTGCTGATTATCACATTCATAACTGTGGTTTCTTTTCCTGACAAAAATTCACTGATTAATCTTTATAGCTCAATTGGTAGGACATCTATAAAGTCACGATACTTTTTTATAATTCTGAAAATGTGAAATAAAATAATGGACACCTACATATACATCCACTCTTTCAAAACTATTCTATAGGAGTAGAAAAAATAAATCTTAATCATTGTCCCTTTTGTCAAGTTTACAATTTTTTTTTTTGAGACAGGATCTCACCTTGCTGGTGTGGAATTCACTCTATAGACCAGGCTGGCCTTGAACTCACCGAGATCTGCCTGTCTCTGCCTCCTGAGTACTAGGATTAAAGGCATGTGCCACCATGACCAGCCTCAAAAATTGTTTTTGTGATGAGGGTAGGCCTAAACTACAAGGTCTTATGCAATTTAGAAGAAAGGTTTCTTGTCTTCCTTCCTTCCTTCCTTTTTTTTTTTTTTTTTTTTTTTTTTTTTTTGTTGTTGTTGTTGTTGTTGTTGTTGTTGCTGTTGTTTTGTTTTTCAAGACAGGGTTTCTCTGTGTAGCCCTGGCTGTCCTGGAACTCACTCTGTAGACCATGTTGACTTCGAACTTGGAGATCCACCTGTCTCTGCCTCCTGAGTGCTAGGATTAAAGTCCTGTGCAACCACTGCCCAACTAAGAAGAAAGGTTTCTTAGAGCAGACACAAAAGGCACAAATCATAGAAAAAAAAACTGATAAATTGAATTCATCAAAATTTAAGTTTCTGCTTACCAAAAGGCAGTGTAGAAAAGAAAGGAAGAGAGCCACAGACTGGGAGAGGGGGTTTCCAGCACCTCCTTAGCCTTCCTCATGCTTCCTCAGACAGTGCCGCACACAGCCCAGCTCTGGGAAGCAAACAGCCACCAGAATTCCTGTGGACAATAAGAAGCTGCCATACCATTTTGTTTTTGTGGGCAGAAGACTTGAACAGACCTTTGTGAAGGGTTAGGTGCTTGTGAGTAGGTCACAGGGTCATCAGGATGAGTCCCACTCAGGCTCAAGACAGCGGCTCAGCTCTCAGGTTAGAACAAGAAGCCTGTGCTGCTGGCTGTTGCACAGCGCTGGGGAAACTGGCTCCCTCTTTATTTTTTCTTATTTATCTGTTTAGAGGTAAGGCCTTGCTATTTAGTCCTGTCTGACTTGGAATGCACTGTAATCTTTCTGCCGCAGCCTCCCAAGTTCTGGGCTTATAGTCATGAACCACTATTTCTGCGGTCTGGTGAGGTTAGCAACTATCTTCCCTGTGACTCTAGATGTTGACTACAAATGAAGGTGTATCCCACAAAAACACTTGACTTTTGTATTTATTCATAAGCAGTCCAAATTGGAAACAACCAGGTTTCCCTGCAGGTGAATGACTAAACAAGTTGTGAGCCAGTATGTATTGAGGCTGGAGAAATGGCTCAGCAGCTAAGAATACTGGCTACTCATCCAGAAGACCTGGGAATGAGCTTGATTCCCAGCATCCACATGGTGGCGCACAGTCATCTGTAATTCCAGTTCCTGGGAATCCAGTACTCTCTTCTGGCCTCCATGTGCACTAGGCATGAATAGGTGTCCAGATATGCATGCAGACACAACACCCATACACATGAAATAAAATAAAATGATAAAAATGTATGGAATGATTTGACAACTTAGCTAAATCTGTTCTTTATTCCCCTAAGACAGTCTACTTACAGGAAACCCAGGAATAGGCAAAAGCAAACTCTGGTGCCAGAATTGAAAGTGGGTTGTGCGTGGTGATGGAAACGTTCTGTTCTGTCTGAAGTTGCATGGCTAGGGGATCACAGCATAGTCTTTTAGGGGGCCACACTATTGAACTGTGGATTTGGAATCCTGTTTAAGAAGTTTGAACTGTGGCCTGTAAACTTGACCATGTCAACTGCAGTAAGAAACGTAGTTTATATGTGTCTTCATAGTCACATGCATTCATAATACAAAGCCAGAAAAGAATCCCAGCTTGGTGGCATCTGCCTATAACGTCAGCATTCAGGAGGCTGAGGCAGGATGAGTTTGAGGCTAACCTGGGCTATATAGTAAGTTCAGAGCTACAAAAGGAGACCCTATCTAATAATAATAAAGAAGTTAACACAATAACATATGTATACTGTGTACTATATGAATTCCAGGAAATACCCCATCTATTACATTCTCTAACTGCTGGTGGGTAGCCTACTGATGTGGTTTAAAGATTACTTCTAACCAGTGAGAAATCTCTTATTGCTGTAGAGATTTGAAGACCCAGTTCATGTCCTTTCTATAGCATACACCATTGAGCCTGTGAACTGATTAAGTGAACTCTTTCCCCTGCAGCTTACCAACAAAACTTTAAGCAACAGCAGCCAGTCCGAGCTAGAAAGCCGACTCCATCAGCTGACAGAGACACTTATCCAGAAGCAGACCATGCTAGAGAGCCTGAGCACAGAAAAGAACTCGTTGGTCTTCCAGCTTGAGCGCCTGGAGCAGCAGGTGCACACTGCCTCCACTGGACCCAGCAGCGGATCCTCCATTAACATGTCTGCAGTTGACAGTGGTGAAGGTAAGCCTAGAGAGAGCACTGCAACAAAACATGATTCTGAAAAATTACAGAAAGACCCATTTTGCTGAAAAGGAATTTTCTTCAGTGACTCTTTTCCTGGTGTGAGACCTGGTTCCTGTGCTGTTAGTATAATCATTAGAAAGATGTAGATTGGACTAATACCTCACAGCTGTTAGACTTGGAGAAAGAGGGCCTGGCATTGGGAAGCATGTTGGAATAAGAAGATACTTGACAAGACAGAGACAAGGCAGGAATTCAGTAGCTTAGAAATTTCAGGACACTTAAAGGGAATGTGTATTCATGATCCCTTAGTAAATCAGTGTTGATGTCTGTATTAATTTGCATGTTTGTCCATGTACTTTAATTATGATAACAAAATCTGAAGATTTTTTTTTTGTTTATTGAGATGAAGATTTTAAAATGCATATTCAAAAAGAGTATGTCAGCACCAATATTGATAGGTCAGAATTTTAAATTTACAACCTCATAAAACCTATATGCAGTCATGGAGGAAATCTCTCAGTTCTTTGGCTTTAACATTCCTTTAAAAATTAAAAAATTTAAAGAGGATGCCATGTATAGGGATCAATTGGAATTTAAGTAGGGTGGCCAATGGAAAATCCAGTTGAAAAGTGACACATTATTAAAGTTCCAAAGGGTATGATAATGTGAACTGTAAAGAGGCCCGGAGGAAAAGTGTTCCAAGTAGCTGGAAGAGCAGGTGCCCTGATGATTCAGGAACAGGAAGGAGTGAGGCAAGGTGAATTCAGAGAGCTTGGAGAAGGCTGCGTAGACCTACATAAGGACTTCACTCTAAGTAAGGTAGGGATCTGATTTGCACCGTATTGTGATGTCTCTGGGTGACTCAGACCTGGCATGGTGATGTGGTCCAGTGGTGCAGCATTTGCTAATGTGTAAGGGTTTTTCCTCAGCACCCCCCCCCAAAAAAAAAAAAAAACTCTTAAGTTTCAGAGGGCTAAGAGCACAGGCAGGCAGAGAAGCCAGGGTGCCTTTGCATTAACCTATGTAAGAGATGGTAGTTTTGATCAGAGTGGGATTGGTGGGGGATGGAGGGCTGCGAGAACTTATTTGAAAAGCATGCTGGCAGAATTTACTGAAAAGCTTGCAAGAAAAGAGTGAAGGATTTTGGCCTGAGTGGATGGAAAGGTGGAGTTGTTATGTTCCAGAATGGGAAGATATCAAGAGAAGGAATTTGCCAGAGAGAGAAAGAGACTGAAATCATCATAGTTGGTACATGAGCTTGATGCCCTTAGTGATGCAGAAGAAAGAGATAAGCAGCCGGATGGCTGGGGGGGGGGGGGGGGGGCTGGAAGTGCCCATCTAGGAGCCAGCATCCTCAGTGCTACGGGACCACTGGCCTCTCTCAAAGCCAAGGCCCAGGAACGTTGACTCTTTAAAGCATCAGATGTTGTAGACTTTCTAGTGTCTACTAAAATTTTGTGGAAATTGAAGCAGTTCCTTAGTTGATCTGTGTTAACGATTTTTTTCTAATTTAGGAGCGGTGCTTAGAAAGTCTGCTTTGAGAAATTCTTTCTCATGTGATACGATACATTTTCAACTCTAGTTTTCTTAGAAAGTCAATTTTGGTATCAATATGTTAATCTGTTCTCTTATTTCAACAGGGACACGCCTTCGGAATGTTCCTGTTCTTTTTAATGACACAGAAACTAATTTGGCAGGAATGTATGGAAAGGTTCGCAAAGCTGCTAGCTCCATTGACCAATTTAGGTAAGCAGTGCCACTCAGGATGAGTGATAGCCTCAACTATTTTAATAATGTCTTCCAGTTGGCACAGCCACCATGAGCCCATTGGGGCAGAGCTAATATTTAAAGTGACAGTTCCCTTATTCCTTTGTGATACTCCCAAGCTGTGAAGTTGTCTTAGGCAGTCTGCCAGTGCCTCAGCATTATTAAACATTATCAGTCCTGGCCGACCCCTCCCAACAAACTCTACCAAGAAGCTGGCATTACCTAATTTGAAAGAGGTAGATCTACTTTTTTTTTTTTTTTTTTTCTTTTCAAGATAGGGTTTCTCTGTGTAGCCCTGGCTGTCCTGGAACTCGCTCTGCAGACCAGGCTGGCCTTGAACTCAGAGATCTGCCTGTCTCTTCCTCTCAGTGCTGGGATTAAAGCCATACCCCACCATGCATGGCTGAAGCTGTCATCACTCACTAAACCAGTCCCAGCACCAAGGAGACAGAGACAGGACCATTTGAGTTCCCAAGGTCAAAACCAGCTTGGACCACATATTGAGACTTTCTCAGAACTCACTGAGTAATAAATAAGTCCTCTGCTCATGAGAAAGTGTCCATGTGATGTCTTATCTAGTACTTCATCGTGGAGTTGAAGAAAAGATGCTGCAATAGAGAGCTGAACAATATTCCTTATAACTTGTTTTAATATGTCCATAAGTAATATTTAGAATTTATGTTATGTATTTACATACAGAATTTTATGTTTGCAAGCATCCACTTTATAAAGAAAACATTTTAGCCGGGCGGTGGTGGCGCACGCCTTTAATCCCAGCACTCGGGAGGCAGAGGCAGGCGGATCTCTGTGAGTTCGAGGCCAGCCTGGGCTACCAAGTGAGATCCAGGAAAGGCGCAAAGCTACACAAGAGAAACCCTGTCTCGGAAAACCAAAAAAAAAAAAAAAAAAAAAAGAAAACATTTTAACAGTTTACCTAGAGCCTTGATGAACTTCATATCTAAAAAAAACCTCCAATATGCCAATTTTCCCATTAGTGTTGATGGTTAGACATGGTCTTAATGAATTGTGTGATAAGAGTAATGTTTTCTTAGCCTTTCTGAGTCAGAATAGAGCTGTGGTGTTTTGTTTTCTTTTTAATTGCATAGAGTTACTTATTTAGAGGAAACTTTTTTAGTAATTGTTTTTAGATTTGTGTATTGAGTGCTGTATCCGCATGTACACATGCAGGCCAGAAGAGGGCAGCAGATCCCATTACAAATGGTTGTGAGCCACCATGTGGTTGCTGGGAATTGAATTCAGGATCTCTGGAAGAGCAGCCAGTGCTCTTAACTGCTGAGTCATCTCTCCAGCCCCCTAAGCTATGGTGTTAAAAAAAAAAAAAAATAGCCAGGTGGTGGCGCACGCCTTTAATCCCACCCAGCACTCGGGAGGCAGAAGCAGGTGGATCTCTGTGAGTACAAGGCCAGCCTGGTCTACAGAGTGAGATCCAAGGCTACACAGAGAAACCCTGTCTCAGAAAAACTTAGGGGTGGGGATTGTTCCTGAAGCCACAGGACTGTAGTCGCTGTGTGAATAAAGTGCTTGTATTCAGCATAGACCCTAGAAAACTTAGCTGCCGTGGGAGTGCTACCAGCAGTAAGACAAAGGAAAGGGATGTCTCCTCATACACACATCTTGATAAGGAAACGCCTGCAAAGAGCTGTGAGCAGTGAGGGTGGCTGCCATACTGCCCCTACCACGTTCACTCAGATGTCTGCCTGAGGTGGGTGGTTTGTTTGTTTGTTTGTTTGTTTGTTTGTTTGTTTTGTTTGTTTGAAACAGGATCTCACTTTGTAGCTCAGGTCTGGAACTCACTGTGCAGTCCAGGCTGACCTCAAACCCACAGAGATCTGTTTACCAGTGCTGAGATTAAAGGTGTGTACTGCCACACCTAACCCTTTCTGAATCCCTATGGTTTAGTCCTCTTGGGAAAATGTGTCTATGCAGAAGTTTCTAGATTAACCATTTCCAAGTAAGTGCTTGAACTGGTTTTTTTTTTATACCTATGATTTCAGCATTCTATTATTATTATTATTATTATTATTATTATTATTATTATTATTATGTATCTAGTGTTCCATCTGCATGTATGCCTGCAGGCAGGCCAGAAGAGGCACCAGATCTCATTACGGATGGTTGTGAGCCACCATGTGGTTGCTGGGAATTGAACTCAGGACCTCTGGAAGGGCAGCCAGTGCTCTTAACTGCTGAGCAATCTCTCCAGCTGAACTGAAGTTTTAACAGCTAACTCCAAATAACAATAGAAGTATTTGTTTGACCTTCTTGTGTAGTCATTTTAAGTAATCATGTGAGTCTACAATTAGACCATCCTTCTGTGGTAGTCACATGAATAGTTTGAGTGATGCTTTAAAAAATTAATCCCAGCACTTAGGAGGCATTGCCAGGTGGATCACTGTGAGTTCGAGGCCAGCCTGGTCTACAGAGTGAGATGTAAGACAGGCACCAAAACTACACGGAGACATCCTATCTGGGGGGATGGGGAGGGGGTGGAGAAGATACTGAATAGGCTGGGTAGTGGTGGTGCATGTCTTTAATCCCAGCACTTGGGAGGCAGAAGCAGGTAGATCTCTGTGAGTTCAAGGCCAGCCTGATCTACAAAGCAAGTCCCAGGACAGCCAGGGCTACACAGTGGAATGCTGTCTCAAAAAACAAAAGCAAAATAAACAAACCCATTGGATATTAGCCAGGTGATGGTAGCACATGTCTTTAATCACAACGCTCGGGAGGCAGAGGCAGGTGGATCTCTGAGTTTGAGGACAGCCTGATCTACAGAGTGAGTTCCAGGACAGCCAAGGCTATAAAGAGAAACCCTATTTCCAAAAAACCAAACACACACAAAAAAGGATGTTAACTCAGGAAGATTTGCTTTGAGTATAATTCCTTTTTTCTCACCTGTTTGCACAGTATTCGCTTGGGAATTTTTCTCCGAAGATACCCCATAGCACGAGTGTTTGTAATTATCTATATGGTGAGTAAATTTATTTTAAAAAGTAGTGCCACACTTGATTACTGTCTGTTGTTTTGGCTGCTAATCTTATTCATATTTTACCAATTAACTTTGATAGAGAATAGAGCTCATTTTTGATAAACTTTTCTCTAAATACATTACAAGTTAGCCATTTATTATGTTGAGAACATACATTGCTCAGAGGCTTTTCCTGAAGATAAAGTTAACTGGAATGTAGTTTAACAGTCACCTCCATTTTTAAGTCTAATGACAAAAATACAGCAGAGAACCACTGATTTAATTTGTATCTTAATGCTGTAAAGTTGCTCTGATTATTTTCATGTGTTTTACTTTATTTTTCTAGAAGGATCTCAAGACCAATTCATTTTCTTCTGGGTTTTTTAGTTGCACAGAACCAGTTGCAGAAATTGGGGTGCTGGTTCATGTGTGCTGTGCCTAAAAGCCACTCACTGTGCTGAGTGGGGTGTCTTTTAAGAGATTAGGCTGACTTAAAGGCTATTTTCTTAAGAAAGAGAAAGAAACCTGCTTTGAAAAGAAATTTCTATGTGATCCACTAGAGGGAGGAGTCATTCCTCTAAATAAAAAGCTTTAGGAAAGGAGGATGGGTGGGGAGGAAGAAAAAAGGGCATCAGAAAGATTTCAGAGTGCACCTCACAGGGCCGACTGCCCAGGCGCCTGCCACCATGAGTGTTGTGGGCACCGGTTGGCATTAGATGCTGTGTGTGCTGCCTACAGAATTTACACATCCCACTGATGGAACCATTCATAGTGCCCCAAGGGAGCCGGGAATTTGTCACTAATTCAGCCTCTGACACTGACGTGTTGCTCCTGTCAAGTGTGCTTTCCCGTCTCTTCACCAGAGCTGGCTAAGCTGTCCTCAGAACACCAGTCACTAACTGTCTCACAGGGCTTGCCAGCCAGCGCCTGTCTGCCTAACAGTGCTTTCCCAGCTCTGCACAGCCATCCGCTTGGTTGGTCCTGCAGATGCGACAAGTCAGGAGTGTTGGTGTTGGGGCCTCTCCAGCTAGATCTGCAGTGTGCAGCTCTTTGTTCACCACTGGCCATTTGTCTTTGTCCAGCCAGTGTACGTACCGAGCCCCTGCTGCTATGTTTCCGACCTTGTCCTAGAGGGTACAGAGACAAGGCATGGTCCCTGTCCTCCCTGCACACTCCTTAAAGACTGACACATGAATTGTTTTCTCTCCCTCTAGGCTTTGCTTCACCTCTGGGTCATGATTGTCCTGCTGACTTACTCACCAGAAATGCACCATGACCAACCGTATGGCAAGTGAACTGAGCCGCTGGTTCCCAAGAGTGCCTGCCATTGTCCAGAGCTGGGGTCTGCAGAAAGACCAATGCCTAAGACTGCTCGGAACAGTGCACAAGATGGTTTCCTCACGGAAAGCTTTTAATCTTTAAGTTATTACTCTGGTGTCTGACTCTCCCTGATTTCCGTAAGAGTCTCTAAATGCAGACAGTAATTGGACAAATTTGGCTCTGCTTTTTCTGAGTACAGTTAGTTGCCCTAGATATTGAGAGAGAGAGACAGAGACAGAGACAGAGAGAGAGAAACAGAGAGAGAACGAGAACCCTGGGGGTTGTTGCTCTGTACAGACCTTTCTATATTTTAGGTGACACTGATTATGGGTTATAATCAGGGAAACTAATTGTATTTAGGGATAAAAATAAAAAGATTTCTTTTTTAATAACTTAGTGTGCTTTCTATTTTCATATATTTAACTGCAACTATTTAATTTTTGCATGTTAGGTTCCTGGTTGGTATAACTGTTTTTTGGGGTTTTTTTTTTTTTTGGTTTTTTTTTTTTTTTTTTGGTTTTTTGAGACAGGGTTTCTCTGTGTAGCTTTGCGCCTTTCCTGGAACTCACTCTGCAGACCAGGCTGGCCTCGAACTCACAGAGATCTGCCTGGCTCCCTCCTGAGTGCTGGGATTAAAGGCGTGCGCCACCACCGCTCGGCATGGTATAACTGTTTTTTAAAATACATAAATAAAACACACTGTGCATTTTCCTTTCTTTAATAATGATTTCTAGGGAAGACCTCTCCAGTGGTTAGTGACACAGCCGCGTCGCTAGGTGACTGTGGTGTTCCCTGCTGCGCTCCTTTCTGCCCGTGCTGTCTTCCTTTTCCCCAGCCTGTGTCTCAGGGTCAGTTCATGGGGGTTGTTAGCCTCTGCTTGTAGCATGTGGGAGATGTCTGTTTACCAACACTATAGCTGGGTACTATAGTGAACCTTTGAAGGGGACATTTTCTGTATGCCCAGCATGATCTTTGAATTGTCTTTCCTCTTCATCTGGAGTCACATGTTGCTTGTCACGCAGGTGGTGGTCCTGGTGGTCTCTTTGTATGAACTTAATACATATGACTCTGAGTGGGAGCAGTCCTCTTCTTGGGCCTGTCTTGATGTGGTCACTTAATGCCAGCTGAGAACCTTGGTGACTCCATTGCCATGACTTGAACATGCAGGGAGTAAGTAGAAAGCCCTAGACTCTTGCACATTATGGAGTGCTTGTTTCCTGTTTCCTACACTCAAATGCAGTTTTCCAGGTCATGTTAGGCATGTTTGGGCTTCTGTTTTCAGTGTGGCAGAATTGAAAAAGGTAGGGGGTTTCACATCCTATAAACGGGGGCTCGGCATTGAGCTCGGCACTGAATCTAGGAGATCGCTGGCAGGAGCCTTACTTGGGGATGAGCCATCACAGTCTGAGCTGTGGAGTCAGGTCTATCTCAGACAAGTAAGGGAAGAGTTCAATCTTGTTAATGGATTGTAAGATTTTTTTTTCTCCTAATTTGGAAATGTTTCTGGAAAATGATTAAAACCAGGTTCCACCCTTAAAATGGAAAACAGCACATGCTCTTTGCTGTGTGTTGCCAGACTTCCCGTCTTTGTGTCCTCCTGGCTTTTGTTGGGACATCTGTGAGTCTTTTGTCCAGTCTGCACATTCTTGGCTTTGGCAATGTTTGACTAAGGGTTTCCGGGATCGTGGCTCTGCAGTCAGTTGTCTTTAATTGAGTTTCAGATGCATTACTCTTGACCACTCACAAACTGGGCAAGGCAATGTGAAACTTCGACCTCATTAGAGGGCTTGCAGGAGGCCAGGTCAGTAGACTCTGTCTAGGGCCAGTGCATGTATTTGGAAAGTTTTTGCAAGGTGGGGCTTCCACCAGAACAGTGTTCAAAGGGATTTCAGACATGCACAGAATTCTTGGACTGCGTTGTATTGATAGGTGTCAGTTGAAAAACAAGATTATTTTTAAAATTCCCTTTTTAGACATTGTCCTTTGTGAAAACCATCTTTTCTGCGGCTACAGAGCAAAACTTCCCAAGGAAAGACCTTTTGGTTTGGTTTGGTTTGCTTCTGCCTTCTGAGTGCTGGGATCAAAGGCGTGCACCACCACACCTAGAGCAGAATGTGAAGGGCCCAGGGTCCAGGCAGATGCCCCGCTTACCTGTGGGATAGGGCACACTCCTTAGGCCTCACTGGGCTCCAGTCCCCTGTTGCCAGGGGCCACCTGAGTGCTGGAAGTGGCAGAATGGACCTCAGTGTGGGTACAAGAAGGAAGGAGTTGGTGATGCCTGAGAGGCAAGGACCCATGGCCCAAGACTCTTGAGACCGACTGGTCATAAGAAACCCGAAGGGGCCGGGTGGTGGTGGCACACGCCTTTAATCCCAGCTCTCAGGAGGCAGAGGCAGGTGGATCTCTGAGTTCGAGGCCAGCCTGGTCTACAGAGCGAGATCCAGGAAAGGCACAAAGCTACACAGAGAAATTCTGTCTCCAAAAAACAAAAAACAAAAAAGAAACCCAAAGGAGAAACAATTGGATCTTTCTCCTTTTTAGCCTCTTAGAATTAAGGGATAGAACTCTCTGAGGAGAAAGAGGCAATCTGCTAAAGGCCTGTCTAACTGCACAGCTGTAGAACAGAACACTCCAAACGAGCTAGGCCTGATGTGGATAACCACTCCTGCCCCATGCTTGTGAAGTTGCTTGCTCCCACCCTGTGTCTGACCCATGGCACATCCAGAGAACCTGTACAAAGAAAAGAGAAATAAGGCCTGCTTGAGGAAATTTCCCATCCCTCCCTCCTAGAAGTTCTTCACCTGTTAAGGTTTGTGTGTAAACTCCATAGCTCTGTGTTTGAACTCTTGGTCCTGGCTGATGGTGCTGTTTGAGGAGGTTGGAAACCTTTAGAGCTAAGACCTGGCTGGCGGAAGTAGGCCACTAGGAGCAGGCCTTGGCTACAGAGTCTAGCCCCACTTCTCTGTCTTCCTAACCTGCTAGGATATAAAGCAGGTAGCTCATGGCCGCGTGAACCCCACCATGCCCTCCTTTCTATGACTGTGAACCCCGCCATGCCTCCCTTCTATGGCCACGTAAACCCCGCCATGCCCTCCTTCTATGACTGTGTGAACCCCACCATGCCCTCCTTCTATGACTGTGAACCCCGCCATGCCCTCCTTCTATGGCCGCGTGAACCCCACCATGCCCTCCTTCTATGACCACGTGAACCCCACCATGCCCTCCTTCTATGACCACGTGAACCCCGCCATGACCTCCTTCTATGGCCGCGTGAACCCCATCATGCCCTCCTTCTATGACCACGTGAACCCCGCCATGCCCTCCTTCTATGACCGCGTGAACCCCACCATGCCCTCCTTCTATGGCCACGTGAACCCCACCATGCCCTCCTTCTATGACTGTGAACCCCGCCATGCCCTCCTATGACTACGTGAACCCCGCCATGCCTCCCTTCTATGACCACGTGAACCCCGCCATGCCCTCCTTCTATGGCCGCGTGAACCCCACCATGCCCTCCCTTCTATGGCCACGTGAACCCCGCCATGCCCTCCCTTCTAGGGCTGCATGAACCCCACCATGCCTTCCCTCCCACAGTGGCAGTACCTTTCAAACCATAAGACACAATAGCTTTTCCAGCTCTTCCTGAAAGGGAATATATATATCAGAAGGAAGAGCTTATTTGGGAATTTGGTTCCAAAGGGCTAGACATCTAGATGTCCATTAATATGGTGAAGGTGTGGACCCAGGGGCAGGAAACTGAGAGGTAACAAATCTTTTTTTTTTTTAATGCCAATACCAAGCTGTATTTATTTATTTATTTATTTATTTATTTTTTTATTAACAAATTTTCTATTCACTTTACATACCAACCACAGATCCCCCCCTCTTCCCTCTTCCCACCCACCAGCCCTCCCCCCCATCTCCACATTTTTCAAGTCAAGGTCTCCCATGGAGAGTCAGCAGAGCCTGGCTCACTCGGCTGAGGCAGGTCCAAGCCCCTCCCCCCTGCACCAAGGCTGTGCAAGGTGTTACACCCTAGGCACTGGGCTCCAAAAAGCCCGCCCATGCACCAGGGATGAGATCACAAATCTTAATTGCACACAAGAAGTAGAAGAGAACAGGAAGTGGAGTGAGCTTATAAACCCTCAAAGCTCATCCACCATGTTGTACTTCCTCTATGTCCATGCCCTCCCTAAACAGCAACTAAGGACCAAGTGTTCAAATGCGGGAGTTTATGGGGGGACATTTCTCATCCAAGCCACATTATGCCCTTAATCCCAACAGGTTCATGGCCATATCAAAAGGCAAAATGCAGCTAATCCAACTTCAAAAGTTGTCTCGGCCTTTAACAGCCTTAACATTGTTCAAAAATTCAATCTCTTCCATATAATATATTTTGATTATATTCTCAATCCCTCAAGCCCTCCCATGTCCTTGATAGGTGTTGGGATGAGAGAAATCAGTTTTCTTCAATGGAGTGACATGGGGCATATCAGCCACACTCCAGGCAGGTCCCTTGCTCAGTAGTGTGCCAACACAAATCAGGCTCCACATTGTTGTTTGATGTTGGTTTGTATTTTTAAAAGAGAAAAAGATCTGGAATGATTTTCTTTTAAATGGCAGTGAGAGTATAATTTGAATTTATAAATGTTCTGTGTCCCAGCCATTTCTCAGATGTAGAATGTGAACCATACTCTCTGCCCTCAGGGTATTTACAGTTAAGTGGGGAAGGCAAACTGTGACTGTCATTTAGAGTTAAGTCACTGAATAGAGGTAAGATGGGCCATGGGTGTGAAGTGGGACACTGGGGAGGTGGTGCTTTTGTGGTCATTGGGACAAGAAGGATACAGGGTGGACTTTCTCCACTGGAGGGTCAGTGAGTGTCAAACATCTGGATGGGCACACACAGTATGCTCAGAACCACGAGGAGCCAGTGTGGCCAGGACAGAACTGGAGGAGGGGGCATGCAGAGCCAGCCCAAGGGACTGTCAGCCAATGGAAAGACTTAGGATTCAAAACCTCTTTTTGTGTCTGCATAGTGATCCCTTGTCCTCTGAGTCAACACCACCTTTAAACAGAGAGAACCTGTGCCAAGCCGTGTTTGTCTGGGGTCTGGAGACTGCAGTCGCCCCGTGTGAGCATTCCGAGGGTGGCAGTGGGTTTGGCTGAGGTGAAGACAGCGTCACCTTTATCACTGCCCAAATGCGTTTAACCAGAAAGACTAAATGCACTGAACTTTTCATTGGCGTGACAGAAAAGCTGCGTAAGCAGCTTAAGGGGAGGATTTACTGTGGGTCACAGTTGGAGAAGGGTCGGGGCACGGGGAAGGACCGAGCACTGTGGGGCAGGAAGCAAAGGGAAATGCAGTGGATAGGGCAGTGGCCAGGGCATCATGTAACCCCCAACAACACCGCTCCCAACTTCCTCTAACTAGGCCCCACCTTGTCCTTGCAGCACCTCTCTATTATCAATCCATCAAGGGATCAGTCTGTTTATTAGGTCAAGGCCCCCAGGAGCCAATCACTTCCCAAAATCTTAGCAGTTTGTAACCAAGTCCCCCTTCCATGACCCTGTGGGGGGAAATCTTGCATTCACATAGCACCAAATCAAGGAAAGCAAAAGTCCCCTCAGACTTCTTGATCTCCATGTCAAGGTTAACCCCTCATCACTGTTCAAGTCAAAAACAAACAGAGAAACAAAATCCAGGAGTAGAACCTTCGGCATCTGCAGGCAAGCATCTCCCTTTCACTAACTTTAGTGTGAGCCACTGCCAGGCATCCCTGCTGTCACGCCATCAAAACTTAGACACGCCTGATCTTGTTACACGAAGAAAGCCATAGTCAGCCCCTGTGGGATCACAGAGTACCGCTTGTCATGTAACTGATGCTTCTCCACTCTCTCCCCTCATGTTCACACAACTGCTCTGGGTCCCAAAGCCACAGCAAGGAAGAGAAACAAAGTAGACAGGTATGTGAGCATTCCCAAGAAGGAAAGCCGTAAACATGTAAAGCATCCAAGCTGGGCTGCAGAGCTAGCTCCGCGGTTAAGAGCATGCCCTGCTCCTGTAGAGGACCCGAGTTCAATCCCCAGACCCATGTTGGGCGGCTCACAACTGCCGGTAACTCCATCCCCAGTGAATTCAATGTCCTTGCCTCATTCAGCCGCCCTCCCACCCTCCCACAGAGAGAGAAAGGTGGTGGGGGGCAGCAAAAATACCTTACTGCTTTTACACACGAAGCCTAGACGTGTCTGCAGGTGCACACCAGCGTTGTGACATTCCCCCACGGTAGCAGTCTGTTACTGTGCCAGCCATTTCCTGCCTTTGCCTGTGGCAAAGCTTGGCTTCCTCTGTCCCTGAACCTGGACCATGAGACCTGACCTGCTTTGATGTTGAAATATCAGTGAAGACACATGTGCCACTCCTCCTGGGGGAAGATGCACGTACGTGTGTGTGTGTGTGTGTGTGTGTGTGTGTGTGTGTGTGTGTGTGTGTGTGTGTGTGAAGTCTGAATGAAGGCGCTGGGTTTTTACTGTGACGCACCTCTCAATAACTAACAAATCCACCAATGTGCCCTGCTTGCTCTTAACCCATGTTACCCCAGACATCCCCTCTGCTAAGATATTTTCCTCCCTGGCATACCCCAGCCTGGCAATTTAGCTGCTACTTTCTCTCTGAAATCAAAGCTAAGGCTCCTTCCACCCAGAAAGAAAAAAACAAAGCAAGCAAGCAAAACCCCAGGTTAGGAGTCAACAGCACACAGAATGATGTTCCCTTCCCCGCCCCGAGACATCCACATGTTTTAATTCCCGTAACCAGTGTAGAGAGGGATGTTTCGGGTATGGCTGAGGAATCATAAAATAGCATTAACCTGAAGTAGCAAGCTTGCTTGAGTCTCAGGACCCTAAAGGCAGAGGCAGGAAGCAGAAGAGCTGGAGTATGCGTGCTGCTGGATGCCGGGGAGAGCAGCATAGAGCTGCCTTTGAATGTGGAGGGAGGGGCCGGGAGCCAAGGAACAAAGGCCGCTCGAGAAGCTGGAGGATACATGGGGTGGGTTCACCCCTAGAGTCTCCAAAAGAAACAGTCCTGCCCAGACCTTTAGCCCAGTGAAACCCGGTTCAGACCTCTCACCTCCAGAACTATAGGGTAAATTATATTATTTAAGCCATTAAGTTCACAGCAATCAGCTTCGGCAGCAAAAGAACACTAATGGTGTCCCTCCTGGTGACACATGCCCACTGCACAGGAGCCTCTCAGCACAGGACCAAGGCTCCATCACTCCAGCCGAACTCCAGCCTTCAGATCCTTCTCTTGTTACAGTTGTACCCAGAATCTAGAGTAGTGCAAGGGGTTCTTAAGAACTCAAGGCACGGACCAGTGAGATGGCCCCGCCGACGAAGAAGCTTGCCACCAAGCCTGACACCCTGAGTTCAATTCCCCAGGACCCATATGGTGGAAGGCAGAACCGACTCCTGAAAGCTGCCCTCTGACCTCCACACACAAGCTCTGGCACACACATGCCTTCCCCACTAAGAAACAAACAAACAAACAAATAAGTGCAATGAAAGTTGTTTTTGGCTTTTTTTTTTTTAAATAACCAAAATGCAATTCAGCTTACATCAATAAGATCCACATGTCCTTCATGCACTTTCTTTTCTACCAAGGCCAATTCTTTCTCAGCTTCAGGTGATAATTCCCTTGGACTGTTTAAGTCCTTGTCACCTTGTAAGGTTTTGAACAAATTTTTCAGTTCATCAATTTTTACCCCAACAATAGTTCGTAGATGAGAAATGTCTCCAAATAATCTTTGAAAGTCATTAAGAGTCTGTAATTGATCTCTCCTAATTTGCACCTTTTGGGGTCTAATATTTTGTAGCTCTATTTTTATATCCTAAATAATTAATAGAATCTCCTCCTTGTATCTTTTCAGGAGCAATTTGTAATTCCAAGCAAGGCAAAATTTTCTTTACTTCTTCAAACATTCTTTCAAAAGTATCTGCATTTGAGTCAGCTAGTAAAATATCACCCATATAGTGATAAATTTAGATTTAGGAAAATTTTTACGTATCATTTCCAATGACTGTTGTACAAAATATTGGCACAGGGTTGGGCTGTTCAACATTCTCTGTGGTAGGACCCTCCATTGAAATCTTTTAACCGGTTGAGAATTATTATAAGTAGGCACCGTGAAGGCAAATCTTTCTCTGTCTTTTTCTTGTAAAGGTATT
This sequence comes from Peromyscus maniculatus bairdii, assembly GCF_049852395.1. Taxonomy (NCBI): domain Eukaryota; kingdom Metazoa; phylum Chordata; class Mammalia; order Rodentia; family Cricetidae; genus Peromyscus; species Peromyscus maniculatus. The sequence continues at coordinate 73,940,041 of NC_134865.1, forward strand.
GAAAAGAAAGTTTTTTTTTAATTTATTTTTTTAAATTTAATTTTATTTATTTTATTTTACAATACCATTCAGTTCTACATATCAGCCACGGGTTCCCCTATTCTCCCCGCTCCCACACCCTCCCCTTACCTCCGCCTACCCCCCATTCCCACCTCCTCCAGGGCAAATCCTCCCCCCGAGGACTGTGATCAACCTGGTAGACTTAGTCCAGGCAGTTCCAGTCCCTTCCTCCCAGACTGAGCCAAGTGTCCCTGCATAAGCTCCAGGTTTCAAACAGCCAAGTCATGCAATGAGCACAGGACTTGGTCCCACTGCCTAGTTGCCTCCCAAACTGATCAAGCCAATCAACTGTCTCACCTATTCAGAGTGCCTGATCCAGCTGGGGGCCCCTCAGCCTTTGGTTCATAGTTCATGTGTTTCCATTCATTTGACTATTTTTTTTCAATAATTGAGTAAAACCAAAATTTATTATAAGCCACAGTCGTCCTAGAGACCTCCATGCTATATATATATAGCCTCCATAGTTCTATGGGTTGTAGTCTGATTGTTCTTTATTTTATATCTAGAATCCGCTTATGAGTGAGTACATACCATGACTGTCTTTCTGGGTTTGGGTTACCTCACTCAGGATGATTTTTTCTAGTTCCATCCATTTGCCTGCAAATTTCATGCTTTCATTGAAACAGTTTTTTAAATCAATAACTATGAGAGGCCATCCTTTTGGTAACAGAATAGGCAAAGGAATTCCAGAAAATGCTAAAGGACCACTGAACTTGATGTTGTTTTTACACATCTATATCTGAATAAAATGATTATAAATGTTTATTTACAAAGGTGAAGTACAAATGTGAATTTAACAAGAATTTGTAGATTTTCAACACTGTATGCAAACTACTTTGTTACAAGTAAATATTTATGCTTCTAAAAAAATAAGAACTCAAGGTAGGTTTGTAGAAAAAAATCAATTTTCAAAACCAGGACTAATTGAGTGACAAAAAAACTATCTGTGGCTGGTGGGCATAGGCTGCCAAGTCCGGCAAGACACAGCTTCTCCAACCCTCAATATTCTCATTCGTAGACAAGGGGAGAATGCCATTGTCCTAACAGGCTGTTTTTGAAGTGGTGAAGCCTACTCAAATGTCAGCTTGGTTGGGTGCTTTGTTCTCAACTGGGAGGAGACAGAACGTATAAAATGGCCTGCCTCACTGACAACCAGTTATCACAGCCCTGTGGAACAAACACAGCCCTTGGAGGAGACATTGAGAAGGCCACTCTCAGGAACACAGAAATCTGAACATCCCACTGGGCATTGCTTCTTGCTGAGAGACCACTGTTCCTTCAGAGATAACAGCATGGAGCCTTCCCTCTAGTTGATGAGAGTGTTCTCAGGCATCAGAGAGCCTTTGCTCTGGACACAACCTAGAGCTCTCTATTGATTAACTTTCCCCCTGCCCACTCAACATGGGCCTCATCCTGCAAGAAGTCCTGTCCCTCCTCAAGGTGATGCTGCCCATGCCTGACTTCGAGACTTGTGCTTAGTATACTGTGACCACAGGTGGCTTGGACAGACACTCTCCCTGTTTAATTTCATAATCGTACAGGCACGCAGACAGGTTTGGACAGCCACCAAGGACCTCTGATTACTCACTGTCAGGGTCACACATATCCTGTTTTCTCATGGCCGTGGTTTTGGACGACTTCATTACAAGCAGTCCCTAAGAGCTGTCTGGCATGTGGCCTTCAACTACACATCTTTGGCTAGAACCTTCCAGTAGCTTTTAGTCCCTGGTGGCGATCTGCCATATTTCTTTCAAAGGACATGTAGTCCTGGGGCAGAGCCAGGTGCACTCTGCTGAAGGGTGATGACCCTCCAGCAGGGTGAGAGGAAGCAGGTGTGGCCCGCTCAGGTCGGATCCATGGCTCTGGACTCTAGGAACAGATGCCTCCCCAACCACCCCAGCAGGAAATTGCCTTTTCAAAGTAGGTGAACAAGAGCATTTGCTGTATTTCCAGCCATAAAATTAGACCTTAAAGTATTTCAAATCATTTGGAGTGGGTTTCCCACCCTGATTATTAGAGTAACATTCCTTAATTGTGGAAGACACAAGTTTAAAGACTCCTGTCAATAATTCACAGACCCACTCATCCACGTTAGTCAGCCAGCATGTTTTGGCCTGCTCTCTTCCAGACTTTTTTCTTTGGCTGTGTATGCATGTCTATAGTAATGCCTAGAAGCACAAGAAGAAAAGCTCTGGATGAAGTTATGCTGTACATACAGCGCTCTCCCTCTCTCTCTCTTTCCCTCTTTTGCTAAGTTCTACCACAAAGCTCCACCCTAGCCACAATTTCCATTTTTAATTGTATTTTTTAATCACACAATACACAATACACAAATATACACTCATTGTAAAATTTCAAGCAACAGCCGGTGCTCCTCAGGGCTGTCCCTGCCCCCATATCTTAGTGACAACTCCGTTGACTTAGGAAGACACAGGATAGCTACCCAGAGCTCAACAAGTATGTGTTGGAAGCAGGGAAGGTAGCCATTGTGTTTTTTGTGATTTTTTCCTGTCCCTCTTTGATGGGTCTAGAGGTATAGCTCGGTGGCAGAGCATTTGAATGGCATGTGTGACATCCTGAGTTCCATTCCCAGCAGGGCCTAAAATAACAAACAAAGAAGGCAAAATGAAGGCTCAATAAAAACAATAGCTATCCACTGTGGCTATCTGTCCTGATGAGCTCACAACTGTGTGTGTGTGTGTGTGTGTGTGTGTGTGTGTGTGTGTGTATGTTTACTGGTGTGTGCGTGTACGGAGGCCAGAGGTCAATGTGGGTGCTTCTACCACTTATTTTTTTGGGCAACAAGGTCTGTCACTGAACCCAGAGCTCACTATGTACCATAGGAGATTCCAGCCCTGCATCAGTTCGGGAGGCATAGACATCAGCGAGGCTGTTCGATCATGCACTACAAATGATCTCTGGGCTCTGGGGATATGGCTTAGTAGGTAGGAATGCCTGCTGTACAAGCATGAAGACCTGAATTTGACTCCCCAGCACCCATGTAAAAAGCCGGGTCCGGCCACACATGTACCTGCAATGCCCGTGCTGAAGGGTACAGAGGTAGGAGGATCCTTGGAGCTCTCTGGCTGCTAGTTTAGCTCCAAGTCCAGTGAGAGATTCTGTTGTAAGAGAATAAGGTAGACAGTGACAGTGGAGGACACCTGACCTCCTCCCCTGGCCTCTGTGGTGTGTGCAGACCTGTGCTCGACACCCATGCACATACACCACACATACACACACACTGTGTTTCCTCTTTGCTGCTAAAATGCCTGATGGGTAGGGTGACACCTGGAGACAATGTGAAGTTCCCACTAGCAACAAAACTCCAGCAGGTGTGCGGAAGCTTGGATCGCCCTTGGCCAGCTTATCCCATCTGTACTTGCAAATGATTGTCACGGTGTCTCACCGTTCCTTCTCATATGGTTGAAGGCCCTTTTCTTCTGCTCTGTCCCCATTTTAAATCCTGTCATTACGTCACTTGCAGATTCCTTTCTGAAATTCAATTCGTTGAAATTCATCATCTTCGTCGGTCTTACTGATATTGAAATTGCCCTAATTTGCCCTGGCCTGGTCTCTTCCCCGGGAGCTGGAGGCAGGAACTGAAGAAGAGTCCATGGACGAACACTGCTTACAGGCTTGTTCTTCATGGCTTGTTCAGCCTGCTTTCTTATACAGCCCAGGGGTGATAGTGCCCACAGTGGGCTGGGCCCTCCTGTATCAATCATTAATCAAGAAAATGCTCCAGATGCCCGCAGACTTGCCTAAAGGCTGATCTCATGGAGGCAGCTTCTCAAATGAGGTTCTCTCTTCTGAAATGACCCTAGCTTATGTCAACAACAAACTAACACACAATACAAGTCCTAAAACTGTTAAGCACTGCCTGAGATTGCTTTTCTATGTCCTCGGTCACAGCGGCACTAAGTTACCCCATTGCTCTAACACTGGGTACTTAGGAGAGAGAAATTCACCATTCACGGTAACGCCATCATGAAAAACTGGATGCTCCGATCTTTCCTTGGCTTTAAAGCAAAAGTGAGGGGTCAGGGCACATCAAAGTCTATTGGGTTGCAAGTCCTGTGATTACCTTCCAGAAGATTGTATGAATTCCCCCAGCCACCAGCAGTGAGGCTCTCTCTGTGCTCCCACAGGCAAGGATTAGAAGGCAGGCTTGTCTACACATAGAATGCTGTCTCACAGGTCTATTATGGCTGTGAGGGAAGGTAGAATCTTTTGTGTCTACTCCTTGAATAAACTATACAAAAGCTGGTCATTTTAACTAGAAATCTGGAGGAATGAAGTGAATATTTCAGAAGTTCTGGTAAAATTTAATCCCAGTGCAGGAGGCTAAATTAGGCCAGAGAGGGCTCTCCCCTGTGGCTCTTTCCCAGGATAGGCCAACCCTCCTAGAGCTGTTACCAGAGTAACCAGCTTTCCATGAGTAGGACGCTGCAGACTGCCATGCTGGGAGACTCCAGCTCTTTCCTGCTGTTGAAGCCACAGACCCCACACAGCTGGGATTCAGCTGTGCTCTCCACAGAAGTCAGGCTCAGGCATTTTAGTAAGACTCTCCCCTTCCAGTAGGGCAGCTCACTGGCATTTCCACGAGGACAATCCCCAAAGCAAACCCCCCCTTAGGACCTAACAGGGTAGACTTTGAGGATGTGAAGGGTGGCAAGTGACCCATCTGACCCAAATCCCTCATTTTAACAGACCTGGACATGATGTTTCCATTCAGTTTTCTGCAGCCGGCTAGAGAACTGAGAGCCAGCACCTCAGGATTGGGACCCTAGCTCAGGAGCCTCAGCCTAGTCACTTTTCCATGATGTGACACCCCAAGATGTGTGGCTGGCTGCCTAGCCCACACAGGTGTGGGCCTCTGCTTTGGGCCTCGGATGTGGACCTGTCTGAAAACCATCAAGGATCCTTAACACAGATTACTGGTATCCTGAGAAAATGGGTTTAAAACTTCTAAAAATTACACTTATCTATTTGTGTGAGAACACACACATCATGCCAGGGCACACATGTAGAAGTCAGAAAGACAGGCTGGGGGAGTTGGATCTTCCCTCCCACCATGTGGGGTCTCAGGGATTGAACTCGGGTCATCAGGCTTGGCAGCAAATGCCTTTACCCACTGAGCCATCTGTCTGACCCAGGGAGTGTGCCTTTTAGCTGAAATAAATAGAAAGCCTGGGCCTCTCCAGTTCCATCTCACTGGGACATGCCACCACACATGTGGGAAGCTTTTGAGTCTGGGAAAGCGTGGGAGGCTTCTCAAAGCCTCATAGGTAACAGCTGTCTAAAACGAAGCCTCTCCCGGGGTCCTGCTCCTTGAAGTTGGCTCCAAGCTCGAGTGAGATCCATCTTCACTGAAGTGGAAACATGTGCTAAGCATTTGAAAGCCACTTACGACAATCAGCCTGAACCTCACAGACCCCAAGGGGATAGGAATAGTGGTTCCAGCCCTGAGTAGCCTCCTCTGCAGCCTGGGAACCACTGCAAGGTGAATGTTCTTCTTATCAGGTCCTTTCCAGGATGCTTAGAACCACCTAGTTTGCCCAATCCTGAGCAGTAGAAATTGGGAACATACTGTTCTGAACACGGCTGTCACCTGAGGATAAATTATACAAATGACCCCATCAATAAGCTACTGTTTTCTAACAAAAATCACTCCTCAAACTCAGTGACTT